>NW_025999869.1:18427374-18480017 GCF_001458135.2 Marmota marmota marmota
AAAAAAAAAAAAAAAAAAAAAAAGATGGAATTGGGATTTAATTCAGGTTTTGGATTCCTGACCCAATGTGGCATTCTATGTGTATGTTTTTGTTTGTTTGTTTGTTTGTTTTTGTAAATGATAGTCACGACCAAATAGTGAAAAATAGCTATTTTTATTAAATATTATTTTCTGAGTTCTATGAACCCATTCTTAACATTCATTAACTCATTTAATTCTTATAATAACCCAATAAGATAGGTATTCTTTCCCTAAATGTCAGCTGAGTTTCTACTAGGTACCAGGCAGTAGACTAAGCCCTGAAGCTGTTATTGTCTTCAATTATAAAGGAAGGACACTTCCTTTATAAGGTGGTAGAGGAAGGGGATTGAGAGACAGGGAGGGTGGGATAACATGGGGAAATACTGGAGAGTGAAATCTACCAAATTACGCTATGTCTATGTACAAATACACCATAATGAGATGCACTAATTAAAATAACAATAATGGAAGATCAGAAGAGTAGAGCAAGTAGAAGAGGGGGAGGAAGGGAGAGAAAGGGAAAGTACTAGGAAATGAGCTTGATTAAATTATGTTATGTGCATGTATGAATATGGCATCATGAATCCCATTATTATGTATGATTTTAATGCACTAATAAAAATGTGACAAAATAAGATGGATGTTCAAGGTCATAGGCAGCAACGGAGTGTCAGTGTGGGGTTCTTCAGAGCAGTCTAAGTTCCCAGACCTTGTTCTTATGTACCACTTTGTTCAGCCTGCCTCTCCTCCCTCATTGTCATATCCATCAATACTGAGGCCTTGAAAGATCCTAAAAATGTTGAATCCTGTGTCTCTAAAAGATAAACTCTAATTAGGGGACCAAAGAATTAAACAATCCATGACCTCAGGCCAAACAAGAAGGTTTGAGAAGGCTCGACAGAGTATGCTTTTTGTGACAACAATCAAGCTAACTTGTGCCCAAGGCTTAAATAGATCATGTTCTCAAATTCAGTACACAGGCGCACACACAGGGACACAAATCCAACTTAAAAAATAGCGATTATAGGTTGGCACAGTGGAACCCATCTGCAATTCCAACAACTTGAGAAACTAAGGCAGGAAGACCCCAGGTTTGAGGCCAGCCTCAGCAACTTAGCAAGAACCTCTCACAAAATAAAAAAAGGCTGGGAATGTGGCTCAGTGGCAAAGCACTCCTGGGTTCAATCCCCAGTACTGCAAAATTAATTAATTAATTAAAAATTCTAAAGTGGATCCAAAACCTCTTTATAATTAAATATGTATTTTTTTTTTCTGATGCTGATTTCCTTAAAGAGAGACAGGGGAGAGACTAGAGAGGTGGGAGAATTGTTTTATAACCTGAGGCCCCTCTCCTGGCTTTGTAGAATGAGTCTGGGCAGCCTCCTAAGCTTTCCTGGGTTGCTACAAAATGGATGGGGCTGGGGTTATAGCTCAGTGGTAGAGCACTTGTCTGGCATGCATGAGGCACTGGGTTCGATCCTCAGCACCACATAAAGATAAAGATATTGTGATATTGTGTCCATCTACAACTAAAACATATATTTTTTAAAAATGGAATACCTGCCTGTCTAGCTTAGAAGCATGAAAGAAATTACAAAGTTTTCATGAAACTGTCTTGTGGCGGAGGGTGGGGGGTGGGGGGAGGTAGATAAAGAAGGGGGCATGGTTCTTTCAGCAACCACCAGGCGCTGAGCAATTCAGTAAGACCCTGTCTCTAAATAAAATACAAAATAGGGCCGGAGGTGTGGCTCAGTAGTNAGTTCCCCTCCAGGTTCTGCAAAGCAGGGCCTGGCCAGGATCCTTTGGCTGTGACTCTCCTGGGTAACATGAACCACTTACTTGTCCACAAAGAACCCTTGTACTGCTACAATTCCCAAAACAAAAAAAAAGGTTTTTTTCATAGAAAAAAAATGACCAACAATGACAATTACGTGCCCTGTTAACAACAGAGAGGGTCTAGTGTGAATAATATCACCGGGAAATATTTATAAATAAATATAGTGCTTCCAGTGGCAATGTACAATAGTTTGCCTCATGATTAGGGGTATATATAATGCCATTATGTAAAATCCTGCTTAAATTCATTGGCATACTTTTATTTGTTGCCTTCCTCGATACCACTTTTTAAAACTTCTTTTTGGTGCTGTGGATTGAACCAAGGGTGCTCTACCTCTGAGCTAAATCTTCCAGTCTATGTTTTTTTGAGACAGGGTTTGACCAAGTTGCTGAGGCTGGCTTTGAACTTGTGATCCTCCTGTCTGCTTCCTGAGTTGCTGAGATTATAGGCTCTGAGGTTTCTTTATACCAACAATTCAGGAGAGAGGGGGGAGTTGAAAAGGGAGGGGCTTTGGCAGACCCTGAAGATTCTTGGATCTTCTGGCACATGCCATGAAATGATTTCAGTTCTCAGGAGGAGGCCCAGCCAAGGTCTCCTCCTGTGAAGTGGATGTAAACAGCAAGAATTGATAATCCTTTTCCATCCAATTAGCCTCTCCATCCCCATTTTACAGATGGAGTAGGCTCAGAGGAAGTAAAGGGTGGTAGAGGAGGAGGAGGAAGGTTTGCAATGAGGAACTTTGACAGCCTCTGCTTCTGCTCAAAATCTCCAAAATCCACACCCAGTATAGCCTGATCCTAACCTGTCCCACTGCCTTCTAACCACATACCCTATACTCCAGCAATAGTGAACCACTCACTGTTTCTTTCATTTTTTTCCACTAACTTTTTTTTTTTGGTACCAGGGATTGAAAACTATAGGCAATTTACCGCCACATGCCCAGCCCTTTTTAATCTTCTTTTTTTTTTTAAATCTTGAGACATGGTCTCACTAAATTGCTGACACTGGCTTTGAACTTGCAATCCTCCTACCTCAGCTGCCCAAATCACTGGGATTACAGGTATGCGTCACCATGCCCGGCTCAGTTGACAAATTTACTGAGCATCTACAACTTGCTGTTTACTGCCCAGGCTCCGAACAGAGAGAGATGTGCAAGACACACATGTTCCCAGCTTTTAGGAAGCTCCCTGTCTTATTCCTTATGGCAAATTGTTTTCCTGCCACGGTTCAAATAACAAAGCTGTTGAGAGTGAGATCTTGAATATGTCTGCCAACTTGATCACCTTGCAACCCTGGCACAGATTTAAACCTCTCTAAGCCTCAGTTTCCCCAGTGTATAAATTAGAGATGAGAATGCTGTTTACCTCATCTCTTCGGAGAGCACTGAGATAATATATGCAATTTAATAGCACAATGCCTGGTGCCTGGTATGTGCTAAGGAAATATTAATTACCTTTCATTATTGTTATTACTACCAGTAATACCTTTCCATTTCTACTGGCCCAGAATTCCACTTACCTTTCAACTTCTTCACAAAATCTTATTTCATCTCCATACCTAGAACAGATTTTTCCCTGTTCTTAACTCTTCGCAAAAATTTCTCTGAAGCATATAAAGTATTTTTCACATTCTGCATTGAACTATGGTTAGCTCTGTGCATGCTCTATCCCCTGTCTTGATGCAGGAATCATACCTCATTCTTCATAGTGTCTCTTGTGGTACTTGTCACTGGTGCCTTATATAGAACAGAAACTTTGGGCCTATTTTCTGAACAAAAGAATGAATGAATGAATTCCAAATCACTCCTGATCACATTAGTTTTGGTAATTAAAGCAAGACTGTTAAGTGCCAATTGCTAAATTATACATATTTTGATTGATATCAATATGTAGATAAATTATAAATATTTTGATATATAAGTTATACATCATAATTTATCTACTTTATATTTGACAGGTAAGTCATACATATTTTGATTTACATTTTTAATTGTATATGATAAGTACATAACTATGATATTTTATATTTTATGATGTATTTGCATGACGTATATGATAAAATATAATGTCAAAATAAAATGTGCTAACTTTAGTAAACAGGAACAAAAGTTAAGTCTAGTGGAACAATCCACATATAGGTCTCCAACCTAGGGTCAATCACTGGCCACATGTTGGTTTATTTTCTTCTAGTCTTTTTTCTGTCTTTTACATAGCTGCACATAGAGCAGTTATGTAATACTGCACATAGAGCAATTTTACTTCTTGCTTTTTTCCTTCATTAACTTTGTTTTATGATTGCTGTCTCCACATCATTGCAAATTCTTTCCATACGGTCAATTAAATATCATCTATTGAGTACCTATGGTATGCGTTATATTACAGTGACCCACCTTCTGTTTGTATCACACTGTATATTTTATAAAAGGCTTCATGACGGCAGGATAGGCATGATTGCCCCTAGTTGGCAGTGAAAAACTGAGACATTGATATTGTCTTGTTCCAGGATGCCAGGGTGGCAGAATAAAGATCTGAACCCCATCTCTCCTCCCCCATTCCAGACCCCTAAGCCAGTCAAGAAACAGAGTACACAAAGAAAAACAAAAACAAACAAACAACTCAGGTAACCATTTTTAAACATTCCAGGGTCAGGAAATATCCAAGTGCACGGAGACAAATGGAAATCTGAAATCAAAACGAAGGCAGGAAAGCACCCCCTCCACAAGACCGTGACCAGTCAAGCGTGGGATTGGCCAACAGAACTGTCACTCAGTCAAACAGCAGCACTGAGCTCCAGGACAGAAGGGTCCTGCCCTAAGGACTGGAGTGGAAAGGATAAGGACCAGGCATGGTCCTTGCCCAGGGAACCCGACTCCTTACCCCAGCACACTGTTCTCCTCGTAGACCACCTGCCCGGCCTTGACACGTGGCACAGAAAAGGTGGACCAAGAGTTTGAGATCAGAAGAACTGGGCTTTGGCCAGCTTTCATTATTGCCTAGTTCCTAGTTCTGTGTCCTCAGACAAATCACTTTGCTTTTCTGAGCTTCAATGTCTCCATATGTAAAATGGTGAAAAGAGAAACATTTGCTTGATAAAATTCATTATGCCTTTAGAATATTAAATGAACCAGTACTCGTGAAGGTGTTTAACAGTCCCTGCTCCGTCACCCACCAGCTTTGTAACCTTGGACAAATTCTTTGCCTCTCTCTGCCTCAGTTTCCTCAACTGGAAAGTGGGAATGATAACAGTACCTACCCCTGAGGGTTATTGAAAGGGCTAAGTGAGTTAAAGAATTCAAAGTGCTTGGAACAGGGCCTGACATATAGTAAACACTGAACATATCTTCGCTGTTGTCTTAAGGGGGGCAGTGGTTGTTGGCACTGTTGGGAGAAACGTTCTCCAAATCCCACAAAGATGGTGGAACAGGTGTTACCCTGTTTTATAGATGAGGATAGTGAGGCCCAGAAAGATGATTTGTTTTATCTGGAGTCTGCTACTAATTGCTAGAAGTCTAGGACTTCTGAAGGTTTTCCACATCTAATATCCCTCCCCGCAGGCGTGTTTTCTTTGGCCCAAGGGCACTTTTTGTTTCTCTCCTGGTGTTAGACCCAGGGCCTTGTACATGCTAGGCACATGCTCATCCTGACCCACATACCCAATCCCCATACAGTATTCTTTAAATTGAATTTAATGGGATTGGATGGGCCCAGCCACACTAGTGAACCTCAGGGCCACCCCTTATCTGTGTCACTCCCCCCCGTCTGACTACCCTCATTTAGATCCCTGCACAGACTGATGTCATCCCAGTCACTAAACACATGGCATAGACAAGTTCAGGAGACTAAAGAGGGGCCAGTCACAAGGAGAGGTGAGAGGGACAGGGAAGAGGTAGCCAGAGAAGCCTTCCTGAAGGTGGCTGGAGTTGAGTTGGTACTTGAATCTGGGGAGGAGGATTTGTTCAGTCTAAAAAGGAAGGCAGGGAATAGGGCAGGTCAAGTTGGCATTTGATGACCTTCAGGGATGTTTGTGAGCTTTCCTGGCAAGGATTCCCCAGGCCTTTGCTTTGGTAGAGAAGAGGAAAGAAGTAAGCTGCCTTTTATCTCAGGGGAGGCCCGTGATCCCTGAGGTCCAGAGTCAACACACATTGTCAGTGTTGGCTGATTGACAGAGCAATTGATCTGTGTCTCCATCCCTGAGGACACAGCACCTGGAGGAGGTTCAGTCACATGAACCAAAATATAAAATGTGGGCCCTGCCCTCAGTGATGGTGATGATGATAATGGCTAACATTTACTATGCCATTGCTATGAGCCAGGGCCTGTGGAGAGGAGAGTTTTCATGGAGGGTGGCCTCCTCCCCAGGGAGAACTCCCCAGAATATGAATCAATACGCATCAAGATTTATTCTAGCCAGGAGTAGTCATGCACACCTCAGGGCCAGCAACTCAGGAGGCTGAGACAGGAGGATCACAAGTTCAAGGCCAGTCTCAGCAACTTAGTAAAACCCTGTCATAAAATAAAAAATAAAAAGGGTTGGGGATGTTGCTCAGTGGTTAGGTGAACCTAGGTTCAACCCCCAGAACAAATAAATAACAACAACAAAAAAAAGATGTATGCTGTCCTCAAACCATTGAGGAAACAATGAATTAAACAATGTTAAACCAGTGTTTTGGTGTAGGATGTCTCAGGGCCTCCTCTAAGGAGGAAGAGATTGCAACATTTTCCAAACTCATGAGATGTAGAACAAATCCTCTGCGTTCCTTGGAACACCCTTTGAGAAACACTGGCTCAGGATTGTCACAAGGCCTCCCACTCACTACCAGACAGTGGAGTGTAGGAGGAGTTCTGCTTTCCAGGTCCAGCTCTGATGCTACTTCCTATGAGACCTAGAAAAGACCTTTCCCCCTTCCCTGACCAGACTTCAGTTTACCCATTTTCTTAAAAAAGCCTAAATGTTCTGGAAATTTCTTCCTATCCTAGCAGTCTTTTCTTCTTCTTCTTCTTCTTCTTCTTGGTACCAAGGATTGAACCCAGGGGCGCTTAACCATTGAGCCACATCCCCAGCTCATTTTATATTGTATTTTGAGACAAGGTCTTGCTAAGTTGCTTAGGGCCTAACTAAGTTGCTGAGGCTGCCTTTGAACTCATGGTCCTCATGCCTCAGCCTCCTGAGCTGGGATTACAGGTGTGTGCCACGGGCTGTCCTAGCAGTCCTGATAGCAGTTTCTAATGTTTCCTTACGTCTATGGCATCAAACCATTTGAGGAAATGTTGGGTTGAACAATATTAAACAAGGGTTTTTCTGCAGGACCTCTCAGGGCCTTAACCATGCATGGAGGTGAAGGCTGACCATAGGATGAGGCAGGGGAAAGCCTGTGGCAAGTGGCAGGGCTGTCTGAGTGCCAGTCCCAGCAACAGCCACCGGACCAGAGATGTTGCTCACTGCCCACACACTTGGATCTCAAGGTCTATTGGAGACACGTGGTGGGAAGGAGGAGCTTCCAATGAACCCGAGTGGCCTACTTTCCTAATGTGGGGACAGTGCACACAGATCACCAGATAAAGACAAGGAAAAACCAGGCTTGTCTGTGAGGGTAGCATTGTCTGGTGTGTTTTCTGCAAACTTCCACGATACCCGGGTACCCAGGGAACCCCGCATCTGGGAAACAGAGGAAAGGTTAGAGCGCATCTGCCACTCTGTTGAAAAGAAGCCCTCCAAGAGTTTCCTATTAAAAGGACAAACTCCAGGCCTCTCACCTGTGCCCACAAGACCCTGTGCACGCACGTGCATGCACACACACACACACACACACACACACACACAATCCCTCTTGACTCCCCCAATCTCATCCCCAGGAGTCCTAGGGCATCACATTTCCACTGTGACTGGCTGCCTCATACAGCCTCAGCTTGACTGGCCCCTTCTCAGAGAGAACTTCCAGATCACAATCTGAGTTCGTATGTGAACGATGCTTTTGGCCCATTGCCTCCTGTCACATCCATCCTGTGGCTCCATCTTCTTCTCACCTTTGGTACCTCCAGTGCCAAGCTCAGCACAGAAGGCACTCAATATTTGTTGAATGAATGCTGTGTGGCCTCTGACAAGTTGCTTCCCCTCTCTGGGCCTCTGTAGTCCCATGAGTGAAGCAGTTGAACAGGGTGCTGCAGAGAGTCCTTGGAGCTCTGACTATGGCTCTATGACTAACATCTGGGCCTCAGGCCCGGAAGTGAGCCGAGTGTGTTGCATTTCCACTGTGCGACACACACTGCACTGATTAAATCGGGAAGCAAACACCTTGTAATTTAGTGTCCTGCCATTCCTCCTTCCTGGTCCCTGGGCTAGAGACCATGCTGTCAGTTTTCCGGGATGATCCACACACAGTCACCTGCTCTCTCAGCTCAGTGATCCCAGTGCCCTCAAGAAAAGGAGAGTGGGCAGGTTGGTGGACTGGGAAAGCACGTTCAATCTGGAAGCCCAAGGACAGGGGGACTTGTCCGCCGCCATCCTGAGCTGTCAGGCTGGAATCTTGAAGAGATTTCACCAATCCTGTCATCTCTGGGTTAGGAGGGATCATCTAGGACACTGGGCTCAATCATTGCTTTAAACCTAACTGCCTTGAAACCTCCCTCCAAGTGGACTCCTCTGAAAGCGCTCAAAATAGGGGCCTTGCTTGCCTATCAGGCTGCTCATCTCTCCAATGAACAGCTTTGTTTAGAAAGTTCTTTAATCAGCAGCATGGTGTAATGTGAGGCACTGTAGCATAGGGGTGAAGGGCCTGGGCCTCCAGCCAGGCTGCCTGGGTGGAATCCCACCTCTCTAACCTACTTGCCATGGGAGCTCCAGCAAACCATGACACCTCTCTTTGCCTTTGCTTCATTGTCTGTAAAACTGAGTCTTCACTGAGCTGTTGGAGGAATTACAAGGGTTAAGGCCTAATGGGAGGGCAAGAAGGGTCAATTCCTGTTAGCTGCCACCTGTGGAGTGCTCTTGTTGTTTTTAGATCCTCTTGAACTCAGACTGTTCTCGGAGTTAGTTGGTTTGCAAAATAGAGAGTGGGGCCCAAACCAAAGAACACAGGGGGGAGCTCACCACTGTCTGTGAAGACATTCAACTTCGTCTTTTGGAGCCTTAGGATGCTCCTCTGAAAACAACTTCTGCCCATTCCAACGAGGAATGGGCGAGAAGCTTTTGCAAAGTGAACACCACCACATGCATGTGAGAGATTCCCCTGAATGTTGTTGGAAAAGCCCTGACTTCTTTTAAGGCACATTAGCTTCCAAACAGCAAAGTGGCTAAACTCAACCTAGTTGGCAAACAGTGTGTTTTGGGTACTTGCTGTGAATTTTCAAGCTAATCCCTTTAGAATCTTTCCCTTATGTACTGGAAGGAAAAAAAGAGATTTGATGGCAACGACTTAGATACATTACTGGGGGAGACAGGTCTTGGTTTTGCTGGTTTCCGCCATCTTTGTTTATTAGGATGATGGTGATTTCTCTAGTTTCTCTTCTTCAGGAAGGTGACTGGAAGCTCCAGGTAAGGCGTTTTCACTCTGCCAATGTCAGCAGGACACAGTAGTTCTGCATAATTTCAGGATCTTAAGTGACCTTTTTCCAAAACCTGCCCTGTCATGTGAACCTACAGCTGAAGGAGCCCCTAGAGTCAGCCTTCTCCTTGTACAGATCAGAAACAGAAGCCTACACAGGGGAGAGGACTTGCCCAAGGTCACCTAGAAGATCAATGGCAGAACCCTGACTGGGTATCTCTTCTCTCCAAACTCCATGCTCCTTCCACCAATTTTAGGGATCTTGCAATTTCTCTAAATAAGCTGATTGTTGAGTCATAGGACATTTGACAAAACTCATTAAACTACACACTTAAACTCTGTACAGTATATTATTGTACATTTAACCCCATTGTTTTAAGTGGTCAAATGTGGGATGGGGGTGTGGCTCCGTGGTGGAGCACTTGCCTAGCATGCATGAGGCCCTGGGTTCAATTCCCAGCTCAACAAACACCTAAAAATTAATTTTAAAAAATAATAATAATGGTAGAATGATATAGCCAAGTCCTACCGCATGAGGTCAACATCCAAAAATAATGGATAACATGGTTTAATGGGCTCAGGAAATGCCTAGTAGAGCAGACAGTCTCCTTGCGCAGGTTTCTGTGTTTTGACAATCCTGAACCTCACCAGAGTGAGGGGGGAGAGACCTGAATGCCAGCTACCTCTGATTCACTCCCTTTGCCTTAGAGGGGCTCACCAAAAATGAAGGGGCCCTGCAAGTTTCAGGAGGAGGTTCTGAGGCTGAACACAGGGTCCCCAGGGTGTCTGGAACCCAGAGATGTAAGGAAGGAAAGAAGGGGATATTGCTGCACTCTGAAGGGAAGGGGAAGGGAAAGGGGAAGGGGGCCGGAGCAGAGCTGGGGAGCCGGACCAACAGAGGACACCTTGTTTAAGAGCTGGGCGTGGTGGCACACACCTGTAATTCCAATGACTCAGGAGGCCGGGGCAGGAGGATCAGTTGCCTTTCTAGGTAGCTCAGAGAGACCTTGTCTCAAAGTTAAAAAAAAAGGATGAAAAGGCTGTGGATGTGGCTCAGTGGTTAAGCACTCCTGACATTTTTATGGCTAAATAACAGTCCATTGAGGCCTGGGGATTGAGGGCTCAATCCCTAGTACTGCAATAACATAAAATAAATAAATAATGAGAAGGGACAGGAATGGGGAACAGAGGAGGAAAAGGAGATTAAAAGGCAGGAGGAGATCAAAGATGGTGAGTTTTAGAGGTTTCTTGCAGGAAAGGGTTTTGAGAACTGGCAGAGGTGAGAGAGATTAGCTGTATATCAGAATATGTTTCATGAGACGAAATTCTGGAGGTTTCAGAACAGTTTGTTATATTAAAAAGAAATTTTCCTGCTTCCAGGTTATCAAAAGGGTTTGTTTGTGTTGTTGTTGTTTTGAGTATTTTGAACATTCCCCATAGAATTGCATTAAAATAATACATTTGCTCATCTAATATTAGGATGGCTGCTAAAACAAACGAACAGACCCCAAAACAGAAAGTAGCAAGTGTTGGCAAGGGTGTGGAGAAGCTGCAATTATGTGCACTCTTGGTGGGAATGTCAAATGGGGCAGTGCTATTGAAAGCAGTCTGGAGGCTCCTCAAAAACTAAAAATATGGGGCTGGGGTTGTGGCTCAGTGGTAGAATGCTTTCCTAGCATGTATGAAGCACTGGGTTTGATTCTCAGCACGGCATATAAAAAAATAAAGGTCCATATATATATATGGTCCAAAATATAGATATATATTTTTAAAAATTAAAAAGGTGATGTACTTACCTGTCACCTTGTTCATGGGTCTCTTTGACAGTCATAATCACATAATTTATGTGCTCAAATAATACCCCACCACTCTCCTGATGGCCCCTTATCATTTTAAAGATAACACAAAGGCCAACTTCCATTAAGAAATCTCAAGCCACATGACATTTCAGGTAGGACCCTGAGTGGCTAGGGCTGGGACAGCACCCAGGTCACTCATTTAGACCCTACAGCCACTGCCCATGCAACCAACCACCATTAAATCCCCTCCTCCCAGGACTGGCTTCAAAACGGAGGGGAGGGTGATGCACAGACAGGGAAGGCTGTCAAATATGGAAATTATGATAATATCATTTATCTCAAAAGAATGATTATAAGTATGTAATTAACACTTTGTATGCAGACGCTTCCACCTCCGAGGAGCTCTGCAAGTCTCTCGGATTATTTAAATATATATCACATCCATTGCTGAAGACAAACCCTATGGTTTTTAGAAGATAATTAAAATTCCTTCCCCTTTGGAATTAAGAAAATTGCCTGTGGGATGAATTGTATGCCCACCAGACACACGGATAGACTTAAACCTGGGATGAATAGACTGCGTCCAGGAAGGACACATGTTGGGTAAGTATAATATCCATTTCAAATCCCTTGCACGTGGAGAAAATTATTAATCAATCACAGCAGTGTTCCCCACAAAGCCTGGACTGGTCCCCAAGATCCTTCTCCATGCAGCTCTCTAGAAGCCACCACCAATTAATCAGAGTCAAATCCTATTTGTTACCCTGGAAATTAGTTCACCATCATCCCTCCAACGTGACAGACAGAAAACGGATCTTCAGAGAAGTAAATTAACTTGCCGAAAGCTGCACCGCTGTAATGCAAAGCTGAGGTTCCCAAGTTCATGCTTTTCCCTTAATCTCCACCTCTGCCTCTTTACTCTGTTCAGACCATACTTGGTTGATTCTATGGTTCACACCAGATTCCTTTTACTAGGGTGAGCTCCCTTGAACACCTGTACCAATGATTTGCTAAATGACAACTGGCCTTTCAACACTTTTGTATTGTTCAAGAAAAAAAAATGGAGACAGCAATTGTTCGTGTGTGTGAATGTGTGTATTGTTTTGTTTGTTTTTGCAGTGCTGGGGATCAAACCTAGTGCCTTGAAAACCCTAGCCAAGAGCTCGACCACTCACTGACATCCCCAGCCTGGGTTCAGATTCTTGCTTCTCTTAATGGCAAGTCAGGGTGCTCTTTTAAGAAAAATGAGTTGCCAACTCAAAGTGGATCAAGGACCTAGGCATTAGCCCAGAGACCCTGTGCCTACTAGAAGAAAATGTAGGCCAACCCAACTTCCCACAATGTCCACTTAGGAACTGACTTCCTCAATAAGACTCCTCTAGCTCAAGAAGTAAAATCAAGAGTCAATAAATGTGATGGTATCAAACTGAAATGCTTCTTCACAGCAAAGGAAACAATCAAGAATGTGAAGAGAGAGCCTACAGAATGGGAGAAAATCTTTACCACCATACAGAGTGACCTGACTAAACAGCACTAATTTCCAGGATATATAAAGAACTCAAAAAACTTAACACCAAAACCCAAATAACCCAGTCAATAAATGTACAAAAGAAATGATTAGGCACTCCACAGAAGAAGAAATACAATCGGTCAACAAATATATGAAAAAATGTTCAACATCTCTAGCAATTAGAGAAATGCAAATTAAAACTACACTGAGATTCCATCTTACTCCAGTCAGAATGGAAATTATCAAGAATACAAGTAACAATAAATGTTGATAAAGACGTGGGGCGGGAAAGCTACATGTGTACATTGCTGGTGGGACTGCAAATTGGTGCAACCACTATGGAAAGCAGTATGGAGATTTCTCAGAAATCTTGGAATGGAACCACCATTTGACCCACTCATTCCACTCTTTGGTATATACCCAAAAGACTTAAGATCAGCATACTACAGTGATGCAGCCACATCAACATTTATAGCAGCTCAATTCACAATAACTAAGCTATGGAACCTACCAAGGTATTCTTCAACAGATGAATGGATAAAGAAAATGTGGTATATATACACAATGGAAAGTTACTCTGCCATAAAGAAGGATGAAATTATGGCATTTGCTGGAAATGGATGGAACTGGAAAATATCATGCTAAGTGAAATAAGCCAATCCCCCCAAATCAAAGGGAATGTTCTCTCTGATATGTAGATGCTAACACACAATAAGGAGTGGGAGGGAAGAATAGAGGTTTATTGGATCAGACTAAGGGGAAGGAAGGTAAGGGGGGATGGGAACAGGAGGACAATAAAATGAATCGGACATAACTTTCCTACATTCATATATGAATACACGACCAGTGAAGCTCCACATCATATACAACCACAAAACTGGGATCCTATTTAGAATAAATTGCACTCCATGTGTGTATAATATGTCCAAATACACTGTACTGTCATGTATATCTAAAAAGAACAAATAGAAAAAGAAAGAAAAGCGAGTTGCTAACGAAATGTCTATGATTGTAGGAAAAGGACTGGACATTCGGAGGGCACCTTCTTAGGCAAGCCACTCTGCTCCTACAGAAATGTGATTCTGCCCTAGGGGGTGTATAAATGCAGTGAGACATTGGCTGGGGATGGCTATCTGGTTATGCTAAAGCTACTTGGAGGGCAGTGACATTTGAGCAAGACACTGGTGATCAATAGGATTAAATGTTTCTTTCGATTATAAAAATACTACATGGTTATGATACAGTTGTGGGAGAAACAGAATGTCAAGAGGAAAAGTCACTCCTATTTTCTTTACCCGTCAACCATGTCAACATTTTGTTTCTTTTTCTCTTCTGATATGTATCACTCTTTGCACAGGTGTATGTGGTTTATTTGCCCCCTCCTTTCGCACGATTGTGATTAACATTTGCATGTTATTTCCTATTTGATTTTTATAAAGTTTTAATATACTGTGAGTATGATGATGCTGATCCCAGTAATTCAGTTCGGAGGAATAACCAGAGATGCACATATATGGTCACCCAAGGCCTATGGGAGCAGCGGCGTCCATGAATGACCTGACTATACATCAAGGGAACAGATGGACAAGTGATGGTATGTTCAAAACTGAAAGTGAGGGGCTGGGGATGTGGCTCAAGTGGTAGCGCACTTGCCTGGCATGCGTGCGGCCCGGGTTCGATCCTCATGCACCACATACAAACAAAGATGTTGTGTCCGCCGATACTTGAAAAATAAATATTAAAAAATTAAAAAAAAAACTGAAAGTGATACAGCAACAAACAGAAACAGCAACTACACATGGCCACAGGGATGTATCTCACAGATATGATGTTGAACAAAAGAAGAATGTTCTGCATGATCCACTGATGCAAGGTGCCAAACTAAGCAAAACTAAACTATGGTATAAGAAGTCAGAGCTGTGCTTCAGCAGCAGGGCATAGTTAGTGACAGGAAGGGAGAGTTATTGGGGTGGGGATGTATGGCTGTTGGTTGCAAGAACACAAACACTTGGCCAAAATTATGAAGCTATACATTGACGATGTGTTTACTTATCTACATGTGTTACAGGTTTTAAAAAAATTAATTTGCTGGGCACAGTGGCACATGCCTGTAATCCCAGAGGCTTGGGAGGCTGAGGCAGAAGAATCACAAGTTCAAGGCCAACCTCTGCAACTCAGTGAGGCCAGCCTCAGCAACTTAGTGAGGTCCTACAACTTAGCGAGATTCTGCCTCAAAATAAAAAATAAAAAGAGCTGGGGATGTGGCTCAGTGATTAAGCGCCCCTGTGTTCAATCCCTCATACAAAAAAAGAAAAAGAAAGGAAATAAAAGTTAATTAACTGTAGGAAAATCCATTCATCTGGTAAGAGTTAAAAAAAAAAAAGATGTCACTTTGGACATAAGGAATAGCACAAAGAAAGTCACAAGAATGGGAAATGGAAAACAGCCTAGCTTTCTTCCAATGCTGATATGACGATATTTTGTGTAAAAAAAAAAAAAAAAAAAGTTTCCCAAAATTTAGGACTCAAAAATAACTTTTTATATTTGCTCATTTGCCTAAGGTTTGGCCATCTGGGCTGGGCGCAGCTAGCCAGTTCTTCGGCTGGTCCTGAACAGGGTCATTCACACAGTTGTGCTCATGCAGGTTGACTGGGGCTGGATGGTTCAAGGTGGACTGTGCGGGTCATTGGTTTACTGTCTCAGTTCCACATCTGCCCTTCTTTCCTGATCCACTAAAGTGGATCTGGGCCTCTGAAGGGCTTCTTTTCCTTTGCCAGAAAGCAGGAGGCTCAGTTTGTCAGCAGAAGTGCTGGAGAGACATTGAAGTGAGAGATGAGTTTGGCTTCCTGGGTATGGTGTGCAGGCTCAGCAGACTCCTGCTGAGTGGAGGCTCCCCCAGTGCAGGTGGTGTCCCATGCCCAGCCCCTGCAGCATGGGTGCCAGTATCAGACTCCTGGGGTGCACAGTGGTCAGGAGCAGCCAGCAGCTTCCCAAGAATCCCTTTAAAGTGACTTTGTAGCAGTATCTCTAATAAGACATTTCCCTCTGAATGGCTTTCCCTGGCACCTGAGAGGACACATTTCCAGCAACTTCCAGAGGATGATTTCTACCAACTTCCATGGGCCTGGCATGGCACCATAGCAACGTTTCCACCGTTTAGTGAATCACAGCTATGTGCTCTCCTAAAGTACCTGGGCCTCAGTCCTGGCAGCATGCCTCCTCGGATGTTCTATGTCACCCCCAGGGATGGTGGCTGCTCCTTGTATCTGCTGTTCCTGTATTCTTTAGAGTTCTCTCGATTTCTTATTAGTCAATCCCTTGTTGCAATTGAGTTCCAAATGGGTGAATACCCCAAAATACATGACTACTTGAAGCCAAGTCTCAGCTATAAAAGCATTACCACAACCAATACCTATTGGTCAAACCAAGCCACAGGTAGGAGAGGAGAGAAGTCAAGCAAAGAAAAAAGAAATGAAGTAAAGTTAGAAGGTCAAGAGTCAAAAAAAAAAAAAAATCCCTGGTACTGGGGATTGAACTCAGGAGCACTCAACCACTGAGCCACATCTCCAGCTCTATTTTGTATTTTATTTACAGACAGGGTGTCAACGAGCTGCCTAGTGCCTTGCCATATTTGAGGCTGGCTTTGAATTCAGGATCCTCCTGTCTCAGCCTCCCAAGCCTCTGGAATTACAGGCATGTGGCACCATGCCTGGCCCAGACTGCATTTCTTGGTTGGAGGAGTGGCAACGTCCCATTGCAAGGAGTATGCATATAGGAACAGGAGGAAGTGTTGCAGCCATCATGGCAAACCATCTACCATTAATTCTCTGCATCAGAATTCACGGACTGCTCATGGAGAGTAGTCTTGGTGCTACTCCAGAGATGCTAAATGCACATGTATGGGGGTGGAATCTGAGAATCTAAAATTTTAACACTCCTGTCTACCTCCCCAGTGATTCAGACACATATAAAAACTCAAGAACCTTAAAGCTCACACAATATTATCCCCATTCATCACTTTGTAAGATATTATTCCATTCCCTTTTCATTTCCATTATTTCTGTTGAGAAGCTATCAACTGCCTTCAAAAATTTCCCCATACAGTTGGTTTTTGACAGTGATGCCATAATAGGTCCTAGCTTAGTTTTTAAAAAATGCATTCTACTTGGAGTTTAAAGGGATTTTTAATTACTGAGCATCACCAAATATTGCTTCTGACTTTACTTCATTTCTTTTTTCTTTGCTTGACTTCTCTCCAAATTCTCTCTTCCTGAGAGCTTTGATTATATACATTTAGTAATTTTCATCATGTTCCATATTATTCTTTTTTCTGTACTATAAGTGCTATAATGTGGATACTTCCTACTGATTTGCTTTTCATTTTCTAATTCTATCTTTAGCTGTGTTAATAAATTGTTATAGTCATCTACTGCATTCTTAAGTTCATTTATTGTATTTCAGCCTTAGAATTTCCACTTGATTCTCCTTAATAGAGTCTGGTTCTCTGCTAAAATTATTTTTCCTATCATATAATATATTAAATATATTAAACACATGTGTTTTAAGTTACATATCCCATGATGTCAATATTTGGATCTCCTATGGGCCTACTGTTTTTTGTCTTTTTTTCCTCTTGGTTTTCAGCCATTTGGTCTTGTCTACTGAAGTATCGGGTAAACTTTGAACATCAAGTTTTAAACAAAAATTTTTTTATATTTATTTTTTAGTTTTAGGTGGACACAATATCTTTATTTTATTTTTATGTGGTGTTGAGGATTGAACCCAGCAACCTGCGCATGCCAAGCAAGCATGCTACCGCTTGAGCCACATCTCCAGCCCAAGTATTAAAAGAAATTTTTATAGAAAAAATTGAGGTCTTGCCTAGTATTATTTCAGAGAGATTTTTTACTTTTGCTTCTTGTAGGCATTTAAACCAAAGTCTTATAAAGCATTAAACTGATAAGAAGTGAAGAAGTTCAGGTCCTTGGCCATTTATTGATTGGGTTGTTTTTATTTATTTATTTTTTGGTGTTTAGTTTTTTTAGTTCTCTATATATCCTAGAGATTAGTGCTGTGTATGATATGCAAGTGGTATAAATTTGCTCCCAAGCTATAGGGTTTCTACTCACTTTACTGATTGTTTCTTTGCTGAGAAGAAACTTTTTAGTTTGATTCCATCCCATTTATTGATTCTTGGTTTTAATTCTTGCGCTACAGGAGTCTTATTAAGAAAGTTGGGGCCTAATCCGATATGATTGAGATTTGGGCCTACTTTTTCTTCTATTAGACACAAGGTCTCTGGTTTAATTCCTAGGTCCTTGATCCACTTTGAGTTGAGTTTTGTGCATGGTGAGAGATAGGGGTTTAATTTCATTTTGTTGCATATGGATTTCTAGTTTTCCTAGCACCATTTGTTGAAGAGGCTATCTTTTCTCCAGTGTATGTTTTTGGCACCTTTGTCTAATATACTATAACTGTAATTTTGTGGGTTAGACTCTGTGTCCTCTGTTTTGTATCATTGGTCTACCAGTCTATTTTGGTGCCAATCCCATGCTGTTTTATTACTATTGCTCTGTAGTATAGTTTAAAGTCTGGTATAGTGAGACCACCTGCTTCACTCTTCCTGCTTAGAATTGCTGTAGCTATTCTAGGTCTCTTATTTTTCCAGATGAATTTCATGACTAATTTTTCTATTTCTATGAGGAATGTCAATGGGATATTGATTGGAATTGCATTAAATCTGTATATATTGTCATTTTGACAATATGATCTTTCCATCTTCTAAGATCTTCTTTAATTTCTTTCTTTAGCATTCTATAGTTTTCCTTATAGAGGTCTTTCACCTCTTTTGTTAGGTTGATTCCCAAGTTGTTGTTTTTTGTTTTTGTTTTTGTTTTAGTCTATTGTAAATGGGGTCATTTTCCTCATTTCCCTCTCAGAGGTTTTGTCACTGATATATAGAAATGTCTTTGATTTAGGTCCTAGCTCAGTTTTTTAAAAATGCATTCTACATGGGGTTTAAAGGGATTTTTAATTACTGAGCATCATCAAACATTGCTTCTAACTTTACTTCATTTCTTTTTTCTTTGCTTGACTTCTATCCTCTCCAAATTCTTGTTATAGTCATTTTGTATCCTGCTACTTTGCTGAATTCATCTACTAGTTCTAGAAGTTTTCTGGTGGAATTTTTGATATACAATCAATCAACAAATATATGAAAAAATGTTCAACATCTCTAGCAATTAGAGAAATGCAAATCAAACTACTCTAAGATTTCATCTCACTCCAGTCAGAATGGCAGCTATTAAGAATACAAGCAACAAAGGGCCAGGAGTGGTAGCGCAAGCCTATAATCCTAGCGGCTTGGGAGGCAGAAGTTGGAGGATCACGAGTTCAAAGCTAGTCTCTACAATTTAGTGAGGCGCTAAGCAATTCAGTGAGACCCTATCTCTAATAAAATACAAAACAGGGCTGGGGTTGTGGCTCAGTGGTTGAATGCACCTGAGTTCAATCCCTGGTACCCAAAAGAAAGAAAGAACACAAACAACAATAAGTGTTGGCGAGGATGTGGGGAAAAAGGCACACTCATACATCGCTGGTAGGACTGTGAAATAGTGCAGCCAATATGGAAAGCAGTATGGAGAATCCTTGGAAAACTGGGAATGGAACCACCTTTTGACCTAGCTATCCCACTCCTAGGTCTATACCCAAAGGATTTAAAAACAGCATACTACAGGACACAGCCACATCAATGTTGATAGCAGAACAATTCACAATAGCTAAATGTGGAGCCAACCTAGATGCCCTTCAGTAGATGAATAGATAAAGAATATGTGGCATATATACACAATGGAATATTACTCAGCAAAAAAAGAGAATAAAATCATGGCATTTACAGGAAAATGGATGGAGTTGGAGAATATAATGCTAAGTGAAGTTAGCCAATCCCCCAAAAAAACCAATGCTGAATGTTTTCTCTGAAATAAGGAGGCTGATATAAGGAGGCTTAGTGGGGCTGGGAGGGGGAGCATAGGAAGATTAGACAAACCCTGGATAGGGAAGAGGGGAAGGAGGGAAGGAAGGGGGCAAGGGGTAAAAAAAGATGGTGGAATGAGATGGACATCATTACCCTAAGTACATGTATGAAGACACAAATGGTGTGAATATACTTTATATACAACCAGAGATATGAAAAATTGTGCTTTCTATACGTAATATGAATTGTAATGCATTCTGCTGTCATATATAACAAACTAGAATAAAATTTTTTTTTTAAATTGATTATATGTTGGACCTCAGTTTTGTCAAGGCTGGTCAATTGCTATCTTACATCTATTCCTAGGGTTTTGCCCTTTGGGGGACTATAATTGAAAACCTGGGGTATTTACGGATACTTCCCTTTTGTAGACACTGAAATCCAATTTTGTATACCCCATCTTCCCAACACTACCAGCTTCTTTGACTTTTCTTGAGAAATAGCATATTCTCTGAGGGAGGAGTGGGAAAAAAAAAAAATATATATATATATATATATACACACACACACACACACACACACACACACACACACTGGGGACTAAACCCAGGGGTGCTTAACCAAGGAGCCTCATCCCCAGCCCTTTTTATTTTTTATTTTGAGACAGGATCTCACTAAGTTGCTTAGGGCCTTACAAAGTTGCTGAGGCTGGCCTCAAACTTGGGATCCTTCTGCCTCAACCTCCTGAATCACTGGGATTACAGGCATGTACCAACAAACCCAGCTGAATATTGAGCTTGTTTTTTCTGCTTTTCTCTGGCTCAGCACATCAGGTCCTTGGTGCTTTTGTAGTTTTCTAATGCCTTCAAATATATACATATATGCCCCCACCCACACACACAATTTATTTTGATAAGCTCTTTTAATAATTTTTAGTGAGAAGGTTGATCTTTGATAAATTAGTCCAAAATTACTGGAAATGGAAAAAACTTGCTCATCTAAGCATGCTATTCTGTAGAGCCAGGCCCCCCCGTTTAAGTCCTCAATGGGTAATAGTTTGTATATTTCTCTTTTTTAAATATTTTTAGTTGTTAATGGACCTTTATTTTATCAATTTGTATATGGTGCTGAGAATCAAACCCAGTGCCTCACGCATGCTAGGCAAGAGTTTTACCTCTGAGCCACAACCCCAGCGCCATAGTTTGTATACTTCTTTTGCTTTTTAATCTGTTGGTTTAGGCAGAGAAGGAATTACCTTTCTATAGTTCTAGATACTGGATCCAGAAAAGACTTAACTAAAGGTCCCCTAACTCAGATCCACTGAGAAGTCAGAGTTCTGGCTGGGTCTTGAATCCTGACCTAGAACTGTGCTTCTCCCCACCCTGCCAGATTGCACTATAGTGTAACAGGAACATGGGCTTTGGCATCAAGCAGACCCGAGTTTAAATGCCAGCTCTGCCATGGAGCCTCATTCTGTGTGGCCTTGGACAAGTTCCATGAGTTCTAACAGCTTCAGATTCTTCTTCTGGTAAATGGAGAAGATAATAATAAGAGCTACTCAAGATAGGGCTGTTGGAGCCATTCCTTGAGGCAATGAGTCTAAAAGGCTTGGTCGCACAACTGAATCTGCTCATAGGAGCAATGATTCAAGGGAGGATTAGCCTGGTGAACAAGGTCCTTTATCCCAGTTTTCTTTCTATGGGTTTCCAAGGTGTCACAGCAGCCAGGGATAGGTCACCATCTTGCCTTTCCTGAAGAGGATCTTAGGTAAGGCTTAAATTGCTCACCCCCAGTCCAACTGATAATCTCACACCACAAAGGCAAGTGTGAGGGGCTGGGATTATGGCTCAGCGGTAGAGCGCTCACCTAGTATGGGTGGGACCCGGGTTTGATTCTCAACCCCACATAAAAATAAAAGGCATTATGTTGTGTCCATCTACAAAAAAGATTCAGGGGTCTTCAGGACCCATCCCTCCTACTAAAGGCCTCCCTAAAGCCAGGGACTTGTAATTGGAGGGAGAATCTGCACCTTGATGCCAGAGGAACAGGTCTGAAAGGCCACAAATCTCTATCTCCTGCTGGTCCCCAAATACACAGAATTGTTAAGAATGTAGAATCAGGGGGCTGGGGTTGTGGCTCAGAGGTAGAGCACTCGCCTAGCATGTGTGAGGCATTGGGTTCAATCCTCGGCACCACATAAAAATAAAGATATTGTGTCCGCCTATAACTAAAAAAAAAATAAAAATAAAATAAAAAGAGTGTAGAATCTGGCCGGACATAGTAGTGGCACACCTGTAATCCCAGCAGTTTGGAAGGCTAAGACAGGAGGATCGTGAGTTCAAAGCCAGCCTCAGTGAAAGTAAGGTGCTAAGCAACTCAGTGAGACCCTGTCTCTAAATAAAATACAAAATAGGGCTGGGGATGTGGCTCATTGAGTTCAATCCGCAGTGCCCACCCCCACGCCCCGTGCATAAAAAAAAAAAAAAAGTGTGGAATCCAAAGAAGGACAGACCTGGCCTCAAATTCCAAATCACTGCTTCCTAACTATAAAATCTTGTTTAAGTTCCTTAATTTCCCTGACTCTGAGTTTTAATCTGTGTCATGGAGTTGATAATGGCATGTACTAATGGCACTGGTTGAAAAACTAAATGAGGCTCAACAAAGGGACCTCTTTTATTTCTTCCCCTGTACTTCCCCCACCCTGAATATATATCTGAGAAGGGAGAAGTCCAGCCAAAATTAGAACCCTACCTTGCTGGTAGTACCCCTAAAATTATTCATGCTTTGGGGTTAATGCAGTGCTTCCCAATTTACTCCTTCTGGGATATCACAGGAGAACCCAGAGGGACCAAACTTATGAAGCTATCTGGGGCCAGAGGTGACTCCCAACATGGCTGGGCCTCCAGCTGCCCTAGGCTTCAGCTCCACTCATGGCCAAGGGCTCTGTTTCAGCAAACTTGTAACCTATCACTGCCCGCCAGCTGGGGACCTTGGGTTAAGGTGCTGAGAACCCCTGGTAAGAGCGGGCACTCACACTGACCGTCAATAACACAGTAACCCATTGTAGGTAAATCAGTTCTAGACCAGTTATTCAGTTTCCCGGTGAGAGTCCAGAACTCTGAGTCCAGAGCAGGAAGATGAAGAAGAAAATGAGATGTTGGCTCCAGTCCAAACTCAGCCTCAAAGTCACCATGACCTTGGGCAAGTCATTCTCCTGCTCTGGCTTTACTTTCCTGTCTGAAGCAGAGAAGGCTTCAACCCGAGGACAGACCCACAAGTTCCCTTCCAACTCTGACATTCTAAGAATTAAAGATTCTATGAATTCTCGGCTGCTGGGCTGTATTCTGTTCCTGGTGGCTGGGTTCTAATACACATGGCAAATAATAGGCCCTCTCTGACTGTGCAGGTGACTCCAGCTCTCTCCAGAAGCTACAGGCTGGTCTCTTAAAATAACCCATCTGGCCCAGTCAGAGGGCAGAGAAGTAGCCGTCCCCTGCCCCCACCATCTGAATCCCTCTGTGTTCAGTGGGATTCCCCTGCTCACCACTCCAGGCTCTGGGAAAGCAGCGTCTCTGGTTTCCTGAATCATCCCTTCTCCTCCTCGCTCCCTGGGGCTGCACTCTTATCTGTGGGTAACCAGGGAGGACTCAAAACGAGAGCAGCAACCCCGCTGCAGGAGGAGGAGGTCGGGAGGCTAAGGAAAGGAAGAGGCAGAGGAGGCTGGAGGCAGATGACATGGAAGGAACAGGGTTGCCTTACTCGCAGGGGCTGGACCTGGTCTCGTGGGCAGTGAGGAGACAACTAAGGACATTATGGAGGAGGACATGGTCAGGACTTGTGGTCAAAACAGGTTTGGGCTCCGTGAAAGGCAGACAGGAGCAGAGAGAGCAATCAGAGGTCATAAAAGTCCAGCCGCAGAGACATGATGACATAGCAGTGGGGACAGAGGAGGTATTCAGGGGGTGAACTGGCAGAGGGGGTAGCTGAGTGTTCAACCACAGATATGCTCACATCACTGTGCAAGCCATCTGAAAGGACACTGTCACAGATAGAGGCCTATCTGGTCTGTCGGTATGAGGAGAAGAGAAAAGAGTGTCCGACTGTGCACACAAATACATTAAAGTCCCTCTGACACCCCTTTGCTCCACTTCTATCTCTCTCATTTGTCCCTTTGTAGATGAGAAACTTGATGTAATGGCAGACGGGAACCTCAAATTCAAGTTTCCTAACTCTTTCCTCTTGGCTGGGGAAGTCTGCTTCCCTGAGATGGCTGGCGGGAAGACACCCAGGGGCGCCTGCTCTCCCCAGATGTCCCTGCAGCCCCAACTCTGCCACCAATGGCACTGAGGGACCCTTTCACTTCTCTTGGCCTCAGCTTTGCTTTATGTCCTATGAAGGGTCAGAGAGGCCAAGTGAAGGTTTTCTACATTCAAACACAAACCTAAAACCTTGGTGATATTTCAGCATTACTTTAAAGTTATAATTGTTAATGTATCTGCCACCAGACCTCATGTTTAATGTATTAATTATCATAAGCATTTAAAAAGTCTTACTACCTGTATTTCAATACGATTGGTTTCTTTGGCATCCTAATATTTTATGTTATGGATTTAAATGCATGCTGGGAGGGGCTTCAAAGGCTTCCCCAGATTGCCAAGGGGTCCATGGCATCGGTATGGTTAAGAACCCCTGCATTAGGACTTGGAGCTTACTGAAGGCTGCCAAAGAGGGTATGTAGGGCCTAGGGTCCCTGGAGGCCCCTCTGCTCAGATGTGCACTCTCTGCCCAAGGAAAATGAAACAAGAAACTGGGGCAGGAGCAAAGGGACTCTGAGAAGTGGAGCAGAAGCCAACGGGCCAGGCTGGCAGGGCTCAGTCTAGTGGCACAGAACCGAATTCCTTAGCTTCCACCTCTGCCAGGCTCCCCAGGACTCCTAGGGCCCAGTTTTGCTTTGGTCATTTCCCTTCCTCGTCCATTTTCTTCTCAGAGCAAACACAGCAGATCTAATGAGGGTGTCAAGGTCAAGAGAGGCCCTGCTCCTGGATCTGCCTCTGCCTCTGCCTCGCTGCAGGACTCTGAGCCAGCTGTCTCCCCTTCCCAGACCAGTTTTCTCATCTGTTTAACGAGGAGGAGGTTGGCGGGTGCCAGGATTGCGGATTTCTGGCATTAGTGCTGCTCTCCCCCCGCTTGCCAGGTCCATAGCAGGCACTGCTGATAGATCTGGGGGTCTGATGCCCATGGGGAGCTTCAGGCACCTTTTCCACATACCGACAGATGGAAAACAGCAAGTGAAACCCATTTGCTCTTGCTGTTTTAGGTGATCTATGTCCGAGGCATCACCCACATTTCCATCTCCCATACTCTGTGACTCTAATGATCTGATCTCAGAAGCCCCAGTAAGATCCTGGGTAGATGTGAAGCCCCATGAGGAAGGCTATCTCTGACCCATAGGCAGGTGCAGGCGTGTGTACGTGTGTAGCTAAGGGAGAATGTTCTCAGCTGGGCTATATATTCTCTCTCGTGTACCCTACAGCAAAAGCAGTGTCAGTATAGGACACTCCAAATCCTCCCCGTTCCACCGGGCCTCTTGCAACAGATGACAGGAGGCAGATGGAAGTCTTTGATCAAAGGGTTGGGAATTGGAATCCTCCCAGAATTGGTGCCACCAGGCCCTACTTGTTCCCAGGTGTCCTGTGTCACAAGGACCATCCAGTGTGCAATGCAAAGGATAGCAACACTCCTGGTATTATTTACACAGACTCAGATCACACACAGTCAGATGGCCAAGATATAGGATGTGACGGGAACTTGGGACTTCTCTGTAAGCTATGCAAAAAAAGACACTTTTGGAGTTATTTCAGAGCATAGCTAGCCCAAGTTACAACTGAAGGCCAGATAGGTGCCATTGTTACTTACTTCCTGTCACAGCTAGTTCAAGCCAGCATTAGGACTAGGGCCAGTGGGGGTTGGGGGGGATGGCAGGTGTTAGAGTGCCATGTAGAGGTTGAATGACCACAGGCCGGTGGGGTCAGGCTGGTATCACACATGAAAATGTGGACTAGGTGGTTATAGGGAGTGGTAGGGACTATGGCAAACTAGAGATCGAAGGTTCTATTTACAGAAGTAACTAACAACCAGTTCCAGTTGATCGTTGGCATATGAGAATACAGACTAGAGGGCCAGGTCTTCCTTCTGGTTATTTTTTTGTTTGTTTTAAGGTACTAGGGAATGGAACCCAGGGCCTCACACATGATAGGCAAGCACTCTACCATTGAGTTGCATCCCCAGCCCTACTTATTTATTTATTTATTTTGGTGCCAGGGATTGAACTCAGGGGCACTCGATCACTGAGCCACATCCCCAGCCCTATTATTTAATGACTTGGGGAGCTACCTTTCCCATTCTTTTTGTTCATACAGTTTTACATTATCAGAGACCCAACTTTTATTTCTGACTTTAAAAGAAGTTAGAAACTAGGTTTTTATATTAAATAATTCCATATTTGAACACTGGCATTTAAAAATCTTAAAATATTAAAGACAAGCAACAATCAAAAAAAAAAAATTCTATAGGTTGGACAAAACATACCTGAGGACTGCAGTATTTAGCTCGATTTACAACTTCTGGTGGAATGGAAAAGAGCCCTGGCCATGGATTTAGATAGACAAAGATCTGAGTTGCCCATCAGCCATCTGTTGTCTGCATGAGCTTGTTTAAAATCGGTAGCTTTTCTTTATTTCCTCTTTGGTGCTGGAGGTGGAACCCAGGGCCTTGGACGTGCTGAGCATGCACTCTACCACTAAGTCCCACCCCCAGTTTCAAGATCTGTAGCTCTGAGCCTCAGTGCTCTCACCTGTCAAATGGAATAATGCACTGGCCACTGTGAGGATTAAATGCTACGATGAGCTTCACACACTCAGCACAACTGTTAGCACACAGTAAGAGCTTCCTGACATAGCTGCTCCTGTAGGTGCCTTTATGCCTCAGTGATGGGAGAAAACCCAGCCCCCACTGCACTTAGTCCATCCAGCTCAAACCTATTTTCCTCCAAGGTTTGGGTACTCGGTGTACCTGGAACTGTCACGCAGGTGCTCGAGGCACTCACACACACTCTGCATACCCCTGGGAGGGTCTTGAGATGCCAAGGCTGGTTACTAAGGAAAATTGTTTAGGTGCCTTCCCTGGGGTGCAGCTGCAATTTTCCAGTGTGAGTTAGAAAAGAGGCTAGTCTCAGAGCAGGGGACGGGCTAACACGACCCTTCATGGGTCTGAGGATTTTTAAATTTCGTGTGATCATGTGCACATGTGTGTCCACATACACAATACTCAAACACATGGTGTGCCCCCAAAATTAGTAATTATTACAGATAATAATTATTAGGTTCCCTGTTCCTGGGCACTGTTCTGGCTTTCACGCCATCCCATTCCCCATCGCCATCCCATTCCCCATCGCCTTCCCTGAGAGGGAAGGAGCTGCCATAATCCAGAACTCCCCGCAATGCAGGGGAGGACAGGCAGGCAGTCAGCTCAAGTGACTGAGGAGAAGGGGCTTTGAGGAGAATGACTCACACCCAAGTTCACCAGCAGGTCTCCCTGAACCTGAGAGCATCCGACTCAAAGGGCCTGTTCTAACCTCTGAACTGCACTGCCTCCAACACCAGGGCCATCTGCACGCACCCGGTGTCTGTCCGTACTCATGGGAACGTACCATGACTTGGGGAGCTACCTTTCCCATTCTTTTTGTTCATACATTTTTTTTTAATTTATTTTTTAGTTTTAGGTGGACACAATATCTTTATTTTTATGTGATGCTAAGGATCGAACCCAGTGCCCCATGCATGCTAGGGGAGCGCTCTACCACTGGGCCACAACCCCAGCCCCACAGTTTTACATTTTAAAAGCACCTATAGAGGGGGCTGGGGCACTAGCTCAGTGGTAGAGCGCCTGCCTCACAAGTGTGAGGCACGGGGTTCAGTCCTCAGCACCACATAAAAATAAATAAAGATGTTGAGTCCATCTATAACTAAAAAAAAAAAAATTAAAGTACCTATAGAGCTGGGTCCTACGGAGGCTAAGGGGGGAGGATTGAGAGTTCAAAGCCAGCTTCAGCAACTGTGAGGTCCTAAGCAACTCAGTGAGACCCTGTCTCTAAATAAAATACAAAATAGGGCCGGGGATGTGGCTCAGTGGTGAGTGCACTTGAGTTCAATCTCTGATATCAAAAAAAAAAAAAACTATAAATGGCATTTAAAAAAAAAAAAAAACAAGGATTTAAACAATGAGCAGCCAAGCCACAGTTCCGTGGTCATCAGACGAATTTTTTATCATGTAATTATTAGTAATTATTACAGATAATAATTATTATCACAAAGATCATTGCCAAGATTACAATTCTCATATCGCAGAGAGGTTGGGCAACCTGCTTGAGGTCCAAGAGCTCCAGACCTCAGCCCTGAATCCCGATTCCCAGTCCGGCGGAGCCTCCCTCGTATCCCTGGTCTGCAGGCAGCACACGCACGTCTACCTGTTCCTGTATCCTCAGGGCCACACTCTAGCAGAAGCCGGAGGGAGCCTTCAGTTCCCCCATCCAGGAATGCCCAGCCTCCTGCAGGGCTGGGGTGAACCCAGCGTGGGAACAGTTCAGTTACACATAGCAAGTTTAAAAGTTCAAGGATTTCACTTTAACAACTGATCTCCTGCCGGGTGGTGCACGTGCCTGAAATCCCAGCCACAGGGGAGGCTGAGGCAGGAGGATCAAAGCCAGCCTCAGCAACAGCGAGGCTCTAAGCAGCTCAGTGAGACCCTGTCTCTAAATAAAATACAAATAGAGCTAAGGATGTGGCTCAGAGGTCGACTTGATCAAGGTTACCCATTTACCCAAAACAAGAAAACAAAATAAACAAAGACCATCTTCCTCTTGAGGCAGCATCGTGGAGACTAAAGCGGAGCTTGGGGTGTGAAGGCAGTATTTCTGCCTGTGGTCCCCCAAACCCTGAGCAGGCAACATATAGGGGTTTCCCATCTGGGGTCCCCATTCTCTGAGCATTACTCACAAGTGCTCTATTTCTCAGATTTCGGAAGGTCAAATGCAAACCAAATACTGACTCCCGATAAGATCTCACAGACGCACTAAAAACACCACATTTCTCTGCTTTGGGCTAAACTTGCATCAGCTCAGCGGTTTGATCTCGCTGACCAGAGAACACAGATTGGCTACCAGAGGGCCACAGTGAACCGAGAAGGGGAAAATCAATTAACGGCTCTATTATGCAACAGGTACGACTTGGCAGGCAAACACCATTCAAAACAGGGGGTGTGACAGGAGAAAACTCTTTAAAAGGAAAGCGGACGTGGGAATTCGAGCTCCTCGTTATCCCCTATGGGAAAACCCAAAGGCTCAGAGAACTGGAGTGACTGGATCAAGGTCACACAGCAGGGCCAGAAGCAGCAGCCAAGGTTTCTCCCCCTCAGGGAAGGCATCTTTCCACCACACCCCGCCACCACCAGGTTCAAGAAGCCCAGAGGGTCCGGACTCACCAGGGTTGCTGAACCGGGTCAGGATGGGGAAATGGCTTCTTCCTGTCACCTGTGGGCGCCTTCCTGGGGGCAGCTGCCAAGGCCATGCTGTCTTTCCTCCCTGGGAGTCTGCCAGGGCAGCTAGACGTGGGAGAGCTCCCTGAAGAAAGTATCTTTCAGGACGGGAGTGACCAGGCCGTGGGGGTCGCAGTGTGGCCACAGAGGGCTTAGCTACTGTCCAGACCGCCCAGCTGCCTCCTGGCCCAGGGGCTCTCGGGTTACCAAGCTGGTTTTCCTCCAGCTGCTCTGCAGGGTGCCTTTAAGAGAGCTGCTGCAGCTCATTGGCTGAGCACCTCCCCCCGCCCCAACCTGAGCTGGCCGGGGGCAGAGCAGGGACCCAGGTGAGTAAACAACCAGCTGGCCCCGCCCCCTCCCCCAGCCCCGGGGCTGGGCTCCTTCCGCACCCCGCCCCCTCAGCTCCGCAGGGAAGGACCTGGGGTGTAGAACCCGCTACCCCTCTGCAGGTGCTTGGAACTGGTCAGCTCGCCTGATCTCACGGTAACCCTAGACCAGAGCTATTTGCCTGTCTTCTCTTTTGATGGCAAACTAGAGTCCCCGGAGGGGGAAGGGACTCGTCTAGTTCCCACAGCTCTTGGAAGCAAGTGGACGGTGGAGTGCAGGATGCGAGCACAGTGAGGAGCTGGGCGTGGTGGTGCATGCCTGTAATCCCAGCAGCTCAGGAGGCTGAGGCAAGAGAATCGTGGGTTCAAAGTCAGCCTCAACTATTTAGCGAGGCCCAAAGCAACTCGGTGGAGACCCTGTCTCTAAATAAAATATTTAAAAAGGGCTGGGATGTGTCTCAGTGTTAAGCGCCCCTGGGTTCAATCCTTGGCACCAAACGAAACAAAACAGCAAAAAACCCACGGAGAGGATCTGGGCAGTCACTGGCTGCCTCAATTTTCTCACCTGTAACTTTGAACTGTCATGTCTGTGAGTCTGCACTCACTATATTAAGAGCATATCCTTGGCATATCCTTAAACTAAGGATTTTGGAGATGACTTTGTCATTCGATCATTTAGGCATGCATTCATTCAACAGCCATTGCTATTCAGCAGTCATTAGGCACCAGCCACTGTTTTAGTTCTTGGGATTACATCAGAGAAAAAAGAAAGTCAAGGACCCTACTCTTGCCAAATTGACATTCTGAAAAGAAGGGATATAAATAAAAACAAGTCAAATGGATTAGATAGGTAATACCACCATGAAGAATAGGGCTGGGGATGTAGCTTGGTGCTAACATGCTTGCCTAGTATGCATGTGGCCATGGCTTCCACCCCCAGCACTGCCAAAAAAAAGACTGATGTAATAAGGGAATATTCTGATTATGTGGTCAGGGAGGCCTTCTCTAAGGAAGTAATATTAAACTCAAGACTTGAATGATGAAAGAGCCGGAGCAAGAGAATTCCAGGCCTAGTAAACCACAATTGCAAAGGCCCTGGGGCAGATGTGTTTGGAGAATAGAAAAAAAGCTGCTTTGGGCAATATAATCCAATTCCTGTGCTCCCTTTTTTAATGTAAAACGAAATGACTCAAAGCCAGTGGCACTCACTTATAATCCTAGTGGCTCCGGAGGCTGAGACAGGAGGATCCAGAGTTCTGAGACAGGAGGATCCGGAGTTCATAGTCAGCCTCAGCAAAAGTGAGGTGCTATGCAACTCAGTGAGACCCTGTCTCTAAATAAAATACAAAATAGGGCTGGGGATGTGGTTCAGTGATTGAGTACACCTGAATTCAATCCTTGGTACCAAAAACAACAACAACAACAAAGGAAATGAGAGGTCCAGGGGTAGAGAGCTTGTAGAGAGCTTTCCTAGCGTGTGTGACTTCCTGGGTTCGATTCTCAGCACCTCATATAAATAAATAAATAAATAAAATAAAGGCCCATCAACAACTTAAAAAAAAAAAAAAAAGGAAATGATTCAGAGAGGTGACTTAACTTGTGCAAGATTCTCTCCTTCCTTGCTTTATCCTGATGTATATCAGGGGGGGGAAACAGAAGCCTAGAGTTGGCTTGGGTCACCAGCCTGTCATTCTGATGGCCTCCACTGCTATAACCTTGTACCTCTTCCACTCTGTAGACATGTGGAAACTCCCAGACTGCAAGGACTCTAACTTTAAAAGTCTATCACACTGAAGAACAAAGTCCTGACCATCGGAATTTAGAATGAAAAGTTCCAGCGGTAATGCAAACTGCCAGGGAGTGACGTGGGTCAGCACAGACCCTTCCTACTGGGTTCCTTTCCACCTTCATTTGCAGAAGGTCATATTCTGATTTTTCAAGAGTCTGACTGTATTTAACCATCCCATAGTTATTGGTGACTTTGACATTATTGAGACTGCTTGACAGTAGTGTGACACAAAGCAAGAGAATCATGTTGGCGTTGCCGAGGGCCAGGAAGGAGATGCAGATGAAAGACAGAAGGGGTTACATAAAAACCCATAATTCTGGATCTTCTTTTCTATTTCTTCTTTTTGAGGATGCTGGGGATCGAACCCTCCTCCTGTGTCCTAGGGAAGCACTCCATCACGAGCTATATCCCCTGCCCAGGATTCTGGATTTGTGTCAAAAAATTCCTAAGTTTCAGTATGCATTTTTGATGTATCTGATCTGAAAATAAACTAGTTAACTACATTTTCTCATTCTGTCAACTGTTTTTAGGTTAAAAACAATGGCCAGACCTTTAGTGAACAGTGAGCACCACTAGTGCCTAGACTATGGTTTCTAAATACTATTTTCCACTGAAAGGAAATTGCATCCTTGAAAAGATAAAGAGCCGATTCTGGGCATAAAATGTACAATATGTACTGAGGCTAATTTCTAGCATCACAAATCAAGGAAGTCTTGTCAAAGAAACTGGAAGACACTATCCTTGATCAAAGTAAAAAAAATTGGGGGCTCCATAATGAAAATAATTGCAGAGGATTGATAAACATCAAATGATTTTTTGCGGGGGGCACAACTGGGTACTGAATTCAGGGACACTCAATCACTGAACCACATCCTCAGCCCTATTTTATATTTGATTTAGAGACAGGGTCTCACTGAGTTGCTTAGCACCTCACCATTGCTGAGACTGGCTTTGAACTTGAGATCCCCCTTCCTCAGCCTCCTGAGCCACTAGGATTACAGGTGTGCTCCAGGGCACCTGGCCCATAATGATATTATTTAAATAAGTAAAACACCTCAGCAATAATCTTTGGCAGATGTTAGCAAATCAACTCATTATTTTGAAAACTGTTAAAGAGAAACAATCAAGCACTTGTTCTGTCTTTCCTGTAGAACTGAGCCTCAGAGACAGATGAGAGGAAATTTCTCTCTACATAGCATCCCAGGGAGGAAAACGGAAAAGGAATGAAGGAGGAATTCAGGATGTCACCATTTTGTACCATGAATTAATTGACCTGATGATATGACTGAAAGAACAACAGTCAGACAACATGAGCGTTCTGATGGAATCGACACAATTAAATAGGAAGAAATCATACCCCCAAACCTTGCATGAATGTGATCAAGCCTTTAGAGCAGAGGCCGACAAACCTTCTAGGGATAAGTAATAAAGACCTTCAACCTTGCTGCTTATCTGGTCACAATTCAATTCTGATATTTGACCACAAAAATGTAGCTCTAGAAAAAGGCTAAACAAATGGATGTAACTACATCCTAATAAAATCCTATTTAAATTAAAAAAAAAAAATGAAGACAGAGCATAATTTGCCAACCCTGTTCTTGATCTCTTTGCCTCCTTACAGGAAACACAGACATTGAGGAACACATGAAATGACCCCACAGGGATGCATGAAGCAAAATCCAAGCTGGGGAAATACTAACAAGAAAATCTGTCGATATTTAACCAATAAATTTCAAGACATTGGGGGTAGAGAGAGATGGAGGAGGATATCAATGGATTAAAAGAAAATGAAGAAATAGTAACCAATCACAATTCTAATCCAAGCAAGTATATTCGCATTTAAACAAGTGTAAAAAGTATTAGGATACCCAGGCACTGTGGCACAAGCCTGAAATCCCAGGGGCTTGGGAGGCTGAGGCCTGAGGATCACAAGTTCCAGGGCAATCTTGGCAATTTAGAGAGGTCCTAACAAACTTAGTGAGACCTTCTCTTAAAATAAAAAAATAAAAGTGATAAAGTACCTCTGGGTTCAATCCCTAGTACATACACACATACACACACACACACACACACACACACACAAAAAAAAAAAAAGGATCGTAAGTTCAAAGCCAGCCTCAGCAACCTAACCAGGACCTAAGCAACTTAGCCAGATGATGGCTCAAAATAAAAATAAAAAGGACTGGGGATATGCCTCAGTGGTTAAAATCCCTTGGGTTCAATCCCCACTACAAAGAGAAAAAAAGAAAGATTAGGGTAATTGGAGAAATGTGAACTCTGATTTGAATATTTGCTAGTATTAAAGAATTATTCTTGACCTTTGAAAGTGTTTGATAATATACTGTGGTTAAGCTTGAAAAGTGGGAGGATCCTTATCTTTTAGAAATACATAGTAAACTCCTTACAAAGGAAATGGTATTTGGTTCAAAATGATGGAAAGGATATAAAGGGAGCAAAATTGGTAAGAAGCTGGTAATTGTTGAATTGGATGACAACTACATAGCAGTTCATTATTATATGGTCCTTGCTTAGCATCTGGATGGCCATCTTAAGTGACAGCTGCCATTTTAAGGAAAAAGTTTTGCTTTCCCACCCAAGGGTGTTTCTGAGAAAGGCTCACCACTACCAACCCAACCCTTAACCACCTGCATTAGGCCCTGCCTGGCTCTGACTCCTGAGCCTCGCCTATAAAAGTCCCAGATCTCAAGCCTGTTTTGCCTCTCTCTCCTACAGAGAGATGGCCTTTATTTGTCAGTTCTGAAAAATAAACTTTTTTGTGTTTCTCTGCCTGGTCTCTATCTTTCATTTCTTGCTTACACATCTCTTGTTCCTTGGCTTCCCTTCAATTATACTATTCTAATTATAAACCTATTTTTCAATTATGAAGAATTAAAATATATTTATTCCATTTCACATTCATTCAACTGACAAAATATTTTAAAGTGGACAAACCTAAAGTTTGAGAAGGATATGGGATAAGTTTAGCTCTCACAGCTGGTGGTAATATAAATAATTACAACTTTTGAGAGCAATTTGTATATACCCTAGGATCCCCAAACTCCACAGCTGATATTGTTAAATAAAAATTACAGGAAACCATTTTTTTTGGACCAGGCTTTTGCACTGGAACCCAACAAACCAGACCAAACTAAAACTAAGCTGTCTATCTAACCTTCCAGAGAAATCAAGATTAGGGAGATAACAGCCAACTTTCTCAGAAGGACCAGTTTTAACTGCCATGATAAAGAAATATCCTCTGCTTTAACCTTACCTTAAAAAGGCAACCTGAAATAACTTGTTGTTAACTAATCAGTTATTTTACCACTGCTCTGTTTCCATGTCCCTACATTACCAGGAAAGAACCCAAAATAATCAACCCACTTTTATTTATTTTTTTTAATTCTGATTTCTCCAATTCTTTTCTCTCTTAAAAAACAACCGTATCTGCTCAATTCATTGAAACACTTCTTTGTTATATGGAACCAAGTGTTGGCCTGTTCGAGGATAGAACATAAAGCTGAACAGATGTGTATGTGTGTGCATGTGTTTGTCTTTTGTGGTACTAAGAATTAAACCCAAGGCTTCATGCTAGGCAAGTACTCCACCAATGAGCTACATTCCCACCTCTCAGTTTGTGTATTTACTGTACGCTTTGCATACCTTAAGGATGGGACCAGGGCCTTGTCCCTCTGTGCTGACCAGCACTCAAACTTAACACAGTGCTTAGTACTCAGTGTTCAACCAAGAAAACATCTGTCAAGTGAATGAAGTGGATTAGCTACCAAGTCGGTCAACAGACTTGGATGCCCATGCTACACACTCCATAACAGCCTCAGCATTTGCTTCCCAGTGCTTATTATGCTTATCAAATAATTACCCGTGCAATTATTTACTTAATGTGTGCCTCCCTGAGAAGGCTCTCAGCTCACTGAGGGCAGGGGCTGTTCCCTAGTATTGTTCACAGTTGTATCCTCGTGCTCAGCAATGGTACCCGACAATACCTAGTGCTCAATGTTTGTTTGGGGCAGGGGTATATTTCAGTGGTGGTGGGCTTGGCTAGCATGCCTGAGGCCCTGGATTTGATCCCCAGCACTGGGGTTAAAAAACAAACAAACAACAAAAAAACCCAACAACAACAGCAAAAACAAACAAAAAATAAACCACTGCTGCCTCCTAAGCAGTCTCAAAAAGGATCAGGCCTCTGGAGGTGGTTTGCACCTCAAGCTCAGTTTCTGTTTCTTAAAGTTCAGACCCAACCCCCAGAATTGAGTCTCATTGGCTGTAATGGAGTCACATGATGGCTCCTGGACCAATCACTGTGAGAGGGCTGAAAGGCTCTGATTGGCAGAGGTGAGTCACAGACCCGCCTCGCTCCCTGGGGGCTGAGGTCAGCCCCCTGCTGGAAGGTGGTGTTCCCCAAGCCAAGTTGGCCACCGTCGCCAGAAGGAGGGAGAAGGTTGCTGGGTCAGCAACACAAAATCCACTGCGGATGGCAAACGCCTCTGCACGTCAGGTCACTCGGGAAATGACACCAGGAGAGCGTGCAAACGGGTCAAATAGTGATAGGATCTGAGAAGATTCTCAGAGGACCATGAGTCACTTTTCAGGTGTCTGCCTAAAGAACTGCTTAAAGGGGCCCAGATTAGAGAAGGCAAGGCAAGGCAAGTCCTAAGCGGAGGGAGGTAGTAATGTAGGTAAATAACAGTCCTTAAGGAAAAAATGTAAAACCCAAATTAGTTTTGGTTAGTCCTAAAGGAAAAAATGTAAAACCCAAACAACAACATCAAAACACATGGCGACCAAATACCAAAATCTCAAATAAAGGCAGGATGGATAATAGCATTGGGTGAAGCCATAGTGGAGCTTGTGGCAAAAGAAAAACAAGAACCAGCAATGCTTGTGTTTAAAGTTTTGATATTTTTTCATCAGGCTTTTTCGCATTAGTTTTGATTTTTTTTAATATATTATTTATCTTGATTTTTAAAAAATTTCTCAGCACCTTCCTCAATTTTGTGCCAGAGACAGGTACCTCGTCCCCCTCCCTCCAGCCCAGGCCTGACTGTCCTCTGTGGGGTTTGCTGGAGGTGGAGAGGGAAGTACCCGAGGAGTGAATGGGTGCTCTCTGCACTGGCATTTCCTATTGGGAAGGGCCCTGGGTGAGGACAGGAGGCCTGGGGTCAGTCCTGTTCTGCCATCCGTGTGCTGTTGTTACTGTCACCCTGGGAAAACCTGTTTTCCCCTCTGGAGCCTGGCTTTCTCCACAGAAATGTGGAGGATAGGGCACAACTAGTGGTTTTTAAGCAATACAGTGCAATCTCACAATGTAGCAAACAGTAAACATGGAGCAGCTGAAGCGGGTGTGTGCTGAGGGAGACCCATCTGCACCTCTGTCCCTCCACCAAGTCAGCAGCCAAGTGTTCCAAGGAGCCCTAAGCAATTCTAGAACACAGTATGGACACCATCAAATTGCATTCAAGGGTCTCCAAGACCTCTAAATAAACCCATTTTTTCTGCTGGAGGTACTTTATTTAAAATGCAGATCCCATGGCCTTACCTAGTCCTACAGCATCTGAACCTTCAGGGACCAGGCCCAGGTGTCAACATTTTGAACAAGCACTCCTTCCTTGCCAGGGGATTGACATCTATTGAAATGTTTGGGTCCTATGCAAAGAAATTATTTCATGAATCTCAGGAGTTCCTTTTATTCTGAAAGTTTCACTACCCAAATCCTTCTAAGTCTCCAGGGTAAGGGGGGGAAATGCAGAAACATTTTGATAACCCGCATAAATGGATCAAGGTTTGCCAAGTGGAAACAGACCACGATGGGATCTCCAGGGGCCTTTTTCCAGACAGAACATCCTGGCTGCCTCTCACCCTGCAATCCCACATATGTCTCCGGAAGAAATCATCCATGCGTTTCTCTCTTCTTCCGGAGCAGGACTGGCAACCTCAGGAATTATTTATTGAATTATCAGGTTTCTTTTAGTACACTAATGGGTTCCTAGGAGCTCAAAGCAAGCACATCAAGGGAATTCATTTTAGACTTTGGAAATACTACAGATTTTTGTCAACTGCAGAGAAAAAGCTGTCCATTGATTGATTCATTCATTCATTTATACAGCATTTTATTTGCTACACTTATAAGATTCATTGGTGAGTAAGATATTTACTCTGCCTTCTCTCTCCAAATTTATGGTTGTATAATTCATGCACTATTTAAAATATAAATTCAGTTTTTAGTATGTTAACAGAGTTGTGCAACCATCGCCATAGTTTAGAACATATTCATCACCTCAAAAAGAATTCTTCCCTATAAGTATATATGATTACTTGTGTCAACTTAAATATATATGTTAAAAATATAGACACATTTAAAAAATATATACATATATACTTGTATAATATATATGTGTACACACACATATATATGCTGGGGAGTGAAACCAGGGGTACTTTATCACTGAGCTATATCCCCACCCTTTAAAAATGTTTTTTAAAATTTTTGAGACATGGTCCCTATAGAGTCTTGATGTAACATCTGAGCAGCCATCTTAAATGGTAACAGCCATCTTAGGAGATAAGTTTCGCTTTCTGTACTTCCTCTTACCCAAATTCCCCCATCCCCGTTAGTGACCTACCCCATGGTACCATAGCCCTAAGTCAATCCCAGAAGGATAGGACCCCTAGACTCTGGAAAGCCCCATGGTATCATTGACCTAAGCCAATCCTTTGCTATTCCTCACCCGCTCTGCTCTAATGCAAGCACCCGGGTCTATCCCATAGTGCCACAGCTACACCTGCAAACCCCCACCCCACAAAAGTTGAACACCTGAACATCTCGGGGCCTCTCTCCTCTCTATGGAGAGATGGCCTTAATTTGTCAGCTTTGACAAATAAGCTCTCATGTGGATCTCTGCCTGGTCTCAGTCCTTCATTTCTCGCTTGCCTGTCTCTTACTTTCTCACTTTTCTTTTCTTTTGGTGCTGAAACCCAGGATCGGGTACCCTGGTGTGCCTGCTCCCCTCTTCAAGGGTCACTGAGCATCCCCGCCCCGATGAGGATTCCATCGTGGGACCAGGCCCTCCATTCTGCCGAATGCCCTCTCTGCACCCACCACCAGACATTCCAGATAAGACCCCTGTCTCTGGTTGGTCGCCCTAAACGACCTATGGATCCCAGGAAGTTACTATTGAATGTCTAGCATTCCCAGGGTTACCGTGGGGTCTGGTGCACCCCCAGCCACAGCTTTCATAGCTAAGGCTGACCCCTATTCTCAACTGAGTCTATAGGTGGGTTTTTTTTTTTTTTTTAGAGAGAGAATTTTAATATTTATTTTTTAGTATTTGGCGGACACAACATCTTTGTTTGTATGTGGTGCTGAGGGTCGAACCCGGGCCACACGCATGCCAGGCGAGCACGCTACCGCTTGAGCCACATCCCCAGCCCCTATAGGTGGTCTTTTATTTGAGTCCTGGGTTTTGAGAAAAAAACCACCAAGGGTGATTGGGAGTTGTTCCTGCTGAGACCTTTCGGACTTGGGTTAATCTCTACAGCTTCTGCCCTACGTAGTCCCTGCTGGCCACCCAAGTGCCTCTCTGAGCTCCTGCCCGACACTTACCCAGCAGTAGTGACTACCCACCGAGCTAACCGTCCTCTCAAGTAGATGATACTAGAGACTGGGGGACGCCCCACCTCTAAACTCACCTCCTATGTCTCACCCTGGGTGGCTCCTCCCTCCCATTGTCCCCTAGGCTGCCTCCTGGCTAACCTAGGTCTCTCTCTCTCACCCTGATGTAAAGCCCCCCAAACTTATCTGCTTGTGCAATCAGATCTTGCGTCAATATCCTTTGGATAATGACTCTAAATGGCTGCTTATTGGCACTCTAGATCCCAATATTATCAGGGATCTTTGCAACTATTTTGAGTGTTCAGGAAAATGGAAAGCAATCCCCCTACCCTCAGGCCTTCTCTTTTCTTCCTTCCAAATCGTCCCTCTGCTCTTCCTGTTCTCCAGGTTCTGGTGGCTCTTAAACCCTTTCTTCATGACCTCAGAACCCTAGACCTCCACCCAGCTGATGAAGTCCCCGCTACCGTTCTCCACCTTCTGCTCCAACTCTTCTGGGACCTTCTTCACCCGCTACTCGCTCTTACTCTCCCGTGGCCCCCTCTACCCAGCCAGCACCTCTGCTTCCCTTTCATGAAGTAGCAGGGTCAGAGGGAGTTGTCCAAGTACACGTCCCTTTCTCCCTTAGTAACCTCTCCCAAATGGAAAGAGGCTAGGGTCCTTCACCTCCATTCCTTCAGAATTAAGTACATTAAGGAATTCCAATACCTAACCCAATAATATAATTTAAGAACACACATGATCCTATCCAACACTCTCCTACCTGAGGAAAGCAGGCAAGTTTGGGAGCAGGGTTAGGAAACAGCAGTTTTCCTCAGCTCCTTCCAGACCTAAGTCAGGACTTACATTGAAATGTAAATGGAAGAAGCCTTATACTATACTAAACCAAAAGTAAATTATATGGCACTTTACTAATTACCAGCCAGTCATTTTTTTCTAGGACTCTTTGTTTTTGTTTTTTTTTTCTTAATTTCCATATTTTTTTGAGTTCATGATTTTGGTCCTATGTACCTAGGTTAATGTTTTTCTGATCAGTCCTATTTTTTATTCAACTTTGGAGTTTTTACACATCTGTAATATTGCAATGGAGATTCACCTGCAAAAAGCTACAAGGCCTTTACTTTTGTACGTGTGCACACTGTGTGTTGTGTTGTCTGTCCGTGTGTGTGTGTGTGTCCATATGTCATGTACATGATATCAAGATAGGCAAATTGAAAATGAGCACTCATAAATTAAAAATGGATCCAAATACCTTTCATTCACGTGGTTTAAGAAGGTTCAATTTGAATTGGGTAAACAGATGGAAGTAAAGATGTCTTTAAAATTAAACTTAACTCACAAGCCTCTTTAGGTGGTCAAAGAATAAAATATTGATGTCTATAAAATGTCTAATATTCATTGTTTCTGGGACTTTTCTTCCACAAGGAAGAAATGGCTAATACTGTTCAATACACTTATCTGATATCTTGGTAAAAATAAGTAAAGTAGATTTGACATGGGATTTCTCATAAATGTGCTTGTTAGAAATCTGATTAATTTACAAGGTTAAAATGCTAACTGTTAAATATACCATCAAGTACTCTTAACTTCTTGAATTCCATAAGGTAACATGATTGATGTTTTCATAAATTGGTAAATGAAAAAACAAAAAACAAAACAAAACAAAAAAGATGGTTTAAAGTTGCTTTTTCATCACTGAAAAGAGATTACTAAAAATTTAAAGTCCCGACAGATATAATTCTATATACTTGAACATTGTGTTTTCATGAAATGATAAACAGATGTGATTATATATACAAAGGTTTATAGAAGATTTCTATATACAAAGGCCCAAAAGTTTCAATTGTTCCAATTAAGAGTACTGTAAATAACATAAAGTATTTCTTTTTATTAAAATGAAATAATTTATCTAAATTCAAAAATTTACAAGGATTGTTTCAGAATGTGAACAGAAAAGAGGGTTAACAGATGGGAAAGAGAAATTAGAAGGTTCTAGGTATGGAAACCATATTTAATAGAAGGAAAAGAAAGTGTTTCTGGATAAGAAAGTCTTTATGTGATGAAGTAAGTAAGAGGGTTTAAATAAGTGATAAAGAAGGTCTATGTAAGCTGGTTATATATGAAGTGAAACAATCTGTCAAAGCTATTTAAGATTTTTTCCCTAAGGTCAAATGTTAATGTACTGATATAAACCAAAGTTCAACTATTATGGTAAAAGGACAAGGATTTCTTAAAACATTAATTTATCCATAAAATTATGTTTAGTAAGTTTTGTTTTTTTGAGCAAGTAATCTTGAGGGAATTAAGGACTATACAAATGTGGTTAAAAGCAACTGTTATTTTGAAATATTGTAATATGTTATTTCTTTAAAAGCTCAACTTGACTAATATAAAAACATCAATGTAATGGTAATGCTACTACTCTTCTTTGTATATTAAATGTGTTCATATATCTTCCAGGTATACAAGTCTTTAAGATAGAAGCTTTAAAAGGTTTAAAAGAGCATTATATCAAGCTAGTGTTCTCCAAACTAAAGTTGTATGGTAATTCTAGGCTTATAAGAATAACATATTTGAGACTTATTTATATAATTTAATGTTCTATAACTGGACCAGTTATAATAAAACATATAAAGTTTTATGTTACTTTTTACAGTGGTATACAATTTAAATGTATTTTTAAATTAATGAGAGCCTAATCTATTTAAAGGTTAATATTGTAAAACATAAACATTTTGCTACTTTTCTTTTTTTTTAATATTTATTTTTCAGTTTTCGGTGGACACAACATCTTTGTTTGTATGTGGTGCTGAGGATCGAACCCAGGCCGCACGCATGCCAGGCAAGCGCGCAACCGCTTGAGCCACATCCCCAGCCCTCGCATTTTGCTACTTTTCCAAAAAAAAAAAAAGGTTAAAAGCCCTCAGTCTTTCTTTAATTCATGTTTAAAATGTAATATCATTTTGTGTTAGGAATATTCATGTGAACTCAAGAAATAATATATGTAAACCTTGTAAGGTGATATGTTATAAGAGGCAAAGATCAGCTGCAGAACTAGAACACTTCACTCTACCTGAGATAAGGCTCTACCTCCCACCTTAGGACATGTTGAGATGACTCCAAAGTAGGCCAGAATTCAGTTCATTTAAAGTCACATTCAAAAGATTGATTTTTGTTGTTAAGATTACTAGGATCACAAACATGAGATATAATATATAACTCAGCCAAAATTCAAGGTAGTTATTACACAAACTAAATATATTTTTACTGTTGTTAATTTTATTTTGTATTTTTCTTATAAACTATCTAAATGCTGCTTGTTAATATTTTGCAGAGGTATTACTTCAAGAACACACAATCTGGGTTAATTTAAGATAATAAGCCATCACCTACAGAACATAGACCCCAATTAATAAAAAGGGTAAATGACTGTAAGGCATAGACATTAAAATTAAAGCCCAGGACTCTTATTTTAAGACTGATGAGACTGATTTGCTAGATGTTTAAGATCAAGACTCGAAAATTAAAGTTAAATTAAAAGGGCCAAGAAAACCAATATTTGGCTCTTGCCCTCCAAGTAAATCTAAATCCAGGGAACAGGGAACTCCTCTAAAGAGCTTTGCAACTCTGGGCCACATGACCTTGTGATCAGGGAGATTAATTAGGTCACTGGAGAACAGAAGTCCAATCGGTGCACTTGCTATGAAGAGGATGGTCATTGGAGAAGGGAGACATCCCTGATGCTTCCAAGGGAAGCCACATGGTCAGCAAGACCTAGACCCATCCTAGTGCAAATGGCATTAAGCAGAGCTAAAAATCTGCTCTCAAGTTCCCCAAGAGTGACTTCTAAATGGGAACTCAGCTGATTCTTTTTTTTTTTTTTTAAGTTGTCAATGGACCTTTATTTTATTTATTTATATGCAGTGCTGTGAATTGAACCCGGTGCCTCACACATGCTAAGCAAGCTCTCTACCACTGAACCACAACCCCAGCCCACTCAGCTGACTCTTAACAGTAGATAGAAATAAAAGTCAGTTTGACCTGCTTCATCTTAAACACCTAGCAAAACAGTTAAAAGCAAAACACAACCATTTTGGGGCATATAATAATAATAATAATAATAATAATAATAATAATAATATAATAACTAACTTAGAATATACATTTGTGTAGCCCCCCAAAATAAATATGACTGGAGGCTAGAAAAGAGAGATTCTTAGGAAGGAATGCCTGATAACTAAGCAAAACTGCCAAATTAGAAGTTTTTAGTCAGTTTAAGGCCTACAGATCTTCCTAACCTCCTACACAGATAGGATTGATATTTGCTAACATGATTATCTAGCCCTAAGTGACAGAAATAAAGGGCTCTCTACAAGACACAGAGGTCATACCAGTAGAAGGGTTTTATAAGATCAGATGACATTAAGTGGCTTAACTACATCTTATGGGGATGGACATCTGTAGCATTAAAAGTTAACTGTTGTGTTTGCATTCCTGATAACTCTGGCTATGTTAAAGATTTATATCCCCAAATAAAGGCCTTGTCCTCTCCAACCTTGTTATGGGGACACCTTCTCAGCCCTCACACCTCCAGGTGAGAGATTATTGGCTTCTCTCATTTAATAGCAGGTCTTCTAGGCCTAAACAGCTCGTTGGTAAGCCCTTACTCATATGAGCCCTCCACACAAACGGGCTTTTCAATTTGTTTCCCTACTAGTCGCCCTGGGGTTACGGCAGGCCTAGCCACAGGAATGGCAGGAATAACCACACCCATTACCTAGTTTCATCAGCTCTCCAGAACCAACCCTCCAGAATCAACTGGACTCCTTAGCCTCTGTGGTCCTACAAAACCACTGTGGTCTGGACCTATTAACAGCAGAGAAAGGTGGACTTTGTCTATACCTACAGGAGGAATGCTGTTTTTATGTCAATCACTCTGGTATAGTCAAAGACAAGATACAACAACTCCAACAGGACCTTGAACGTCAGAAACAACAGCTCTTCTCTGTTGGAGGATGGCAGCTAAGGAACCCCCTTCTCCAGTGGGCACTTCCTTTCCTGACCCCTCTCCTTGTCATAGGCCTTTTGCTAATGCTTGCTCCCTGTATCCTTAGATTTGTTCAAGACCAGATGCAAAAAATCTCTAACCAAACCGTGAACCAGCTTCTGTTACAGAACTACCAACCCCTCACCAAAATTAGCCATCCAGAGTCAGCATCACCACCACCACCCGACCCTCACCATTGCCTCAATGACACCCCGCGCCCCTAACAAGGGTCCAGACACAGCCCCTTTCCAGCAGAAAGAAGCTACAGAAGATTGATCTATGCTTCTGACCCTTAAGGAGGCCCAATAAAAAACAAAAAAGGGAGGAATATAGTCTTGATTTAACATCTGAGTAGCCATCTTAAATGTTAACAGCCATCTTAGGAGATCAGTTTCACTTTCCTGTACTTCTTCTTATCCGAACTGCCCCTACCCCCATTAGTGACCTACCTTAGGGTACCATAACCCTAAGCCAATCCCAGAAGGACAGGACCCCTTGACTCTGGAAAGCCCCATAGTGCCATAAACTTAAGCCAGTCCCCTACTATTTGACATCTCCTAGCTCCAAGGTAAGCACCCAGAGCCTATCCCATAGCACCACAGCTATACCTCCAAACCCCCACCCCACAATAGCTGAATATCCAAACATCTTGGGGCCTCTCTCCTCTCTATAGAGAGATGGCTTAATTTCTCAGCTTTGACATATAAATCTTTGTGTGGATTTCTGCCTGGTCTCTGGCCTTCATTTCTCACTCACCCATCTCACTTTCTCACCTTTCAGTCCCCTTAAGTTGCTTAGGGCCTTGTTAAATTGCCCAGGCTGACCTTGAATTTGAAATCCTCCTGCTTCAGTCTCCAGAGTTGCTGGGATTGCAGGCATGTGCCCGCACACCTGACTTAAATAAATATATATATAACATATATATATATATATTTAGAAGAATCTTCATATCCTCTAGCTGTTACTCCCCAGTCCTTCTAGATCTCCCAACCCTAAGCAACCATTGATCTACCTTCTGTCTCTATGGATTAACCTGCTGTGTTCATATGCATGGAAATATATCATGTGGTCTTTTGAGACTGGCTCTTTTCAAATAGCAGTGTTGTTGTTATTATTATTATTATTATTATTATTATTATTATTTTGGTACCAGGGATTGAACCCAAGGGCACTTAACCACTGAGCCACGTCTCTATCCCCCCCACCCTTTTTTTTTTTTTTTGTATTTTATTAAAGACAGGGTCTCTTTGAGTTGCTTAGGGCCTTGCTAAGTTGCTGAGGCTGGCTTTGAACTCGATATCCTCCTGTCTCAGCCTCTGGAGATGCTGTGGTTTCAGGCCTAGGCCACCATGCCCAGCTCACACAGCAGAATGTTTTGAAGGTCCACCCATGTGGTAGCACGTTTCAGAACTCCATTGCTGTCACAGCTGAATAACGTTCCATAACATGGATATGCCCATTTTGTTTCCATCAGTCGATGAGCACTTGGGTCTTCGCCACTTTGTGGCTTTGATGAATATGCCTCCAGGAACCTTTGTGCCTGAGTTTTGTGTGGATGTGTTTTCTCTCCTCTGCTTTTGAAGGCTCCTAGCCTTGAAGACACAGGTGCGCATCACTTTCTGCGCCCAGGATGAGGCAATGTAGTCTAATGGTTAGAGCCATGTCTTCTGCCCTTACTGTCTGAATGTCAGAGGGGCAAGTCACTTCACCTTCCTGTGTGGCAGCTTCTCATGTGTAAAAGATGAGCCACATTCACATTATAGGACTGCTGTGGGATTACGCAAGACAATGCATGTCAGGGATGTGGCCCCCAGTCTAGAACAAAGTAACTGCTTCAGAAAAGTTCGCCATGATCAGGTTTCCATTTGGAGATTTCCTAAGAGTGTGTTTGCTAAGCCAGGCACTACAGTAATAGCAAAGCCATTCATTCAGGAAGTATTTGAATGAATAAAATGATTGAATGTTCATCTGTACTTGGCATGTGAGAGAACACATTGACTTGAACCTGGATTCCACTTCCAGGAGTTCATACTGTGTAATCTGAATGGCAAGGCCCAGCATAGCTCTCCTCCATATATTGTGACTCTATAAATGGAGGTGATGTGTACCAGGGACATTTCATTGTGATATTAATAAAGGCCTCAAAATCTGCTATGGGAGCCCTGGAGGAGAAACATTTAAAACAACAACAACATTTTATCATGAAGCCCTGATACATCAAGAGAGCAGAAAGAACAGTAAACTGAATACCGTCCCATCTATCATGTAGCTTTGGCAACAGTCGACATTTGTTAAGTATTTACTGCATCTCACGACATGTAAGATTTGTAGCTAACCCACTTTTAATTACAGGTATTCTAACACTTCAGTCCTAAGTGCTTCAGCATGGATTTCCAATAAGGGAGGTGTTCTCCTGCCTCATTGCAACACACTGCCACTCAGCCATGTTGTTACGGTCATGGCAGAGGCAGGACTAGGAAGGACTCCAGTTGAGCCTCTGGGTCCCAAGTCACAGTCGGTGAGAACTGGCAGCTGGGGTATAAAACACTTTGGAGGATCCATTCTATTTCACTTCTTTTACCCATTTCAAGAATCCTGAGGGTGGAACAGCAGTGGAAATGGGGACTCCCAGGGGAATCCCTGGCCAAGCTGTGGTGGAAAATCCCACTCACCATTTATCCTGGGCACAGCCTTGCACTCTCTACTCACAACCAGTTGACAGTGGTTCTACGGTGCCTGGAAGTCATTGCTGTCTAGGGTCGTGGCAACACAAAGCCATGGGTCTGTGGCTCTTCCTTCAGCCAAAGCAAGGAGGGTGCCTGGAGTACCACTGGGGAGATTTCAAATCTTTGCCCTGGTATTGATTAGCTGTGTGATCTTGGACAGGTCACTTTCCCTCTCCGTGTTTTCTTTTTCTTTCTTTCTTTTTTTTTTTTTTTTTGGTGCTGGGGATTGAAACTAGGGCCTTGTGCATATGATGTTTCTTCATTTTTTAAAAATGTATTTGTTCTGCTGGGGATGTGGCTCAAGTGGTAGCCCGCTCGCCTGGCATGTGTGCAGCCCGGTTTCGATCCTCAGCACCACATACAAACAAAGATGCTGTGTCCGCCGAAAACTAAAAAATAAATAAATAAATAAATAAATATTTTTTAAAAATTCTCTCTCTTAAAAAAAAAAGTGTATTTATTTATGTGGTACTGGGGATTGAACCCAGGAGAACTCTATCAGTAAACTACATCTTTTGCCCTTTTTTAAAATTTAATTTTGAGACAGGGTCTCACGATGTTGCTCAGGCTGGCCTTTGAACTTGTCATCCTCCTATTTCCCCCTGAGTAGCTGGGATTACAGGTGAGCACACCCAGTTCTGTAATTATTAACTTTTTGGGGTGTGTGTGTGTGTGTGCGTGTGTGCGTGCGTGCTGGGACTTGAATCCAGGACCTTGCACATACTAAGTACTCACGCTACCATTGAGCTACATCTACTGTTTCTTCATGCTTAAATGCTTAAATTGGTGCAAATAACAGTGCTTCCTTCAATTGTATGCATGAACTAACAGAAAGAGTATTCTCAGGGGCTTGCCACATGAGAAAGGCCAGTTATCACTACTGGAGAGTCTGTAGGCCTGGTACCTGCCACCAGTTTGCCTATGAATTTGACAACCTAGATCCCACCGTAAAGTCCGCCTCTTCCACAATGCCCACCCACATTAACGGAACTCAGTTTAAAGCCTCCTTGATTTTCGGAATTTAAAGCACAGTTGGTGTCATCTAAATCAAGCGTGTGTGCTGGGAAGGGCAAGCCTGTGTACGAGGGCCCGCCCCCACAACCTAGACTCAGCAGGCTGGGGCTGCTAGTCCCACTAGCTTTTGAGTAAATCAGTTCATTTCCATGTCTCCGTTTCCTCTATGCAGTGGAGGTGATGATTCCTGTTTCACCTGCTTCCACGCGATGAAAAACATCAGCTCCCTGATTTAAGCTCCGAGAACAGAAGGAAACAAACAAGTGGAATGGTTTTTTCAGAGCATAATATTTAATAACCTGTGGGAATCATGTCAATATATATTGCATTTATTTTCCTTTTCTGAGTTGAACATTTTATGTAAAAAATTTTTACAAAAGGAATACATTAATATATTCTCAAGGTAAAAGATTCACAGGATAATGTTAAGTGTAAAAAGGCAGCCTTTTTTTTTTTTTATTGTACTGGGGATTGAACCCAGGGGCACTTAACCACCGAGCCACATCCCCATTCTTTTTATATTTTATTTAGAGACAGGGTCTCACTGAATTGTTTAGGGCCTCAGTAAATTGCTGAGGTTGGCTTTGAACTTGTGACGCTCCTGCCTCAGCCTCTCAAACTGCTGGGATTACAGGCGGCACTGCACCTAGCTAAGGTGCAATCACATGACCCCCAACTTCATTTTTGTGTGTGTGTGTGTGTTGCCAGGGATTGAACCCAGTGCCTTATGCATGCAAAGCAGGCACTCTACCAACTGAGCTATGTCCCTAGCCCCTCCCAACCTCATTTTTTAAAAGTAGAAATACTTTGAAAAGAGAGAGAGAGAGAAATGCACCAACCTGTTAACAGTGTTACCCTCTGGGTGGCTAGATATCGGAGATGATGATTGTTATCTTTTTTTTTTCAGGCAGGAGGTTACCAGGGGTTGAATTCAGGGGCACTCAACCACTGAGCCACATCCCCAGCCCTGTTTTGCATTTTATTTAGAGACAGGATCTCACTGAGTTGCTTAGCGATTCGCCATTGCTGAGGCTGGCTTTGAACTCGAGATCCTCCTGCCTCAGCCTCCTGAGCCACTGGGATTACAGGCGTATGCCACTGCACCTAGCTTATTCTCATCTTTATTTTTCTATATCATCCAATTTTTGAATGAGGGTTTGTTATGTTTATAACAAAAACAAAGTTATAATTATTTTTAAAGAAAAATCAAAGCATGTGTTTGAAAACCATACAAAGCTAAACAAAAGCAAGGTCACCTGTGTGTCAGAAACCTTTAAGAGGAAAATTCTGCCTTTTGAGAGCACCTTCCACCTCCCCCAACCCCACTGGGCCTCCCATGTGTGAGGCATTGGGTTAAATTCTCACCCGCCCAAACCAGGCTCTGTTCCTGTGTTTTCTCTTTTAAAGCTTCACACGGAGCTCGGTTCCAGGACTCCACCAGCCTCCTTGGCATAAAGTTCTTTTGGAAAGTCAGGCCGGGGGCTCATGGGCAGTGCTCTGTGGGGATGGAAGATCCCTGACATCCCTGCAGTTACCAGGTTGCTTAATTAGCTGAGTTACTTCTCAGCCATATGCCCTCTCTGGGGCTAACCTGCTGCACAGCCCTCCTGAATCTAGCTCAAAGACCTTCAATGGCTCCCCTTTTCCTTCAGGGTGGTACTGGCCAACTCCTTGGTCTGGTGTGGAGGTGTCTGTAGGCTTGCAACCAACCGTCCTTACAACCCCATGTGCTAACCTGACAGTCCACCAGCCAGCTCCAAAGCCAGGCCAGGAAAGGACAAGAATGAGAGAGGAGAGCTGGTGTGACGTCATAAGGCAAGCTGGGGACTGTGGCAAACGGGAGCAAGCCCTGACTTTCTCAAGGGATGGCCCCCTCTCAGGGCCAGTCAACTCCCCCTAGGGAATGCTTCCAGTTTTTTTTTTTTTTAAGAGAATTGGGAAATCTGGGTCTTTCTGTGAAATTTCCAGATTGTAAAATACATATTGGCAGTAAACTCCCAAAACACATTTGGCCAAGCTCCAATCACTGTTGGTGACTTGTCTTAGAAACTCATTGGACTTTTTTTTTTTTCTCATTGGACTTTTATCCTTTTTTTTTTTTAAAGAGAGAGTGATAGAGGGAGAGAGAGAGTGTGTTTTTTTAATATTTATTTTCTTTAGAATTTTAGAATTTATTTTCTTTAGAGAGAGAGAGAGGTTTTTTTTTAATATTCATTTTCTTTAGATACAACATCTTTGTTTATATGTGGTGCTGAGGATCGAACCCAGGCCGCACACATGCCAGGCGAGCACGCTACCGCTTGAGCCACATCCCCAGCCCGGACTTTTATCCTTTGACACCTTTCCTTTGCTGTTCTCACTGGCAGGAACACTCTCCCACTCCCAGGGTCTAAGGAATGTCACGTATCCTGTCAGGCCTAGCCAAGACACCACCTGAACAGCCCAGCAGGACCTCGGCCAGAAGCAATACCTTCCTCCCTGGGGCTAAACCACTCACTTAGCTCTGTGCCATGCCACAGTGGTTCCAGCAATAGTTCCATCCTTCCTGATGGACAATGAGCACCTGGAATATTTATGGAGCACCTGCTCTGTGGTAGGTACCAGTGACATACAGCCCAGGACAAGATGGATGTAGTCTGAGCCTTGAAGAAACATAGCCTAGTGCCGGGGACAGGGATGTAAAATCAATGTTTCCCAAGATACCTACTTCCAATTGTGATGAGGTCTGTGGAGTTAAAAGTTTACAAAATGACCTGAATGCAGGCAGGAGGACTAAGTAGGTCACGAGGTAGCTTTGGGAAGCATTAGCACAAGGGCTGGCATGTAAGTCTGTACAGTTTGTATACTGCACAAAAGCAGCCAGCTGAGAGGGCAGGCAAGAGCTTGATGGGTCCCTGCTCACTGCCCTGGCTGTGCCTTTCTCCAATTCACACAAAGGCATTGTGTTGACTAGCAGGGGCCACATTTAGTTCCTCCTCCTCCCAGCCCCCAAAACTGCTTTAAATAGACTCAGGATCTAAGTAAAAACATGATCTTTCTATGCATGTGCAGCCTAAAGCAATGCCCCCTGCTCCCTTCTTTCTATTAGGATATGCCCCCTAAATCCTCAGAGAATTTTGGGGTCAGGGAGGGTATCTCTGAGAAGGTGACGTGGGAACTGGGCCTGAAGAAGGGATCAGCCAGCTTAGAGTACGAGGAACAGTATGTATGGAGCCTTTAAGGGGAGAAAGTACCAAAACCAGAGCCCCTCACAGGTGACCAGTGTGGCTGAAGAATGGACAGAGACAGGAGAGTATTATGGGGTGGGGTGTGCTGGGCTGGGCAACCATATCCTGGGAGGCCACATGGAGGAGTTTGCTCTGAACCCCAAACATCTTATATCTATCCTCCTTCCTATCACATTGCTGTGGGTTTCACTGCCCAAGAGCACTCTCACCAAGGGACGATAAGAATCTCCCTTTACAGAGCACTTAGCATTAGTGACACATTCATTCTGCCTCCCTCATCCTTCTAAGGAAGTAAGCATTTTTTGGTTTCAACTGAACAGAGGAGAAAGTGAGGCACAGATAGCATAAGCAGTCTGTCCTAGGTGGGCAGTCTATTATGGGGTGGGAAGGGATCCATGCCCAGGTCTGTGGCATTTGGAGTCCCATCTTTTGGCTCCCTAATAGCAGTGGTCCTCATGACTAAAGTGAGGCTCAAGGGCCCCAGAGCCTGGCTGGCTTCTCAAGGTGGAGTCTCAGGCCTGCAGCACTGGTCAGAAATGCAGGAGTCTGGGTTCAGCACCAGTCTTACTGAATCAAAATCTGTGCTTTACAAGAATCATATATGCTACCAACTGAGAAGCACCTGACTAGAGAATAATCCAAGGAAAGTGGCAATTGCTATTTTAGTCCTAACACAACACTCTAATGTCTCACAAGTCAGGTGACCTGAAAACAACTTATAACCAAATATGCCAGAATTGCCAATTGCTCTAACCATCCATCTGTCCCAGTTTTGTCTTCTATTGTCACTCCAAGGGAAAGATGGAGAAGCTATCAGTGGCTCCAAGGAATTCCTATACACTCTTCTTTGAATTCCTTAGTACAGTCCTGCCCTCATCCAGGAATAAATCTAAAGCCCTTTGATCCTTTTCTTGGTTAATTACTGATCCAAATCATCTTGCATTTGTGGATATCCATGGGGTCCATTTTCTGGACCCACTTTTGGCAAGATAATTTCCTGTCTTAGCCTCCTTATAAAAGGAGGCAGAATTATTTGGTAGAAGAGACCAGTGGGTGAAGAAAAGCTGGGTTCCTCTTTAGCTCTAAGGCCATATGCTGTGGGACTGTGGGAAACAACTAACCCCTACTTCCCAGCCCCACCTGAAAAATGGGTAGGTTGGCCTAGATTTGCAATCACTAGGTCAACATAAAAGTTCAGCAGGGAGTAGGGGAGACCCAGGCAACTTCGAGGGTGCAATGCCCTGATTACACGGTGCAGGCCAGTTCTGCCCGTGGGCCGCAAGTTTGGGAGGCCTGGCCTGGACGCCACGCTAATGTTATGCATAAATGTGCGATTCCATGCTAGGTGCAGCTCTTTCAGAATGCTGCAAGGCAGCTGTAGTCCGCACGCGGGTGAGGGAGATCCGCGCTTTCTGGGGTCCCGTAGTCCAACCCCTACCACCCTGGCCTCCGATGAGGTTCCTTTCCCAGGCTCTCCAGGAAAGGAACCTCCGCGGGACCTCGATCCCACCGTGGCGCCGGGTCGCAAGACGTCCCCAGCCTCACACCCCGCCTAGCAGCTCGCCAGCTCCCGGGCACTGCCCACCGCGCCGCAGCGATGACTCAGCTTCCAGCCT
>NW_025999869.1:18480879-18483819 GCF_001458135.2 Marmota marmota marmota
AAAAAAAAAAAAAAAAAAAAAAAAAAAAAAAGTTGTGCTGGTCAAGGTGGCTTCTTGGAGGAGGAAACCCTTGGCAGGTGGGGACTGTGCAGGTAGGCAAAAGCCCTGCGTGCCCACTGAGCAGACTGTCCAGAGCAGTGGGTGACGAGGTGAACAATGCGGACTGTAGCGAGACAAGGGAAGACCTTGAATGCCAGAGCAGGTCACTGGGGCCTCCTCCAGCTTCCTCTGCCTTCTCAAGCTCTTGATCTGCCTCTTTCGTAGTTTACTTTGTCCATGCTCTTTGGCTGAGCAAATGTCCTTGGTACTTACCAATGGCAACATTGAAGAGACACTACTATGTGCCTGCCTCCAAAAAGCACTTAACAGGCCTTGGGTCCTCTATGAGGCAGAAACTAAGCCCAGTTTTAAAGAAGGGAAGAGAGGAGGTTAAGTGCCTGTTCACACTTACACAGCTGGGAAGGGTGCCTTAGATTCCAGAAGCTCCGTGCTCTCTCCACCACTGTGTCTAGAGACACTTCCAAACAATCCCTTGGGACAAAATCATCCCAGATTGAGAACCACTGTGCTGGACTGCCTTGCCTCCTTGGGTAAATGTTTCCTTAGGGGCTTCACTAACTTTGCGGTGTGCAGTGGCTTCAGCTGTCTTCCTTTCTGTGGGAGCCGCACTTCCACACACAGTGGACCTTGTCTCTGCCACATGCAAACCAGAGGCTTACAGCTGGGCCTCTTTAACCCAGCAACTCAACCTCTCTGTGCCCCAGCTACAGAAAATAGGGCTTGACACCTTGTGGACACTTAGCTCTTAGTATCACGCAAATGACCGTGTGTCCCTGAGGTCAGAGCCTGGAGGAAGCGCACCCAAGCCAGCTGACCTTCTCTGGCTCAGAGCCGTGGATGCTGCTTGGAGTTTGCTTTCCTAACTCAGCGAGAACACTGTTGCAGTGTTGGGCCCAAACTGGTCCCATTTTATGTTATTAGAGGTTATACAATTTCATTTTTGCAAATAAAACAGCTTGGCTTTCCTTCCAGCAGAACCTGATTTTAATGAGCAAGTCCTGCGTTTGTGGCCAGAGCAGGTGCTCAGGCAGGGCAAGCCAGAGCCGTCTGCAGGGCTGTCAGTGTGTCCAAACCTGGGCCCAGGCCTGGGTAGGGAGTCAGTGCTGCTGCAGGGCCCACCCCACCTGGCAGGGCAAGGCCTGGGGTGGCACATATATTAAGAGTATGGTGACTCTGTCACATGTGCAAGAGGCCTGAGACTCCCACTACTGACAAAATACAGGGGACAATACTGGGAGGACTTCCATGCCACTGCCCGTTCCTCTGGGGCACTTCCTTTCTACTTCCCCTCGGTCCCTGCAGCCTTCCTCGTATTCAGTGGGCCGTGCGCTGCAGTCCTCCTGGAAGACCAGAACAAAGTGGTTAAAAGCAATGGTTCAGGTGCCTGATGACCCTAGGCTGTGTGATCCTGGACAGGCAGGTCACCTCTTTCTGTCTCAGCTTCCTCATTTCTATAGTGGAGTTACTCAGAGATCATATCTCACGGGATTAAATGAGATAGTCTGTGTAAAGCATGCTGAGCACATGGTAAGCCCTTAATGGCTGGAGAGTAACCCAATATTGCTATTATTCTTGGTTAGCAGTAAAATGAGAATAAGCATTGATAATTCCAGGCACTGTGCTAGACTCTGGACAGATCCTTTCTCATTGGACCCCCCAACAACACTATGAAAAAGGTTCTATGTGATCCCCAGAGCTGGGAAGAGGAAGCTCAGGTACAGTGGTATTAAGTAACTCACCCTGGGGGACAGTGAAGAAGCAGCAGTTCTGCATCTGAAACAACTGTCACCGCAAAGCCTCCATACCTGCTTCTCTCCACCAAAAGCTGATTTCACCCTGGGCAGGAAGGGTCCATCTCCAGCTGGGGTGTCCTGGGTAAGCTTGAGAGGAGTGGGAGGGTTGGCCCCAAGAAATTAAATGTTCTCTTTCCAGCTATTCATGGAACCATAGTGACCCTGGTCTTGTGGCCTCTGAGGGGGTACTGCCAAGTTTTTACTAGTGCGTAAAGTTTATTTTTGTTACAAGGGTATAGATTGTTCTGGTGCTCTTTGTTTGAATTGGACTGTAGGAAAGGTACAGAAAACCACCAACCTGCTGCTGGTAGATTTGATGCCAGGGAAAGACGCGTATTTACCTGGAGCTGTGAGGACTTGGCCAGGTGAGTACACATAGGAGATGGTCTATGAAGAAGGGTTAGTTCATCCAGCGTAGGTGCCAAAGGGAATCATTTGATAGCTCTTTGTTTTTTTTAAAAAGATATTCAAGGCATTCTTTCCCCTTGTACTGTGATAGCGTGGTTATATTAGTGATTTATTGCTGTGTAAACCAAGTACTGCAACGCTTAATGGCTTAAAGCAATCCTTTTTTTAACCTTGTCATTTCTCTGCATCAGGAGCAATACTTTTTTAACCATATCGTTCCTGTGCCTCAGGAATTTTAGGAGTGATAGAGATTGGGGTCTCTTATGAAGTTACAATAAGATGTCATCCGGGCCTAAGGTCATCTGAAGGCTCGGCTGGGGCTGAAGGATCCACTTCCAAGATGGCGCAGTCAGGTGGGTGGTCCGTGGCAGGTCTCAGCTTTTCACTCCATGGACCTCTCCACAGGGTTTCTTAGATGTACTCATGACATGGAGATGGGCTTCCCCCAGAGCAAGGGAGCCCACGTCGTCCTTACACCTAGCTTCAGAAGATGCACAACACCATTTCCTGAACATCTTGTTGATCACGCAGTGGGCCCCACTTCATGGGAGGGGAGCACACAGGATGTGAATACCAGGAGGTGAAGGTCATGGGGCCATCCTGGATGCCGGCTATCACAGTGGTCATCATTGCTGACTTGTTTACTATTATATGGAAGGTTTTAAATTTCAAATCAAAT
>NW_025999869.1:18483895-18535119 GCF_001458135.2 Marmota marmota marmota
TTTTTTTTTTTTTTTTTTTTTTTTTTTTTTTTTGCTGAGGCTGGCTTTGAACTCATGATCCTCCTGCCTTAGCCTCCTGAGTGGCTGGAATTACAGGCATGCACCTCTGCGCCTGGCAAACCCAGGTTTCGCAAAAGGGTAGCCCTTAAGGTTATCACCTGGTTCACAGCAGCCTGGGCTCAGACATAGCCCCTTATCAGTTAGACAAGGCAGGGTTATGCTGCGGTAACAAACAAGCACAAGAGAGCAGCTAAAGCACTCTTTGTGGGATGCCCTGGGCTCTGTTTAGTGCTGTCCTTGCTCCAGGCCTCCAGTTGATAGACCAGGCACCAACCTGTACATTGCCAGTTGCCATTCCAGGAGGCAGAGAAACTGCGGTAAGTTACATGCTGTTCTTTGAGCTTCCACCTGGGAGTAACAGATGTCACTTCCTCTCACTTTGTTTTGTTTTCTGACGGAGCACACTGTGTGTAACTGTCAAGAGGCAAGGAAAGCCTCCTACCGTGTGCCCAGAGTAGGGAGAACATTGACTCAACAGCACTAGTGACCACCAAAGGCCTTGTCATCTGTCAACCATTTAGTTAGTCTGGCAACTTTAATCACATCTTAGAACAGCTAAGTGCAGGCCAGAAGTGCCTTAGCAGTCTTCCGTCTGGGAGGAAAGACCCTGGCCTCAAAAACCTCTCTCACCCACAGCCTGAATCCTGTACTAGCCCTGCATCTCTGGGTCCAAGGGCTATAAGGTGGACAGGAGGTGGGGTGAGGGAGGAGTTGGTTGGTGGATTCTGCCCATGGCCACAGGACCATGTGTGGAACTCGGAATTCTAAAGTGTGGCCGTCCACAGAGTGACCATGTGTGTGGGAAGGCCATTGGATTCCTGTGTGACTTTGGACAAGTCATCAGGAAGCATCCTAAATACACCTCACAGGGGGATAGGTACACCAACCAGAGGAGTTAACAATAAAGGGGGTGGTCCAAAGTTTCCAAAAACAGTGTTGAGAGGAAGAAGAGCAGGTAGCAGAATGTGACAACCCACTGGGACAGTGCACCCACTGAGCAGTACCACGCACACTGTCCTCTGGGCCCTTTGCTGTGAATGATGGTGGATGTGGGAGCTGAGGGGCCTGGGGGGAGGGGCAGGGCTGGGAACTGAGACCGAGGGCTTCAACTCGACTTAAGAAAATAAAGACAGCGCTGGAGATGCGGCTCAAGCGGTAGCGCGCTCGCCTGGCATGCGTGCGGCCCGGGTTGGATCCTCAGCACCACATACAAACAAAGATGTTGTGTCTGCCGAAAACTAAAAAATAAATATTAAAAAATTATCTCTCTCTCTCTCTTTAAAAGAAAAGAAAAGAAAAGAAAGACAACCCAAAAGTTTGGGTACGGTAACCCAAAGTTTGAACTGTTGTCCATTTTGAGTAGTAAGACTTAGATGTTGGTGATCATACTCTTTGTGATTTTTGTGTGTGTTTAGAATGAAAAAAAAAAAAAGTGTCACTTGATCTCCCAAGGTCTCAATCCCCCTCATGTCTAGTAAGGTAGCTGGACAAGAACAGGGAATAGTTACTTGGCAACAGGGTTTCACGGACCCATGACATTTCAGGAAAAAATAAAAATAAAAAAAAACCCTGACAACTGACATAGGAAAGTCCATTTTCAATTTGTCCAAATGTTTGTTTGTTTGTTTTGGTACCAGAGATAGAACCCAGGGGCACTCAACCACTGAGCCACACCCCCAGCCCTATTTTGTATTTTATTTAGAGACAGGGTTTCACTGAGTTGCTTAGTGCCTCGGCTTTGCTGAGGCTGGTTTTGAACTCATGATCCTCCTGCCTCAGCCTCCTGAGCCGCTGGAGTTACAGACATGTGTCACCACGCTAGGCCCAGAATGAGTTTTTAAAGAAATCAGTTACCATCCATTCTGATCATGGTTTCATAAAAATAAGGAATGTTTCAAAATGAAAACAGCAGGAAGGACACAATTTCAGAATAAATTTTTTTTATTTGAATTTTTTTTCTTTTTTTAAAAATTTTTTAGTTTTTCTGTGGACACAACATCTATTATTTTATTTGTATGTGGTGCTGAGAATCGAACCAGCGCCACGCATATGCTAGGCAAGCGTGCTACTGCTTGAGCCACATCCCCAGCCCCATTTTTATTTGAATTTTTGAGATGGGGTCTCACTATGTGGTCCAGGCTAGCCTTGAACTTCTGGGCTCAAGTGATCCTCCTCCTTTAGCCTCCTGAGTAGCTGGGACTCTAGGTGCACACCACTGTGCCTAGTTTCCAAACTATTATTATTACCTTCAATGAATTTATTTAGTAAAAGAAAACAGGCTTATTGCAGAATATTTAATAAATTCATTGTGAATAGACTAGAAATTACCCACCCCTATTCTCACTGCCCAGGGGTAATTACCGTTAGCATTTCAGCTATTTCTTTATTGAGTTTATTTTATGCTTATATGCATATTTCTAGTTCATAATTGACTTCTATTCCTTTCCCCAACCCTTTGATACCAGGGATTGAACCCAGGGGTGCTTAACCACTGAGCCACATCCCCATCTCTTTTTAAAATATTTTATTAGAGACAGGGTCTTGCTGAATTGCTTAGGGCCTTGCTAAATTGCTGAGGCTAGATTTGAACTCGAGATCCTCCTGCCTCAGTCCTCCCAGATGGCTGGGATTACAGGTGTGCACCACCAATCCCGGCTTTTGTATTTTTTTTTTTATTGTAAATGCAATATACTGATGGGAATTTAGGGAAAAAAAGATACATAGAAGAAAATGAGATATTCACAGGTACTTGGAAGGCTGAGGCAGGAGGATCACAAGTCTGAGACCAGCGTGGGCAAGTTAGCAAGACTCTGTCTTAAAATAAACTAAAATGAAAGTCTGGGGATGTAGGTGAGTGACACTGCACTCAGGGTTCAATCCCCAGTACCCCCCAACATACACAAAATAAATAAATAAATAGAAAAAGAAGGAGGAGGGGGAGGAGGAGGAGAAAAATGAGGTTTAAGAGTAAATTGAACTTTTTCTCCCATTTTGATTTTTTTTTTCATTGAACCTTGAATCAAAGAAAACTTCTCCACAGACTGGAAGGAGGGAATAACAATAAATGATAATCACTGAGCACTTGCTATGTGCCTCGTCTCCTGCTGACCCCTCCTGTCCCACTCAGCCCTCGCTGTGGCCGAATCGCCTGCTTCCCAGATGGAACAGCTGAGGTTTGGGAAGGCGAGCGGCTGGCCTGCCCCTACACATCTCCTGGAACCTGACATCTGGGGAGGTGGAGAACCCGAATCAGTTCCCACTTCCCTTCCAGGGTGATTTTCTCTCTGCCCTCCCTGTACCCTGAGAGCCATGGGTCCCTGCCCAGAGTGAGGTTCAGTCCAAGGTCAGGGGACAGAGGGCACTCTCTTGCTGAGACGTGTGGTGGCCCTTATCAGCAGAGTCTTCTCCCAGAGGTGGCTCTGGGTGATGGGCAGAGCACGCTCTCTGCCCATCTGCCAAGGCCAATGCTGTCTCAGGCCTTCCTCCCTCTGAGTTGGCCCTGAGGTCAGCTCCGCCCGGGGACTGCTGGGAAGGCTCAGGGCAATGTGCCTGTCCCTGACTGCTGGCTCCCAGACCCCAGGCCACAAGACCCTTCATCCATTTGTCGTCTCTTCCTCATTCACTCCCCCTGTGAAGGCCAGCCATGTGCCACACGCTGTCCCATGAGGGGCGAGGAGAATCTCTGTCCCCACGGAGCTTAGCCTGGGGGTCAGCCTGAGGTGGAGGGAGAAGGGCTCCCATCCTGCTGGCTTGGCCCTGGCACTGGCTGCCCACCAGGCCCCACCCCTGGTCCAGCGTCGGGTGAACCAGGACAGCGAGTGCCTCTGAGGCCTGCAGGTGCCAGTTTGGTGGATCCTGAAGTTACATCATTTTAGGAGCCTTCTTTAGGGGGAAAAGAAATGTAAAATGCAAAATCGTAAATACAGAAAGAGGAGCTGACAGGAGTGTTCTCTTGGCGTGTGAAGAGCAAGCACGACAGATAACAACTTTTCAAAACTTACAATTCCATAAACACCAAGAAACACAGACAAAACAAGGCTTTCCTTTGTGAGCTGCCTGATGCCACCTCTGGGTGATATTTTGTCTTACGTCTGTCTTTGGCTGTGCACCCTTTTGTCACCCTGTGAACGCATTGTGAGGTCCCCTCCCAGGGCCCCAGAGGGGAATGGCAGGTGAGGGGCTCTGAGTTTAGGGTTTTCTATAAATCTACCCTTAGACTTTTGTCCTTGACCTCATCGAACGTTCAGACGGGCCGGGCACAGTGATGACGCACACTTATAATCCCAGCAGCTTGGGAGGCTGAGGCAGGAGGATCATGAGTTCAAAGCCAGCCTCAGCAAAGGGGAGGCACTAAGCAACTCAGTGAGACCCTGTCTCTAAATAAAATACAAAATCGGGCTGGGGATGTGGCTCAGTGGTTGAGTGCCTCTGAGTTCAATCCCTGGTACCACCCCCCACACCACCAATAAAATAAAACAAATAACAAAAAAATAAAGACAGCCTCAAATCCTCATGGTGAGGGTGCAACCCTTGTCTTGTCTAATCTATCCCTAAGCCCCAGGCCTTCCCTGAACACTGCTTCCACCCCCAGCCACCACCCTGGCCAAGCTGCCCCGGTCTTTCACCTGGATTTGTGTCCTTGCAATCCACTGCTCCTTACAATGTAGTCTCTGGCTGCCCACCAGGCCCCACCCCTGAGCAATCTTTTGTAAGTCTGAGACCATGTTGTCATTATGCCCCATGTAAGAGCTTTTAGGGCTCTTCCTTATGCTTAGAATAAAGACAGAAATTCCCAATATGGCTTCCTTGCTCTTGGGTCCCAGCTCATCTTTCTACACTGACCCTCCTGCCAGCCCCACTGGCCATATGGCCAGCTTTTTCACTCAGGCCTTTGCATGTGCTGTTCCCTCTCCCTAGGACACTGTTCCCTACCCTAACCCCACTCGTCTTTTCCAACTTGAGGATGCATCTTTTCTTTAGCAAGACTTTCTCTGACTGCCCCCCGGGGTTAAATGAAGTACCCAAGAACAGATGCTGTTGGTATCTTCTGTAGCAGGTATATCAGGCCCTAATCCCTGGAACCTGGGGATGTTACCTTATTAGGAAAAAGGATGATATTTTAGATGAGATTAAGTTAAGCACCTTAGAATAGGGAGATTATTCTGAGCTCTCAGGGTAGACTTCCAAACACAGTCACATGTATCCTTATGAGCAGGAGGCGGAGGGAGGTTTGACATACAGGATGTGTAAATGCAAGATGCCTTCTGATTTCTGTTTGGAATACACATGTAATGGCAGATACTCCAGCAACCACTTTGGGACTATAAGGAACAATTCAGACTTCCATTCTACCATTCTTGAATTGCTGAACTAATTCCAGCAGCCACTACCTCCAGATTTCTCACTATGAGAGAGAAGAAAGTTTTTAATATGCTCACACTACTGCCCTTGAAGTCTTGATTCTTTTTTTTTTTTTTTTTTTGGTACTGGGGATTGAACTCAGGGGCACTTGATAATTCAGTCTAGCCCTAATTTGTATCTTATTTAGAGACAGGGTCTCACTGGGTTGCTTAGTGCCTCACTTTTGCTGAGGCTGGCTTTGAACTCACTATCCTCCTGCCTCAGCTTCCCAAGCCACTGGCATGACAGGCGTATGTCATGGCGCCCGGCTTGAAGTCTATGTATCTAAAAGCAATTCCCGATCCCCACTGAAGTATTTCCTCTCCTACCATTTTTGCACACAAGTTATCACAGTGTGTAGTGATATGTGTGATTGTGGGTTTATCTGTTCAGCGTCTGCGTCTTCAGAGAGGGTGTCATTTCTGCCAGGGCAGAGACTGTGTCCTTTTTGTTCATAGCATGGTGCCTGGCACAGAGTAGGTGCTCAATAAGTTGAATGAAAGAGAGAGAGAGAGAGAGAGAGAGAGAGAGAGAGAGAGAGAGAGAGAGAAAGAGAGAAGGAGGGGGATATGAATGAGCAACGTCTCTCCTGTTGAAGTCCAAGGTCCCTTCTAGGACAAAGACCGCTCTTGACTTCCCTCTTATCTTTAGCTGAGCCTGGGTCCAGAGTGAATGTCTGGGGAATCCCGATTAGTGGGATAGAATACAGAGAATTGAAAATATGCTTTTTCTCTTTTCTGGCTTCCAGTCTGTCCAGTGGCCTGCTTTATCAGTGGTTGTTAAATAAAGCTTTGTCGAGTGCGTGGGGAAGGCCCTGGCTCTCTGGGAAGGGCCAAGGTTTGCCAACGCCTAGGCCCTGTGGCCTCAGCGTGTGGCTTTTCCTAGATTGGGCACGTTCTCTGGACCAGCACCGAGTGCTTCCGATTCCAGGCTTGGGGCCAGTAGCTGCTTTCCCGAGGTGCTCGCCATCTGACCCTGAGGCCACAGACCTGGGACTCAGGGTTCACCTTCTCTCCATATGTTAGCAGCTCAGGGTGCCCATATGTTAGCAGCTCACGTCTGCCCTTCAAGTGAAGGAACAGGAGGCCAGAGCTGGTCCAGGGCCACCCAGCAGTCAACCATGGCAGGAACAGGGCCGAGGGCTGACCTGTCTCTCCTGGCCCAGTTTGGCAAAGATTTCCAGAGGGCAGGAAGAAGAGGGGAGGCCCAGTTCTATGAAGAGGGAATGACTGGTGCTAGTGAGCCCAATTTCTAAGTCTTCTAATGAAAGGAATTGAACCTTCAGGGGTCCCCCTGACCATACTTGGAGAACCTCTGGATTACACTTTTTTTTTTTTTTTTGGTGCTGGGGATTGAACTCAGGGACACTCGACCACTGAGCCCCATCCCCAGCCCTTCCATTTTGATTCTCCTGTCTCAGCCTCTGGAGCGGCTGGGATTACAGGAGGCCACCATCAGGCTGGCTGCACAAAGGGGATTTTCACTATAGGGACAGGAAGTACTTCAGTGGCTGCTTGGGGCCAAGTGCGGGGCAGAACATTGACTGCAAAGGCGCTCTGGGGAACTATTTGGGGTGATGCAAATGTTCTAAATCTTGATTATACCGTACAGGACTGTATCTTTTTTGGAAACTCATTGAACTATACTCAAAATGGGTGCATCTTGTTGTACGTGAAATGTTCTGCAATAAGATTAATTGGAAAAACAAATAATGATTTGAAAGTTCTGAATTTGACAAAAGGAGTAGGTTATATCTCTAGGCACCAATATATGGGGAAAAAAAACTAGCTGGGCACGGTGGTGCATGCCTGTAATCACAGTGGCTTGGGAGACTGAGGCAGGAGCATCTCAAGTTCAAAGCCAGCCTCAGCAAAAACGAGGTGCTAAGCAACCCTGTCTCTAAATAAAATATAAAATATTGCTGGGAATGTGGCTGAGAGGTCGAGTGCCCCTGAGTTGAATCCCTGGTACCAAAACAAAACAAAACAAAACAAAACCAACAAGTTTAGGCTCTGTGTGTGTGTGTGTGTGTGTGTGTAAAATGCATTAGGTTGTTAAACAAAAAATCAAGGCAAGGTGTGGAAGGGCACTGGCAACCCAGGTGTTTACTGAGGGCTTCCTGCCAGCCTGGTAGCCTGGTCCTGCCCACCAGGTTCCTCACATTCACTATTTGGTTTAATCCTGACAATGTCCACATGAGGTTTTCCAAGATGAAAAAAATGGAGGATCGGAAGAAGAAGTAAGATGCCCTGTGTACAGATTGGGACCTGGGACATACTCTGAGCCTCCACATCCTGTTTTAGAATTCTAGTTTATTAAATATTTGACAATGTGGGGCTGGGGCTGGGGCTCAATGGTAGCGTGCTTGCCTAGCATGCCTGAGGCACTGGGTTGGATTCTCAGCACCCCATACATCAAATAAAGATACTGTGTCCACCTAAAACTAAAAAATAAATATTTTTTAAAAATATATAAATAAATAAATATTTGACAAGGTTAGTGTATGGGCAGGAAAAAAAGAAGTCTGGAGTGATGACCCCAAATCAGGCCCAGGCCACGTCTGGAAGGTGGTGTGCGGGCACTTTCGCTTTCTCTTCTGTTACATTCCAATTTATTGTAACACGCCTGAATTACCTTGTTATCTCAAGAAGGCAATACAGATTTTATATATTCTTTTCTTTTCTTTTTTTAAGCACTATAAAAAGGCTCTGTATCTCTTCTGCCCAACACTAGGAACCCTCTTCCTACTTCTCCTTCTCCCAGAGAGAACTATGTGCCTGCAGGGAGACACCGACCTGATGATAAAGGTCCCATATCAGGCCTGCACAGCCCCTGAGGTCCATGCATCTGTTCCCCCCAGTGAGGGTGGGCCCTGTCCCAGGAGCCAGCAGGCTCCAGGGCCCCGGAGATAACAAAAGCTATGTGCTGTGGGTGGGAGGGGCCAGGGTCTTCTGCAGGGAGGTGGTGTGGGGAACCCGGGCTGTTGGCAGACCTCTTCCCCCTGTGCTGAGAGGCCCCCCAAGACTTAGAGAAAGCAAGACCTGTGCAGCTTACATTTTTGTACCTAGCTCTGTGTGCTGTGTGGCTCAAGGCACATGACAGTCACTCTCTGGTCCTCAGTGTCCCTTTGGATTCCCTGGTTCCAGCCAGTTCTCTTTGGGGAAGGAAACTGGGCCTTGAAACCATTCCTGAAAATCTCCAATTTATAGGCTGACAGCAGGATGGATGAGATATCCCCAGGTCCAGCCCCCGGGGGGACAGGCAGAGATGCCTTTGCACCCTGTTGAGCCCAAGTATGTACATACATGGGTACACACACACCCCTGCCTTGGTACGCACAGGTCTGCAGGCCCCAAGGACAAGCAGAGCCACCCCAGGCCAGGCCAAGGCTTATTTACACATCCAAAGGTCAGATGCCACCTGCCAAGGAGGGCTAGAGCTGGTGAGAGTCTGCAGCTGTGTCCCCGGGTCCCTGATAACATGTACCCTGAGGAGGGATGGGCAGCCCCAGGAGAGGGTGGGGCCAGATGACAGAGGGCTGGCCTCTTGGGTAGACCCCTGCCAAGTTTGCTGCTGGGGCCTTGCCTGGTGCGCCTGGGCCCTGTCTGGGTGTTTCTGCTCCCTGCAGGTCTAGGGGCACCTCCCCGGCCAGTTAGCTCAGTCTCCCAGAACCACCCACCACTTAAATGCCACTGGGAGCTTCACCTCCCAGAGCCTCAGTTTCCTTATCTACAAAGTAGAGAAAGACATAGTTCCTACCTGATGGGGGGCTGCCAGGACTGAGTTTGCTCAGCGATCATGTGGCACAGTGTTGCACGGTAGGAAGGTCCCAACATTGGGGTCTCTGCTTTCAGGGATAGCAATCATGTTCTGGAAGCCCCTTTCCTGATGTAAAGAGACTGAGAGACCTCCCATCTGACACTGTAGAGCCACAGCAAGGGGCCTAGAAATTCTGTCTATCCCCTTGAGCTTTCTCCCCCAGCAGGATTTCCCACTTATTTTCTAATGCCATCTCCTTCCCCTGTGGCCGGTCAGGACCCCCCGCAATCCACATCCAGCAGGATGAACCACGCCTACTTCTCATGTCAATGAAAGCACCAACAATAACTTGGGGGCTTCAAGCCTGGTTATGACTTGCACTATAATCCCAGCAGCTCGGGAGGCTGAGGCAGGAAGATTTCGAGTTCCAAGCCAGCCTCAGCAAAAGCGAGGTGCTAAGTAACTCAGTGAGACCCTGTCTCTAAATAAATACAAAATAGGGCTGGGGATGTGACTCAGTGGTTGAGTGCCCCTGAGTTCAATCCCCGGGAAAAAACATCCCCCCCTGGCAAAAAATAACCCCCCAAACCTGAACAGTGGCCTGGCACAGTGGCACAAGCCTGTAATCCCAGTGATTGGGAGGCTGGGGCAGGAAGATCACAAATTTGAGACTAGTCTCAGCAATTTAGCGAGCCCCTAAACAATGTAGTGATACCCTGTCTCAAAATAAAAAGGACCAGGGATGTGGCTCAGTCTCCAGTACAGAAACAAACAAGCAAACAAAACCGTCAACAGTGACAGCTTTTTGGTGTGTGTGGCCCAGGCACAGCCAGAGGGCAAACAGAACACTACCCTGGGATGGTAGCCTGGAAGGGACCTGGGATGTTTTCTTCTCTCATCTCTTCCCTCAGGGACACTCTTGGCCCTTCGAACTCTAACTGCTCACTTGCAGGCAAAAGTGAAGTCCGTTTTGTCTTAAGGTAGCTCAAACTATTTTACCAACATATCTACTAAGATTTTCTTTATGTTAAGCTGCAAAAAGTGTGCACATTGATAACCCCCCGGGGTGCCAATGCCATAAGGAAACTGCTCCCTTCCTCCCACCTGTGGGTGGTCAGCATCTTTCTCACACAATCACACATAACCCAGGAACCGTACTTCAGAGACTCCACAGTCAGAAATGCTAGCACAGAAGCCACATGGATGTTTCTGGAAGCATTTTGTTTGTTTTGGGAAAAGCCCAAAATTGGAAGTAATTCAAATAACTATCAGCAAAGGGTTGCGTATCACGTTTTGTGATCCAACCAGGCTACCAAATATCACCCAGTTGCCAAACGCCACTATCTCTCAGAGATGCTTGAAAGATTCCCTGGCAGGGAAGGGGACGGGGATATAGCTCAGTTGGTAGAGTGCTTGCCTTGCGTGCACTAAGGCCCTGGGTTCAATCCCCAGCAGCGCCCCCCCACCCCCCCAAAAAAAGTTTCACTGGCAGGGGAAAGAAGCAAGTCCAGAACAATACTATGATCAGAATTCTGAAAACACATGAACAAAACTACCCTTCACATGCGCACACACAAAGCAACTCAGTTGACATAGAAAAATAGTTCTGGAAGGATTTACATCAAGTGTTTAATTTCACTCATGCCACTTTAGAACTCTGTGACCTTGGGAACTGACAACTCTCAGCCTGAGTTTCCTCTTTTGTAAACTGATAATAACAAATCTCATGGGGTTGCGATCAGAATTAATGTAACTAATTCTAACAAATAATGTGGTGATAAAATGCAGTCTTAAGGAAATAATGCAGGAATAAACTTTCAGCCCAACATTTATTTTCAGGAATAAATTTTCAGCCAAGTTTAGGTAAGGGTAAAGACGGACTCGTCTGGCTGTCTTTGCTGCCCCCTAGTGAGAAAGCACAACTGCAAGGCTTGCTTTCTCTTTCCTTTATTTATTTATTCCCCAGATTGAAAGCTGACAGTGTCAGGCAGACACAGGACCTGTGACTTTTCTCAGCCTGTGCCTGTGTCTCATCTCAAAAATGGGGTAAATTTGTCAACTGAATTTACCTCCTAAGTTTGTAAGGATAAATTACAATAATGAATGTAAAGCATTTAACACTGGCCCTCACACAAAAGAATGTTGTACAAATGGTTATTGGTGTTTGCACAGATAATTTCACTTAGGAAATCAGTATTAGGTCCAATTTATGGATGAAGCACTTGAGGCTCAGGAAAATCAAAGCAGCTTGCCTGAGGCTAGTTAGCTAACAAGAGAAGAACTGAGATTAGAATCCAGGTCATCCCGGGAGGCCTATCTACCCTTAAGATACCATCTCAGTCCCGGGCTGATGTGCACCTAGAGTCCCTGCAACTCTGGACACTGAGGCAAGAGGATTGCAAGTTTGAGGCCAGCCAGGACCCCGGCTCAAATTAAAAATTGAAAAGGGCTGGGGTGTGGCTTAGTGGTAGAGCGCTTCCTAACATGTGCAAGGTCTTGGGTCCAATCTCCAGTGCTACAAAAAGAAAAAGGTGTAAGGAGCAATTTTCACAACCTCTCCCACCTGGATTCTGGATCAGGAACATTTTAAAATAGCCAAATGTATTGGTTAGAATAAATTATAACCTAGCAGCTTAATAGTCACATACATGTTGTCTGATGGTTTCTATGGGACAGGAATCTGCCTACAGCTTCCCTGGACCCTCCCCTGCAAGATCTGGCGTGGGGGGCCTCCAGTGTTCCCTGAAGTGCTTCAGGCCCTCACTCCAGGTCAGGTGCTGCCCTGAGCTGTGGTCATCTTAAGGCTCCATGGGGACCTATCTGTTCCCAAGCTTGCCCACGGCTGCCGGCAAGGTTCAGTTTTCCCAGGACCACCCCACCCCCACCCCCAACGATAACCACCATCTCCTGTCTCCTCTGGCTATTGTTCAGAGACCACCTTCAGTTCCTCATCAGTTCCCTGAGGGTCTGCCTCTCCAAGGTGACCTGCTTTATCAACGTGAGCAAAGTAAGAAAGGGGACTCTACAGGGGTTGGTCACAGGGAGGCCATTCTAGGAGGCCTTCCTGCTGCCTTCTGCTCCCCAACTTTTAATTTTCTCAAAGAACTTTTTAGAAAGTCAGCTTCCACCCCTGGTTACCGTCATTTCATAAACTAAATGGACTTTTAAACAATTAGACAGCAAGGGATACTTTTGGAATAAAGGCTGCTCCTCTGTGTTTGGAGAACTATCCTTCCACGAAGAACCCCCCTTATTGTCCTGGGGTCTCTCACCACGTGAACTAGCACTGCGGATCATCGGCCTGCAGCAGGCCAGCGGCCAGTGGAAAGAGAGGGCATGTGCCAGTTCTGCCTGATGCCCGGTGCCCACACCCCAAGCCCTGGCCAATGAATGAACACGTGAATGATGAAGTGGCACGTTCACTCCTAACTTCTGGACACGGAAACCTCGTCCCATAAGGCTCAGTGACGGGTCTACAGGGCTAGGATGGAGATGGACATTTGTGGGGTGTTCTATGCGCCCCCAATTCCTTTCACCCAACCCCAGGTCCTAGGAAGAACATTGCCATTTCCCATTTTAGCGCTGAGCAAGTAAATCACGAGCGGTTTAGCAGCTTCTCCGTTGGTTGAGAAGTTGACTTCGTGGGGCGGTTTGCAAGTGGACCCAGAGGGGGGGTCCAGGAGGGTGCGAGAGAGAAGGCGCCAGGTGTGCTGCAGGTGTCCTTCAATTCTCCGCGGAAGCTGGGAGGGTGGAGCTGGGGCACCCAGCCGAGGTGAGGGGACCTAAGCGTAGCCTGGAGGAGCTTGCGAGGTCACCTGGTTGGGATGAAGCAGTCACTTCTCAGGGGCGCAGCTTGAAAGGGGGAGTGATCTGGAGTCACGTGGTGGAGCTCCCAGACTAGGAGTCAGCTTCAGGAATATTCCTTGCTGATGATCCTTGGGGGCCCTCATCCCTCCAGAGAGGGATGACACTGCAGCAGGTAGGAGTCAGTAAAGTTGGGCCAGATGCCCCAATGCTAAGGCAGCAGTACCTGGAGCAGGCGGCCCGAGGCGGACTTACACTGAAAGCTGCTTCCTCTTTCTTTGCTGCAGGCCAAACTGCCCCGTTCTGTCGCTACTTCTCAGCCTGGGTCTCCAGGGCCATCCCTCTGTTAGAAAGGATGTGCTTTTTCAGCTGAGTCTTTTAACTGCGGTCCTGTTTACAGAAGAAAACTAGGAACCCAAAGATTGAGCAGTGTGTCCAAATCACACCACTAGGAGCCACACTGGAAGGTGGAAAAACCACGTTTTAAAATCCTTCATCCTTCTGTCCACATTGGAGGCATTGTGCTAACACTTTCCTAGCAATTATCTCATTTAAGCACCAGCACAAGGTGGGTGATTTATCCCCAAGGAAGCAAAAGATCAGTGAGGTGAAGAGACTTGTTTAAGTTTGCAGATGCATGCAGCTGTGAAATCTATTGGGAGTCAGAGTCCTGCTTTTCCAATCTCAGGAGGTGGGTTTGTTTTGTTTTGTCCTCACCCCTTTTTTTACAGTGTGGGTTAAGATGTGGATACAGAGTCAATTGGCCTGTTTGGGGATCCTGATGATACCCACATTGGTCACGAGTTCTGCTCCCTCACCTGTATAACATTAGAGAATCACAGCAGGGAAGCATATAAAGCAGGGTTTATTTAAAAAGGGGCAACATAGACTTCTCCAGGGAGGGAGAAGGGGGCCCTAGCTGGTATCCTGGTATCCCAAGAAGGGGGGTGTTCTGCTTTTTTATATGTCCTAGGCTTCCTTTGTTCTCCTGCTCTTTCCCCCTGATCTTTCTCCTTCCTGTGTATGTGACTAGGCCTGGAAAATGCATGGTGGGATGGCCAAAAGGTGGGAAACAGGTGGGCTGAAGGGGAAAGGCCGAATGGAGCAGCCCTGGACACATTAACAACTTTTACAACTTGATGTAGGGAGGGGCAATTCCTGGGGCTGGTTATCTTAGCAATAGGTTGGGGCAGGGGCAGGTTATCTTGGTAGGGTGGAGGAGGGGCTCTGAGGCATTTCGATCCCTCAGGGGGCAGTCTCCCACTTCTCGGATTCACTCAAATTGGCCTCCTTGATCTGACCTGACTCATCTCCTATCTATACAGACTGTTGGCCTAATTCTGGCTTCACTGACGTGCCATATTCCAGCTCTGGAGCATTGAGCAGGTCACTCCTTCAGGCTGCTGTGTCATCTGTAAAATGGGACCAGCACAGGTTTCTACTTCATAGGACCATTTACAGCCTATATAAGATCCCATATGCATGCACTTGGTACTGAAGCTGGCTCGGAGTAAGAGCTAAAAATGTTATTGTTGCTGTTAGTTTTTCTTAAAAGCTTACAAAACACTTCCCCCCCACCCCATGCTTTATTTCACTTTATTCTCACAAAAGGATTGCGAAAATGTGCAAGGAGGGACATATGATCACTGGTTTTTCACATGAGGCAACCAGTATTCAAGAAGTTTGTTCAAGGTCTCAGGGTTCTCCCACCACTCCAGGTTCGAGAATGCTCCATTCCAAGGAAACATAAAGTAAGCCACAAATGGAATTTTAAATGTTCTATAGAAAAGAAAATGGAATTTTAAATGTTCTAATAGAAAATTAAAGTTTAAAAAAAAGCTGGCCGTGGTGCAGTGGCACATGCTGGTAATTCCAGTAACTTGGGAGGCTGAGGCAGGAGGATCAAAAGTTGGAGGTCAGGTCTGGGATTGTGGCTCAGCTGTAGAGTGCTCCCTTAGCACGGACGGGACCTGGTTCAATCCTCAGAACCACACACACACACACACACACACACACAAGGCATTGTGTTGTGTCCATCTACACCTAAAAAAAATATTAAAAAAAAAAAGTTGGAGGTCAGTCTCCACAATTTAGTGAGGCCTTGTCTCAAAATAGAAATAAAAAGGGGTAAAGATGTGGCTCAGTGGTAAAATGCCTCTGGGTTTAATCCCCAGTACCCAAACAAAACAACAACTAGGTGATATAACTTTAGCTTTATTTAATACATTATATGAAAACATTACATTTTAATATGTAATCAATATAAAATTATTAATGAGATATTTTACATTCTTTTTTTTAAACTAAACCTTTGTCATCTGGATTGTATTTTGTACTTACATCTCAATTTGGACACTAAATTTTCACTGGGAACACTTGATCAGCATTAAATTTCAATCATCAGTTTGTAAGTTTAAATTTAAATTAATTAATTGGGGCTGGGGTTGTGGGGTTGTGGCGCTTGCCTCACATGCGTGAGGAACTGGGTTTGATTCTCAGCCCCACATATAAATAAATAAATAAGTCCATTGATAACTAAAACTATATTTAAAAATAAATAAATAAATAAATTTAAATTAATTAAAAAGAAAATTTAAAGTTCAGTTTCTTAGTCTCAGTAAAACACATTTAAGAGCTTAATAGCCACATGTAACTAAGGACTACCATGGTGGATGGTAGAATATTTTTATAACAGGGAGGAGCAATTCCTGGGGCTATTAGTTTTAGAATGTTACCCTTTTCTATCATTCCCTGTGTAAACTGATATCAAGAAAGAATGACTGGATAAAAGAAGGAAGGCAATTTCAGAATACTGAAAACTTATCTTTAAAGATAAAACTGGAATAGTATAATAAAAAACATACTTCATGGAGAAATACAAGAAGGCTAACCAAACATATTAGGAAAAGACAAGAACACTCAGTGGTATTGTTTTTATCACACATGTACTGGAGGTTGTAGTTAATGTCATGCGACAAGAAAAAGAAAAAAAAAGTATAAATATTTTAAAGGAACAGAGAAAACTGTCAATGATTGGATCAGGCATCTTAAAAACACAAGAGAATCAATGACACAAACCTTTAAAACCAATTCTCTAAGGAAGTGGCAAGTGGTAAGATATGAAATCAATGTGGAAAAATTAATAGCCTTATTGAAATCCAAAAATAATCAATTGTAAATACATAATAGGGGAAAAACCATATTTGCAAAAATAGCACAACTATCAAAACCCAAAACAAATTTATACAACATCCTCAAATAATGTAACCGAAAAGCGTGAAAGACCTTTATGAAGGTTAATTATAAAATGTCACTGAGGAATTTTTCTTTAAAAATCTGAATGATGACAATATGTCTCATGATCAGGATAAAGATATCAGTTCTTCCTAGTTTCATGAGTATGTGCAAAGCAATCAAACAAAACACCCCAAAGTCTTTTGCAGAATTTAATACACATAGAAGAGTAAAGAATCACATGAAAGTGTAAGGAACAGTCAAGAAATCTATGAAGCTGGAAAACCTAGTGGGGAACAATTGTCCTACCAAATAGCAAGATTTATCATAAAGTGTAAAGGCTTATTATGTATCATTAAGAGAGTATCATCTCAGGAATACCAATTAAGAAACAGCAAGGCATAAAGAAAAACCTGTGTTTGTATTTCGTCTTTGGTTGTGATAGAAATGCAAATTAAAATCAGACAGATTTTCATACCTATCAGATGAGCAGAAATTAAGAATGACAATTCCCAGTGTTGGCAGATACATGGGAAAATAGACCCTCCACACTTCTGGGGAGGGGTCTGGGGAATGGGAATGAGTCAGATTTGCAGGGGGCAGCAGTTTGGTGATGTGTGTCAAAATGTAACCTGTGGCATCCTCTGATCTCAAGGTTGCCCCTCTAGGATTTATCCTTTAAAGCTATTTATCACAGCACTGGAGAGCAGGAAAATATTGGAAGCTGCTTAGACATCCATCAATAAGACATGGGTTAAATAAATGGTGTGTACACAACATGGGCTGTGGGTGAGCTGTGAGCATTTGAGCACATGGGGGGACTGGACTCATGTTGCTTCTCTGATTGGGCTGTGTGACATGTGCGTCCTTTTTGCTCCCTCTGCCTTTGATCCCACACAGCACCTGAGATGGGTGTGCTTTCCAAGATGTCAGTCAAATCTGCTGACCGCAAGACATCATCAAGCAACCCTCTGAAAACTGACCCCTTGCCTTATTTTGGAAAGAACATTCCATCAAACCTCCCTTTGTGTGCCCCCCTTATAAAAATAAAGAATCCAGGTGCAAGCTCTCTTTCTAATGGACCTTTATGGTGGAGAGCTGTCCCTGCTTCCTGCAAGCAAAAAATATTTCTGTGTGTTGCGTGCTTATTTTGCTGTTTTCTTAAGTTATTGGTGCAGCCAGCTTTTGTGAAACCAGCTCAGGATGCCAGCCCGGCTAGCTGGTGATAGTTAATGTGGACCAATATCATTGGCATATTTTACTGAATAACCCCTAACCCTACCATTCAGAAATAACTATTGGTAAAGGTTGGGTTTATGTTTTTTATTTTTATTTTTTGGTCTTCTTTTTTTCCTTGGTGTGTGTGCACGCACACATTTAGAAATAGAAACATACCATATATATCATGTAGCATTTTACCCAACTGTATATTGAATACTGTCATTTTTTCTTTCTTTCTTTTGGTGGTGCTGGGGATTAGAACCCAGGGTCTATGTGCATATGAGGCAAGCACTCTACCAACTGAGCTATATCCCCAGCCCTGAATACTGTAATTTTTTTCTAAGAGTCATAAATTAGTTTTATATTTAAAAAAGCTACTTTCATCAATTTTTAGTTTCACATAGTGCATACTAATTTTACAATGTGGATCTCTTACAGGTAAAGTTAAAATCTCTGCCTTCTCTCTCTCCTCAGAGGATGCCACATTTGTGAGCACAATCTTAATACTTTTCTCCAAACTTTTCTCATCCTTCTCTCTCTCTCTCTCTCTCTCTCTCTCTCTCTCTCTCTCTCACACACACACANTGGATTGGCATTTGTAATTAACTGTCTTCTCTCTCTCTCTCTCTCTCTCTCTCTCTCTCTCTCTCTCTCTCACACACACACACACACACACACACACACACACACACACCACACAATATGGAACGATGTTATTATTTTCTCATATACATTATTCCACAACTTGGTTTTGTAAATTAACCAATTTAGAAAATTTGTAAATTATGGCTTGGAACTCTGGCAGGAACTAGGTATATTTTAGTATTTTATCCTTGTGTTACACGCCATTTCCTTATTGATGGCCATCTAATGGTTTAAAAAAAAAAAGAAAAAGAAGAGAGAAAGAAAGGAAAATCACGAACCTTCAGTTAAGGGAAGGGGGAAAAAAAGGAATCGATTTTCCTGGTTGGAAAGATCTTAAAGCTCCTAGATGACCACTAGGACGAGACAAAGAAACGCCGAGAAGAGGGTTACAATGCAAATTACGGACGGGTGGCTGGCTCCGCCACTGGAGAGCCTCCCCGACTCGCTGTCCCCTCTGTACTCTCCTGCCCGCACCAACCCAGCCTTCCCCAAAGCGCCTCTCTTCCCCTGGATTGGAGCGAGCCTCTCCAGGGCGTTCACCGGGTTCACCCCCATGCACCCCAACTCCCGGGGAGGGTGCGGGAAGAGCTGCAGCACCGTCCGCAGACGCGCGATCTGCGGTCCGCAGGTGGCGCGGGTTGGGTGCTCCAACCTGAGCGGCGTCTCCAGGACCCTGACCCTCACCTGGCCTCTGCGTCACTCGGCGACAGAGCTTGGTGTTTATCGCCCCCACCTGGCGGGATTTATTAGTGCGCCTGGCTTGCACCCGCTTGCGGTCCAAGCGGATGCCGCAGGTGCCACCAGCTCCAGAGAGCGACAGAGGTCACGGTGAGCCCGATGACCCAAAGAACACTGGCTCGGAGCAGTCTCCCCATTTGCCCTGGTTCACTAAAGGGGAGTCTGGGGACTGGGAAGATACAGAACTCCACCTGCCTAGCATGGCTGAGCACCCCACGGCTGGAGCCATCCCTAGAGCTGTCTGAGTCGCATTCATTTAAGTTCCTCATTCTCATGCCCAAGTCGGTGCTGAGTTCTCTGTGTGTCTGTGGGCGGGGTGGGGGTGGGGTACAAAATAACATCAGACTCCACTTGGGTTTTCCAGTGGTTTCTGGTGCTCGACCTCCCCATAGTCACCCCACCCCCAACTCTTCATGCTGAAACAGTTGTAGGTGTGGGTACTTCACTGCCCTCTTATCCCAGGCCTGGCTGACCCTAATCCCAGCATTTCCCAGGATGTGGGAAGAAAGCAGCCAGCCAGCCAAAGACATGAGGTTCCTTGGAGAGTGGAAGGAACATTGGACTCGCAGCTTGTGAGGCTGGGTTTTGACCCCTTGTCTCCACGGGCAAACGTGCAACTTATGCAGTCAAGGGGAAGAAATAAAGAACGTCCACGTGCTTTCAATGCTTTATTCACTCAAATCACTCAATACAATTTCGCTGTTAATCAAGAAAATGACAATCCTTAATGCTAGGCAATAAATGTACAGCAAACAATTCTAGATTAATTCTAAACATTGAAATCTTAATCATGACAGGCTCATGACAGACATTCCCTCTGCAGGCTAAGCTCAAGTGCCAGATCTAAAGTCTCAAGCCTTAGGCTCAAAGTCCAGCAGATGCACACTCACTCAGACCATGGTGATCAGGTCAGGGAACCAGGCAGGCTTCTCCTGGGGTGGAGCTGATGGCTGGTTGAAGAGAGGCAGGTTGCAGTTCTCACCAGGGCCAAGATGTGGCTGTAGAGTTTGAGAGCGGTGAGGAAGATGCAGAGGACCAGGCAAACGATGAGATGGGTTGAGATGTCTGCCGCAGTCTGGCTGGGCACAAAATCACGAGCCACTCACAGCCTTGTAGATTCAAACAGCAATTCTTTATGCCCGAACTCACACCAGCACTCTACAAACACCTTCTGGGCAAAATCCACGTTCTGGGCCAAATTCCACGTTCTGCATCCCAAATACTCTCTGAATTCCGTGAGAACTCAACGGGAACTCAAGGAGCGGGCGTGCCTGAGGCAGCAGGATATGCCCTATTCCCAGCAGGGTACACCTTAAACCTGGAACCGCCCTAAACCCAAGGAGCAGGATACTCCCTAATCCCAGAAGGATACACCCTAAACCTGGATCTGCCCTGGTCCTTAAGCAAGGTCACCTTACATGCAATGTCACTGCAAATGACCTGGGTCAATATGGAGAGTCCTTCCTCTAAGCAACATTGGGTAGGCTGACAAAGAAATTGCCATGTGTCATTCCTACTTGGCAATGGCTCTCAGCAGATGTCAGTCCAGGTCGTCATCAGGCTCTCCAGCATGAGGGCATCAGTGTCAGCTGGCTGAATGCCTGTTCGTTTTCTCCATCATTTATACTAAATTTTGGGGCTTCTGACCACCCTTTCAATCCCTATGAGCTGCCACTGGATTTCTCAGTGACATCATTTGCCCTGGGGTTAAAGCATCTGGTCTGGTGGTCCCCACCCTGATTTTCTTGCCTCTCCCCCTTATGTGGGTGAGGACAACATGACAGAGACTTCACTCTGAGCTTGTCAGGGTGGGGAGAAGTGACTTGTTCATGTCAGGGCTATGCCTGATGGTCATGTTGGAGGGCTCTGTAGGTATGCCTGATGAGACTGCAGGTTTCAAAGTGGAGTTTTTTAAATGGAGTTGCTTAGGCTAAGGCCAAAGGTCATCCTTACAGCCCTGCTTGGCCATTCCTTGCCATGATACCTTGCTTTGGTCCTGTCCCTCTCTGGACCTGTCTCCTCCTCTGCTGGAGGTCACTTTACGTTGTTCTCACCTTCCCAACTCACCTTTCACCTTCACCTTTGGACTCAGTGTTCCTCCTGGTGAGTAGGATGAGTTGGGCCAAGATTGCATCCTTGTCCCAGTGGACATTTGTCCAGGGAGGGACGGTGCTCAGGAGCCTGGGCCAGGACACCCCTCTGGGAGAATAGGCTTTCTTCGCCTCAGAGCCTGCTTGATTCTCACTCAATGGTTAGCTTACTCTTTTTTTTTTTTTTTTTTTTTTTTTAAGGNTTTTTTTTTTTTTTTTTTTTTTTTTTTTTTTTTTTTTGTTAACTGTCAACATTTTAAGTTTTTTTCCCCCCTAATCCTTTCTTAACTTTTAATTTATTTATTTATTTAAAAAAATTTTTTACATGGGTCTTGCTATGTTGCCCAGACTGGTCTCAAACTCTATATCCTCCTGTCTTAGCCTCCAAATAGCAGGGATTACAGGCATGTGCCCCCATGCCGAGCTCCAACATTTAAAAATCAGGACAGTCACTATAACGGTTTGGAGTTCCCCAAAGACTCACATGTTGAACTTGAGGTCCGCAGTGCAGCTGTATTCAGAGGTGGGACTTTTGGGAAATGGTTAGGGAAAGAGGGCTCTGAGCTGCTCAGTGGATTGATCCATCCATAACTGAATGGGCTTCTGGGAGGTGGTGGAAACTGTAGGCGGGTCAGAGGTGGCTGGAGGATGAAGGTCACTGGGGGCATGGCCCCTTCCCCTCTCTTTCTGCTTCCCAGCTGTCAAGAGCTGAGCAGCTTTCCTCAGCCACATCTTTCCGCCATGAGGCTCTGCCTTAGTGTAGGCCCCGAGCAGTGGAGTCAGCCGACCATAGATTGAAACTGTGAGTCAAAATGAATCTTTCCTCTTTTGATCTGCTTTTCTCTGGTGTTTGTCACAGTGTGAAAAGCTGACTAACAGTCATATACAAATTCACAGCTTCTTTGTAAAACCGGGAGCCCTGCCTTCCTTAGCATGGGGTTAAGAGACAGCTGCCCTCTGCAGATGGGGCTCTGGACTTTGGTTTGCTTTAACCTCCACCAAGCTCTGGATGCTAACTGTCAAGAGCCTCTTGGCCCTTTGAGCACTGTGACCGCGGCCCTGGGAAGGAGACTTCTCTGACCAGGAGCAGTGTCTTCCTTGTGCCCAGGACTGGGCCTGGAGCATGGTAGGAACTCAGTAAGCATTAGTTGAGTAAATGAGTGAATAAACATGTGTGTGACAGGAAATATAAATTCACATCCTTCACCCTGGCATGTACAGCCCTCTTTTATTTTGTCCAAAACTGCCAATAACTATGATAAGGATGATGATGGTGAGTAGAAAAGTAATATTTTATATTATTGTGTGACTCTTGAAAGAATCCCAGTTGCTCCTGCCCACAGTCCTTTGGGATACGGGTCATTACCCCACTGCCCATTTTACACATGGGGAAAACAGAGGCTTAGAAAGGCAGAGGGACTTGCTGGGGTTCTCTCCGCTCCTCATCGGCCAGAGCTGGAGTTTCATCCACCAACTCCTGCTCCCGTGTTCTCCTCATCTCTTGAGCTGCAGTCAGTGCAGGAGCCTCTGTGCAGTTCTGTCCATCTCACATGCCTGTGTCGGGGAACCTGGGCCAGCTGTGTAGTATGGTAGAGGCAGGGGGACACAGAGAAGGTTCCCGGCGCCACCCTCCAGGTACCCCTGCTTTTCCCTTGCATGGGAATCTCGCAAGCTGCTCACCAAAGTGCATCTTTCCAGCCCCAGGATCCATGGCCATGGAGCCGGGAACCTGCATGGTCTCCAGCAACCCCAGGCTTGGAATCCTCTGGCCTGTGAGAAGAGGCTTCTGGAAGGGACCAAACAGGGGCATCAGGAAGCCCTCCATCCCACTGGGCATCTGGGAGGCTCCAGGCAGAGGTGGACACTGTCTACCTGCTTGTCTGCCCACTCCCAGGGCACCATGTGGGCACACGGCAGATGGCAAGCCAGACCCTGCCATGCCTTGGCTGTATGGTCTACTGGGGGAAGCAGCAAGCAACCGGCACACAATCCAGAGCTGCTGGGAGAGGCAGATATGGAGAGCAATGAGAGGGGCTCTGAGGGGTCAGATCCTGCTGGGGGCATCAGGGAAGCTGAGCTTGGAGGGAGGAGGAGGTAGGAATTAGAGCCATCCCCTCCACAGGGAGGAGTGTGAACAGGACACTCAGAGCAAGGGAAAGAAGAGAGAGGTAGAGGTATGGCCTTAGTCCATTCTCTGTTGCTATAAATACCCAAGACTCAGTAATTTACAAAGAATAGAGGGTTATTTATATGGCTTATGGTCCTGGAAGCTGGGAAGTCCCCGAACATCTGCTCAGCCTCTGGTGAGGGCCTTGTGCTGCACCATGACATGGCGGAGGCCATCACGGGTGAGACTGAACAAGCCATCCAGAGAGCTCTCTTCTATAACAAAGTCATTCTTGCAATAACCCATGAATCCATAAATGGATTAATCCATGTATGAAGGCAGAGCCCTTGTGACCTGGTCACTTCCGAAAGGCCCCATCTTCAAATGCCATTAAGATAGGATTTGGGGGGGTTAAGCTTCAACTTATGGTTGAGAGGAGACAAACACCCAGACCACAGCAGATACGCGGCCATATAGACAGATTTACTATAAAGAATTGGCTCACGTGATCACAGAGGCAGTTGGCGAGCAGAGGTCCAGAAGAGCCCATGGCGCGGTCCAGCCTGAGTCTGAAGGCCTGAGATCTTCAGCCTTCAGATCTGGACAGCCAGTGGTGTGAGGTCCAGTCCAGGGTGGGTGTCTGAGGGCAGGAGGAAACCAGCATCACAGCAGGAGACACAGGTAGAGAGAATCCTTCCTTACTCAGGCTTTTATTCTATTTAGGCCTTCAATTGCTAGGGAGAGGGTCTGGGCTTGAATTTGCCAATAGGATCCCTCATTTCAAACCACACGAAGGAGGACACCCTGTTTTGTTCAGGCCACCAATTCAGATGTCACTCTCACCCAACACCCTCACAGTCACACACAGAAGAAACACTTAACCAAATACCTGGGCCCTTTGTGGCTTAGTCAGGTTGACACATAAAATTAACCATCACACCTGACATGGTGGCACTCACCTGTAAAACCAGCAACTCGGGAGGCTGAGGCAGGAAGATTGTAAGTTTGAGGCCAGCCTGAGCAACTTGGTGAGACCCTATCTCAGATAAAAAATAGAAAAGGGGGCTGGGGTTACGGCTCAATGGTAGAGCACTCGCCTAGCACGTGTGAGGCGCTGGGTTCGATCCTCAGCACCACATAAAAATAAATAAAATAAAGGTATCATGTCCAACTACAACTAAAAACAAATATTTTAAAAAAAAATAGAAAGGGCTGGTGATGTCTAGCTCAGTGATAGAGCACCCCCTGGGTTCAATTCCAGGTACTACAAAAAAATTAATAAATTAGTTAATTAGTCATCTCAACTAAGTAGTGGGAGGAGCCTGGTGGAGGCTCTTATCTACATGGGGAGGGAGTCCAACTAGGGAGGGGCTGAATTCGTGGCTTGCCCTCTCCTTCCCCGGTGCTCCAGGTCATGATTTGGAAGGTTCTTGGACTCCTGTTAGCAACATACATCTCTCGTGGGCCCACGTGGCCCAGATTAGGGCTCTCTGAGTAACCCTCTGGTTTCCTGCTAGCCCCTGGGGAGGCTGTGCTCACCCTTCCTTCCTTGGGCAGGCCCCGCTCAGGGTGCCGCTTCAGCCAGGCCGCAGAGAAGCCCCGGTTGCTCCCAAGCTCCTCCTGACATTTACGAGGTGCCACTGAAGGGGGTGGCCCCAAACCCCGAAGGAATGTTAATTGGGTAAAGCTGTTGCCCGTGCTCCTGCTCGGCCAGAGTTATTGCCATTTTATTTTTATTTGTTCTCCCTTCTCTCCTTGAGAGGAGCGTGGCTGGATTGGGGGCTGGAGCCACCTCTGGGCACTGGAGCCTGAGGTGGGAATGGCTTGGGACAGGGGCAGGGGCAGGGGTGTGTCTGATGGGTGTGGAGGACCCTTGACTTGTCCCAGCTCCCACCCAGCTTCCTCCTCTTGTTGGGTGTCCACTTGGGGAGGGGTGAGGAGAAGCTTCTGGAAAGGGGTTGAAGTTCTAGGCTGAGTATGGCTTTGGCGTCTGAGTTCCAAGCTGGCTCTGTGAGCCCAGGAAAGTATAACCCAAGCCTGTTACAATAATATCCACTCTTCTGGGTTGTCCCAGGAGAAAAGGGAGGACAACCTTCCTACTCTGCATCGGGGTTCCAGGGAGAGTGAGAAAGGCTGAATCCAGGCCAGGTTTGAAAACACCTTCCAGAGGGTCTGTCTTCCCACCCAGGTGGTGAAGCCGGCCCACCCAGGAAAGGAGACTGGGCAGGGCCATCTGCAGCAGGCATGCGCCTGGGGGCCAGCCATGGCTGGTCTGGGACCTGTTCCATCATGCTTGCTTGAGTCTGGGGGAGGCAGCCCAGAACTTTGAGAGCATAGTGGCATTGGGTGGGGGGACTTTTTTCATGAGAGAGATCCAATAGGGAGGCGTGGAGAGGGTCTGGGCTTGAATATGCCAACAGGACCCATCATTTCAAACTCTCCATTGACTTCCAGATTAGAGAAATTTCTTTTTTTTTTGGAGGTTCCAGGGATGAAAAGGGTCTTAGAGACAGGGTCTCACTGAGTTTCTTAGCACCTTGCTTTTGCTGAGGCTGGCTTGAACTTGCGATCCTCCTGCCTCAGTCTCCTGCACCGCTGTGATTACAGCTATGTGCCACTGCACCTGGCTCAGAAAATTGTTCTTGAACCACCATAGCCTGCCTCTGTCTCTTCAACCTCCTCCTCCCTCCCTCCCACCCTCCCTTCTGTAGCTTATTTGATAATTGGCTTATCCATTTACTCACTATGCCTTGGGTACTGTCATAGATCTTTTTTCTTCATGATTTCTACATATGCAATAAATTATGTTGAGCTTCTAGCCACCAAAAATCTGACTAAAGTGGCTCAAACGAATTTGTTTTTTAACTCCTGGGCTAATGAGATGCCTAGAGATGAGCAGTCTATGACTGGATGGTTGCTCCGCAATATAATCAAGAACCTAGTCTCCTTTTGCACTTCCATCTTGAGCACACGGCCTTCATCCTCATGGGCCTTGATGACAGTTAAAGCTCTAGCCATTGGATCTGAGCCCTAGCATTATATGCAAGAAGGAGAAGAGCAACAGGCTCCTTATTCTAGTGGATGTCTTTGAAGTGCTTTCCTGAAAGTCCCATTTAATAACTTTTGCTTAAATCTTGTCTGTGTCCTCTATGTGCAAAGAAGGTTGGGAAATTCAGTTTGTTAGCTGGGGCACGTTGAAAATTAGGGTTCTGTTGCTAGTAAGGAATACAGAGAGGACAGATCTTGGATATTGGAGGTAGAACAACAGTAGCAGTTTTGTTTCTTCATTCCAATCATCTTTGCTTCTACCAATTTAGAAATGCCTGACTCCTGTACCCTTACTTGGGACTGGATGGCTGTCCCAAGAATCCTGTCTCCGTATAGTATTCCAGAGGGGGCACAGCTGTCAGAGACATACTGGAACCGTGAAGCACTCGGCCAGCATAAGATACAGATCACTCTTCTTTGCTCTGCACTCATGTAAAACTGATAACACTCGCCACAAGAATGAGAAGCAAAGCTAAGAATGGTCGTACCCATCTTGCAAATGTGTCTGCCCTGCTGTACCAGGTCACCAGGGCCCTGCTTGCATCCTGTCCCTGCTCCCCAGAGTCCTGGCAGGTCACTGGCATTAGCCTGATGTTCCAGGGGAGGAGTGCCAGCAGCTCTGTGCCACACCTTAGCTGGTCAGAACCATTCCAAATACCGATTCTGCCAATTCCGAGAGCACTTCTAGAGGTATAAGTGTAGCTTCATGTTTCCAGGGAGAAAGCAAAGCCCAGAAATTATTTATAATTTATTGAGCACCTATTGTGTTTCCGATATGGGGCCACGGCCTTTTTTCATGCCTCCATGCAGTCATTAGTTTTTGAAGGCCTGCTTTGTCAGGCATGGGTCTGGGGGCAGGGGTAGAACAGTGGCTCAGGCTGAGTTAGCTGTAGGATGGGAAGGGGCATAGGGAAACCAGCAAGTAAATGTGGAGTTGCAAACTGTACAGAGTGTGGGGCAGGAAGGGAGCATGAGGGGGACTCTTGGAAGGCCAGGTGTGGCTTCAGCTGGCCCCGGGAAGGTACACTTAGTTCTCCTAGCTAGTGAGTGGAGGCACCTGGACATTGCTTTTTTGATGACACCTACCCAATGCCTAGTCATGACCCCAGAGGCCCCTTCTAGTCCCAGATGGAGTTCCTGGCCCATGGTCCCTTGGGAGGCTGCAGAATTGGGCCTGGAACATGGGGTCCCCGCTGTGGCCTAGCACTCCGCCCTCCTGATTTAGCCAGGAGCTCCCCAGGGGCCCCAGAGACCACCAGGAGCCTTCAGGGATCCACGATGAACTTCTCCAGCACCGGGTGCTTCTGATGTGACCACAAATTCCAGATGCCGTCATCGACAGCCACCTCCCAATGGGTGTCTAGCTCAACTGAATCATTTGCTTAGTAAGTTTAATCAAAACTGGGCTGCACCTCATTAGAGGGCTCATCAAAAGCAACTCTGGTTTTCTAGGAGTACTGGGGCCAGTGTGGTAAAGTGGGTGGGTTGGATGTGTGGGTGGGGTTCTGTGGGCCTGTGTGGTTCCAGATGGAAAAATATCTCCACTGGGAACACCCTGCTCCCAGGAGGCATCGTGACCCAGGGCTTGGCCCTGACCTCTTCCTCCTGCTCCTTTGTCAGAACCCCCACTGAGAAGACCTGGGTTCCCGGAGGGGAAGCAGAGGCCACTTTCCTCCCAGGGAGCTCCAAGTTAGTTGAACTCAGGTCTTTGTTTTTAAGCCTTTTTTTTAAAAAAAGTTTTTTAATTGTAATAATTTCCAAACATGCAAAAGTCAAGAGTGCCACGAAAATCCACATACCCATTACTGAGCTCCAACAATCATATTATACATGCTCTGCCATCTTTAATTTTTTTTTGAGTATTATAAAGTCAACTGCAGACATCCCATCTGTCCTCTCCAGGTTCATATTTGTCTGTATCTCAAAAGAGAGAAACAATTTCTTACATAATCTACCCCTAAAACAATAGTCACCAAAATTAAAAGTTCCTTAATGTCATCTAATATGAAAGTGAAATTAAAATGTTCCCAGTTGTCAAAAAACAAAATAACAAAACAAACACTTGTTTACCGTTGGCTTATACAAAGGAAGGTCCACCTGAGGTCTGTTTGTCACGCAGGCAGTGTGACCCCAGAGCCTGTGTACTCTGTTGAAAAGGTTGTCAATCTAAGGAGAAAGATGGAGACAGGAAACACAGCTGCAAAGGGGGAACATTCATCAGTGGATGGGTGGGTTAGTCACCTCATCAGCTGTGTGGACTTGGGTGAGTTCCTTTCCTTCTCTGAGCCTCAATTTTCCAATTTGGAATTCCCAGATTTCCAAGACTGGAAAAGTTTAAGAATCGCTAGCAGACAGGTTCGGGTTGTGGCTCAGTGGTAGAGAGCTTGCCTAGCACGTGTGAGGCACTGGGTGCAATTCTCAGCACTGCGTATAAATAAATAAATAAAATAAAGCTCCATCAACAACTAATAAAAATATTGAAAAGAAAAGAATCACTGGCAGAGCTGGTTAAAAATGATTCTGTGAAATGAGAAGGATGAATCTCTAAAACATGATGCTGACTGAGAGGCAGAAATGAGCACATACATCTTTATTCCATTCACACAAAACCCCTGAACAGGCAAACCAGAATCAGTGTCTCAAGTGAGAACAGCGCCACCTTTCGGGGGAAGAGGGAGAGACAAGGTTGGGAAGGTGTTAGAGGGGGTTTTGAGGGATGAAGTCTTCTGCCTCTTGGATCTGAGTGCCCTCAACATGCCTGTGTTCACTGGGAGCTACTTTTTGTGAGCTTTTCCTTGTGTCCATTATACTTCATGATACAAGAAGTTTTTTTTTAAAAAAGCCAACCAATTCCTGAGTCCCAAACCTGAAGTCACCCTCACATTTGTGTTTTCAGACAATTCCCCAGGCATAGCACCACTAAGGATTGTTTTGGGGATTAAACATGCATATAATTTCATGACTTGTATGATAACTTCATATTGGAAAAGTGTTTCTCAAGTGCGCACCTTTTCCACCAGGGGGTGCTGTTTCAATCGAACGTCATTTACTGCTTACTTAAACCGCAAGGCGGTGCTTTGGCTCTCAGACCACACAGTGCCTGGAGAGGGTGAGGTGGAAAGAGGGCTGGGCTGGGAGTCTGGAGACCTGGGTTCTTTTAAATATTAAGTATTAACTTACAGTGAAATTCACCTTTTTTTAGTCTTCTGCATTTTTTGACCCATGCAAAAGTGTGTCAACTTGGTGAGGTTGTAAAATCATTTCCTCGCTCCCAATTCCCTCATATCCTCTTGTGTTCAGCCTCTCTGCCCTTTCCCTTTATCCTTTGCATTTTTTTAAATTTTGGTACCACTCGACCACTGAGCCACATCCCCAGCCCTATTTTGTATTTTATTAGAGACAAGGTTCTCACTGAGTTGCTTAGCACCTCACTAAATTGCTGAGGCTGGCTTTGAACTTGCAATCCTCCTGCCTCTACTCTCCGAGCCACTGGGATTACAGGCATGAGCCACCACACCCAGCCTATCCTGTGCACTTTCTAGATGTCCTATAAATGGAATCATAGAGTCTGTGGTCTTAACCCTCCTTTTATTTATCCCGATACATTCAATATTTGTGATTTTTATTGCTGAGCAGAGTTCTAATGTGTGGATGTAGCACAGTATGTCCATTCATTCACCTGCTGAAGGACAACTGGGCTGTTGCTAGCTCATATAACAAATCAAGCTACTGCAAATGTGTGGATTTTTGAGTGAACATACGTTTTCATTTTAGTTGGAAAATAAATACTTAGAAGTGGGACTGCTGGATTTTATTGTCCTTTGTGTTTCCACTTATAATTGACTATATAATTTTGCATTCCTACCAGTGAAGACTAGGAGTTCTGCTTGCTCCAGATCCCTATCAGGACTTGATATTGTTAGCTTTATTATACATTTTTGGTGGCTCTAGTAAGTGTAGGGTGTTATTTCATTAAGGTTTTAGTTTGTATTTCTCTGTTGATCAATGATGAACATCTTTTCATGTATTTATTTGACATTTGTACCTTGTCTTTGCTGAGGTGTCTGCTCAAATCTTTTGTCCATTTTAAATTTGGCTCTTTTTCTTATTATTGATTTTTGAAAGTTCTTTGTATATGTTAGCTACAAGTCATGTATTGGATATGTGATTTGTAAATATCTCCCAACATGTTGCTTGTTTTTTAATTCTCTTAACAATGTCTTTTGAAGGGCAGAGATTCTCTATTTCAAAGAAATCCAATTCACTAATATTTTTCTTTTATGGATTGTGTTTTTGGTGTCAGGTTCAAGGATTCTTCACCAAAGAGCTTAAATTGAATTCTTGACAAAGTTCTACCGCTGACTGGCAGTGATTTGGAACAAGTGACTTCCCCTCTCTGGACTTATCTCCAGCTTATGACAGAGTTGGAATGGGGGTCTCTAAGAGTCCCTCCAGTTCTGGCATTTTATGTATAAATAGCATTATAAAACTAATCATCTTAAGGACCTTATAGTGATAATTATAAGTTCCATTTTCTGAGCATTTGCAGGTACCAGGCATAATGGCCCTGGGCTTTAACGCACTATCTCCCTCAGCAGGCAAATACTACTATGACTTACATTTTGCAGCGGAAAACCTGAGACCCAGGGAAGTCGAGTCACTAGTGCAAGGGCACCCATGGGGCAGAGCAGAGCTTGGATCCAAACCCTGGCAGTCTAAATGACAGCGATGTTGGTGGTGATGGTGTGTGTGACCCTAGGTTTCCACTGGTCCCAGCTGATTAGTTTGAGAAGAACGGAGGTGATGAGCAGAGGGCCCGGATACTTGCGCCTCCCCTTCTGGGGAGAAGGAAGGCGAGGAGCATTACTTGAAGAAAATCTACAGTCAGCGAATGCATAAAATCCTTGCGCCAGCCTGTCCTCCCTGGGGCCCCTGGAGATCCCTCCCTGGGTTGCTTCCAAAGGAGGGAGTTTGGGGGGCTGGGATAGAAACCAGGTGGGCTCTCTGCGAGCAGAGGGCGTGTGCTTGTGCAGACACGCTGGTGGGCGGATTGCTGAAGTGGGCGTCTGCTTTTGTGACAGCGGGTGCAGGAGGTGACTCTGAGCCTGCAGAAGGCGAGGGGGGGTGGAAGTAAATCTTTGTGACAGTCTGTGCCGGTGGCGAGCACGGTCGAGATTGCACGTGTTGTGAGTGTTGTTCTATTTATTAATTTAAGAGTCAATCGTATTGCCAGCCTCCCCCTCCAGATGCTGGGGCGCTGCGTGTCCAGGACAGTTGAAGACCCTGCCCCGGCTCCAAGGACTGACACGGGGAGGGGAGGGACATTAATTAAGCAGGGGAAACACAAAACAAAACAAAACTCACCTCCTGGGTGCACGGGTCCAGGAGTGTGTGTGTGTGTGTAAGGTGTGACACGGTGGTCTGGAATGTCCCCCACCCCAAGTGGAGCAAGCAGCCTGGATCTTCCTATGGATCTTCCCGAGGGAGATAAAAGGCCTTGAACCTGTCCTGAACCCCAGAGGACTGGATCCTGGGTCCTGAGTCCATTCGTCCTGCGACAACTCACTCGTACGTAAATGGCCGTACGCGGCCCCGACGTCCACGATGGGGACAAGGCTTCCGAGCTCAGGTTGAGAGGGTCCTTCGCCTAGGGCATTTGATCCCTGCCCTCCAAGACTCTCTTAAAACCCCAAAACCATACGAATGAGAAGGCGAGGGAGACCCCCATGCCCAGGTAACTGATGAGGAAGGTGACACCCACAGAGGGGAGGGACCTGTCCCGCTTCCTGTAGGGTGTCGCTGCAGATCTGCCTGCCGCTCCGATTCCTCCACCCTGGGACATCAGTACGCGTCATTGTGCTGTTTGGCCAGTAGGTGGTGCTGAAGGCCAGGACTAGGCAGGCCTGGGGTTTAGGGCTTGGGGCTCTGGAAAATGGGCAGCGGAACACCTACTTGCCCTGTATGGGTAGATTAACTTGCCTAACCCTCCCTTTATCCATCCTCATTTACGGATGGAGAAACTGAGGCACAGAGATGATTATTCAGTAACTGCCCAATGGCCATTCAGCTGTAGGAATGTGGTGGAACCACCATACCTGCTCACCTTCTTTGCAGCACAGCTCCTCTGGGAAGCTTCCCCGCCTCCAGAGGAGAAGACCAGGCATCCATTACCCCCTAACAAGCTCCCCAGGGATGCTCACACAGGGCCAGACACAGGACCACCTCCTCCAGGGCAGCCCTGGGGCTTGGGACTGAGACTAGCAGAGTTGCTTGTCTTTCTAAATCCCTGCTCCCAGTCTGCTCTCTCAGGGTGGTAAGGACACAGGTTCCTTGGCTTGGGATCCTGGCTGAGCCACCCTTGTCTTTCACCCCAAGCCCTGCCCAGAGCCCAGGATGGTGGCTGAGCCGACCTCCAGTGTCATCCTTTCAGTCTGCCTATGGCTGCGGTCCCACCTTGCAGGGAGTGAGCTTTCTCAGGTACCAGCAGGTGATCAGCAGAACATGCATGGGAATTTCATTTGAGTAAAAAGCAAATCAGGGTGTGACAGGGGTGTAGGTGGCCCAGAAAGGCCTCTCTGGGATTTGATGCTGGAGGAGGAGGCTCTTGAAGGTCTGGGAAGGGGGCTCTGGGCGACTGCACAGAAGTCCCAGGGCAAGAACAAGGCAGGAGAGAAAGAAAGCAGGGAGGTAGGAGCGTCCCGAGCCAGGGCGGGTAGAGGGGAGGGTTTGATTTCATGTTGTTCTAAGCAGGACACTGAGGTCCCATTTGGCTTCCATCTCTCTGGCTGCCAGGGTGGGGGTGGGGGGTACCTTCCTAAGTATCACCCTCATCCCTGACCCCATTTGCAGTTGGGAACCCTGGGCCACAACTGGTAGCCCAGGCCACTGACCCTGGCCTGGGGTCTTCAGGGTTAATCCCCTGGGCCCAGAGGAAGGGCTGATTTGCAGGCCCTGCCACTCTGGGCTGATAAGCTCCTCCGGAAGGAATAGTCAGGGTCCAGCCAGGAGGAAAGTGGAGAAATAAAGCAGGTGGGGAGGGGGCTCCAAGAGCAACCGGGGTGGCAGTTTTCCAGGGTCCACAGCTTCATTCCTCACGGGCACGTAACTAGCTGTTGTTTCTGTCAGGGTCCACGTGGATTTTATGGAATCCTATTTAAAGAAGAGAAAATATTCGATTCAGGGCTTCCAGAAGGGCCCTGTGACTTGTGCTTCCTCTGCATATGATTAAGTGTGCATCGTGATCTTCCATTAGGGAGTAGCCCCCGTGTATAGATGAGGAAACTGGGGTTCAGAGAGCTGGGAAGGGGCGGAGCAAGCAGAAGGGTCCTGTCTCTTGAGTCCAGAACTCTAAACCACCACCCCAAGTCTACAAATACAGCCACCTGTAAGCCTCAGGCCATGGGCCACTGTGGACATGGGTGGGCAGGGGGCAACCTGAGCAGGGGAAGGGCTCATCTTGGGGGCAGTATCACTGCTGAGGACAGGATCCTGGGTGGCCAGGACCCTCTTCTGCCTATGAGACACTCCAAACTGGCTCATTCTGAACCACCTGGAGGTCAGAGCAGAGGCTATAGCACCTGCCTGAAGACCAGGGGCATTGGTAAAATGCCAGTCCTGGACCACAATTCAAATCTCTGAAATCCTAGTCCCCATCAGTGGGGCCAGGGATCTGTGCATTGGACACAATTGTCAGGCTACTTTACAGCTCAACCAGTGCCAGAACCACAGATTCAGCCTTCAGCCTGAGTTCTGGGGTCTGAGGAGTCCCCCTTCATGGCAGGGGTGAGTGTGTGAGTCTGAGGGCCTGGGAGAGGGAGTGGGAAGGGCCGCTTGCCCACATTTGCAGCAGTCTCAGCTAGAAGAGGACAAGGCCCAGGGCGTGGTGGACACAGAGCTGTCCAGGGCCTGAGTCCCATCTCTGGAGCTCAGGTCTCCTTTCCTCATCTCTAGAAAGGAGTTACCGAGGCCCAGCATCAGGAGTTATTAAAGCAGTCACTACTCTCTGGTGACCTTTAGAGAGCATGCTGTGTGCCCACACAGTCCTGGAGGTGGATAGACTATCATTCCTGGTGACAGGTGGGGAAGCTGGGGCCCTAAGAGGTGAGGTAACTTGTCTGTGGTCACCCATCTCGTAACTGGCCAGCCTGGAACGGGAAACCAGGGCTGTGTGATTTCAGAGCATATGATTTTTAGGTTGATTTGCTTTTCTTGCTCCCATTTCATTTCTAGCCTTGCCTTTACTCAGTGGTATTTGCGGAGTGCCTGCTATGTCCCTGTCAAGAGCCCAGCCCTGTCCATCCACTCTTTCTTGGTGAGGGAGACGGAGGTATAATGGGGACAGGCCTCTGGAAATTGAAATGTGCTTCTCTGGCTCCAGAGGGTCTTAACCAGCTCTCACTGTACAGCTTCTGCAGCCCGACTGGATCAGGGTTGCCCAGGGAACTGATCGAAATGCAGAAAGTGCTGGAACTAACCCAGTGATTTTGATTCAGTTGGTCAGGGCGGGGGCCTGGGATTATGCATTTTGACAATTGCCCAGGCTCTCTGTTGTGGGAGATATGAGCATCACACTTGAAGATGTATCATAACAGAAAGATGAAAGTCAGGTGAGATTCACAGAGACCTCTTGGTGTCCTAAGTCTTACACCACGAAAGTTAAAAGGACTTCCTTCTCAAGACAAAGTCGCTTCTCCTCTGTGTTCCCATAACATGCAATGAAGACGTAAGTCCAGCAGGGTAGTTGTTTACACAGCTGCCTCCCCTCCTGGACTGTGGGACATGTGGCAGTCATTTTCATCTTCTTTCCTGGTACTTGGTGGCATTATACTCCCCTGTTCCCTTCAAGGTTAAGCAGAATTATGTATTATGAAATAATCAGTAGCAACTATGAGCCATTGATTTCCCAAATTCACTTCATTTTGCCCCAGTAATTTTGGAAATGTGTCAGGTGGAGGATCCACCAGCCTTTGACTCTCAGTGAGTAGGTGGAAATAAGCCTGGGTTGTTTGTTACTGCAGCATAACCTGATACTCTTTGAAGGCAAGTCCCTCTGATTGCACTTCTGGATCCTGAAAGAGGCTGGTACCAAATAGATGCTCAAGAATCACACCACTGCCATTTGTTAAGACTTTGCTAAGTGCCAGGCACTGTTCCCTGTTATCTCATCTAAGGCTTTCAGCAACCTTATAAGTCAGGTGTCATCATTTCCATCTTTAGATGAGGAAAATTTCTGGTTAGCAAGTGGCCTAGGTGCCTGAGTCCTTATCCTCCTGTACCTTACCTAGAGGATCACATATGACCCAAGAGACAAGCTGAATTGGTTTTTTTCTTGCCACTCTTGAGACAAGTCTCTTCTCTCTGAGCCTCAGTTTCCACTATATCAATTGGCTTAATAATAATGCGCGTGTCCCAGGCCAGTTGAGACATGTAAAGTATTCTGTATGGTGCCCGACTGTCATTATTCATTATGATGCTACTCAGCTTCCGAGGAAAGCTGTTTGAAAGGAAAAAAAATGAATGAAAAAGAGCAGGGTGAAGGGCTGAGGATGTAGCCAGTCATTTGGTCTAGCATGTGCAAGGCCCTGGGTTCAATCCCTAGTAGCCTACATCCCCCCAAAAGAAAAGAAAAAGAGCAGAGTGAAGTAGGAGCTGAGATTAGGCATCTGGGGACCAAGTGGGAGCCAAGAAGCACAGTTGGCTTTTTACCCAGTGCCCTTGACTGACGTTGAAGGTCAGCTTCCAAGTCCAGAGCCCCTGTTCTGCTCACATCTCCAAAAGCCCCTCCTTTTGGACTCAGAAGCTAATTTAATCCTTATTTCACCCCATGAAGGAAGTGCCCTTATTCACCCCCATTGTAAAGATGAGGAAACGGAGGCTCAGGGAGTCAAGGATCTTTCTCCACAATTCCCTGCAAGAAGAGAGGCATCGGGGAGGTGAGTCCTCAGCCTGGCATTTGAACCTGTGTAAGACGAGTTCCCTTCTCTAGGGGAAAGAGAGGACAGCCAGAGAGTGGCCCATCCTTGGGCTCCACAGGTGTGTAGCACAGAGTAACCACTCTGTAAACGACAGGCAGTCATCCTCATTATTGATACTCTTCCCATTGGCTTTGTGACTTGAAGCAAGCGGCTATTTCTCCCCTGCAACCTGGGCTCTGCTTTGGGAAGGTGCGAAAACCGCACATGCGCGCACGCGCAGGCGCCCCACCCCCCCGCAAAAGAAAGCAAAGGAAATCTGGGCAGTGGCTGCGGGGCGGCCCCCTCCTCGCCCAGCCCAGCGCCAGCCGCGGCCCTGTCCGTGCCATGCAGACTCTTTGTCACCACCGTGATTGGTAGACTAAACAGCTGCAGCGGAGCCGGCCTCCGCGCTCCCTCTCGCTAGGGCGGCCGGCCGGGGGGCTTTCAAAGACCAGCCCCGCTGCTATCTCCCCCATCAGCCCAGCAGCATTTAGCCACTTTCTTCAAACACCCAGCCAGGGCGTGATGGTTAACGTCAAAACTGGCAGCAAGTCATAACCTATAGGGCTGGGACATTTATCACGGGCCTGGGGCCCCTGGGGACTTCAAAGGGGCCCGAGGGGTGGGGGTGGGGAGATCTAGTGCGGCTTTGCCACTACCCAGAGTCGCAGATGGCTCGAGGGATGGAGGGACTACGTCAGCTGGCCAGCCCCAATAATAACTACCGTGATAATGAATATCGATTACTAACAGTAGCTGTTGTCTATTGAGGGATGAGGACTTTAGAGCACTTTCTGCATTTGCTCTCACTTTATCTCCATAGGCCTACCCTGTGGAGTGTTTGTTGTTACTGTATTCTTATCCCCATTTCAAATGTCAGAAAGTGGGGCACAGACAGGTTGAGCCGCTTGCTTCAAGTCACAAAGCCCATGAGAATATTATCAATTGTAATAATGACTGCCTGTCATCGACAGAGTGATTATTCTGTGCTAAACACCTTGAGGGTGAGCTCATTCACTCGTCCAGGTGATCTATGGGATAGACATTTTTTTTTTCTTTCTCATTTTAGAGACGAGAAACTAGTCTGAGAGATGAGAGGTAGCTTTTTGAGGTGACATGTGTGGTAAGTGGCAGGGCTGGGATTCAAAAGCAGATCATTTGCTCTAAACTCAGCTCATCACCACCTCACAAGACCCATTCCCAGGTGGGGGCCTGAGGTTCTAAGAGACATGGTCCTTTTCACTCTCGTCACAGCCCGCGTCGTGTGTCAGGAGCCAGAGAGTGGTCCTGGGTGTCGTGTGTCCCATCCTAGGCCTGGGCAGAATCCTTGGGGTGTCCCGAGCCTTTTAAGGAGCACCTCTGGACTCTGTGGGAGCACCATGGAGAAATGGAGGGGCAGGTGTTGTGTTCTACCTGGGTGCCAGGCAAAGACTGGGAGGGGAAGGGCCTGGGGTTACCCAGGTGGCCCCAGGGTGTGTTCCACAGCTCACTGATGGTGGGGTGTCCCAGGGATTGGGAACAGGGAGTGGTGTGGGATTTAACTCTCTGGCCATGGCTGCTGGCATTGGGGAGGGAGAGCTCTGCCTAAGATGGGGATGTGCCGTTCTCCAGGACCCCTAGGAGCCGATCGACAGATTGACCAATCCCAGAAACATTAGGGACAGCGAGAGAGGACAGAGTCCAGTGCACCTCGGAAAGAACCAAAATGGCCTGTCTTTGTGAGGCCATGTGACGCCCTCCTTCTGTGTGACAAGTGTCCCAAGAGGGAATGTTCCAGAAGGTTCCTCTCTTCTGCCATCTGGTCTGAGGGAAGAGATGGGAACCATCTCCATGTGGAGGGAGCAGGGCCAGTGTATTAGGATTCTCCAGAAACAGAACGGACGGACGGGGTACCTAAGTGTGTCACATCCACGTGGACACAGAACATTTAAGGACCCGGCTCCTGCAGTTCTGGGGACTGATGGATCTATCTATAGGCACAAAAATTCAGACAAGAGCTGACATTGCAGACGCAGCTCAACCTGGAAACTCGGGCAGAATTTCCATGCGGCTGACTGGAGGCAATTTCTTTTTTTGGGGGGGGGGCTCTACCTTTGTTGTTCAGTTCTTGGTATCCCTGGATGATGCCTGCCCATGTTCTGGAGGGAACCTACCTGCTTTACTGATTTGAGTGATAATCACATAAAAAATACTTTCCCAGCAACCCTGAGGGTTGACCCAACAACTGGGCACCACAGACCAGCCACGCTGATGGGTGAAATCAACCATCATGAAAGAAATATTGTATGATTCCAGTTAGGTGAGCTCTCTAAAATAGTCAGAGTCACGGAGACAGAAAGTGGAATAGTGGGTGCGGGGGCGGGGGGTGGCAGGAGGGAAGAATGGAGAGTTACTGTGTGATGGGTTTTGAATCTCAGGTTGGGGTGATGAAAAAATTCTGGAGAGGGATGGTGGCCAGTGATGTGAAAGTACTTAATGCCACTGAATTGTACACGTAAAAATGATTAAAATGGGCTGGGCACGGTGGCGCACACCTGTAATCCCAGCAGCTGGGGCGGCTGAGGCTGGAGGATGGTGAGTTCAAAGCCAGCCTCAGCAAGGGTGAAGCACTAAGCAACTCAGTGGGGCCCTGACTCTAAATAAAATATAAAATAGGGCTGGGGATGTGGCTCAGTGGTCAAATGCCCCTGAGTTCAATCCCCGGTATAAAAAAAAAAAGTTAAAATGGTAAATTTTATGTGTATTTTGCTACAACAAAAGAAAAATTTACTACTGCATCTAGGGAGAGTCTGAGCAAGAAAGGGCAGTGGGAGCCAAGATCCCTGTAGAGTTCACTCAGTTCCTCACCCACCAAATGCTTTGTGTTGAGCTGCCCAGGCTGAGTGTCTGCTAGGACAGTGAGTGGCTGCCCGGGAGTCAGGTGGGCTCAGGGGGTTTCCCCAAGACAGGGGACCAGTGAGGAAAATACCTCTGCTGGTTGTGCCCAGGGGCAATGGAGTTCCCCACCCCCAGCCCAGCTCCACTTACTTCTGCCTGGGAGGGAACGAGGCTCGAAGAAGTGCCATCTCGTGGGCTTCATAGACAAAAATATCAGACTCTGCTGTTGAGTAACTGTGTGACTCTGGGCAAGTCTCTTAGCTTCTCTGAGCTTTAGTTTCCCCAAAGTGAGGATTAGAACCCTATGCCCAAACTCTCAACTGTGAATGTTTCTGGGTAGAGAAGTCTTTTTTGGGAAGTCATAGGAAGATTTTCACTTTATACTTTTTACCCTTTAGAATCAGATAGAAATTTTGCAATTCTTTGTGATCAGTATAAACAATAGAGATTTCTCTCTATATTTTTTAAAGATACTCAACCATCTTTTTTGCTATGTAAAATGTGTGAAAATGGGCTAATGAGTGAGAAGGTCCTTTGTGATGTGTAAATCCTGGAACAAAAGAGAGAAAATAACGTCATTCATAATAGTGCCCCTTTTCAGCTTTTGCAGAGAGAGAGATCAGAGATTTCCAAGAGCAGACCTCACCCTTCCTTCCTAGCTGCTGCTTATAGCCTTCAAACCCTTGCAACAGATGTTGAGTGAGGATCTACTGTGCGCCAGGCTCTGTAGGAGGCTTTGATGATAGAGAAGCAAGCAAAACAGAGGAAGCCTTGGCTACCACAGAGCTCGCATCTGATGGGAGAGAACAAGCAAGTATCTACTCTGGGAGGGAGTGGGGAACCCCATGTTAGAACTATAGGGTGGTACAGAGCCAAGGGGGCTCTATTTTATTTTATTTTAATTTTTTTTTGGGGGGAGTGCATTACTGGGGATTTAACCCAGGGCCTTACACATGCTAGGATGCAGTGCACTACTACCGAACGACTTCCTCATCCTTGGCCCTTTTTATTTTATTTTGAGACAGGGTCTTGCTAACCTGTCCAGGCTGGCCTTGAACTTGTAATCCTCCTGCCTCAGCCTCCTGGGTAACTAGGATTACACCACGTGCCACTGTGTGGAGCAGAGGCCATACCTATCAATGTGGAGATCGCAGTCTAAGAGGAGAATCCAACACAAGCAAGCCGGAGTGGAGCTTGTGGAGCGGCCAGGGATGGTCTTACTTCACCACCCACCAAGTATATTTGTTAAGAAAGTTCTCTCCGACATTTCCTATTCTCATGGTTTTAGGAAATCTTGCTTGAGGTTCATGGCCTAGCTCCTGGTCACCCTCTCCACGACTCTTTTTCTGGCCCTTTCTTTTAGAATTCACTTCTCTCTCTGGCTTGGGCCTCCCTTGCACACTGCTGTGCCCCATCCTGTTTGGAATTCCCTGGGTAAATCATCCTCCAGCCCTGGCTCCTGGGCTACCAGCTATGGCGTGCTTAACTACTTGTTTGGTAGTGAGCTGAGCACGTTTTTAATACATTATGTTATTTGTTAATCAAAATCTATGGAAAGGGACCTACTGTCCTATAAGAGAGAAGCCTCTGTTGTTCCCATTTTACAGATAAGGCAATCAAGGCACAGAGGACCCGAGTGATTTGTCTATGCCACAAACCTGTAGGTGCCTGAGTTGGGACTTTAATCCTGGCTCTTCTAATGGCAAGAATCATTCTTAAACAGCAGCGTCACCTCCTGCCTTTGTTGTCTCGGTCCCACCTTCCTGAATTGAGGCGCTGGGCGAACAGAAGAAGAGCTCTCTATGCAGGAGTGGGGAAGTTCACGGCTCTGGCTGCCTGGGCTGGCATCTGACCTTCACCATTGGGATTCAAGTTTCATGACCTTGACCTTGGTCCAGCAAGTTAACTGTTCTGTGTTCCAGCGTCCTTGTTTTAAAATGGGGGTGAAAGAAGATGGCAACCCCCTTCCCCTCAAGTTTGCCGTCTTTGTCCTTGCACAACCTGTCGCTCTATTTTGTCATTTCTTCCTTTGCGCTGTTTGATAGTGGCAATTTTGCAAAAGTCCCAGGGCTTCTGCCTGCACAGCCTCCAAGGTGAGTAAAGAGCCTGCAAGAAGAGAATCAGGTTCAAACCCAGGTATAAGAGACTGGCCCTGGTGGAGGTGGGCAGAGCAGGAGGGTCCCTGACATCAGTCCTCTGCTGGACAGAGCAGCAGGCTGAGGGGAATCAGGCGGCACTTATCTGCCCCTCCCTGGGGGCCACATTGGTAAGACCTTCAGGCTGTTCCCTGTAAATCATCCCTGGGTGATTTATATGGAGACACTCAGTCCACTAATCCAGTAAACAGGATCAGCAGGGCCCGGCTGGATTTATGGGCTGCCAGAAGGCCCTTCACCGAGGGAGCTGCACGCTGCATGACCCTTCTCCTCCTGACTGCTGGCCAGAGCTTCTGAATGGGCAGGGGTCATACTCTTTGAGTACCAGGCCCCACTGTGCTCCTTCGGCTTCGGCTGGTCACATTGGACTGCTCCCTTTCCCTCTCTGGGCTCCAGGACCCCAGGGCCAGGTGTTCACAGAGCAGTCGGCCTGAGGTCAGCACACAGGGAAGCCAAAGGATTTGTAAACTGGGCCCTGATGTTCCATGGTGGAGACGGGCCCTGGAGCGCTGCTCTGGGCTCAGATTCTGGCTCAGACACTTCCTTACGGTGTGCTTGCCTGAGCCTTCGTTTCCCAGTGGTGGCACATTAGTGCAGAGCTGTTATTATGATAATAGAATGAGAGAATGCACAGTAAATACTTGCTTAGCACCTGGCATGTAAAAAGGGGTCCCCAAGTATTAGTAATGGTTAGTGCACGAGTGGTTGGACAGGCGATATCACAGAGACCCTCACCCAGAAGGGCCCAGGCGGGGAAAGGCCTGCCTTATGGTGTGTGTGTGGCAGCCTTATCATGGTCACAGGGAATTGGAAGGAACCTTAGTGCCCCTGGCTGGGGCAGAGGCTGAGCAGCCATGGAGGACTTTGCAGAAGCTACAGGTGACAGACTGCATGTTCACACAGCACCAGGGATGGCTATGAAAAGCAGAATCCATTCCAAAAGGGATATGGAGGGTTTTAAGATCTGCAAAGACAATACGATGTCTTGAAAAAGATGAACAAAACTGGAGATCCCACATTTCCTGATTTTAAAGCCTACTAGAAAGCCATGCTGACCAAAGCAGTAGAAACTGGCATAAAGTAGTCATATGGACAAGTGGAATAGAATAGAGGCCCTAGAAATAAATCCTCAAATGTACAGTCAATTGAATTTTGACAAGGGTGCCAAGGTCATTTAACAGAGAAAGGATGGTTTTCAACAAAGGCTACTGGGAAACCTGGATATTCGAATGTAACAGAAGTCCAGAAGCTGGACCCTTACTTTACACCATATATAAAAAAATTAACTCAAAGTGATCAAAGAACTAAACCTAAGAGCTTTCACAATAAAATTCTGAGATTAAAACATAGGGCAAGGGCTGGGGTTGTGGCTCAGCGGTAAAGCACTCGCCTAGCACATGTGAGGCCCTGGGTTCGATCCTCAGCACCACATAAAAATAAATAAACAAAATAAAGATATTGTGTTAAACTACAACTAAAAATAAATATTAAAAAAAAACATAGGGAAAAAAAAAAACCCAAAATCATTGGGCAAAACTTCATGACCTTGAAATTGGTAATGATTTAAATAGGACACCCAAACACAGGCCACACGAAAAAGAACTTCATCAATATTAAATTATTCCTTTAAAAATATTAGCTATTTTAGGGCTGGGGTTGTGGCTCAGCAGTAGAGCGCTTGCCTAGCATGTGTGAGGCACTGGGTTAGATTCTCAGCACTGCATGTAAATAAATAAATAAACAAAGGCCCATCAACAGCTAATTAAAATTATATTAAAACTATTAAACATTTTTATATCTGTGTTAATATTAAAATATTACTTTTTGCATCAAAGGAGACTATCAAAAGAATGAAAACTCACAGGATGGGAGAAAATATTTAATATTTGCAAATTATGTATCTAATAAAGGATTACTGTCCAGAATATATAAAGAATTCCTATAGTTCAACAACAACAACAAAAAAATCAACCCATTTATAGAATGGATGGAAGACTCAAGCAGACAGTTCCCCACAGATGATACACAAATAGTCAGTAAGCACATCAATCAATGTTAAACATCATTAGTCATTAGAGAAATGAAAATTGAAAACACAACAGGATACCCAATGGGTACCTATTGGGATGGCTATTCTTTTTTTTTTAATTTTTAGTTGTAGTTGGACACAATACCTTTATTTTATTTATTTTTATGTGGTGCTAAGGATTGAACCCAGTGCCTCATACATGCTAGGTGAGCACTCTACCACTGAACCACAGTCTCAGCCCCAGGATGGCTATTCTTAAGAGAAAAAAATATATAAATATATAAACTAACAAGTATTGGCAAGGATACAGAGAAATTTGAGTCCTAGCTCTTTGCTGGTAAGAATAAAGTGATGTAGTTGGTCATGGGAAAATGGCAGTTCCTCAAAAAGCTAAATAAACAAGATGACCTAGGAATTCCACTCCTACTTATATAGCCCAAATAATTGAAAACAGGGACTCAAATAGGTACTTGTACACCATCATTCCTAGCAGCTCATTCACAATAGCCAAAAGGTGGAAACAGCCCAAGTGTCCTTCAGCAGATGAATGGATAAACTAAATAGGGTCTATACTTACAATGAAATATTATTCAGCCACGAAAAGGTGTACATTCTGATATATGCTACAATCTGAGTGAAATATTATGATAATGAAATAAACCAGACACAAAAGGACAAGTATTGTATGACCCCACTTACATGAGGTATCTATTATAGTCAAGTTCAGAGACAGAACGTAAAATAGTACTTATCAGGGGCTGGGGTGCCATTGCTTAATGGGTACAGAATTTCTGTAAACATTTTGGAGCTGGACAGTGGTGATGGTTATAGAACTTCAAGAATGTACTAAAGTCACTGAGCCATATACCTACAAATGGTTAAAATGGTAAACTTATGTCTTATACATTTTACCAACATAAACACACACATACACACACACATATAAAACAAACAAACGAACAAACAAACAAAAACCGTATGCATATCTTTTAAAAATGTGTACATTAAGTCAGGCATAGTGATGCAGGCCACTAGCCACAGCAATTTAGGAGGCTGAGGCAGGAAGTTGCAAGTTTGAGGCCAGCCTCAGTGACTTATCAAGAATAAAATTTATCTCAGAATAAAAAATAAGCTGGGAGTGGTGGGACATGCCTGTAATCCCAGTGGCTCAGGAGGCTGAGGTAGGAGGATTCTAAACCTTGAAATTGGTTTCAAAGCCAGCCTCAGAAAATTAGTGAGGCCCTAAGCAACTCAGCGAGACCCTGTCTCTAAATAAAATACCCAAAAAAGGGCTTGAGATGTGTCTCACTGGTTACCCCTGAGTTAAACCCCCAGTACCAAAAAAAAAAAAAAAGTACATTAAGTAGGGGGTGGAGGCCTGTAATCTCAGCTACTTGGGAGGCTAAGGTAGGAGGATCACAAGTTTGAGGCCAACCTGGGCAGTTGAGACCCTATCTCAAAATAAAATGTAAAAGAAGTCTGGAAGTGTTCAGTGCTGGACAAGGCTCTGGGGATCCAATCCCCAGTACCACAAATTTAAGTAAATAAATAAACAAGTAAATAAATAAAAATAAAAAGGTCTGGGGGTGCAGCTAATTGGCAGAGCTTGCCTAGCCTGTGTGAGGCCCTGGATTTGATCCCCAGTACTACAAGTTGTACATTAAATCAATATGACATGTGCCTTCCTACTGTGTGCCCTCTGGCGTGTCTAGGTAGTGGCAACGAGGGTAGAGTGGGCAATGGAGTGTTAGTCTGTAAACCCCGGCGGCCTGTAGCTGCAGTGCTAATGTGCCCTGGACAGAGGACAGTGGCTAACTGAACACGTCACACTTGGGTTCTAAGAAACACAAACTCACCCTGGAGAACAGCTAATAAGCTACTCAAGTGCCAGGCCACACGGGCATGCCACTCTCTGTCCGAACTCTTCCTTTGGGGCTACGCTTGAATAATACATTTCATAAGAGATGTTTGGGTCAATTGCCAGGGCTGGAGCTCATGGGCTCTGCGAAGCCTGGGAACTGGCATCCGGGACCCACATGTTCCTGCTCACTCACTGCCTCTATTTGGACAGTCTTGAAGACTTGGACCCACGGTTACCCTTGCAGGGACAAGGGCCTGCTCACACTGCCTGTGGGTGGAGTGTGCCTTGTCCCCACACCCCCACACGTGTCTGCCCTCTGCAGAGACCATGGTCAGCAACCGACCTGGAGGCTCTGGTGATGGGCAAGGTGCCTGGTGCCTTGGGGGCAGAGGGGGCGGACGGCTGGACCTACCTGCCTGGGCTCATGGGGGTGGTGTTGGCTGGGGCCCACGTGGGCCTTGCAGGCAGCAAGTGAGGCAGACAGGAGAGGAGGAAGGCAGAGGAAGGGGAAGAGAAGGGAGGAAGCAGCTCACAGAGGGTTGTGGGCCACAGGTGTCACCAGGCGGGTTGTCAACTCATTATTTCAACTCATGCATTAACCTGTATTGAATTTCTGCTAGGTTCTAGAACCTTCTGGGGACTAGGGGCATCAGAGTAACCAAAACAGAATCGAATGAAATAAAAATCTCTGATGTGACCTGCTGGGAGGGAGGGTGGGGTGCAGGACGAGAGGATTAGCCCGTGCAGAGCAGGGGTGGGGGGCTCCTGCAGGCGGGAGGAGCCGTGGCAATGCCCTCAGGGCAGGAGGGAGATGGGCAGTGAAGTCGCCATGGATATCCATCTCTGCCTAAGACACCTGGTTCCTTTGCTTCATCTTAACTTCCAGAAAGGCTGTCAGGAATCAGCCCATCACACAGGCAGGGAAGCTGAGTCCCAGGGAGGAGCTTGCCTGAGGTCACAGCTACCCAGGGGGGAGCCCGGGTCACCTGATCCTGCTTAAATTATAACCTTTTTCTTTGAAATGGAGATTTTTCTTTCCTTTCCTTCTGATTCCCTTCCCTTTCCTTCCCCCTTCCTTCCTTTTTGAGGTGCCAGGGATTGAACTCAGGGGCACTTGACCACTGAGCCACATCCTCAGCCCTGTTTTGTATTTTGTTTAGAAACAGGGTCTCACTGAGTTGCTTAGTGCCTTGCTTTTGCTGAGGCTGGATTTGAACTCTAGATCCTCCTGCCTCATCCTCCCAAGCTGCTGGGATTACAGGTGTGTGTCACCAGGATCTTTTTCTTTTCTTCCTATGTGGTCATGGCTTTGGGAGAACTGGATAAAAGGAAGAAGGGGCAAATAAATGACTTTCCACATGATTTGAGGGATATGACCCTGGAGCCCACAGACCTAAGATTTGGGGACAACTTGGGCTATTTTTGCCAGATGAAAACACAGGACACCTCCACCTCCTGACATTTCCTTTGAACCACAACAAGGAAGATTTTCTTCTCTTTTCTAGAAATTTTCCACTTTGGTCTTGAAAAGATGAGGGGGCTCTGGAGGTGGGGCAGGTGAACTGTTTTCACAGAACCCCAAGGTTCTCCAGGAAAAGGAGCAGCAGATGTGAGAAGTCCCCAAGGACAGACATGGGTCACCGTGAGTGGACGTTTGAGGAAGATGGACTGCAGTCCCCATCAGTCTTCACTGCATCAGCAGTGGTGGCCCAGGGCCCGTCTGGGAGATGCTTAGGTAAGGCAGGGAGATGAACTACTGAGATACTTCCCAATGTGGGGTCAAGGGTGGCACAGATTTATGATTTAGGATCCAAGGATAAGATTAATAATTTAAAAGTAATGACCAAACACTGATTCATCACTGGCAAATGATCTCTTCAATCCATTTCTATGGTCCTTGGTTGCTTGGTTGGTCCCTGAAGGGGTAGGAGCCCATGGCAGGACCACAGGGCAGAACAAAACCACTGGCTCCACGGGTAGGAAGCAAAAGAGAGCCAGGCGGGTCGAATCCCACAATCCCCTTCCAAGTCACGCCCCCAGGAACCTAAAGTCCTCCCATTAGGCCCCACCTCTTAAAGGTTCCAGCACCTTCCCATACAACCTCCCCCAGGGAGCAAGCTTTTAATACTGGAGCTTTGGGAGAACAAATGACAGCCGAGAGTGCCAAGCATTTCTTTTCCTGCCGTCATATATTTCAAAACATATTTGCTGACTGTCACTAGGTTCTGGTCCCAGCTACAGGTGCTTAAACTGTCACAACAGCCCTGTGAGGAGAGGCTGTTGGTGCCTCTGACCTAAGATGCTTTGGTTCTGTTGTGTTTTGTTGTCAGTGTGAATGGGCCTTTGCATCCTTGGGTTTTCGCTTGCACATGTAGTCAGGCGGAGCATAATCAGATCCAGAAGCGAGGGACCTGCCAAGCTCTCTGCAAGTCCCCAGGAAGTGGGATGGGGTCTGCGTGCAGGGCTGAGGGGAAGGCTGCGTGGGGACCCTGGCATTTGAGCAGAGCCGGCGGTGTGTGTGTGTGCACGCAGACACACGCGCCTTGGCGAGGCACGGGTATGGTGTAATTAAATGACATAGTCTCTGGTTCCAAAAATGGATTCCAGGCCACTCCATACAGACCCCCAAAAGATCCTGGCTCTTCTCCTAGATCAAGTAACTGGCAAAGAGCAACAAGAATTGATTAAAGATGGGGACAGTATTCATTCCCCACCCCTTCTCTCCAGACATTGGTAACACTTTGTAACACTTTCTTTTCAGAGCTGTGTGGTTGGCTGAGGGGTCTGCAGACCACCCCCCCCACACACACACACACATCCCCGGGCCTGCTTCCTTCCATCTCCTCAGAGCTGGGACCACGTGGGGCCCTGGGCAACACCACAGGCACAGACCTCTCCAGAAGGATCATTGGCCACTTTTTCTGGTCTCCGGGTTGGGCCCACAGCTTCAGTGCATTACTGATTGGTGCTTTTGACCAAAATTTTGAAAAGAGAGATTAAAAAAAAAAAAAAATCTTGGAAACAAATTGTCGCTGGTCGGGGAAGGGGTGGGAGGTGTCGCTTCATTTCAAGCTCAGTGCTATTTTTCTATGATTTGGTTCTCTAAAAAGCAGGATAAAACAAATATCTATTTATCACAAGTAAGCTTTCTAATGAGCTCCCCTGTGCCCTCCCTTTAAATTCAAACCACTTGTCTGCACATAAAATCTATAGGCATGCCGTTCACACTCTGCTGAGGCGAGGGCCGACCACAGCTGGCAACCCCTGACTTTTGGGCTGTGAGCCATGGAAAGTATGGGGCTGCAGGAGAGGCTCATGGAGGGAGAGTTGTGGGGTCAGGGCCGTTGGGGAAGCCTCCTGGTTGAGGTTGGAGATGTCATCTGCGCCGAAAAGACCTGTGGGACACACACCCCGATGGGGACTCAAAGGACCTCAGGCCGTTGCAACTTTGAACCCATCTGGCAGAAGATGTCCAGTGCTCAGAAGGAAAAGAATCCATTCCTACATTCTTCTGCTCTGGACACCCACTGGATGTTTACACGTCCCTCGGAGAGGTTATCTCCATCTGACTCAGCCCAACACCAGGCCTCCTGTGAAGGAGCCCCGGGCATGTTGAGAAAGATGGCTGAGAATGTGCTCGCCGGAGGGGGTGGGGGGTGGGAGGGGGGGAGGGGGGGTTCAGAAGAGAGACTCCTTGCAATCCAGAGGCCCACAGAATCATCTCCGTGGCTGGCCCCTCTCTAGTCACCCCCTGCCAAAGAGTGATGGGGTCTTCTCCCGAGGATGCTGAGGCTTGGAGAGGCCTGCCTGTGCCCTTGGCTTGTTGTGTGACCTTGAACAAGTCATTTCCCCATTCTGGGACTCAGTTTCCCCAACTGTGAAAAGCCTGTTGGATAGCAGGCTCTAACCAGTGGCTCTCAACATCCCGGGGACACTAGTCCTTTGGCAATCTGACACCCATGTGTCTTTCTAGAAAGTGCATGTTACACGTGCAGATTCCAAATTTGACTTCCATATTCAGGGGTTCTTCTGAGGATCCTGAATAAGAGCCCTTGCCACATATTATAGGTGCTCAAGAAATGTTTTTGGAATATGAGCCTTCTTTTTTTTTTTTTGGCACAGGGGTGCTTCACCACTGAGCCACATTCCCAAACCTTTTAAAAATATGTTATTTAGAGACAGGGTCTCACTAAATTGCTAAGGGCCTTGCTGAGGTTGGCTTTGAACTCGCAATCCACCTGGCTCAGCCTCCCGAGCTGCTGGGATTACAGGTGTTTGTCACCGTGCCTGGCCCACATATGAGCCTTCTGACGCCAGTCCTACTATGTGTGTACAAGGCCCTGGGGAATGGTGCTGAGAGGGACTGACTCCATCCTAGCTGTCATGAAGCTTACAGTCATGGAACAGTGCAGACACCTGGACCAGGCCTGGCTATGCAGGGAGGCACACACAGCATTGAGATGTAGGTCACAGTGAGACTTTGTGTGGGCCTTGGGTACTTGGCCTGCAGGCACCCCTTCCTCCAATACAAAGTATTTGACACTATTGACCACTGTGCTGTGAATCTGGGCTGGATTTGTTGTTAATTGTTTATTGTTATTATATTCCTTTTTATGCTCTGATTAAAAAAAAACACATTAAAATTAAAATATTTTTGTGGGTCCCTACATGCACCACGGGACTCTGATAAGTCAGCCATGCCCACGGCTCAGCTGTACTCAAGTGACAATGCGAAATAGAAGCTGCCTAGCAAGGGAGAGGAGGGAGAGGGCAGGGAGGACTTCCAGAGGAGATGGCACTGGAGCAGAGCATGGTGGGTGAGCAGGACTGACCGCTGGACCAGAAAAGGCAGGTGGCCTGGGGTGACCTGCAGCAGTCAAAGGCCTGGAGGGAAGGACACTCAGGACACCCACAGTGGCAGAGGCAGCCAAAGTCCTGGGGGCCCTCCAAACTGGACCTGGAGGCCAACACCCTGCAACACCCGGCCCCTTCTTACACCCTGTCTCTGCCCCTCCAAGTGTAGACCCTCAGAATGTGCAGGTGGGTGGTGCTTGAATGGCCGCTATAACCACCGCTGTTTCCTGAGCTAACAATTAATACCAGGCCCACGAAGAACATTCTCACTGTCTCATTGTATAGATGCAAAGTCCCAGGTTCGTGCCTACAGTCACATGGGGTGGGGGGGGAGGCAGGGCTGCATTCCTATGCTGGGCTGGTCAGAGCGCAGAGCTCTGAGCTCCTGCCTCTCAACATACAGCTTCTGGGAGAAGGTGGAGGAGCCCCACCCAGTCGGGCCACAGATGGGGAAACTGAGGTCCAGAGAGAAGATGTGCTTGGTCCACCCCAGGGGAGGTTCCAGCAGAGTTGGGAACAGAACCTGGGGTCCTGGCTCCAATCCCGCAGCTCTGCCTGCAGCTGGGAAGACTTTCTCATCCTCCAGCCTCAGGAAGCAGAGCTCAATGACTGTGTGCCCTCCCGGGCCAGCCTGCCTAGTCCACCTGCCCCAGAGGTTCCTGAGCACCCAGTTTCCATAAGGTTCCTGAGCACCCAGTCAGACCTCGATGCTCCTTTCTCTGGGGGGTGGGGGAGTTTCTCCTTGATATTCTCCCACCCCTGCCCCCTGCCCCAGGGAAAGGCTTGGCAAGGACAGACTAGGCTCCTCCGTGTCCCAAACCTGTCCCTTCAGTGCAAGAAGCACTTGCCTCCCAGGCTGGCTGTGTAGATGTTATCTCCAGCAGGAGCTGACTCACACACATGACATCTCAGCCTGCTGGGGAGAAACACGGTGCTGTCTCCCTAGACACGGCAGCAGCCCCAGGGCTGGGCAGCAGGGAGGCGAGGGGCCTCCATGCCGTGTCCCCGACAGAGGAGCAGTTGTAGAGCAGGGTTGTGGAGACAGCTGATGTAAACACTGTGCTCAACTCAGGGAAGCGTCTTCTAGAAGGAGGAGGAAGGGCTGGAGTGGGGGAATCTTCAGAGACAGCATTTGGACTCTTGGGCTGCAGTGACAGGTGCATTCAATCCAAGACCTTCTGGTGGTCAGCGCTCACCACCTTCCTATAGTGTGCTGGGCAGGGAGGGATGTCGGGAGGAGATTCGAGGACCAGACAGGTGATAGAGGCGTTTGCAGCTGGCTGGATGGGAGCAGTTCGTGTAGCCCTATATCTCCTCTCATTTTCTAGGGAGGCAATGTGGTAAATGGAAAGAAATACAACCTCTGTTTTTTTTTTTTTTTTTTTTGG
>NW_025999869.1:18535136-18556692 GCF_001458135.2 Marmota marmota marmota
TTTTTTTTTTTTTTTTTTGGTGGGCTAGGTATTGGGGGTTGAACTCAGGGGCACTTGACCACTGAGCCATATCCCCAGCCCTATTTTGTATTTTATTTAGGGACAGGGTCTCACTGAGTTGCTTAGCACCTCGATTTTGCTGAGGCTGGTTTGGAACTCTAGATCCTCCTGCCTCAGCCTCCCAAGCCGCTGGGATTACAGGTGTGTGCCACTGAGCCCGGCCAGACAGTTTGTTTAAATATCCAGTTTCTACTACTTGTTAGAAAAAAATGTCTGTCACCTCTCTATGATTCAGTTTCCTCTTCTATAAAACGGGGACAGTAATGACCACAAAGGCTGCCTTGAGAATTCAGATAATGTATATCAATGTCCTGGCAATACATGGATTTCTCTTCCCATTTCACAGGGAGGACACGGAGTTGGTAAGTGAGACACTGTTCAGTGGCTGGCAGTGACAGTCAATTTAGAATCAGAACCCTGGTCTCTTCCAGCACAGTGGGATGTGTCCTACCTATTTAGGTCCCATTTACTGAGCACCTACACCATGCCTGTGCTGAGTGATATCCCCCCACCAGGCATAATTATTATCCTCGTTTTACAGATGAGGCTTAAAATAATTTAGCCAGTTGTTTAAAGTCACTCTGGGCAGCTGAATTGAGATTCCAATTCTAGTCTGGCTCCCAAGTCCAGGCTCTTAACTAGGGGTTGCTAAACGATGGTCCATGAGCCAAATCCTTTTTGTTGCCTGTTTTTGTAAGTAAAAGGTTGTTGGAAACAGTTATGCTAGTTTGTTTGTGTATGGCCTGTGGCTGCTTTTGGACCAAGGTGGTGGAGTTGAGTCATTGCAAAGAGGCCAGGTGACTCACAAAGCCTGAAGGCTTTATGACCTGGCTCTTTACCAGAGGTTTCCCGACCCCTACTTTTAACTCTCATTTTATAGTCTTTCCTTGAGAATTTTAAAAGAGTGTCGGCTTCACACCAGGATACACTTTTAGGCAGGATGTAGGCGAGTACTCGGAGTGAATCCTGGGCTAGATGATCTGATTCCTGCCTGGGGTGGCTTCTCTTCCGTCCCATCCTCCCTGAGCAGATCTTCCCGGTCACGGGGGACCTCCCGGGTGAGACAGACCAAGGCTTGTTGCTAGCACAGCAGCAAGCTCCTGGGTTTTGCAGTTGAATGTGTGACAGAATCAGAAGACTTTTAGCATTTTAATTTGAAAAAAAGTTATTATTTAAGATAATTTTTAGTTTTCTTACTTATTGATTAATATTTACTATTTATTATCCATGCTATTTATTATTACTTTTGGGAATGTTATTTTCTTTCTCATTTTTTTATTTGTTTTAGATATTTTTAGTTGTAGATAGACACAATAACTTTATTTTGTTTGTTTATTTATTTTTTTATGTGGTGCTGGGGATCGAACCCAGTGCCTTGTACATGCTAGGCCAGCGCTCTACCACTGAGCTACAAACCCAGCCCCTTAGATACATGACTAACATCGTTAATGTGCAAAACCTCAGGGCCACTTCCTTCTTCAAGTGGACTATCTATAACCAGGGAGGTAACAGAGTTTGATATACAGGGATTCAGGGAGCAGATGCATTCCACAAACATGACCGCAGAGAATCTGAGCACAAGAGAGACCTTGGTTCTCCATCTAATTAATCATGTAATTTGGGCTCTCCATAGCAACTCCCTGTGCCTCAGTTTCCCCTTATAGAAAATAAAGCTATTTGGCCAGAGGACTGCTAATGGCTTTTCCTAGCATGGTGTTGTATTTGCATAAAAGTCCACCAAAATAAAGCCTTTGTGGATAGTTTTGCTAGCAGTTAGAGCTTTTAACAAGGTGACTTCTGATTCCCCAACAGGATTCTCAGTTATGAACCTGGCAATTTTTTGGGAATGGGGGATGATCTCCATGCACCAGGCACCTTACCAATCATTTCTGGTTTTATCATAAGGTTCAGTACTCTTTTATCAGAAGGGGGATTTGGGTCTGATGAAGGTAGAGCGTGCCTGGGGGGCGGGTGCAGTGGGCCAGTGACTCCATGATTGATTTCCATGGTGGGGAGGAGGTGGAGGCCATGGGAAGTGGAGACTGACCTGTCCTCCATTCTTGGCCTGGGGATGGCTCCATCAGAATGCGGGGAGCAGTTCATCACTGTGTGGGATAAGGGCACCCCATCTTCTTTCTGGCTAATCCCATCATTGTCACCCTCCTTCCAACTCTACAGGGAAACCCTTTGGTCTTTACTTAACATCATTGCTTACAATTTGATAGGAAAAAAGAGAAATTTCATTGTTTTTAAAATTTGCTATCTATTTGTTTTAAGGTTTAACCTTTCTCCCCCTCACTTAGTTATTTGTATTTTAACTTTTGTAAATGGATTATTCATGACTTTTGCTTTAATTTTTTTTCTTGGAGCAATATTTTTTTAGGTCATTTAGTATATAAATATATATTTTGTGTTGTCAAACTTTCACCAAATCCAACAAGAGTGAGCGTAGCAAGAAGAGGCCAGCGGTTTCCCTTTCTTCTCTGGAATTCTAAGCCCCCAGAAACAGCTGATGATTGACATTTCCTGGTAACTGCTGTCACCCTTCCTGTACTTATACAAACTCATTAAAAATGTAAATTATATGTATAATTTTTCCTTTTTGTAAAAGTGGGAATATACCTTTTAACCTGAAAAGTGCTTTTAAAATTTCTGCATTTTTTTTAATGAGAGAGAGAAAGAGAGAGAATTTTTTTAATATTTATTTTTTTTAGCTTTTGGCGGACACAACACTTTTGTTTGTATGTGGTGCTGAGGATCGAACCCGGGCCGCACGCCTGCCAGGCGAGCGCGCTACCACTGGAACCACATCCCCAGCCCTGCATTTTTGATTAAATTAATCCTCTCTTAGATTCCTATGCCTCTTCTCCATTTTATAGAATCATTCTTGTCATCCTCACTCCAAGAGTTAGGCAGGAATCATCAGGCCCATTTTACAGGGCCTGAAGTTCAGGGCAGAAAAAAGTTTTGCCCAGAGCCTTCGCCCTCTTAGTAATGGGACGAAAACGGCAAACTTCTGATTCTGGAGGGTCTTCCTTCTCTGCATGAGTGAATCAGAACTTCTTCCCCTAAAGTCACCTGTCTTGATGTACCTGGGCTGGAGTTTGGGAGGTGGAGAGCAGAGAAAGTGTAAGCTCTGAGGGTTAGTGAAGCAAGAGAAATTCCCATTCTCCCCAAGATTCCAGCCAATTCCTAAGGCACTGCGTGGCCTTGGGGAGCTGTTGGCCCTCTCTCCCTGAAGGGAAATGGGATGGATCCAGAGGTGCCAGCATGGATGGGTGTCCAGGCCACGGGGCAGAGTGGCAGAAGGAAAGCCCCAGGCCCGGTGTGGGATAATTCCTTTTATATAAATCCCAGCTCCTAAGGAATGAGTCTGACGAGTCTGGGTGTCTATTTGTGGTAGACAGATATGAAATGTTGCTGAGAGAGTTTCGGGGGTGCGTCCCCAAATGGTGGTGTTCCTTCATTTAAAGGGAATGGTGCAGGATTGAGGGTACTTTGTGAGGAGCAATTTTTTTTTTTTTGGTACTGGAGATTGAACTGAGGGGCGCTCTACCCCTGAGCCTCCTTCCCAGCCCTTTTAATTTTTTATTTTGAGACAGGGTCTCACTAAGTTTTCCAGGCTGCCCTCGAACTTGGAATCTTCCTGCCTCAGCCTCCCAAGTTGCTGGATTACAAGCACCCGGCTAGAGCACTTTCTTAGCAATTTTTTCAACAAGGGAGACATATTCAAGTATCATTTGCATTTTAAAAACATCTTTAAAAATTTCAAGGACATTGACATCCAGAGAATAGAGAAGGGCAAAAATAAATGTACAGGTTTCAGTCTTTCCCAGTCCTTCGAGATGCAACATGGTCAGTCTCTCCAATCTACCCAAAGCTAGGAAGCCTTGTGCTTTGGGGCTCAGAGATTCTAAATTAAACAAACCAATGCTCGTTATCGCCTGGATCTAAGAACGAGCTTGGCTCTGCCATCCAAGCAGCACCCTCACTTCCTTCAGACATATCTGCTTCTCTCTTAGCTTCTTAGGGTCCCATCTCGGCAGAGCTGGAAGGAACGCCTCTCCCAAGGCTTACGGGAAATCGAGGCCTGGACATCATGAAGTTTTCATTGGCCACAAACTCAATGGCAGAGACGGAATTGCAAACGGGGAAGCTGATCTGTCCTGCGTCCAGATCCTGAGAGCAGAAGCCGGGGGACATGGGCGTTGTGAGAGGGGATGACATGCTCCTGCCTCCCCCTGGAAGCTACCCTGATGAGCCCTGGTGTCTGGCACATGCTGAAAGGAAGCCTTGTCGACATGGAAGGAGATCAAGGCGGCCGGGGGCGCTGAAACGGCCTGTCGAGTCCAGCATCTCTGAGGAGATAGGGAGGCTGCAGACCCTGCCTCCACCCCTCCTTGAGCTCTCTCCACTCAAATTCCGAGGGGCTTTGGAACCACTAGACTGTCTCTCGCTCCCAGGAAACCCAGGCTTCCGTGGAGCCAGGGAACTGTCCATCCATCATTCTTATCTCCCAGCTCTGGCGGCCCTAGGTCCCTGGCCTGGATGGGCCCAGGGGGCCAAGAGGGGCTGGGGGCTGAGGGCTGGGGGTGCATTGATAACAAGAAAGCAGCTGTCCCTGGGGGAACTTCAAAGTGCCTGGGGCTGAAATTTATGTGCAGAGGAGCTTACATTAGGGGCCAGAGGGCCTTTCATCCTACAAATATTTATTGAGTCCCTACTGTGTGCCTGGCACTGGATTAGGGGAATCTTACAGACACAGAGATCTTGTTTGTGATGTGGCTATGTCCTCCTCCTGGGCCAGGTTGGATGGAAGGATCAATTCGTTTATTCATTAAGTATTCATGAAACCCCCACAGCGTGGGGAGGGTTTCTGGGGACTCAGTGAACACGCCCTCTCCTGTGGTTTGGGTTTGATATCTGCTAACACAGGGGGGGAAGAGCTTTTGAGTCAGATGACTAGGCTCAGGTTTCCTGGCTGTAAAATGGGGATAAACAATGCACCCACCCAGTGGGGTTGGGGAGAAGAGAAAAAGTGGGAGGCTGTAGGTCAAAAACTTAACCCAAGGCCGGCAGATGAGCAGCTCACAACCAAGGGGGCTATTTTGTGATGGCAGTTTGAGTGATGCGTATATTTACTTATTAAATATTTATTGAGTAACTGCTAGGTGCTGGGCAGTGGCTGGAGAGACTTCTGAGAGGGTTTGAAAAAGTCCCTTACTCTCCCCACGGGTCCCTCCTCTGCCAGGGTTTTGGGGTTGAGGAGGATCAAGGGCCCTTAGAATCTGGCTCACAGGGACTTGAGAAGCTGCCAAGTCTGGCACCTCTCCCACCCTGTGCAGGGGTTCCTTTACCATTCAGCCTTGTCTTCCAGCTTCCGGTTTCACATCAGGGTGGGGCCTGACCACCTCCCCTGAGACCCCACCAGGAAGGCCTTCTTCCATAGAGCCGAGTTCTGCCTGCTCTTGATTTTCCCCATTAGACTCCTAATTCTGTCCTTTGGGCCGTAAGATCTCTGAGCCTCAGTTTACTCATCCATAACATGGTGATATTAATAATTCATGTTCTGAAAGATTACTGTGAGGATAAAATGAGAAAAAAAATCATAGAACCGGGAAAATAGAGCACTTGGCTAGCATGTGCGAGGCCCTGGTTCCACCCCAGCACCATACACACACCACACCACACATACCACACACACCCACACACTCACACAGAGTACTTGGCCCAAGGTCTGCATAATAAAGTCTTCAGTACACAGTATCTAGTTACAACAAAACAATACAAAGTGGTGATAGCCTTTGGGAGTCAATAAAACCTGAAGAAGGAGGAGGAGGAGGAGGGAGAGTGGCTACCAGAGCTTATTTCCTGAGGGAAATGCCGTCCTCAGGGAGCCTAAGATTGGCCAGACAGCCCCAGGACCTCTAAGTCGGCTTCCCAGCTCTGAAATTCACGTCAACCTAAAAGGGAAGAGACCCTGGAGTTCTTGCGCCTCTTCTCCATCTAGTTTTGGTGACAGTACTGTGTTACAGAGAAGCAAGAGAACACTCAGACTCATCTCCTGGAGTCCACTGGGCCAGGTAGAGCTGGCTACTGCCAAAGCCTGGGCTCCTCTCCCCCCAACCTCCTGCCCTGGTAGTGGCCGGGAGCCCCTCAGGATCAGTGTTATGGGTTGAACTACATCGTGCCCTTTGCCCTAAATTCTCATAGTCTAGTCCTGCCAGGGTGCTAAAGATGAGGTGGCTGGGGGACCCTGCAGACTTTTCTCACAGCTCTGAGACTCAGTCATCTGAGCTCAGGGCAATGGCAGATTTGGTGTCTGGGGAGGGCTGCTTTCTCACACAGAGTTGTGTCCTCATCTGGTGGAAGGGACACTCTCGGGGACTCTTGTATAAGAGCTTGAATCCCATCCACGAGGACTCCGCCTTCCTAACTTAACCACCTGATGAGGGTCCCAGGTCCTGATACCATCACCCTGGGGACGGAGTGGCTGGGGAATGCCACATTCAGTCCCTAAGGAGCCCTAACCCCTGTACCTCTGAATGAGATCTCATTTAGAGATAAGGTCTTTATAGTGGTAATCAAATGACATCTTTAGGGTGAGCCCTGATGCAATGCAACTGGAATCCTCATAAGAAAGGGAAATCCGGACACTGAAATATGCACAGAGGGAAGGTCATGTGAAGGGACTTGAGAAAAGACAAGGGAGAACAGGGGACATTCAGGAAGAGGCCATCTTGTAAGTCCAGGAGACTTGTAAGTCTCTGAGAGGCCCGGAACAGAATTCCACCCCCCCACCCCCACCCCCACCCCCACCCCCGCCCCAGCTCTCAAAAGGAATCTTCCTGACCCCCTGCTCTCAGTTTTTTAGCCTCCAGGACTGTGAGACAATAAAATTCTGTTGTTTAAGCTGCCTAGCCTCGGGCACTTTGTTACAGTAGCCCTAGCAGCCTCCTACTGATGGATGGACGGACAGACAGACAGACAGACGTGGCTCATCCCAGTTAGAGCTCACTGAGTAAGCACTGGGGAATTCCCTGAAGGGGAGGCAGGGGCAGGGTGTGGGCCATCAGCTGACTGCCCTCCAGAACCCTGGGACGGGGACCAGAAGCCTCCGGACTGGAAGGGCAGATACCATCACAAAGCCCAGGCCTTTCCTCAACCACGGTTCACCTTAATGGGACTCTCTGAGAAGTGAAAGTCAGTTTTCCTGGTGCTTCCTCGTGGATTCCAGCTGGGTTAACTTTACCTGCTGTGGAGGGAGGACCACTGCCCTCTTCTGCAAAGACCTTCCAGCCTCCACCTCCAGGAGGCTGGGGATTTGTCAGAAGTTCTGGGAATTATTACACTTGCTGCATCTATTTCCTCCTCTCTCCTTCCTTTCCTTTTTCTTTGGCTTCCTCCTCCTGGATTTTGCGCTCTGCAATTCCCCATCCTCCTCCACAGCACCCACAACACTGCTTTCTCCCATGTCCCCATCCTCCAGGACACCCACACCTGGGGGCCCTCCACCGAGCTAGGAACGGTCCAGACTCTAACATTGCCTTGGAGACCGAAGCCAGAGAAAAATCTAACCTAGCTTCCTCGGTGCTGGGAAGAAATTGTCCAGAACTGGTTTCTCCTCCCACCTTCTAGGGAGCCTTGCTCTTGTCCCTGGCCTGGATACATTATTATATTTTGCTTTAATTGCATTAGAGCAAATGACTATGTCCCCCTGTGGTTTCGATCAGGTCAGGGATCTGATAATCAGTCCTGGCACAGTCTAGACAGGAGTCACTTTGAAGCTGTTTTTAGCAGGATGAGAACAAACAATTTTTCCAAAGTGGTCACATTAGGCAAACGGGCCAGTGGGGCATCTTTCTGAAAGGGAGCATGTTCTGGCTCCAGGCAGCCTGCTGACGCCCAGGCCCCTGGGGGACTGTGTGACACACTCCTGGGAGGGTGAGGGACTGTAAGTGGAAAGGCCACATGCTCAGGCCTCCCAGATGCCTCTTCCAAGAAGTCATACCCCACCGATGTCACCTAGCTCAGCGCCAAAAGGTAGTGCTCTTCAGTGTGAGTTGTCTTGCTCTGAAGATGGAAAAAGGTCAAATTCATACCTGATCCTCTCTTCAATTTTCTTTCAATCCTTTCGATTTTGTCAAGGGGAAAGCCTCAATATGGTGCTAGTCTGTCTCCCCAAAGTTTGATAATCTCCCCTTTTAACAAACTGGGAAGGAGGAGGGATCTGCCAGGTGATAAGACCTAGCCAAATTTGGCTGGGTGCGGTGGCTCACGCCTGTAATCCCGGCAGTTTGGGAGGCTGAGGCAGGAGGATCATGAGTTCAAAGCCAATCCCTGCAACTCAGTGAGGCTCTCAGCAAGTCAGTGAGACTCTGTCTCTAAATAAAACATAAAAAAAGGGCTGGGGATGTGGCTCAGTGGTTAAGCGGATCCTGGGTTCAATCCCTGGAACCAAAAGAACAGAACAAAACAAAAAAGTAACCAGGTTTTAATAACACTTTTGTTTTTATTGAATGCACTTTCTATAATCTCTTTCAAATGACACTGGTTTTCCCTTTATGGAAAGTGAATCATTGGAGCTGGGGTTGTGGCTCAGTGGTAGTGCGCTTGCCTAGCAGGCGGGAGCCAAGGGTTCCATTCTCAGCACCATATACAAATAAATAAAATAAAGGTCCATCAACAACTAAAAAAAAATTAAAAAATATAAAATGAAGAATTATGTCTACCTACGACTAAAAAATGAATATTAAAAAAAGGAAGTGAACTATCGCTCAAGTACAATTATGGACAATGATGGCAAAAGTTCTGAAGCAGAGGAGTTTGGGGCACAGGGATAGAGGGGGGTCTCACACACAGGACCAGTGCGCCTACTTGCTGTGTGACCTCTGGCAGGCTGCTGTGCTCTCTGTGTGAAGCGGAGCCGAAGACACTATTGTGCAGGGGTAGAGTGAAGATGCTCCCCGGGAGTACATGTGTGCGAAGCGTCCAGAAGGTGCTCACAGGGTACGTGCACACTCTGCCTGTGACCTCATCTCCTTACCAGGGCCATTCTCAGAGCCTTCGATACTCCGGGGTCTTAACAAAGCTCCAGGGTTCCATGGAAACAAAGTGAACATGGAGTCCCAACGATGCAATGATCTGGCTCGGCTCCCTGGCTTTGAGCCTGTCCCTTCCTTTCGCTGGCCCCAGCTCCCCCATCTGTCAACACAGGCTTTGACCAAATGCTGTCTGGGGTCCCTGGCGGCTCTGGCATAACATTTGGTGCAGTAACCCGGGAGTGGCCAGAGTGTGACAGAAGACTCCGGGCTTTACCGACACTGTGACTAGTGCTCCTTCCTGCTGGAAGGGCGGCCAAGGACCAGCAGCAGCCACCTCGCCTGAGAGCAGGTCACAAATGAAGCCTCGAGCCCAGGAGACCCCAGACGGCATCTGCGTTCCAATGCGTTCCATCTGCCCAGGCACCTGGCCCAAAATGAGGATCCTAAAACTGCCACATTTTCAAAGTTGTTTATATATTTTTGAGGAATTTTTAAAAACAGTGAGCATATATAAGCTCACTGATATATATTCAAAAACAGTGAAGCTATTACAAAACTATGGAACAAGCCCAGGACAGTTAAAAGAGGAAATGAAGCCGGGTATGATGGCGCATGCCTGTAATGCCATCGGCTCGGGAAGCTGAGGCAGGAGGATCATAAATTCAAGGCCAGGGGCTGGGGATGTGGCTCAAGCGGTAGCGCGCTCGCCTGGCATGCGTGCGGCCCGGGTTCGATCCTCAGCACCACATACAAACAAAGATGTTGTGTCCTCTGAAAACTAAAAAAATAAAACATTTAAAAATAAATAAATTCAAGGCCAGCTTCAGCAATTTAGCAAGACCCTAAGCAAATTAGTGAGACCCTGTCCCAGAATTTAAAAATTTTAAAAAAGGGCTGGGGTTAAGTGCCCCTGGGTTCAATCCCAGGTATCAAAAAATTAAAAAAAAAAATACTAGAGGAAATGATCACATACGCCTGTAATCCCAGCAACTTGGGAGGCTGAGACAGGAGGATTGCAATTTGAAAGCTGGTTTCAGCAACTTAGCGACATCCTAAGCCACTTAGTAAGAACCTGTCTCAAAATAAGAAAAATAACATAAAAAGAGCCGGGGATGTGGCTCAGTGGTTAAGTGCCTCAGTACCAAAAATTATTTATAAAAATCCCCTGAACAACTTTTCTCCAGAGAATTTTCTTATAGTGTAAAATAGGGTCCCTCATTCTCATAGGTTCTTTTGGCCTCTTACCAACAAGCATCTCCCTTGTACCTGATTCTTGGAGAGCAGTGTGTCGTGTGTGTGTGTGTGTGTGTGTGTGTGTTTTTGTGTGTGTGTGTGTGTGTGTGTGAGAGAGAGAGAGAGAGAGAGAGAGAGAGAGAGAGAGAGAGAGAGCAGGTGAGCATGGGGAGGTGAGTTTGTGTCTGTGTTTTGCAGCTGATCTTCTGAGCAGAGACTTCAGCCAGCTCAGAAAAACCAGGAAGTAAACCAGATGCCTAAGGGCTTCGTTGGCCTGGTGAGGGAGGGAAGGGAAGCCCGTCCTGGGAATCTGAAGCCCTGAATTCCTGGCCCAGCCGGGCGCCTGGCTTTCCAGTGGAGCCTTCCCATGGATGGTGGCCTGCGTGCACTTCCTCCTCCAGCCTCCAACCAGGCTCAGGGTCCTCCATTTCTTCTCATCCCCCAAATGAAAGCACCAAACACTGAGCCATCTGCTTCAAGGCTTATCCCAAAGTGATTGCGACACAGGAAAGATCTTCCTACAAGATGGCTTGTCATATGCTGTGGATGAGAATAAGATGCCAGGAAAAGAAAAGGAGTCCCAGCATCTAAGAATAAGGGCCCGATGTCACTTAGTGATGTTCTTTCAATTTCACAGACAGCTCCAGGGAAGCCGCACACTCAGGAGAGAGCAGATCTGGACTTCAGGGGTGTAGTGAACATACTGACCCTCTTTGAGCATCAGTTCTCTCTGCTGGAAAATGGGGGGTGCTGTGAAGATCTAGAAGACAGGGGCTGGGACAAAGGAATGACAAGAAGAGCAACGTTGGCTACCCTGGTCTGCTCAGTGCCTGGCCTATGCCTGTGCTGAAGTGTCACACTGTACCCCGTCAACATGTATGCTTCATACATGTTAACAAACATTTCAATGTGGATGATAATAACACCCAATTCATTTTCTTGTTTCGAGGAATAAGCGAGGAACTGCGTGAGAACTATTTCACAGTGGCTGGCCCGTGGTAAACTGTTGGCACAGATTAGCTTGCTGTGCACCTGTTCCGACACGTAAAACATTGCAGAGGAATATTAGTGACATGAAAGAATATTTACAGTCCAGTGGAAAAAACAGATTATAACTCAGCATGATCTGTTTTATAAGTGCATGTGGATATATTTGCATTTAAGATGGCACAGAACAGTGGGCATGGAGTGGAGAGGGGACTGCTGGAAGAAGGGCCCATGCCTGGCCCTGCAGACCTCTTTCCCAGGCTCCCTTCCATCGTCTCTGCCCAGGTGCCCACAAGGAAAATCAGAGTTGCCCTGATCTTGGAGAACAGCAATAAATGTAGACTAAAGTGCTATCTGTTGACTGTGTGTTGGAGCCAAATTCTTTCTAGGTGTGCTAGTAGCTAATTCTATTTTTTTTTTTTTAGTGGATTTGGGATCTATTTATTTTTATTTTTTGTAGTTGTAGATGGACAACGTGCCTTTATTTTATTTGTTTATTTTTATGTGGTGCTAAGGATGGAACCCAGTGCCTGACACATGCTAGGCAGGCGCTCTGCTGCTGAGCCCCAGCCCCAGCCCCCAGATTAGGGATTTATTGTGAGACTATGACCTTATGCAGTTCAGGAGAGACTGAGGAAGGGAGAATCTGGACAGGGGATTTGGGAGATCAGGGAAAGTCACTATCTGCCTCTTTTAGAATACTGACATGGGCAAAAATGTCGAGCATTGTAGGGGATTCTGGGGAGTAGCTGAATTGATCTTCACAACCAGCTATGGGGTAGATACTGCTGTGCTCCTGTTCCTGTTTACATATGAGGAAACTGAGGGACTGGTTAATGACTTGCCCAAGGTCTTAAAACCAGAAAGAGGTTAGAAGATAAATTCACACCTAGACTCTTCATTTTTATGGCAGGGTTGGGGGGGTGGGTAACTGGGGATTGAACTCAAGGACACTCGACCACTGAACCACATCCCTATCCCTATTTTCTGTTTTATGTAGAGACAGTCTCACTGAGTTGCTTAGCACCTTGCTTTTGCTGAGGCTGGCTTTGAACTCCGATCCTCCTACCTCAGCCTACCCAGCTGCTGGGATTATAGGTGTGCCCCACTGCCCCCAGCCTCCAACCTGAACTCTTAATCATTACGATAGGGCACCTCTTAGGCATCCTCATTATACAAAAAAGGAAGCTGAGGATCAAGAAGTAGACCATCTGGCTCAAGGCCACACAGCAAAGCAGCAGCAAAGAGGGAACTAGAACTCAGGTATCCTGATGCCCAGGGCTTGTGATACAAATAAGAATGGGTCCCCAGAGGGCATCTGTCACCCTAGTATCGCTTAGTTTTTCACTGCTGCCCCCCATCAGGCAGTCCCTTGGGGCTGTGCCAAGGGCACCCAGGCAGGTGCTTTCATTCCTCAGCTGCACGGGAGGCAGCCCCAAGTGCCTGCACCCCAGGTCCTGGCACTGTCTGCCTGGCTCTAAGTCCTGTGTGACTCGAGGCAAATGTAATCCATATGGCTGGGCTTCATTTACACTGAAGGCTTCAAAATATTGTGTTTGAAGAGCTGTTTCTTACAAAGCCTCTGGAACCTGTTAAATAAGATTCAGCTCCTCACCCCCCACCCCCCACCCACAGCCAGCCCCTCTCCCCTCCCCCACCACGGCTGCAGCCCTTTCGGGCATCTGGAGGGGGGAAAAACTCAAGCACAGCCTTGGAAACTTGCAGCGGACAGAGGAGACAGTTACCGGGATGTTTAAAGTGGCACTGTTTATAAACCCCCCAGATCGGAAGCCATTTAAATGTCATCCACGGGAGAATGGGTGCATCGGGTGCCAAATTCACACAGTGTGATCCCCAAGGCAGTGAAAACCAACAAACAAGGTCTCCATATGGAAGGACGGATGATGCCACAGACCAAGTACTGCAAGAAAATTACAGGTGAACGCATAACATGATACCGGTGTTACAGAATTTTATGAAATATTAAGACATCAAAAATCCTTTTCTCAAGGATGTTTTAAAATCTGGCAAATCATTCTCTCTCCATATATATGTGTGTGCATGGAAAAAAATACATATGCAGAGAGATAAAGAGAGATACAAATAGGAATGGGTCCCCTGAGGACTTCTGTCACCCTAGTAACATTTATTTTTTCAGTTGGTGGGTGCATACGTATTTGTTATAGGATACATGCATTTTATATTTTTGAAAAATACATAACAAAAATTTCAAAACAGCATAAACTGCCAGGCCTGGTGGCCTAAGCCTGTAATCCCAGTGGCTCGGGAGGCTGAGGCAGGAGGATCCGAGTTCAAAGCCAGCCTCAGCAAAAGCAAGGTGCTAAGCAACTCAGTGAGACCCTGTCTCTAAATAAAATACAAAATAGGGCTGGGGATGGGGCTCAGTGGGCGAGTGCCCCTGAGTTCAATCTTTAGTACAAAAAACAAAACAACAACAAAAAACACTCTAGATTTACTTTCATCAAGGCAAGCTACCTTCTCTATTAATGGGTTCAACCCCCTTAAGTCATTAAGGAAGTCATTCAATATACACAGCAATCATTGAGACAAATGGTCCTTTCATTTAAGTTCCACACTAGCGAATGCAGCATAAGTTGCTCTTAACTTTCAGAAAACTAAGGCTCAGATACTTTCCCAAGTCGTGCAGCTTGTAAACCCACTGATTCATCGGAGTCCAGATCACGTGTTCTGTCTCCCCAGAGCCACCCCAGATCCCTTGGTCTTCAGCTAGGTATCATTACTCCATCTTTCCCTTCAATTCTTTGAGATAGGTTTCATTACTGCCAGTTGTCTAGATGAGGAAACAGAAGCTCAGAGAGGTCCAGTGGCTGGCTCTGGGTTCTGGGAGTTAATCCGTGGTTCAGGGAGCCCCCATCCCTTTTTGATGATCTTTCCATGCCACGCCTTATCTGGAAGGTCTGGGGTGAGAGGACCCAGCATGTCTACTGTCACCTTACTCTCCTGAAGCTCTTGGCTATTTGGTTACTTTCAGTGGGGATAAAGTCTCCATAAACTGCGGTGGCTGGACTTAGGGCACAGCGTTGTATACAGGGCCTGATGAACTTGGGTCTTGAAGCTGAAGAAGCTACCTGCATCGCCAATTACATTCCCCACCTGCATCCAATCCCTATCCATCAGAGTCCCTGCACGAAACCCTGAGATTGTGTGATTGGAGGAGAGTTTACCAACAGGACCATCCACAAGCTCATGGGCAGATTTAGGCAAAGCAGTGAGTTCTAGGGCAGTTGTCTGGGTCTAGCAGAAGTGAAGGGCTGGGCTGGAAGCTGTTGGAAGAGGGTTCGGCTGGTCCAGCTAGGAAGGTGCAAACAAGCCTACCCCAATTCTATGTCCTCCTTCCTCCAGGTCCCTTGCTCCTTCTTGTGGCCAAATCCAATGGGAAATAGGTTACCTGCCCAGGGCACGGGGCAGAGGGGGAAAGCCCTAGAGGGAACTTGGGGCCAACAGCTGAGATCCTCACCTTCCACAGTCAGCATTTGGCTTCTCTTTAGATGCACAGCCCTGACTGTCTCTTACACGGCCACCACTGGCCCCTGGTGGAAACCACCGTCCCTGGCCAGCAAGCTGGCTGAATCCCCCCTGATGGGTCTCCCAGCTCCTCCTGCCGGCTCTCAGCGGTCAGAGTGGGTCTTGCCAGTCCTAAGGCAGACCACGTCACTCCTCTGGCTCAGTGCCCTCCGAGCAGAAGGCACAAGGCCCCGCACGCTCTGTCTCCCCGCCACCCCTTGGCCCTGTGTCTCCCTTTTTCTCTGTTCCCCACTCTGCTCCACCCATCCTGTCCTCCTTGCTCTTCTTTGAACACAGGAGAAGTCCTTGCTTGAGGGCCTCGGCTGGCCGGCTGCCTGGAAGGTTCTCCTTTGTCTGCTCTTTACTCAAGGGTCTCCTGCTCAGGGACACCACCTCGCACCCCTTTGTAAACCTACAAGGTCCCTCTCCCCATTCCTGACCCTGATATCCCTGCTTTAGGTTTCCTTTCCCCATATCACCTGCCATCTTGTAGCACCACGTAATAAGCTTGTTACGTCGGTCTGTCTGTCCCCACTGGAATGCAGGCTCTGTGAGCACAGAGCTATGTTTTCTCGTCAGTATCTCCCTACAACTTGAAAAACAGCAGCTAATCAGCATGATTGTTAAATGTTGTTGAATGAATGACATGGAGTTGAGAAAAAAAATGGGTGTGGGATTTTCCACTTAGGAAAGAGCCTGAATGGGAAGAGCCATCGAGATTAGAGTCCCATAGGTAGTGACATGAATTTATTCATCACCCTTTAACCAAGATATTTCATTTTCAAGAATTTGTACTAAGGAAATTGTCAGCTTTTTTGGGGGCGGGATATAGCCAAAGATGAAATTCTTCACGGTATTGTTTATAAGAGGGAAAAATTGCAACCAAATTTGTTGTATATTAATTGCAAAATGTTTAACTCATTACTCCCCTGGCTATAGAATGGAATACTATGCAGCCATTAAGTATATTAACTAATGAGAAAATATATTTATGAGGGGCTAGGGTTGTGGCTCGATGGTAGAGTGCTTGCCTAGCATGCATGAGGCACTGGGTTCAATCCCCAGCATCATATAAATGTAAAATAAAGATATTGTTTCCACCTAAAACTAAAAAATAAATATTAAAAAAGAAAATATATTTATGATATATTTCTTAGTGAGAAAAGCAAACTGTAAAACAGTATTACATTATATTCTTGGTTTTTATTTTTTATTTTGGTATTGGGGATTGAACCCAGTGGCTCTTAATAATTGAGCCACATCCCAGTCATTTAATTTTATTTTAAAATTTTGAAACAGGGTGTTGCTATTGCTGAGTCTAGGGTTGAACTTGCAATTTTTCTGCCACAGCCTCCCAAGTCACTGGGATCACAAGTGTGATGCCTGGCTTGTGTGTGTGTGTGTGTACATATGTATATATGTATATATGTGTGTGTATGTGTGTTTGTGTATACATATATACACAAACACACATACACACATTTTTAAAAGTTTGGGAACCTATAAACTAATATATACACAGTACTTATCTCTGAGTAAGCACTATACAGGGATTCTCTTTATTTTTTCCTCTCTTTTTTTTGGGGGGTGGGTGGGTACTTGGGATTGAACTCAGGGGCACTCAACCACTGAGCCACACCCCCAGCCCTATTTTGTATTTTATTTAGAGACAGGGTCTCACTGAGTTGCTTAGCACCTTGCTTTTGCTGAGGTTGGCTTTGAACTCGAGACCCTCCTGCCTCAGCCTCCTGAGCCTCTGGGATTACAGGAGTGTGCCACTGTACCCAGCTCCTCTGTCTCTTAAATTTGCTTTAAGAAACTTGGATTATTTACTTAAAAAAACTAAATTTTTTAAAAATTTATTTATTTATTTAAATTTTTATTTATTTTTTTTAGTCATACATGACAGTAGAATGTAATTTGACATATAATACATACATGGAATGTACATACATCAATCATATTGTCTATTCTATTCTGCTGCCCTTCCTGTCCTCCCTGCTCCTCCCCTCCTCTCCCATCCTTTCTCTCTATCCAATCTAATGTGACACATTTTTTTTCTTTTTCTCATTACAACATTATATATGTATTCCGTATAACAATGAGGTTCTCCTTCCATCTTCCGTGCAACTCCCTTCTCTCTCTTTTTCCCCTCCCACCTAAAAAAAACAAAACTAAATTTACATTTTTAAAAAGCTCTTGGAAAATCAGTTGACTCCTCTGGACCTTGGTTCCCTCATTTGATAAAAACAGCTTCAGGTTGTTCCTGTTTCACAGAGTTGTTTGCTAAAGTGACCAGATAACATCACAGATAGGAGGCAGGGTTGTAAACCACCAGGGCACAAATTCCCTCAAATTCTTAGTCAACTCCTGAGCTGGTCATGCACAGGGTGACATGCCTTTCGAGGAGCTCAGAGGGACAACAGCTGGGAGATTGTAAGAGTTGAGTGGAAATAGTAGCACTTGCTCTGCATGAGGAATAAGGACTTTGGAGTTTAAATCCTGCCAAATTAGAGACGAGGCGAACACTTGTGGTTGTTGACTGACATCCCAGAAGGACCGCACCTGAGGAGTTGAGACCATGTGCTGGGACTAAGGGCTGCACCCTAGAACCCAGGGCAAAATCCTACAGACCTTCTTTAACAGAGGTCAGAAACACAAGTCTCCACAGGGTCAAGGTGATCTGCCTTCCTTTGAGTCTCTGCTAGAATAAAACGGCCCTTTTCAATCCAGGAGAATCAGTGAACCCAAAATGCAGAGAAAGATTACCACGATAATCACCACAGATAAAGTCACCAAAGATAAAGAGAAAATCTTCAAACTAGTCAGCCTGGAGGGAAAAGAAACCATACTACATATAGGAAGATACTGATAAGAACAATAGTTAAGCTGACTTTTCTTAAATTAATCTGTATGGGTGCATTATAATTATACAGAATACTGGGACTCGTTGTGACATATTTGAACATGCACATAGCATCATTTGGTCGGTTTCATTTACCAGGGCCCCCTCACCTCTCCCCTCTTCCCTCCCTCTGGCCCCCCTTCCTCAACTGGTCTCCCTTCTGTTTTCATGAGATATCTCTCTCTCTCTGTCTCTCTCTCTCTCTGTCTCTCTAGCTTCCACAAGAGACAAGACATACAACCCTTGATCTTCTGAGTCTGGCTTATTTTGACTATTATAATACTCTCAAGTTCCATCCATTTACCTGCAAATGACATGATTTCATTCTTCTTTATGGCTGAGTAAAACTCCAGTGTGTATGTTTATCACATTTTCTTTACCCATTCATCTGTTCATGGAAACCTAGGCTGGTTCCACAGTTTGGCCAGTGTGAATTGTGCTGCTATAAACATGAGTATGCATGGATCACTACAGTAGGCTGATTTTTAATTGTTTGGGATAAATACCAAGACACGGTATGGCTGGATCATATGGCGGTTCCATTCCTAGCCTTTTGAGGAATGTTCATACGATTCCTATAGTGGTTGTTTTAATGGTTTACAATCCCACCAACAGTGTATAGTGTTCCTTTTTCTCTACATTGATTTTTCTCTACAATGATTGCTATTCTAACTGGAATGAGATGAAATCTCAGTATAGTATTGATTTGCATTTCCCTGATTGCTAAAGATGGTGAACATATCTTCATATATTTCTTGGCCATCTGTATTTCTTCTTTTGAGACGTGTCTATGTAGTTTAATTACTCATTTATTGATTGGGTTCTTAAAAAATGTTTTTTGAGCCAGGAGTGGTGGCACATGCCTGTAATCCCAGAGCTTGGGAAGGCTGAGGTAGGAGGATCGTGAGTTCAAAGCCAGCCTCAGCAAAAGTGAGGTGCTAAGCAACTCAGTGAGACCCTGTCTCTAAATAAAATACAAAATAGGGCTGGGGATGTGGCTCAATGGTAGAGTGACCCTGAGTTCAATCCTCAGTACAAAAAAAAATTTTTTTGAGCTCTTGATATATTGTGAATATTGATCTTCTGTCAGAAGAGTAGCTGGCAAAGATTTTCTCCTATTCTGTAGGATCTCTCTTCATGTACTTGTTTCCTATGCTCTGCAGAAGTTTTAAAATTTGATATTATCCCATTTATTATTTCCATTACTATTTCTTGAGCTTTAGGAGTTCTATTAAAGAAGCTGTTGCCTGCAACTATATGTTGGAGCATTGTCCCTGTATTTTTTTCTAGCATTCACAAAGTTTCTGGTCTAATTCCTAGGACATTGATCCATTTTGGGATGACTTTTGTGTAGGTTGAGAGGGATCTGGTTTCATTCTTTTACAAACGGTTTTACAGTTCTCCTAGCACCATTTGTTAAGTAGTCTGTCTTCTCTCCACCTTCTACATTTCACAACTTTGTCAAAGATGAGATGTCTGTATCTGTGTGGGTTTGTCTTTGGGTCTTCTATTCTATTCTATTGATATATATGTCTACTTTTATGCCAGTACCATGCTGTTTTTGTTGCTCTAGCTCTGCAGTATGATTTAAGATCAGATACCGTGATATATCCAACCTTGCTCTTTTGCTTAGAATTGCTTTGGATATTTCTTCTGGATGCTTTATGTAGGCTGACTTTTCATCAGGAATAATGGAGGCCAGAGGATATGGAAAACAACATTGAAATAAAACAAACAAATTTAGGATTCAACATTAAGCATAAACATTTTTATAAAATGAAGGCAAAATAGGGGCATTTTCAGATATACAAACAGTTAGAATTTATCACCAGTAGACCTGTGCTGTAATAAATAATAAGAAAGTTCTTCAGGCTTAAGGGAAATTCAGAACAGATGAAAATCTATTGGAAGAAATGAAGATATTCAGAAATGGCAAATATGTGAGTCAATATAAAGATATTTTGTTTCTTAAATGATTGAATATACTTAAAGCAAAAATAATAATTTATTGTGAGGTTTATAATGTAAAAGAACTATGCATCAATAGAATGGAAAAAAGAGAGGGAATGGAAGTGAAATTGCAGTCACGTTGATTAATGACAGGGACATGTTCTGAGAAAAGCACTGTTAGACAGTTTTTTTGTTCGACATCATAGTGTACGTACACAAGCCTACATAGTATTACCCACTTCACACCCAGGCTGTATACATATCACATATCATATATATATAGCCTCTAAGAGCATGAGACACAAAACAACAATTTTGTGTTCCCAACCTGATGCAGTTATCTATGGAAAATCTACAGCTAACTTAATAATAAGCATTTAAAAAAACCCCCAAACAGAATGCTTTCACCTCAAAATTATGAACAAAGCCAAGGTGTTCCTTTTCACTTCTATTCCGAATTATATTGCTTATTCCAGTTATTGTGACAAGACAAGAAAAACAAATCCAAACAGAAAAACCCATAAAGCTTGGAAAAGAAGTAAAGTTGCTTTATTCACAGATAATACAATTGTGGGGGGAAATTCTAAGAAACCTACAAGAGAAACTACCAAACTCAGGACAAAAGGTCAATTCTGTCTATATAGACAGGATCATGAAAAATTAAAAATTAAATGAAAACCATTAGCAGCTCTAAAATCCAGGACATTCTTAGAAATAAACTTATCAAAAGATTTGTGAGGTATCTACACTAAAAGCTACAAATATTGACAGAAGATTTATATATATATATATATATATNTTTTTTTTTTTTTTTTTTTTTTTGGCGGTGCTGGGGATTGAAACCAGGACCTGACAAAGATATTTTTTAAAAAAATCTAAACAAATGAGAGCTATACCATGTTCATGGACCTGGGATCTCCATATTGTTATGCTCTATAAATTTATGTATAGATTCAAGAACAAAATATTAATCAAAATTATAGCATGAGGGGCTGGGGTTGTGGCTCAGTGGTAGAGTGCTCACCTAGTATGTGTGAGGCACTGGGTTCATTCCTCAGCACCACATAAATATTAAATAAAGATACTGTGTCAACCTAAAACTAAAAAAATAAATATTAAAAAAAATTATAGCAGGACTTTCAAGCACAAGTTGATTCTAAATTTTACCTGAAAATGTAACACCCTAAAATATTAAAATGAATTTTGAAAAAGTAGGACAAAGTTAAAGGACTTACACAACCTGACTTTAAGACTTACTATAAAGCCACAATAATTAGGAAAATGTGGTAGTGGCTCAAGGATAAATATATAGATCGATGAAACAGACCCACACCAAAGTAATTAAATATAGAAAGTAAAGACTTTTCAAAAAATATATACTGCAACAACTAGACACCTGTATGGGAAAAAAAGAAAAAGAAAAAAGAATCCTGATCCTCTCATTATATCCCCAAATTAATTCCACATGGCTCAAAAAGATCTAATGCAATAGCAAAATCTATAGAGCCTCTAGAAACAAACACAGGATAATATTTTCACAAACTTGAGGTAGACAAATAATTCTTAAATGAAGTCTATAAAAGATAAAAGTGGATAAATTTTCAACAAATTGAGAAGACAAAATAGTTGCAAAAGAATGGTCATCCGGGCTGGGGATATGGCTCAAGCGGTGGCGTGCTTGCCTGGCATGTGTGCAGCCCGGGTTCGATCCTCAGCACCACATACAAACAAAGATGTTGTGTCTGCCGAAAACTAAAAAATAAATATTAAAAAAAAATTCTCTCTCTCTCTCTCTCTCCCTCTCTTTAAAAAAAAAAAAAAAAAAAAATGG
>NW_025999869.1:18556717-18650023 GCF_001458135.2 Marmota marmota marmota
CTTTAAAAAAAAAAAAAAAAAAGAATGGTCATCCAACATAAACAAATAACTCTTAAAACTAAAAGCAAAAAATCCTTCAATTTAAAAATGGACAAAATACCTGAAAGACACCTCACCAAAAAAGATATACAGATGGCAATAAACATAAGGAAAGATACTCAACATAAAAGATACTCAACATCCTATGTTGAACTGCAAATTAGAACAACAATAAGATGTCACTACACATCTGTTAGAATATCATAATATCAGCGTCACCAAATGCTAGGGAGGATGTGGAGCACCAGAAACTGTCATTCATTACTGGTGGGAATGCAAAATGTGCAGTCACTTTGGAAGACAGTTTGGCAGTTTCTTATAAAATTGAAGACACTTTTACCATACCATTAAATGATTGTGTTCCTCCATATTTACTCAAATGAGTCAAAACCTTATGTCCATACAAAAGCTTATATAACATATTTTTAAGCAATCCTTTTTTTTTTAAGTTGTTGATGGACCTTTATTTTATTCATTTATTTACATGTGGTGCTGAGAATTGAACCCAATGCCTCACATACACTAGGCAAGTTCTCTACCACTGAGCTCAGTCCCTTATTTATAATTTTTTAATTTTGGGGGGTACTAGGGAGTTGATCCTAGGAGTGCTCAACCTCTGAGCTATATTCCAAATCCCTTTTCAATTTTTATTTTGAGACAGGGCCTTACTAAATAGACCAGGATGGTCTTGAACTTGAAATCCTCCTGCTTCAGCCTCCCGAGTAACTGGGATTACAGTTATTACATCTGGTGTGCAAACAGATATTTATAAAAAACTCCATTCACAACTGCCAATACTTAGAAGCAATTGACATGTCCTTCAGCAGATGAATGGATAAATAAATTACGGTACGTGCGTGCAATGAATTTAGTGCTAAAAACGAATTATCAATTAAGCCATAAAAAGACAAGGAGAAAACTGAAATGCATTACTAAGTGGTAAAATGCAACCTGAAAATATTATATATTGCAGCATTCTGTACAAGGCAAAACTATGGAGACATTAAAAAGATCAGTGGTGTCCAAGAGTTAGGATGGAGGGAGGGATGAAGGCAGATCCCAGATTGTTTTCAGGGCAGTGAAATTAATCCTGTATGATACTATAATGATGGATCCATATTGTTATTTATTTGCCATGGGGAATCTGAGACACAGAGTTCAGGTAAGTTTCTGGAGGTCACACAGCTAGTCATTTGCACAACCTAGATTCAAACTGAGCAAGCCTGAAGGCCATGCTATTAACTGTTCACCATGGCTCCAGAGGAACTTCTTGAGGGCCAGGGCCCAGACTGGATTGCAGACCAAGTTACACGAAGGCAGGCCCCTGTAAAAAAGGTGACCCAGAGCAAGCAGGGTCTGCGCCTTCAGCCCAAATAAACACCCTGCCATCATTTCCTCAAATTTAGCAGTTGCCAAGAGGGAACCAGGTGGAAGCCCATGTGGTTTTGATAGAACGTCCGTTCAAGCGGAGCTTAAATATTACAGCGGCACTGTTTGCCCAGTTAAATTTAAAGAACTGTCAGTTTATGATGAATTTTTATTTTTAAGGGTTTCAAGTAAGCTGTAAACATTCACTCCAGACTGAAATTTCCTCCATTTAACACCTGGGAGGGGCGGGGCCAGGAGCAGGGGGTGGGATGGGGGTGAGAAGAGGCTGGACACAAGCCAAAGAGGGCAGGGTGTGGGGACCCTCTTCCAACCAATGTCTCCAGTAAGGGGCCTGAGGGGCCAGTGCCCCAAACGAGGGAGGTCTGGGAAAGCAGGGCCACGCTCATTGAAACTCAATTTAGTTTCCCCTTCCCCTCTTCCCAGGAAAGTGGGATTTAAGAAGACCTTTATTGGAAACTGGGATCTGTGGAGGAAAGAAGGAAGTCTGAGACAATATGCATGGTATGGATGTAATTTTAAAAAAATGCACACACATACGTGGAAAAGGGGTTGATGTTTAACAGGACTTTTTTCTTTCTTTCTTTTTTTTCCATTGGCTATTTAAAAAATTTTTTTTTTTTGGATTGCAAACATGCATAGTTTTTATGATCAAAAAAAAAGTTGTTGCTAAATAAAAAAATAAACTAAAACAAATAACATGCTACCAGTGATGGCTGACCTATTCTGTGTTTTCACCTTGCACTAGGTCCCTACAACTCCACTGCGTGTCCTAGGCCGTGTGTGTAAGTTTCACCACAGCCTCTGTGATCCTTACTATTTTTTTAATCTTCCTTTTACAAATAAGAAAAATGAAGTTTAGGGAAGTGAAGTTACTTGCCCAGAGATGAACAGTAGGAAGTTTTTTTAGTTTGCTAGGGCCGCCATGATAAAACACTACAGCTCAGGGGATTTAAATAACCAAAATGTATCATCACCATCGTGGAGGCTAGAAGTCCAAGACCAAGGTGCCATTGGGGCTAGTTTCTCCTGAGGCCTCTCTCCTGGCTGGCAGGACCGCCTCCTCCTTGAGTCCTCAATGGCTTTGTCTCTGTATATACACATCTCTGTATCTCTTTCTGTGTCCAAATTTCCTTTTCTTAAAAGGACATCCGACAGAATGGCTTACCCTAACGGCCTCATTTTAACTTAATAACCTCTTTGGAGGCTCTGTCTCCTAATATGGTCACATTCTGAGGTCCTGGGGGTTAGAGCTTCAACACAGGACTTTTGAGGATAGCAGGATCCCAGTTAAGCCCATAATGGAAGTGGAATTGCTAAATCATGGGAGAATCTTGTCAAAGACTTTTTAAACAGCAAGTCAGCTCAACCAGACAAGTAGCATCTCATTCTCTCAGGGGACACTTAGGAGTTCACCTCTAGGAGAAGGAGAGCCATAACTGGGTCCCTTGATCTCTATCAAGTGCCTGATAGCACATGGCTTGGTCACCCATGGCATACCTCTGCCCTCTTCCCCACTTCTTCTATATGTGAATATGACCTATGTGAATAAAGACACAACTGGGAGAATGAACAGGAATAATGACAACAGCTGTCATTAACTGAGCACCTCAAATAGATAGGCAAGCTGCCAAGGCCATTTCTAATCTTCATGGTAGCTCTATGAAGAGAGGTATTATAGTGGTCTCATGTGATGTTTTCTGATTGAAAATGACAGAAAACCCATGTAAGCAAACGAATGTAAGCAAAACAGGGAAGCTATTAGCTATTGTTGCAGACTAAACTATCCCCTGAAAGCTATGCTTAAAACGATAAGCTTTATTATCGCATATGAAGCGACAGTCTGATTGGGTGGCTCCTTTGTTCTGCAGGGCCCAGCTCTGTGATCAGCTCTGCTGATTTTGGCCAAACTTATTTTTTTTTAATATATTTATTTTTTAGTTATAGGTGAACCCAATATCTTTATTTTATTTTTATGTGGTGCTGAGGCTCGAACCCAGAGCCTCACGCATGGTAGGTGTTAGGTGCAGGACAGGCTAAGTTGTCTGCAGGGCATGCCAAACAAAGTTAGCTGCAGGATGACCTGGCCTCTCAAACCCTCTGTCTAGTTCTTTATCAACTATTTGCTTCAAGCCCAAACGCCCAAGCCCCCGCTCAAGGCTGAACACTCAATCCCCTGCTCAAGGCCGAACACGTAACCCCCCTTGTGCCAACAAGGCAGCTTGCAGACCCAGAGACCTCATTAGATTTGGGCTATAAAAACTCCCTCCTGCCGGGCCCCTCTCTCTCTTGCTATCTCTCTTGCTTTCTCTGTCTCTCTCTTTCTCTGTCTCTCTCTCTCTCTCCTCTTTCTTTCTTTTCTCCTCTGTTGCACTGTTGCAATAAAGATCTCTTGGTTGCTCTGAGTGTTGTGGTCACTTTTCTTTCAGTAGGCGAGTGCTCTACCTCTGAGTCACAACCCCAGCCCCATGGCTAAACTCTTTCATACAACCTAATCAGTGGATTCATTCACTGATATGGATTAACCCGGTGGTAACGGTAGGCAAGTGGGGTGTGGTTGGAGGAGGCAGGTCACTGGAAGTGTGCCTTTGGGATTTATAATTGTCCCTGGTGAGTGGAGCTCTCTTTCCACTTCCAGTAGCCATGTGCTGTCCACCCTTCCTCCACCAGGCCCTTCCATCATGGTGCGCTGCTTCATCTTGCGCCCAGAGCAATGGAATCAGCCGTCTATGGACTGAGACGTCTGAACCATAAGACGAAATAAATAAACTTTTCCTCCTCTACATTGTTCCGGTCTGTTCTTCTCGGTCACAGTGATGAGCAAGCTGGCTACAGCCAAGGCTCAGGCTCAAAACCAGCCCCTCATCACCTCTGCCATGTTCTGTTGGCAAAACCCAGATTCAAGGAGTGGGAAATGGATTCCACCTTTGATGGGAACTGCTACAAAATCATATTGCAAGAACGTGGATGCAGGGAGGCCTGGGGAAGTACAGCCATTATTGTTTTCAATCTTACACGAGGAATTTGTGGGGTTTGGCATCTGAAAAGTCCAGAGTCTGGCTTCAGATACAGCTTAGCACACCCACTCAAGGACTGTCACCAGCTCCAGGCGTGGCTCCCTTCCATGAAATGCTTTTCCTTCCTAAAAGCAAACAAGAGCGACTTCACATTGCGCAGCCTCGCATCTCCCAACTACTGAAGAGAGACACTGCCTATTCCCCTCCCCACTTGGCTCTGATTGGCTGGAATTGGGTCACATGCCTCTCTCTGAGCCAATCATGGGAGGGGGGCGTGGTATAAGACAAATGCTAAGTAGTTCAGTGCGCAAGAGCCCTAGTTGGGGTTGTGCCCACGACGGGCGTCCTCTGTCGAGACCTGGGGACACCAGTAGAAGGTAGAAAAGGCTCGGCTGTTCGCTATAATTATAATTTCTTTCTTACAGAGAAGGAAACCAAGGCTCAGGGAGGTGGAGGGTCTTGACCCAGGCCTGCCCGCCTTCCTGAGCGGGAAGCCTGTCACCAGGCTCTTGCTGACTCCCCTGCACCTGGGGTCATCTTGGCCCTGCCCACAAAAGGTGACTGCCAGGATGAGGAAGCCATGGCATTGGGGGACTCGCTGAAGGCCCTGAGGCTGGGTGGTTTGGAGAAGACTTGGGGGCTGATGGCCACTCCCAGCATCCAAGTGGCCTCCTAGCAGGAACTCAGGCAGTTGGTAAGGGCAGAGCTAGGCCAAGCGGCAGCTATAAGAAAAGACAGCAAGGACTTCTCAGTGAAGAGAGAGAGGAGGGGAAGGGGGACCAAGAGAGGAATAAGGAGGGGAGGGGTGGGAGCATGGGTTGGGGGGACAGGGACAAGCAGGGGCCCACTGGGTGCCCCTGAGCTTTTCCAGATGATTTCCAGGGGACTTTGCACATCAACTCCACAAGGTCAATTCTGGTTCGTGGGATTCTCAGACAGTGACTTAGCCAAGTCAGGGCAAAACCCAGACAGGAATGGCCTTCTCCTAATCCTTCCTCTCCATGTTGGAGGCATCTTCAAAATTCTAGCAGCCATGGCTTCCGTGGAGCCCCAGTGTCCCAAAAGCAGGGTGGTGAGACCCCAGTCTTTGCCTTCAGCACAGCAGAGTCTGAATCTTTCCCTGACACTCTCCAGCTGTGTAGGGGAAGAAGTCACTTGTTTCTCTGAGCCTCTGGGAGGAATTCCAATCTCCCAGGGCAGTTGAGGGAGCCCAGGGAGCCAGTGTGCGCTGGGCTCACGAGGTGGGGGTGGGGGTGGGGCACACCTGTGTGGTTGGGCATATGCACCCTCAGGCTCCTCCCTGCTTTGGTCCTACAAGTGCCTCTTCATTGACTCAGCAATAGCTTCCAGGTGCCCCAGACAGGAAACCCAGGGGCCCTGCCGTCCCCTCCACAGCCCGAGGGGCTCACTACTCTTCCCCTCGCCTCCTGGTGCCCACAACACACAGATCTCTTTCACTCCATCTGCAAGAACCCGGCAGCTGATTTAGGAGTGTGTTCAGGACCCAGAATGTAAACCATTTCTCACCAGGAATGTGTAAACAACCCATAAAGCAAAGGATTTGGGGCTCGGTCACGTGGCCCAGCTGCCCATAAAACCAAAGCATTGATCTCTGCTCTGCAGTGAGCCTGTAAGCCGCGGGAATGATGGAGGGGCTGCGTCTTGGAGACCTGTAATCTCCCACTATACATCTAGGGTGGCATGTTTGAAGTCCTAGGATGAGTTATTTATATTATTTTTGCAACATGTACTGAAAGGGCATTAGCCCAAACTCCTGGCAACGAGGCTGACGGGGCCTGGCCACTTGAAAAAAGGTGGTGGTGATTCCAGGGGTTCCTTCAGCAAGTCACTCATGAGCCAGGGTTTCTCTGGGTAGCCATATAATCAAAGCCAGGTCATCCAGCAAACCCAGATTGCTTAAGGATCACCTTCCCAACTTCCACCACATCCGTGTGCCACCTGATATACCTAATGCTTTTTATTTTAAGGCACTATTTTTTTTTTTAATGGTGCTAGGGATTGGACCCAGGGCCTTGTGCATGCAAGGCAAGCACTCTACCAACTGAGCTATGTCCCCAGCCCGAAGGCACTACTTTTAAACCTAGCTTCATCCCAAATAATATCCACGAAATCATGGGTCTGCTATCTTAACTTTATTTTTTCTCTTATACATTAAAATATATTCATAACTTAATAGGTGTTCACTTTCTACCATGTAAAATCACCTGGCATATCACCCGTGTACCACTCTTTGAGAAACTCTGAGGTGCTCAGATACATTCCTACAAATTAGGAAACTGAGTCTCACAGAGAAAGAATGTTACCCAAGGTTACTCAGAAGCAGGTTATCAAGGTTACTCAGGATTTAGGAGCAGAGGGAGCAAAAGGGATTATAATAACAATTACCTATTGGTTGAGCATTTACTGTGCACTCAGCACTGTCCTCAAGTTCCTTATGTATATTTCCTGACTCATTTAACAACGAGATTGCATCTACCATTAGTAGATGAGGGAACTGAGGCCCAGAGAGTTAAGTGGTTAGTCCCAGGTCACACAGCTCAACAATGACTGACCAGCATTTTAGTTCAGGTCTACTTGACTATCAATTCTGTTCTTAATCATCCAAGAGAAAGAGAAAGGAGAGAAAGAAAAGAAGATGAAATACTTATTAAATGCTAGCAACCTTTATATCTACAGTTGTGTCCTCTACTCACCTATTCAGCATGCCTGTTTAATAAAATCCTCCCCATGGCTGCCAGGTGCCACAAGAACAGGGTCTCCTTCCCAAGGCCCCCCAAGGTCCCAGAAAAAGGAAGCCCCTCACTGCTTACATCCTTGTTTTTCTGACATTCACTCTGTGCTTCTAAGAATTTGACTACTTTAAATGGTACATATGAGTGAGCTCACGCAGACCACACATCTGACAGGAATCGAGTGGCCAAAACACACGAGGACCTCAACAACTCACTAGCAACACCCACAAATAATCTGATTTTCAATATAAGCAAAGGACATGAATAGACACTTCTCAAAAGAAGATGTATAAAAAGCCAACGGGTAGATGGAAAAGGGATCACCATCACTAATTATTGGGACATTCAAATCAAAGCCCAAATGATGAGCTATCATTAGAGTGGCTACTATCAAAAAAAAAAAAAAAAGAAAGAAAGAAAGAAAAAAATAAGTATTGGCAAGGATGTAGAGGAAAGGGAAGACTTGTACCATATTGGTGGGAATGTAACTTAGTATAATCATTATGGAAAATGACCTGAAGTTTCCTCAAAAAAATCAACAATAGGAATACCATAGGATCCAGCCCCTCCATTACTGACTATCTAACCAGAGAACCCAAAGTATCTGAAGAGATGTCTACCACCCCATGCTCACTGAAGCACTATTCACAAAAGTCAAAATGTGGCACAATGGAATATTATTCATCCATGAAGAAGAATGAAATTTCGGTGTTTGCTGGTAAATGGAAGGAACTGGAGACTATCATGCTAAGTGAAATAAGCCAGCCCCAAAACAACAAAGGCCAGATGTTCTCTTTGATATGAGGATGCTAACCCACAAGACGGTGGGAAGGGAAGAATAGAAGTTCACTGGAGTAGACAAAGGGGAATGAAGGGAAGGGGGTGATGGGAAGAGGAAGGATGGGAGAATGAGTTGGACATAACTTTCCTGTGTTCATATATGAAGACACGACCAGTGGAACTCCACACCATGGACAGCACAAGAATGGGATCTAAATCAGGATGGGTTATACATCGTGTATGTATAAGATGTCAAAATACACTGCACTGTTATATATACCTAAAATGAACAAACAAAAATAAATAATTAAAAAGAAGTGGGATGTTTATTTTTTTCAAGGAGTTGTCTTTCAAATGGTCCCAGTAATCCAAGAAAAGTCAAATTTCTCCACATCCTCACGTCCATCCTTGCCAACATTCAGCATTCTTACTCTTTTTTCTTTTAAATATTATATAGGTGAATAGTAGCATCTCACTGTGATTTTAATTTGCATTTCCCTAATAAGAAATAATCCTGAGAATCTTTTCATGTGCTTACTTACCATCCACATCTTTTTTTTTAAGAGAGAGAGAGAGAGAGAGAGAGAGAGAGAGATAAGACAGAGAGAGAGAGAGAGAGAGAGAGAATTTTTAATATTTATTTTTCAGTTTTCGGTGGACACAACATCTTTATTTTATGTGGTGCTGAGGATGGAACCCAGCGCCCTGCACATGCCAAGAGAGTGCGTTACTGCTTGAGCCACATCCCCAGTCCCCATCCACATCTTTTTGAATGAAATGTCCTTAAGATAAATTTTTAAAAAGATACGGAAGCAACCTAAATGCCTGTCAATGGATGAGCGGCTAAAGAAATGTGATTCCTATTCACAGTAGAATATTATTCTGTGTTTACAAAGGAAACTCGTCATTTGCAACAACCTAGATGAACCAGGAGGACATTATGGCAAGTGAAATAAACCTGGACTGTAAGCTGGGCCCAGTGGTGCACACTGTGATCCTGGCGGCTCAGGAGGCTGAGGCAGGAGAACCAGAGTTCAAAGCCAGCCTCAGCAACTTAGCGAGGTGCTAAGCAACCCAGCGAGACCCTGTCTCTAAATAAAATACAGAGAAGGGCTGGGGATGTGGCTCAGTGGTTAAGTGCCCCTAGATTCAATCCCCTTTACCAAAAAAGAAAAGAAAAACAAAACAAAACAAAAAACCTAGACTCCAAATTCAAAGGAATACTTTATGTTCATGGAGTTGGATCCTTGAGTTGTTGGGGGCTCAGGTGCTATCCAGGCCCATTGAGACTAATTTCCAGTTTGACAAACTCTTGAACTCTTCATGACTGTGCTCACAGAGTTTTATATGTATGTTGGTGGCAGCTCTTGAGTTCGGGATTCCCAACTTTTTTATTTTTATTTTTATTTTTTATTTGTTTTAATTAGTTATACATGACAGTAGAATGCACTTATATACTTTGATGTATCATACATAGATGGGATATAATTTCTCAATGGGATTCCCATCTTAACTCTGCCATTACTTCTGAGCCAGATTGATGGCGCACACCTGTAGTGCCAGTGACTTGGGAGGCTGAGGCAGGAGGATCATGAGTTCAAAGCCAGCCTCAGCAAAAGAGAGGTGCTAAGCAACTCAGTGAGACCCTGTCTCTAAATAAATAAAATACAAAATAGGGCTGGGGATGCGGCTCACTGGATGAGTGAGTGCCCCTGAGTTCAATAAAAAACTACTGAAATTGCTGATCTTGCTAAACTTCAGTTCTCCCAGTTGTGAAAGGAACAGAGTCAAAAGCCTATTCTTAAAGAACTGTTTTGAAGATTGTAAAAATAAAGTCTGCAAAGCAGTTTGTGCAATGCCTGACGTGGGGTAAAGGCTTCCCACAGGAGCAATTATGCCTTGTTTCTAACAATCACATTTCCATGGTCTGATTTAGGAAATGAAGATACTGGGAAATGTGAGTTTGTGAACAGAGAGGAGAACAAAAATGTGGTTTTTATCAAACCCATTAATAAAATGCGCTGGGTTGCCAAATAAAAATCAGCTGCAGGATTGGGGACACCTCATTCCACGCACATTTTTTTGGAGGGCCGAGGGAGTGAGGCTTGACCCTGGCTCCCGGACAGTCAGGCTGCAGACTTGGCCCTGTCCTCGGGCTGCTCCAAACCTCCCAGGGACAGAGGACTGGCAGGAGCAGCAGCCCAGCCGCAGCACTGAGCCCGTTGGCCAAGCTCTGTGCGCACTCAGGAAATGTGACTAACTCCAGCCTGCAGCCCCCAGCAGAAGGCAGGCTTGGAGTTGATCCCTGAAAAAATGGGAAGAATTTCCTTTTATAAAAACAAACAAACTGCCCACATCTGGGTCCAGATTCTACCCACCCTTCAAATGCCGCTTCCTCCCAAAAGCCTTCCAGGAGCACTCTCCAGTCCAAGTGTCCCCTCCCTCCTCTTTCGAAGTCAGCCAGCCAGTGTTAGGTCTCTTACAACCTCCTGTGGGCTATTTTTACATTCCTGTTCGTACCCCCCCAACCCCCCCACCCCGCCCACCTGAGGGTTTTGAAGAAAGCTGTCTGAGCGCTGGTCTTACCAGTGTGTTCTTGAAAGCTGGGTCCTTGTCCCCATGCCAATCCAATAATGGGGACACGTCTTTTTGAGGAAAAAAAGGAAAAGTTTGATTGCTTTGCTAGCAAAGGAGAAGCACAGGGGACTCCTGTCCTGGAGGCTGTGATTCAGGGGAATAAGGGGCTTTTAAAGAGGCGATTCAAAGCCTTCATTCCACGTGTTCCCTGTTGGAGTCGTAAGTCATCTGTTAATTGGGAAATTGGCATTTGCTGCTAATGTCAACAGGGGTCCACTTTAGGCTTTGAATATGACCCTTGCCTGCTCTGCCACTGCAACTTATTTTTTTTTTTAAATATTTTTTTAGCTCTGGCTGGACACAATATCTTTATTTTTATTTATTTATCTTTATGTGGTGCTGAGGATGGAACCCAGTGCCTCATGCATGTGAGGCAAGCGCTCTGCCCCTGAGCTAGATCTCAGCCCGCAAATTATTTTTAAAATGGACAGTGTTTCTTTCTCTTCCTCTCTCTCTGCTCCTCCCTAATCTCTCCCTTCCCTAATCTCAGGGGAAACAGGATTACCTTTCTCCCCATCCTAAACAGATTTGTATGTCCTTGACGCACCCACCATAGAAACAAGTCATCCAGACTTTGGAGAGGCACCAGAAGATCTCAGAAATGACTACCTACCAAATTAACAAGCGACTTACCACTCCAGGCAGAGAACACGTAGGATGTCCCCTTTGAATCCCTCTTTAAAAGCCCCCTGTTCCTGCTGATGGGCAGAATCACAGCCTCTGGGACAGGAGTCCCTGGTGTTTCTCATTCTTAGCAAAGCAATAAACCTTCTTTTTCCTTTTTCTCAAAACCACATCCTTGTTATTGGATTGGCCCTGGGGACAAGGACGGAGATTTCAGCCACAAGATCTTTGGTGCCATCCTCAAATCTGAATTACTTCCCTCCCGAGGTGGGTGTGTGCTCAGGGACAGACGACTCTGCCCAGGTGGGGAAGAGAGGTGATCCCGGCTCCCCAAGAACTGAGAGGAGGGAGGGGAGGGGGAGAGGAAGAGAAAGAAACGTGTCCCTTTAAAAATATGTCGCAGCGGCAGAGCAGCCAGGGCTGTCTTCAACGCACAGAGTGGACCCCTGTCACAGTGGGCAGGCGATGGCTGAGGGTGGCCCAGTGGAAAGGTGTGGATCCAGTGCCAAGTCCAGGCCCTGGGTCTCTGGTTCAGACTCCTCTGTGGGTGGGTCCCACGCACATCCGAACTGGCCCTCTCCACAGCCTGCACTGTGACCCGTGCTTCCCTGCGCCCCCCGCCTCCCCTCGCTGGGCCCTCAGAACACCTGGTCTTTAGGGTCCCAGGCTCAGGTTACCTGGGAGAGTGCCCCGCTGGGCTCTGCCTGCATGCTCACTGAGGAGTCCCTGTGTCCTTTTACCTGGTTCACAGAAGCAGGAACAGAGAGATCAAAGGCCACTCAGCTGGTGACCTGGAGTGGTCCCTGACGCTTCCCTTCTCACCTCCCCCGCACACCAACCCATTCCCTGTCCTAGGCATTTCATCTGCTGGGTGTTTTTTGAAATTCACCCTTTTCTGTCCCTGCTACTGCCACCACCCTGGCCCAAGTCACCATCTCCTCTTGCTGGTATGAATGTTGTAGCTTCCCATGTGGTCACCTTGCCACCGTTCTGATCCCTTCTGGTCTGTCCTCAATACTGCAGCCACCAACTTGTTGACTTGAAATCTTTTCCCCTGCACCCACAATGCACAGACATGTAGTGTATACACACATGGTTTTACATACAAACCTAAACATGCTTAGAGTCCACTGTATTCTGTCAGTGCTTCTCTTTTTCATTTGGTTCCTCTTTTTCTATGTCCTCTCATTCCCACACTTTATGCCAACAATACATGTGTCCTTCTGTACTCCTTCAACCTAAGCACACATCTCTATTCACATTCATGTATACAACTGTCATTACTTCTTTAAAAAAAATGGGACTGTTGAGTTAGTCAGCTTTCTGTTACTGTGACAAAATGCCTGAGATAATATACTTATAAGGAGAAAAGGTTTACTTTGGTTTATGACTCCAGAGGTTTCAGTCTATGGTCATGTGGCCCTGTTGCTTTGGGCCTGTGGCAGTACTGAACATCATGGCAGGAACCCATGGCCAAAGAAGCCTGTTCATCGGTGGGGACAGGGAAGTAAAAAGGGAGGAAGAAGAGGAAGGCTTAGGGTTTCAATATTGTCTTCAAGGGCACTCCCCCAATGACCTCACTTCCTCCTATGAGGCCCTACCTCCTAAAGGTCCAGCTGGCTCCCAATAGCGCCATAAACTGGAGACCAAGCCTTTAACACAAGGACTTGAGCAACACTCATCCAGACCACAGCAACCACACTGTTAAAAAAAAAAAAAGAAAAAAAAAACTTTTTCAAAAACATATTGGCGGGGCGCGGTGGTGCACACCTGTAATCCCTGTGGCTTGGGAGGCTGAGGCAGGAGGATTGCGAGTTCAAAGCCAGCCTCAGTAAAAGCGAGGTACTAAACAACCCAGTGAGACTCTGTCTCTAAATAAAATACCAAATAGAGCTGGAAATGTGGCTGAGTGTTCCTGAGTTCAATCCCTGGTAGCCCAAAAATAAATAAATAAAAATAAAAAGGCCTGGGGCTGTGGCTCAGTGGCTGAGTGCCCCTGGGTTCAATCCCTGGTATCAAAACAACAACAACAAAAACCCTCATTAGCGTCCCCTGCACCTTGTCTTCTGTGCTTCTTGAGCATCTTTCCGAAGCATCTCGGGTAGCTCCAAGGCTTTTGTTGGAGTGACTGTGTGACACCCCTCAGTTGCCTGAGTCAGTTCATTTGCTGTCCCCTTGTTGACGGTCACTCGGTGCTGCCTGTTTTCACTCCTGGGAGCATCTGAAAGTGGCCTTAGGAGCAGCAGTGAGACTCCAGTGTGGCAGGGAGATTCCAAAGGCAGGTTCTCACTTAATTCACGGTCAGGGCATTGGGGACAGTTCCCTGCTGCAGCACCAGGACGACATTCTTCATTTCGGCCCTTTAGGAGCAGGGCTTATTAGGGCTGAATACGTGCAGTTGGGAAACGGCTCCCACCAGCAGGGGAGGTGTCTCAGCAGCAAGAAGGTGAGGCTCTATGAGATGGAGACTTGCTTTCTAGAACCAAGGCCCCAAATCATGCTGTGGAACAGCCAAAGAGCTCACCAGACCCGCCCCGCCCTGCTGCTCCACTCATGCCTCTTCTATACCCAGAATCCCACCTTGCAGCCCCTGGGGAAATGCCCCTGGTGCTGTAGCCCCCATAACTGGACCCTTATCTGCCAGTGCAAAGTGGGAGACATGACAGGGTGCATCTAATTGGCGGATCCCACTGGGACGGCCACATGGGAACTGTGAAGGAGGTGAACTGGGGGAGGAGGGTTCCCCCCAATGAAAAGGAAAGTTGGCTGGGTACCGAGGTGAATGTCTGTAATCCCAGCGACTTGGGAGGCTGAGGCAGGAGGATGACAAGTTTGAGGCCAGCCTCAGTGATGTGGTGAGGCCCTAAGCAACTTAGTGAGACCCTATTTCAAAAATAAAAATAAAGGGGCCTGGAGATGGAGCTCAGTGGTAAGGCTCCCCTGGGTTCAATCTCCAATAGAAGAGTGGGGGCTGGGAGAAGCTGTTTAAAATTACGGGAAACTATGAATATGACAGCATCCACTGCAGTTTCTTGTTCATAAGTCCTTCTTACTGGGCCTTTATTTCCATGCACCAGATCCCAGGAGCTGAACTGCTGCTTTTCAAAATGCCTGTGACAGATCCTATTTGCAGGAAATGTGTCTGATAGGTTGGAGTCCCGCTTACTCGACCTCCCCTCTAGCCATGGGTGTTAAGCTCAGCTGGACGTGAGGCTGCTGGGCTCATCCCTTTTCCTGACTGCTCACGTCAATTGGAAGATCCTTTACACAGTCAGGCCATTGCCTTTGTTTGGCCAGCTCTGTGGTCCAGGCCACACCCCTTCCCCCACAGGGATGCCCTCCTTCTGGGCCACAGCTGGCTCTTCCACTCAGCCCTTCAGATCAGCTCTGACTCTACTTCCTCCCTTTGCTCTGTGCCTCTTTTTTTTTTTTTTTTAATGCCTTTATTTTATCTATTTTTATGTCGAACTCAGTCTCAAGCGTGCTAGGCAAGCGCTCTACTGTAGTGGCACCTCCTTTATCCACAGAAAAGTCTTAACTGGGCTTCTCCAGAAATCTTCACCATGGCTGACTTTAGGACTGTCAGCAAAAGAGTCTCTGCAGAAGAGTTCAATGTAGATAGACTTCCAATTTTCATGTCACCCTGTTTACTTGGCCACTGGCTGGAAAGATACCAGCACTCCAGGTGCTGGACACCCCCTTACTAGTTTTTCACAAATGTATAGTACTTTGAAGTACTTTGAAGGAAATGCACAAACAAGTCCTCTGGCCTTGAGCTGGGCTTCACAGAGATGTGTACATTTTTAAGATAAGTTACCCACTGGGCTCCATGGTAACAGCTGGCAGGGGGAGGAAAGAAAGGGGAGAAGAAGCTCTCCCCTTCTCAGGTGTTGTCCTTGAAGGGTTAACTTGTCCAGAACAATAAAAGAAAAAACTGCTTTTATGTGAACTTCTGCAGACTGTGAACTTCTGAGCCCCTCCCTTTTCATGCTGGGTATAAAACTCAAGGCTCAGGGGATTGATTGATTTCAGCAAAAGCTGTGCCCTCTGAACGTGTCTGCAGCCAAATAGAACTGTTTCCTGCTTTCTTCCAAGCCCTGTCTCGTCTGTCCCTACAACACTACCACTGAGTCACAACCCCAGATGAGCTCTGTGCCTCTTACACCCCGTGGGCTGTAATGAGCTCCCGTCCTCTGCCTCCTGTGGGGTTTGGCCAGTGGAAGGCCCGGCCAGAGTTCCCTGGGCAGGAGGAAAGGGAGGCTGTGTGTTTATCCAAGGGCTCTACCATGGAGCTACACCCCCATCCCCAAATGTGCTCCACTAAAACATTATTTACAAAAATGGGCAGCAGCTCATTCCACTCTTAAGTATTTATCCAAGAGAAATAAAAATACAGGACCATGCAAAAACCTGTACCCAGGGCTCACGGCAGCATTGACCACAACAGCTGAGAAGTGGAAACACCCCAAATGTCCACCAGCTGAAGAACAATGAAAGCATGTGGTGGAAATCAACACTGTGGAATGTCATTCAGGAAAAGGAGGGAAGTACAGACACACGCAGCAACATATATGAGCTTGAAACAGTAGCTCAGCGTAAGGAAGCTACCTAAGTCCCGTATTATATAATTGCACTGTCATGAAATGTCCCCAGCAGGCAAATCCATGGAGACGGGTTAGTGGTTGCCTAGGGCTGGAGTTTAGGGCATAGTGGGCTGGGAGCTCAGAAGTAAGGGATTCCTTTTTTTTTTTTAGTACCAGGAATAAACCCAGGGCTGCTTAACCACTGAGCCACATCCCCAGCCCCCTTTATTTTGAGACAGGGGATCTTTAAGTGGCTTGGGGCCTTGCTAGGCTGCTGAGGCCGGCCTCAATCTTGTGATCCTCCTGCCTCAGCCTTCCGAGCTGCTGGGATTACAGGTGTGTGCCACCATCCCAGGAAGGGATTTCCTTTTGAGGTAAGGAAAATGTTCTCAATTTCACTTTGGTGATGGTTGCACATATCCATGAATATACCAAGACCCACTGGACAGTTACTTTAAATGTGTGAATTATACGGTATGTGCATTATCCTTCAATAAAGCTGCTATTAAAAAAAAAAAGTCAGCCAGCTAGATTTGGCCATGGGTCATTTGTCAACTAGCTCCTTCTCCATGTCATAAATGTGGTTTTCTAGACTCTCTTACATTCTTTTGCATATCGTGATTCTTAACTTTAAGGTTTTGATCCACCGGAAATTTAATATTTTATGATTTAAAAGGAAGGTTCATCTTACTGATTCCAGAACACTACCCCACTGGGCCAGCCCCATTTGTGCAATACATGACCTTTTTCCCACTGAGAAGAGGTATCTCTTGTCAAATATCAACATCTACATCCTGGAATCTAATTCTGGATTATTGATCATGTTCCACGGATCTATTTGTCTCTGCCTTTCTAATACCGCAATGACCCGATTTTCACAACTTTATTGTATGTTCTGGTTTCTGTAAAAGAAGTCCCTCCGCCCCCACCCCGCCTTGTTCTTTTCTTTCCCACTTGACTTGCAGCAGTGAGCTTGTCGAAATGGATATTGTTCCCTGCTGAAAAGCCTCTAATGGATTCCCATTGCTCTTGAGAGCATGGCCCAAATCCTAGCTGGCCTTGAGCTCTTGTGCTTGGCCCTGTGTAGCTCTCCGGCTTCACTTGACTGAGGACATCTTACCTGGGACTTGGTACTTTGGCCACACTAAGGCTATTCAAGAGCTCCTTCTCCCACCCACCCAGGACCTGTGCGCTGGCTATTTCTTCTGCTTGGAATGAGTTTTTCCTTATCCTTCAACAAGCTAGCACCTCCTCTTTCTGCAATCTCAGTTTGATCATTATTCCCAGGGGAAGAAGTCTATGCTGACTCCCTAACCAGAACCACATTGTGCACCTATGCTGTGTTACTCTTACTGCATTTGTTGTGGTTATTTGATGGTATTGGACTAATAATGCCTGCCTCCTCTAGCTCCCCACTGCCTTCCCAGTTTACGTCCCACCCATAGTCTGTACGGAAAAAACATTGTACAAACGGCTAAGCAGGGCTGGGATCCATTACCCCTGGTTTTCCAGTTGAGAATCTGAGGCCATTGACGAAAGGACTCACCCAAGGTGACACAGCCAGTCAGGAGCAGAGCCAGGGACCTGCTTTCAGGGACCCAAGTAGGGTTGTCTTGGGAAAGACCCTTTCCCTGGCCGCCCCCTCCCTCCCCCGCTTGGCCATGGTGACCTGGCGAGGAGGGGCGGAGCCTGGATGTGCCCCCCCTCCATGTTTCAGGCCTGGGTTGCCATATTGAGTTTCTATCTGCTGTGATTCACTCAGGAATTTTATTTAAAGGACTGTGAGAAAACAATTCACTTTGTTAAAAAATTGTTTAAAAGGAAGCTTCTAAAAATAAGAAAAAATATATTGGTCATTGCACTGTAGCCACTGGTGGCTTTTCTCTTTCTTTTTTTATTTTTAAATTGATTTTTAAAAAATAAATGACAATGGAATGCATTACAATTCTGATTACACATATATACCACAATTTTTCACATCTCTGTTTGTATATAAAGTATGTTGACACCAATTCATGCCTTCATACATGTACTTTGGATAATGATGTCCATCACATTCCACCATCATTGCTAATCTCCTGCCCCCTTCTTCCCCCCCCACCCCTCTGCCCTATCTAGAGTTCATCTATTCCTCCCATGCTCCCCCCCTCTACCCCACTATGAGTCAGCCTCCTTATATCAGAGAAAACATTTGGCATTTGTTTTTTGGAGGCATTGGCTAACTTCACTTAGCATTATCTTCTCTAACTCCATCCATTTACTTGCAAATGCCATGATTTTATTCTCTTTTATTGCTGAGTAATATACCATTGTGTATATATACCACATTTTCTTTATCCATTCATCCACTGAAGGGCATCTAGGTTGGTTCCACAGTTTAGCTATTGTGAATTGTGCTGCTATAAACATTGATGTGGCTATGTCCCTGTAGTATGCTGTTTTTAAGTCCTTTGGGAATAGTTCGAGGAGAGGGATAGCTGGGTCAAATGGTAGTTCCATTCCCAATTTTCCAAGTAATCTCAGTACTGCTTTCCATATTGACTACACCAATTTGCAGTCCCACCAGCAATACATGAGTATACCTTTTTCCCCACATCCTCTCCAACACTTACTATTGTTTTTCTTCATAATAGCTGCCATTTTGACTGGAGTGAGATGATATCTTAGAGTAATTTTGATTTGCATTTCTCTAGTTGCTAGAGATGTTGAGCATTTTTTTTCATATATTTGTTGATTGATTGTATATCCTCTTCTGAGAAGTGTCTGTTCAGGTCCTTGGCCCATTTGTTGATTGGGTTATTTGGTTTTTTGGTGCTTAGCTTTTTGGGTTCTTTATATACCCTAGAGATTAGTGCTCTATCTGATGTGTGAACGGTGAAAATTTGCTCCCAGGCTCCAACTTCCTTAATAAGACTCCTATAGCGAATTAAGAATTAATTAAAGAATTAAAACCAAGAATTAAAATTAAGAATCAATAAATGGGGTGGACTTAAACTAAAAAGCTTCTTCTCAGCAAAAGAAACAATCTGTGAGGTGAACAGAGAGCCTACCTCCTGGGAGCAAACTTTTACCCCTCACTGGTGGCTTTTCATCTAAAACACTTCTAAGTAAACTCGACCCATTGGAGCCAGGTGGGCTCAGCAGGGAGCCGAGACACCCCCTCCTCCCCTGGGGCCCTGGGGGCCTGTGTATGGGAGGCCCTGCTCTGGGCTGGGGCTGAGGTGGGCAGCCGTCCACGTGGCCTCAACTGTCCAGTGACAAATGTCTGCTGAGTGGCACGAGCGTGCAAAGGTCCAGGCCAGGGGCTGCCAGAGCAGGGCGGAGGAGGGTTCCCATGTGACTCTGGGGTGTCAGGCTGTGACGGCCACGGCATGCTGGTGTGTGTTGAGGTCAGTGTGGGTTCGTCCATGGGAGAATTCAGGATCGTGCCCTCCGCTGGGCCTGCTGCCTGGACTCCCACCACTGCCCCTCTTTCCCAGTCCAGTCCCAGGTCAGCCCACGTGGCGGTGCTGGCCAAGGCCCGCCTTCTCTCAGGGCCAGAAATGCCGAGTGACAGAGACAAGGGGGCCAGCAAGGAGGGCACCTCCATCCGGCCTGGTCTCCTGGGGGCCAGCAAGCAAAGGAGGCCTCTGGAGTCCTGGCTGGGACCTAGCATTCCAGAATGTTCCTGGCCTCTCTCTCATGGACCGATGGAGAAGTGGGGCTTGAAGGGCAGGAGACACTGAGCACTTCGGAGGCAGGGCCAGGCCTCTGGGTCCTCAGTGACTGTGCAGCCTCGTCACGAGCCTCCAGGGACTGGCTGAGTACCATCTGCTGCCAAGACAAACTGGAAATGAGGAGAAAACGAGAACTTTGAAACTATAAGTTAAAACCAATGTGTGTGGAGCCCATGTGTATTAAACACTTTAAATGCTTTACCACAAATCCCAATGAGAAAGAATGACTATTATCCCATTTTCCAGATGAAGGAAGCAAGGCACAGAGAGGTTAATTAACTTGACCAGAGTCAGAGAGCTAGTTCACGGCTTTATGGCCAGCATTCCAGGCCTCTTCGGTAAGCAGAGAAGGGGTAGGTGTTCCATGGATAGAAAAAAACTGAGATTCAAGAGTTAGCTGGAGCCCTTCGGCCATCCTACCACATGTCCTTGGAGTCTAAGGTGGCCCCTGCCCAGGTCTGCCTGTCAGTTCACAAACAAGGAGACCAAATGGAGGTGAAATCACTTGTGTGAAATCATATCGATGTTCCCAGGTCCCTCTCCATTTTCGAATGGGGAAACCTGAGACTGAGAGTGGTTAAGTAACTCACCCAGAGGCACACAGTTTGCAGCTAAGAGACAAAGGTGTCTGGTCTGAAGCCCATGACCTTCCCCACTAGGATCTCGGCTTCACATTTCCCTGTATCTCAAAACCACAGCAGAGAGGGCCGGGCACAGGCACTGTCCCATTAGACAGCGAGGTGGCTCAGCTTGCCTGAGAGCATGCGGTGGGCCAACCTGGGAGCCAGGATTCAGAAATCTAGCTCCATCTGATTCCGGGGCCAGTGCCTTTTTCAAACTTTGTTCCTTCAGGAATATTCCAGAAAGGCTCCAGTTCTGTAGTCAGCAGTTTCCAGGACACTTTCCAACACGGTTTCCTACTCATTTTACTGATCACTCCTTACAAGCCCTTGAGAGTCAGAACATGCTCCAGTTCACAGATGGGCCAAGAGGCTCTGTAAGGGAAAAGGACGTGCCCAGGGCCTTGAACCAGGGTCCCTGGGTACATCCACCAAGTCAGCCCAGGGTGGGGGCTCTGCTGGGCAGTCTCTGGAGGGACGACCCTGTCTACTCTGGGTGAGGTCATCGTCTTATCAGCTAATTGCCACCCTGAGGTCTCACCCTGGCTCCGCTGGAACCTGCAGGAGTGGCTGCTGGGAGGGGGAGCTGTTACTGTCCAGATGAAAGGACCCTGAGGTAGAGGGCAGGGGAAGGGGGAGAGTGCACCCTCCTACTCCCCCTCCAAGCCGTTGGCTTTTGCAAAAACCTCTGGGGCAGGAACACTGGGGCTTCCCCCAGCAGAACAGCAGGTTTCTGCTTCTTTTTTGCTGAGATGTCAGATGCTGAAACCAGGTGGGGGCCACAGGCTCGCTAGGAATAGACAGGCAGGGCTGAAAGCGGGTGGGGCTGTCCCTGGGTGCAGGGAGCTGGTCACTGATGCTGAGATAAAAGTTGCACAAGCCTGGGAAATGCTAACGCGGTGTCTCCCCCTGGGGAAGCCCTCGGGGACAGGAGTCAGTGGGACGTGAATGTGGGCAACAGAGAGCTGTATGTTGAAAGGAGGGACCCAGAGAAGGACCTGGATGAGTCCCAGGATGTCAGGGAGACCAAATGCACAGGGCCTCCCAGCTCCCTCCATCCTAGACCAGGTCCTGCTGGGTAGGTGACTGTCCCTTTCTGAGCTCCAGTCCTGTCCTAGGTGTGATGGCAGGGGAGGAAGAGCTCCTTCTACCAGGAAGGTTGTCAGCATGAAGTGCAAAGAGGGAGAGGAAGTGTCTAGCACACTTGGCACCAGGCCGCGGGATGGATGGCGGCCACCAAGCTGACTCAGGGGAAGGACAGCTGTGGCTGGGCCTACAGGTGAGCTGGCTGCACCAGTCTGCATGAGCCCACAGTGTGTCCAGGGGAACAGATTGGGCTATGAGATGACCATGGGGAGGGAGAGGCGGCCGGGAGATCCCACCAGTGAGACACAAGAAGTCCTGCTCCCCAAATGTGGTCACTTAGAACCAAGAGAGACATGTCCTTGCTCTGAGGGTTACCCAAACCGAGTTGGCACACTGTATCTCACTCTGTTTTATTTAAGCCTCAAAACCAATTTTGCAACAGCCTCAGTGGATAGATACATGGAGAAAGGGAGGCTTTGAGAAGTCAAGTGGTGCTTCCTGTCGTGGAGCTTGGGTGTGGCCCAGCCAAGATCTAACCCAGGACTGCCCGACCCCTTCACTTATCCCCTGGGCTCTACAGCTGGATGTGCTGCTGGGTGGATGTGTGACCTTGGAGAAGTCATATCTTCCTTTCCTGAATCTCTGTTTCCCCATCCCTGAAGGGAGAAAACATGGGTCACGTCAAGTCATGGGTGTGGGAGTCCTGCCAACGTTCTTCTAGCTGGAGAATTATTAGAAAGTGATGTAGAAAGCACCCAAGGGACTCTTCTTCCCCCACCCTCAGGATCTCCCTCTGAGCCAGGGTGCTCAGTCTCCAAAGATCTCCCTTACATCTTTCCTGCACCCCAACCCTAGAGAACCATAAGGAAGCATATTAATCAACAGCTATGGCTACCTCACATTTTCCAGATGAGAAAACCAAGGCACCAGGAGATAAAGATAAGTCTTTTTCCCCAGAGGACACAGGGTATGGCTGAGGGGGTGCCTGAGAGCAGACATCAGTCTCTGCCCACCCTGACTGCAGGCCCTAGCCCTGGGACAGTACTCACAGAGTGGGGGCCGAGGTGCTGTTCTGCTGAGGCTGCGGTGGGGAAGACAGGCTCCACGGACCTCCCTCTCCCTCCTCCACCCTGCCTCCTGGTCTAGAGATGTCCCCCGGTGCCAGCCCTTCCCCACTGTGCAAATGAGCCTGGCCCTTTGAGCTCCCTTCTCACTTGCATGTGAGACTCCAGGCCTTCAGGAGGGCCTTTCTTCTGGGAGAGACGAGGAGTCTGGAGCAGAAGGCCTGGGTGGTCAGGTTTAGGAGGCTCCATGGGGAGGGACGTGGGGAAGGGTCTGGAATGAAACAGGATCCTAATCTAACCAAAGTGACATTGTGTTTTGCTTCGTTTTGCTTTAGCCATAGGAACAAGTAAGACTTAGAAAGGTGCTCCAAGCCTGACATCAAGAGAGGAGCAAAACCAGGACCTCAACCTGGTCTCCTGAGCCCCTAGCCTGACCACTTGTCTGGCCTGCTGCTTTGTGCTGTGACCTACAAGTGACAAGAGTCCTGCCTAGAGACAGGGGGGAAGCACTGAAAAGTGTTTTGAGTGAATGAATGAATGAATGAATGATGCTAGACCTTCCTCTAGAGAGGCGTTGGATGGGGAGCTGATCCCCCAGGAACCCATGGGCAGGGCTCAGCTCCTCTAAACCAGTCCCTTCCCAGCTTGGAATTCACTCGCCAGGGCTTTCCCTTTCCCCTAGAGAGTTGGGCGCCACCTAGAGGACACTAGGAGTACCGCATCCTCATCCCACTCCACAGCTTCTAAATGTCCCCCATAAGCCTGCCACCTCATGTGGGGGAGGCGTGGGGCCCAGATCAGCTTCCAGGAACATCTAGCAAAGACTTTTTTTTCTTTGGTACTGGAGATTGAACCCAGGGACACTTTACCTCTGAGCTATATCCCCAGCCCTTTTTCTTTTGAGACAGGGTCTCAGTAAGTTGTCCAGGCTGGCCTTGAACTTGTGATCCTCCTGCCTCAGCCTCCTGAGTCACTGGAATTACAGGCATATGCCACCACGCCCAGCATGGAGACATTCTTTCTTTTTTCTTTTTTTTTTTTTTAAGTTATAGATGGACACAATGCCTTTATTTTGTTTATTTATTTATTTATTTTAATGTGGTGCTGAGGATCGAACCCAGGGCCTCACACATGCTAGGCAAGTGCTCTACCACAACCCCAGGCAATTAAGACATTCTTGCTGACTAAAAGATTTCAAGTAAAAAATGGCCCAAACTCTCCCACTTCCATGTTTCCTAACTCAGTCTGTTTTGCCTCCCTCTACCCCTTCCCCACTCCGCCATACCTCTAAATAATAGAGACAGAAGAACAGCACTGCTTCCGTGGTCTTCCTTCAAAGATGCAAAACCAGAACTAATCATCAGACAAAACCCACGGAAGGGATATTCTACAAAATAGTTGGCCAGTAATCTTCCAAATGCCAAGGTCACGGAATTCACAGAAAGTTGAGAGATGGTTTCAACTGAAGAAAATCAAAGCGACACCCAGGATTCTAGCCACACAGAATCTCGGATGGGGGCTGAGGGTTTGAGGGTGGGATGTTAACGTCTTACCAGCAAAGGTCATGTTCGAGTTTGTAGGACATTGTCTGTTTTTTGGGAATAAACAGAAAGCCATTCGGGTGGGATGGGCTGTCCATCAGCAACTTACTCTCAAGCGGTTCTAACAAAAACAGGAACGTGTGCTGTACTTGCATCTTGCTTATGAATTTGAGATGGTTTCAACATTTTTAAAAATAGATGGCATTAAGAGTAAACAGAATGAATTTATTATAGGGAAAAAGATAGCACTGCCTTCTTCAGATTGAAATGGTAGTGAAATTAACGTCCATAATCACGATGCCACTTTTTGATTCCTGACTAAGGGCTTTGCATACCCCATCTCCTCCGCACACGCTCTGACTGTGCATTAAGCATCTTCATCCCCATATTCTGGATGGAGAAACTGGGGTTCAGAGGTTAACTAGATGAGCTGCTAAATTTTCAGCCCATGGTCTCAGCACCTCCCAGTGCCCACCCAGGGTCTAAACAGCACATTCTCCTTCTCTGCCAGTGAACATCTCCTATTCATCAACCCCGCTTATGCCCGGTACCCAGGAAGTCTTCTTGGATTTCTTACGGGATACAAGGATGTGTCTTCTGATCTCCTACCTCTGAGATCCAGCCTTCCCGTGGTCTGTCCTTCACTCACCAAGGAAACATTTGCTCAGAGACTTCTATGGGGCCAGCATCATCATCCAGGGGCTAGGCCTGGACTGATTTGGAAAACACATTGTGGCCTCCCTGGTGGCCTTGTGGTTAGGTAGTGGAAAGAGACGGAACCCATATCCACACACATGTACATGATTGCACATTGGTGGGGCCACGGAGGCAGGTGATATGATAGCAGGGCAGAGGGGTGGCCTCTGGGGAGGAGGGTGCTCAGCCTGAGTGCAGGAGGGGCCAGCGGGTGGGCAGAGACATGGGCACCGCCAGCCCAGGGGAGCCCAGAGAAGGTCTGGAAAGGGGTGGGAGAGCCCTATCAAGGCTGGAGGTGAAGAGGGGCATGGCAATGGGGTCCCACAGCGGGCCGGCATCCTACGGGACTTTGGAGGCCATATTTAAGGAAGTTGATCTTGATTCAGCTGCACAGGAAGTCCCCGCGGGGCTGGGAGTCAGAGGGAGCCTGAGATTTACATTTTTCAGAGATCACTCTGGAGCTGCTGTGGCAGATCAGAGGGTCAAGAGTGGAAGCAGATGGGTCCTTATCGCTCCCTGCCTGTTTTCTGGTTGAGCGGGGTCTTATCTGGCTTTCTGGAGAGCTCCTTGAGCCAGGGCGGGCATCTGTCTCCCAGGCTGCAGAGCCCCGGCCTGGCTCCCTCTGTGGCTGTGTCCCCAGGCTTCGCCTCTGTCCCTGGGGACAATCTGGGACACTTTCTGCTCTCGCCTCCCCAGGACTGTGCAGCCCCAGTGTGGGGGAATGTTTGACACAGGAGCTCACGTGTTCTCCAAACAGACCTTGATTCATGTTTCCCAGAAAAACTTGCAAACAGACTTCAGCGGGTGCATCCATCAGAGGGGAGAAGGACTCTGTAAACAAAGGCCTGCGGACTGTCTCCGGCTTCCACACAGACATCCTCCCTGTGGGCCACTGGCAGCCCCCCAGCCCTGTCCTGGTCACTTGGGTCCACACTCTGTGCCAACCCCTTTACTCGAGTCTCCAAGAGGCATTGCCCCTTTTTATAGACAAGAAAACAGAGGCTCAGAGATGTTGAGTTAGTTGCCCAAGGTTACTCAGCACCGCCAGGTACTCAATTCGGATACTGTGACTTTCAGACTATATTCTACTACCAAACTCTCCTATTGATAAGCATGACGGTGACTCACACCAACGGACCCTTGCCATGTCCTAAATGCTTCATGTGAATTGATGTGCTTCATCCTCACGACCACTCTGTGAGGTAAGGACCCTTATTCTCCCATTTTTTCTCTTGGGGAAGCAGGACACAGAGAAGGAGACCACGTGCTCAGGCTAAGACCAGAGGGAAGGTCAGACCCGAACCTGGCAGTATTCCCTGGGCTTTGTGTTCTGCCAGGCTGGACCCCGGTGGCTCTGGCCTCCAGGAGCCAGAGCAGGCCTGTCCCTCTGACCCACTTTTTTCTCTGAGAGGAAGAAACCAAGGCCCAAGAGGGTCCCTGGCTGTGCCTCCATAGCAGGGCGGGGCCAAGAGCAGGGCTGGGGCCTCTCCTGTTCAAGCCCAGGACAGGAGCTGAGAGGCCTGGACTCTGCCTTGCTGTGAGATCTGTCACAGCCCACGGCCCCTGTCTGAGCCTCAGTGTCCCTGTCTTCTCAGTGGGAATAGCTGCTGCGGCCCTTACCCACCCGCGAGGCCCGCTGGGAAGCCGACTGGGGACAGGATGGCCGGGATTCCTGGTCCCCGAATGGAATGTCCAAGCAGCTCCTTCTGGGGTTTAGAGCCCCAGGGGTGGGGCCGGGCTGGACCTCCTCCATCGGGAGACCCCCCACCTCGGGCTCCAGCCCAAATTGCCAGACGCAGGCCTGAGAGGAGGCCGCCCTCCAGGCGGGGGGTGACCAGGAGCCAGCCGGCTGGCCATTTGTCCACAGATGGGCGTGCAGATAACGGCGTCTGGAGATAAGGCAGGGCCTGTCCCAGCCCAGGGCAGAGCCAGGCGAGCTAGCAAGGCAGCTGGGGAGGTGGGGTCTGGAAGTGGGCAGCTCAGGGCTCTGGGATCCCAACCCTAGGCCTGCCCCAGAACTCCTGATTCCTCACCAGGGCTGCTGTCCTCCCCCTCAGGACCTGTCTCTGCCACCACCAGGACCAAGCAGAACAGAGCAGACACACCAACAAAAAATATGTATTATTATTATTATTTTTTAAATAAGTGCTGCTTCAACTGAAGAGAGCCTTGGGACAGCAGCAGGTGTGATTCAGCAGATCCCCACTCCAGGTCCTGCCTGACTCCGGGCCTCCGTGTGCCTATCTGTGCAATGGGCCCGGCGAGGCCTCACACCCTTCCTCGTGAGCATGAAGAATGCAGATGATAAGAAGTGGGCGCTGTGCCGAAGCTGTGGAAGCGACTGTCCCTGTCCCCACTTTGCAGATGAAGAAACCGTGGTCAAGAGGTGCATGACTCTATTCCCAAATACCAACAGCATTGATATCTAGTAGGCTGGAGGGTTGGGCCATGAAGTTCCAAAACAGTGAGAGCAGGATTCAAATTCAGACAATTCAGTCCTAGTGTTGGGCTCTTAATGGCTTGAAATGTCACTGCCAATATGATTCAAGGAAGATTAAAAAAAAACCAAAAACCTCCACAATTGATTTTTAAAATTTGCACAGTTAGGTTTGTATGGTCACAGACGTGTTTAGGTACAGTCATCTGCTGCTCACTGACATTTCAGTCACCAGTGAACTGCAGATATGGGTTGTTCTCCTGGGGTTACCTCTCCTAGGGATGTCGTGGCCATCTTAGTTCATACAACAGAGAAATCGCCCTCCACGGCATTTCTCAGAACATATCCCTGTGGTGGAGAGGCGCATGACTGTACTCCCAAGTACGAACAGCATTAATATCTAGTGCCAGGTTTTTTCTGCCTTGGAACTGTTGACATTTGTGGCTGGTTAGTTCTGTGTGGCAGGGAGCTGTCCTGTGCAATTTAGGATGTTGAGTGACATCCCATCTATTTATTAGATGTCGCCTCTTGCATCCCTCAAGCTAAGACAATCCCAAATGCCTGCAGACATTGCCCAATGCTCCCTGAGCACAGTCCCCCTCCCCCATCGAAAACCACTCATCCCGTGGATGGGAGGAAGAGGAAGTCCACTTTCTAAACCCTCCACTGGGCATTTTGCCACGTGCAGGCACGACACACTGAAGTTGGAGAAAGCGGCAATAAATAAAGATGAAAAAATGAAGCAGAGTCTCTGGATGACGGATGGCGGGTGGTGGAAGAAGAGATGGATGATTCTCCACTAAGGGGTCAGATGTCAGAGCCTGTGCATTCTGGGAGGGCATTTCCAGACTGTTGGTCAATCCCTGCATTTTCTAGAAGAGGAGAGGAGGCCCACAGAAGGCAGGCTGCGCAGGGTTCGAGGAGAGGCTGGGGCCGGGGACTTCTGTCCAGTGTTCTGATTTCAGGAATGTGGAAAAACAAGTGGGAGAGGAGTCACACGGAGAACCTTCTGCTCTTCAGTGGGAGGCTCCCGGGGCTCCAGAGTGGAGCTGCCACCCGGCCTGGTGCCTTTGATGGTGACCTTCTGGAGCAATGGGCTCCACAAACAACTTGGCCCCCGTGGACCCTCAGTGTGGAGAGTCTGCATACATGTGACAGTCTGTGTCAAGGGCCAGAGGAGGAGAGGAGTTAGTTTATTTATTTATTTATTTGCTCTTTTTAGATATCCATGACAGTAGAGTGTATTCTGACATATTATACATACATGGAGCATAACATTCTAACCAGGTTCCCATTCTTGCAGTTAGTTGTACATGATGTGGAGTTTCACTGGTGGTGTGTTCATATAGAAACACGGGAAAGCTATGTCTGATTGATACTACTGCCCTTCCTATTCCCTTCATTACCCTTTGTCTACTCCAATGAACTTCTATTCTACTCCCCCCACCTCTTATTTTGGGTCAGCATCTGCATATCGGAGAGAACATCTGGCCATTGGTTCTTTGGGGGGATTGGCTTATTTCACTTAGCATGATAGTCTCCAGTTCCATCCATTTACTGCCAAATGCCATAGTTTCATTCCTCTTTATGACTGAGTAATATTCCATGTGTATATATACCACATTTTCTTAATCCAGTCATCTATTGAAGGGCACCTAGGTTGGTTCAATAACTTAGCTATTGTTAATTGAGCTGCTATAAATACTGATGTGGCTGCGTCACTATAGTATGCTGATTTTAAGTCCTTTGGGTATATATAGAGGAGTGGGATAACTGGGTCAAATGGTGCTTCCATGCAAGTTTTCTGAGGAATCTCCAAACTGCTTTCCAGAGTGATTGCACCAATTTGCAGTTCCATTAGCAACATACAAGTGAAACTTTCCCCCCACATCCTCACCAACATTTATTGTTACTTGTATTCTTGATAACTGCCATTCTGACTGGGGTGAGATGGAATCTCAGTGTTGTTTTAATTTACATTACAAGGAGTTGGTTTGGCAGCTCCCTTTGGTGGCACCATGAATTTCCTGTGTAGGCTAAGAAGACCGGTGGGGACCAAATGGGTCCTGAAAGCCTGAGCTTCAGGTCAAAAAGATAGGGGTGTCTAGGGCTGCGGAGAGTGGGGCAGACCCAGGGAGAGCCGTAGCCATGGTTCTGAGATCAGAACTTCTTCTAGAGTTGTCCCAGTGAGGGCGACAACCCTCCTTTATGGCCCACTTACTATACATCGAAGATTCCATGGTGTGTCCGCAGGGTGGACGTAGGATTCAGACCTGGGTCAACTCCAATGGAACCCTGAGCAGCCATTAAAACAAATGGGAGGGGCTGGGGGTAGAGCTCAGTTGGTAGAGAGCTTGCCCTACCTGCACAAGGCCCTGGGTTCGATCCCCAGCACCATCACCATAAGGAAAACAAACAAACAAACAACAAAAAATAAATAAAAATGAGAAAGTGGAGCCATTCACAGCAGGCAAGAGGTGGAAGAAAAGTGGCCACTGACAGATGGGTGGGCGAGACAAACTTGGTGTGGGCCCACAGTGGAATATTTGGCCTTAAAAAGGAAGGGAATTCTGACCTACGCTACCACTTGGATGAGCCCGAGGACCTTGTGGTAAGGGAAACAAGAGAGTCACAAAAACACAAATATTGTAAGATTCCCCTTCTCTGAGACTCATCTGAGGTACTTGATCAGTCAAATTCATAGAAATAGAGAGAGAGCTGTTGGTGGCTGGGGAGGGTGGGCAGTTTTGGAGAATGAAAAGAGTTCTGGAGGTTGGTGGCCTGGTGTGAATGTGTTCAATGCCACCAAATCACACATGTAAAAAATAATTCAGGCACTAAATTTTATGTTGTTGTGTTTCATCATAATTTCTGTTGAAAAGGATGCGGCAGAATCTGGGGTAACAGGGCTCCCTCAGGGAACGAGGCCACTGTGAGATCTGGAATCAGGGCTTTGTTATTGGCGTCACACTGCTCCACAGTTGGGGAGGTGGAAAGTCAGGGACAACCAGAGGGTACGAGAAGACTGAGGAGTAGACATTCAGCTGCCTGGTAGGACAGGACTGGCGCCCAGGGAGGTCTCCAGGAAGCGACATTTCTGCATGGCATGTCCCTGCAGCCCATTCTCCCAGGTCTGATGGCGGGTCATGCCCCTTAGAGTAGCTGGGCCATAGGTTGGGAAGAAGAGCAGAATGTGAAGAGAGGAGTGTGAGGAGGACCAGGGACCCACTAGCAGCTCAGCATCCGCCCATCATGGCCTCTGATTGTGATGACCTTGAGAGGGGTTCGACCTTGACAGAGGAATGGCTCAGGACTTGCATCCAGATCTCCACAGATGCCTCTTCTGTCCAAATCTGACTGGAAACCCTACTGCAAAGGGTGCTGCTACCCAGCTTGACCAAGATGAACAAAAAGAGGTCCCTTTGGGGTGGTGGAATGCTTTCCTAGAATTAGTTAATTGAAAATAGATGGAGGGAACAACGGATGTTAGAAAAGTTATTATTTTTTTTTTACTGTGGTCAAATACACAGAACATGAGATTTAACATTGTAACCACTTTGAAGTTGTCTAGTTAGTGGCATTAACTCTGTTCAGTGTGGTGAATCTTCTCCAAAACTTTTTTATCCTCTTGATTTAAAACTCTGAGCACATTATTTTGCGCGCGCGCACACACACGCACAAGCCTTTGCTGCTGTATGCAGAGGATATCTCCGGAAAGATATTCACTAAATTAGTGCTGGTTTCCTCTGGGATGGGAGACTGGCAGGTGGGTGGAGATATCTGCTGTTGGAGGGCTTACTTTCTATTGTTCTTTCTTTTTTTATTTTATTTTATTTTTTTTGGTGGTGCTGGGGTTTGAACTCAGGGCTTAATGCATGCAAGGCAAGCACTCTACCAACTGAGCTATATCCCCAGCCTCTGTTCTTTCTTTCTTTTTTTTTTTTTTTAAATAGTTTTATTTTTTAGTTGTTGATAAACCTTTATTTATATGTGGTGCTCAGAATTGAACCCAGTGCCTCACATGTGCCAGGCAAGTGCGCTACCACTGAGCCCCAGCCCCACCCCTCCTCGCGTCTTTCTTTTGGACTGCTTAAACAGTGTAATTTTATTTTTCTGGAGCCGCTCTGGTCCTTGACTTCTGATTGAGTTTATGAGGTGGGCAGCGTCCCTTTTCCAAATCCATTAGCGCCTGGTTGCCTTTCCCCACCTTCCCCAGAGACACAGAACTTGGGGCACAGTTTGGCGTGGTGGAAAGGTGGCTGAATGATGAGTTGCTGTGCAGCCTTGGGGAGCCCCTTCCCCTCAGCCTCCTCCTCTCCAGTCCTACCAAGAAAGTCCTGGCAGAGGTGGCGCCTGAGAGTCCACCACACTCAGACCCTCTGGGATGTCTTGATTCTAATCAAAGTTTAGATTAAATTCCCCCCGGAGGCTGGGTCTTCCCAGTGGAGGGGGAGGTACAGAGGCAGAGAGAGAGGGAGTGAGAGGCAGGTTAGAAATGAGCGTCCTCAGTTACCTTCTGCTCAGAGACAGAACTGGCCCCAATTGAACTCAGCTTCAGTAAGGGGAGCAACTTGGAAAACACAGTTTGCTGTAGGTTTCCTTGCTATCTATCTATCTATCTATCTATCTAATCTATCTATCTTTTTTTGGTACTTGGTATTGAACTCAGGGGCACTTGGCACACCCAGCCCTATTTTGTATTTTATTTAGAGACAGGGTCTCACTGAGTTGCTTAGCACCTTACCCTTGTTGAGGCTGCCTTTAAACTCTCAGTCCTCCTGCCTCAGCCTCCTGAGCAGCTGGGATTACAGACGTGTGCCACCGCGACCGGCCCTTGCTATCCTCATTTTATTTTATTTTTCTCTTACATATTGAAATGTATTCATTACTATTAAGATGACAAATGTCCATTTGTGCATGTTAAATCTTTGAGCTTCCCGTACCTCGGTAGACACCGGCCTAGTCAAACGGGGATACGGTGAGTGGGGTGTGTCCGGTGCCCCGGAGGGAGAAGGCAGAAGGGGTGGGAAAAGCCTAACCAGTCGGCAGATTTCGGTTCGGACTTCAGCTCTCCAGCACATGGTAAATGTGACAAAAGTTCTATTTATAATAATCATTATTATTCTATACTATAAAATAAAATGATTACCCACAGTAAAGTATAACTTTAAAATAAAGTTTTTACATGTATTTTTTAGGAAATGCAAGTCGTGTATAGCTCATGAGGCACATAATACCTCCTACAAGATCCAGAAGATAGTGACAAGAGTGGCTTTTCTAGGGAAAGGAATGAGCCCCAGGGTAGCGGGTTAGGGGGTAGGGGTGTGCTCTACCTTTTATACTTTAAAAATGGCTTGATTTTTAAATCTTGGGAATGTGTAACTTTTTAAAAACTAGGCTGACAAGCACAGAGAGAAATACTGCATGATCTCAGTCATATGTGGAATCTTAAGAGTTGAGCTCACAGGCTGAGAGTGGCACAGTGGTTAGCACAGGCTGGGGGTGGGGCAGGCGGAGGGAGGGCTGGGGCAGGGTGGAGGATGGGTACTAATCAGTTAGAGAGGGGGAGGAAGTTCTGTGTACCATTTCACGGTAGGGTAGCTATAGATAATGATAATGCACTGCAGATTTCAAAAAGCCAGAAGAAAGATTTAGAGTGTTCTCACCACAAAAGAAAATAAGTGCTAGAGGAGACAGAATAACATATCAAAGCATCACATGGTACCCTATAAATATGTACCATTTTTAGATGTCAATTTTAATTTTTTAAATTGATAAATGGTGAAAAAAAATAGACTGATTCCAAGTCTTGGGCAGGAAGTGCACAGAAAAGCTTGGAATATTTTATAATCAATATTAAGTAGCACTGGGCACGGTGGCACACGCCTGTAATCCCAGAGACTTGGGAGGCTGAGGCAGGAGGATCGAGAGTTCAAAGCCAGCCTCAGCGAGGGTGAGGTGCTAAGCAACTCAGTGAGACCCTGTCTCTAAATATAATAGGAAATAGGGCTGGGATGTGGCTCAGTGGTCGAGTGCCCCTGGGTTCAACCTCTGGTACCAAAAACGAAAGAAAAAGAAAAAGATTAAGTAGCAAGGAAGCTCTGAGAGACTAAGTCATGCAACTGAAGGGGCTACCACCGGCTGAAGACAGGAGGGAATGAAAGCGGAATTGCAAGGGCAAACAGCTACAATACATCTACAGTTCATAAAGACAGAAGTAAATATAAACAAATATATGGGGCTGGGGCTATAGCTCAGAGTGTTTGCCTAACATGTGTGGGGTACTGGGTTGGATCCTTAGCACCTCATAAAAATAAACAAATAAAATAAGGGCATGCTGTCCACCTACAACTACAAAAAATTAAAAACAAATATATATATGTAAATATACATATGTGTATATATACATACATACATACATACATATTGGTCATCTCTGGAGGATGCTGCGTTGGAATGATTGCAAGGACCTGATTCTTCATTCTTCCCTGAATCCACAGGGGATTGGGCAGCTCTTTCCGTCAGGGGAACCACGCCGCCCACTCTAGGGTTGGCCATGTGACTGGCTTTAGCCAATGGGTGCTGGTGAATGTGACCTAACAGTGTTGAAATGTGCTTATGGGGTTGGACTTGCTCTTGGGTTCCTGCCCCCACCAAGAGAACATATCCCACTGTGGCCCATCAGCCCCAGAAGAATAACAGTCACATTGAACAGACCTGACCCCAGGGGCAGCTTGGGGCCAAGCTCCACGGCTTCAGCCATACCTCTCAGACGTGTGGGAGAAAATCAAATGCAAACTGTCATATACTGCTGAGTTTGGGGATGGGTTGTTGCTCAGCATTATTGTGAATGAGTAGTTGACTGATATACTATGGTAATGGTGTTATAGTTTGCATTTAAAAATAAAAAAGCCCTTATAGAAGTCTAATACTCCCATGCCTTAGGCATGTCATAAATTTTGTGTTCTTTTTCTTGTTCAGAAAAAAAAAAAAAATGGGAGGAGCACACAGCATAGCTGTCCTGAGCCCTGCTGCCTTTGCCGTCTCCCGGTGTTCCTGGAAATGTCAGGCGCAAATGACAGGGTCACTGAGAAGAACTTCCTTAAGGAGCAATTCGATGAGGAAAATGTGATTTTAATACTAGTCCCAGTTACAGAGGAACAAGACTATCCAATAGAAACAAGTGTTTCTTCAACTGCAGAAATCAAACAGGAAGTCTGCTTTCCTGAAACAAAACCTAATTGTAAAATATGACCCCTTCCCTTGCCGACCATTTTGCCTCCAATTAATAAGGTTTCTCGGGATACTTTGCGAAACTGGTGCCAACAATTTGAGTACTGATGGCCAGAAAATAGAGGTTTATTTGAGGCTACAGAAGCATGCATATCCTGAACAAAAATATGATATTCCTGAAACATCTCAGGAGGCCAGATTGAAGCCAGTTTCCAGGAAATGAAAGGCAGTGGCCAATGCAGCAGGGCTTCAGGAAAGTCATAATAAGGTTAAAAGAGAGGAAGAGACTAACATGGTTGAAGTGGTAAATTCAGCTCAGGAGTCCATATTGGCATCTTGGGCAAGGATCGCTGCCAGAGCCACTCAGCGCAAGGCTGTGAATTCGTGTCCCATCCCTACTTCTGTGGAGGCCTTTTTGCTGCAAACCTCTGGTGTCAGGTGGTGTGTGGTCCATGGCCAATTTCTTTCTGCAGAAACAGCAGGATGGGTTCACCTGCAGTTCCATGCAGGTCAGACTTGGGTCCCTGACACTCCCAAGAGGATGATTTCCCTCTTCCTGTTACCTGCCTGTATTTTTCCACCCTCGGGACTAGAAGATAATATGTTATGCCCTGAATGTGTAAAAAGGAATAAGAAGATGATGAAAGGATTAATTATAACAAGAGAGAAAAGGCAATGCACTGTAGGAGACCAAAAGGTGCCGCCTTAAGCAATGTTGAAGTACTATTTTGATCTGAAGGCAATTGAGAAGAAACAGACAAAAAGTTTTCTGCTTTCCAACTATTGGCCTCAAAACAGGACATAAATTTGCAAATATTCCTCTTCCCTCCCAGGACAAGTGGTGGAGAGCCCATAGGTAAATCATCACATAGCCTGATGAATGCTGGGTTGGTTTCTGACCATCTTTCATTTTCTTTTTTTTTTTTTTTAATTTTTGATATTTATTTTTTAGTGGACACAACATCTTTGTTTGCATGTGGTACTGAGAACCGAACCCGGGCCGCACGCATGCCAGGCAAGCGCGCTACCGCTTGAGCCACAACCCCACCCCCCATCTTTCATTTTCAGTGTCTCCTGATCATTTGTGTCAGACTCAAGTATTAACTATATATATATATATATTTTTAAGCAGAGCTGCTAGGTTTATGGGGAAACTGAGCAAAAGAGTTCTCTTATGCTTCTCTTTAATATTAATTTTTTTGTGTGTATACTAAGATTGAACTCAGGGACACTCTACCACTGGGCTATAACCCTAACTCCCTGCCTCTTTTTTTTGTTTATTTTTTGGTGCTGGGAATTTAACCACTGAATCACATCCCCAGCCCTTTTAATTTGAGACAAGTTCTTCCAAGGTTGCTTAGGGTCTCACTAAATTGCTGAGACTGCCCTTGATCTTGCAATCCTGTCTCAGCCTCCTCTAAGTAGCTGAGATATAGGTGTGCATTATCTCACCTGGCTTTAATATTAACATGTCCTATTAGTGTTGTACATTCCTTAATTGATGAGTCAATATTGGTATATTATTAATTTTGGTGGTGGGTGGGGTACCAGGGATTGAACTCAGGAGCACTCAACCACAAAGCCACATCCCCAGCCCTATTTTTGTATTTTACTTAGAGACATGGTCTCATGAGTTGCTTAGCACCTTGTTAAATTGCTGAGGCTGAGTTTGAACTTGAGATCCTCCTGCCTGTATCTCCAGAGCCACTGTGATTACAGGCATGTGCCACCAAGCCCAGCCTATTATTAATTATTAACTACCTATTATTACTAGTTATAATGAATTATTATCTTTATGTGCACTGAGGATCGAACCCAGGGCCTCACACATGTAGTCAAGCACTCTACCACTGAGCTACAACCCCAGTTGTATATTTGGTTTCATGCTTTTTGTTGAACGTCTTATGATTTTGATCTGTGTGTGTGTGTGTGTGTGTGTTTGTGTTTTACTAGGGATTGAACCCAGGAAAACACTACTACTAATCTATATTCACAGCCCTTTTTATTTTTTATTTTGATATAGGGTCTCAGTAAATTACTGAGGCTGGTTGGGTGTGGAGATACACATTTGTAATCCCCCAGAGACTTGGGAGGCTAGGTCAAGAGGATTGCAAGTTTGAGATCAGTCTCAATAGCTTAGCAAGACCCTGTCTAAAAATAAAAAGACGGGGTGTGGCACAGTGGTAAAGCATCCCTGGTACCCCCCTCCCCCCCAAAAAAAAAGTTGCCAAAGCCAGCTTTGGATTTGCAATCCTCCTGCCTCAGTCTCCCAAGTAGTTGGGATTATGGCCCCCACCACACTTGGCCACTGACTAAGGTTTGACGTGTATCCAACATTCTGCATGATAATTCATAATTATCTAGGCCCTAATGCTCCATTCCTCAGTTCTACCTGTTTTTTCCTCCCGTCAAGCCTCTGTAAATCAGATGTTTTTACTGACATTGTAACTTTGCCCTTTTTAGGATGCTTTATATTTAGAATCATACACGTGTATTTTAAAATAGTCTGAAATATGTATTTAAGGTCTCTTCATGTCTTCATGGATTATTTTTATAGTGCTGAGTATATCAATTCTCAAGATATACCACAGTTCATGTATTCATTCAGCTACTGAAAGACACCTTGGTTGTTTCCAAGTTTTGGCAGTTATGAATAAAGCTGCTATAAACATAAAAAAAAAATGCCACATTTGGAGATGTGTACTAAAATATCTATGAAATTAAAAAGAATTACTTATTTTAAGAGACAAACAGTACCCCATTGGCCCTACATCCATCCGTGTGGCTATTCAGAGTGTCCTGGAGTTCCAGTGTCCTGAGGCACTTTTCTATCCCCGGGTAGTGATCCTGATGCTAGGGGTCTGGAGTCCTGGAGGGCTGGGGCTGGGGATGCTGAGTAGGGCACTGTCCAGGGTCTTCATTTGGGGGATCTGTGGGTCACAGAGCAAAGGGCTTCACCAAAGCTCTCCTGAGCCGAGGCTCCTCCCAGGACTCCTGACACCTCTGCTGTCCGTGGCTCTGTGCAGGAAGCACAGGAGCCATTGCTGTCTCTGGGCATCTCCTCCCCTCCCCACCCTCCACCCCTGACTCAGCCTGGGAAAGTCCAGAATGGCCGGGGAGCTCCAGGGAATGCCATTCAGTCTTCCCCTTCTGGCTGTGCAAACGCCCATCACAGCGCCCATCCAGATCCCCGAGGGCCTGGTGGAGACACGGGGCCCTCACAGACCCAGACGAAGGGGTGCAAGGGAAAGCAGGCTCTTCATCAGGGACCCAGCTGTGTGCTTTCCCCCCCCTCTGTTCCTCAGAACCCCCCACTGAACCCGCACCAGCACAGCCACTGCGGCCCCTCCCACACCTCCTGGGTCTTGCTTCACATATCTGTCTCCATCTGCTGGACTGTCATTCTGATTCCACGGGACTTCTCCAGCTTTGGGGTCAGAAGAGGTCTTCCAAAGTCTCCTGGGTGTCAGAGACCATTGCTGCAACCCACTTACCCCAGCGAGAGAAGGGGCTTTCTAGGTTCCCCTGACCCCAGCTGCAGTAGCCTGCTCCTGCTCCCCGTCTGGGGGGACCAGCTGTCTCCCCATGGGGCCAGGACAGCTTGGCCAGAGCAAGGGCTGCTCTTTCTGTGCTTGTGCAGTTTGGGGTCCCTGAGTGCCATCCTCTAACTTCTGTGTGGCCCGTTCGCTCATGTCCGGGTGTTTGCTCAAAAATTGCCTTGTTATGGACCTCGAAAACAGTGATAGCAGCCAGTCACCAAAGACCCTATGCCACACAATTCTACTTATAAGAACTGTCCAAAATAGGCAGATGCATGGGGACAGAAAGTTAGGGGTTGGGGATGATGGAAAGCAGGGAGTCACTGCTGGTGGGTCCAGGGTTTCTTTGGGGGATGATGAAAATGTTCTGGAATTAGTCTGTGGTGATGGTTACACAACTCTGTGAACAGACTAAAAGCCACCAAACTGTAGTCTTTTAAAGGGTGAAAAGTATGTGAGTGACATCACAATAAAGAGGTTTTTAAAAAGTGGAAATAGAGAGTGGCCTTATCAACGAAGCGTTCCCTGGCTGCTTTATTTGAGACCGAGCTCCCTCTCTGCTGCCCACCCTGCCCTCATTCAGCTTCCTTGTTCTTGGTTCCGTGTATCAGCACCTGTCATGTTGCTCTGTTTTTGTTTCCTGTCTCTGTCCTCTGCTGAAATACAGTCAGGGATGCCACTGTGCTGATTGTTGTACTCTCAGGACTTAGAACAACACCAGACATGTAGTAGGTTCTCAATAAACAGTTTCTGAATCGATTGTCCATTCCAATCCTGTATCAAGGTTCCCCAGCGGGCATCTCACCTGAGGGGTCTCAGAGAACGGACCTCTTTTAAGCATCTTTGAACCAACATTTTATGGGGAGTCTGCCTTTGGGCTCTAGCTCCTCCTTTGCTCCCATTACTCCCCATTCATCACCATTTTGCCCACTCTGTCAAGGGAGGTCTCCTGCAAGACTTTCTTTGCTCCTTCTTCTCATTTCTGTGCCTGTCTGCCACAGGCCTGTCACCTCGATGACTGCGATATCCAAACGATCCTTATCCCTCCTGCCTCTTGCACCCCTGGCATCCTGTTTGCAAATCCATCCCTGATCCACTTGGCACAGCTCCTTCTTTAAACTTTCCAGTGACTTCTTTTAGCTCTTGGAATAAAGGTGTGAGGCTCCGTCTGAGGTTCAAAGCCCTTCAGAACCCGGCTGACACCCCCCACCCTCCTGCGTGTTCCCACTCACCCTCTGGAGCGACTTTGGAACTCGAAGCCCCCATCAAGCTTCTATTCTCCACACACCACCACCTCTGCCTGGACACATGCCCTGCCCTCTTGGCCTTCAGGGCTTCAGTGTTGCTTCTTTCCATAACTTGAGGCTGTGACAACCAGGGACACTGTGCATCCCACTTCTCTTTTTGTGTTGCATTGAAGGCTGACTTGTCTGTCCCCCACTGTGAGGCTGAGTGATTCTTATACATAGGAATTCTGCACTTGGTGTGTGCTCAGTGCTGCTTACAGGTTCCAACCAAAAGATGAATGAGCAAATGCAGGCAGACATCTCTTTTTCCAAGAGATGCCATTCTTCTCTGCATTTCTTCCCTCCTTCCTTCCTAATCATGTCCACTCTGCCAGGCGTAGTGGAAGTCTCACCTGCCTGGGACCCAGGTTCAGGATGCATGCCTGGGCCAGGCTGGACCATGCTGCAGAGAGAGCACCCTGTGCTGGACTTAGAGCTCCAGTGGATCTGGCTTCCTTGAGGAAACAGGACTCCGAGGATGAGGGTCTGAGTCTGGGTGACCTTGGATGGTACCTCACATTCTCAGGGCCTCAGGGTCCTCTGCTCCTGGGACCAGCATCAGGAATGCAGACAGGACACGGCCCTGATATTAGCTATGGCCCCACATCCCACAAGCCCTATTCCTGGGGATTGCTCCTCAAGCTTGCCAATCCCCGCCTGCTTTCCTTAGCAGCCTGGGACTGGAAGGAAGCTGGTGGGGCCTGCCTGCGACCCAGTGGATCCCTTCAGGCCGGCCCTCAGCCCTCGGGGCCTCAGTCTCCCTGCTCTGATTTCCTGGTGTCTAGGAAAGACTACCAAGTAGGCCTCAAGCCTGCAGCAGGGTGGCCCTGTCCCAGAGGCCTCCGTGTACCAGTTTGGAACTTTGACCTGGACCATGGTGCCTACCAGGCTGGGTGCTGGTGCCCTGGTGGGGCCCTTTATCAGGAGAGAGCCTGCCATCATGGCCTGGGGAAGGAATGTGCTTCACCCACAGGAGCAGGCCCGGGTCGGGTTGCGAGTCTGGTTAATGCCTCGGTGCATTAGGCCTGTCGCCCGTTGACAGGATTTTTTGTTTAATTGGAGGCATAAGAAAACAATAACCTCTGTCGGCCTTAAGGGCCCAGCGGCAGCGTAGCAGGGAGCACTTAGTGACGAGGGGAGGTGGGAGCCTGTGGACTCCTAGCCTCTGCCAGGCTGGCTGGGTGTTCCTGGGCAGGTCTCTTCTCCTCTGTGGACTTCAGTCTCACCATGTGGCTGTGAGCAGGTTGCTGGAATCCTGCTGGCTAGCTCCAAGTGCAACACCTGTCAGAACGTGTCCAGGAGCTTGGCAAATGCAGATTCCCAGGCCCTGTACTGGGTCCAGACTCTCCTGAGACTCATCCATCTGCTGCCTTGTCTCAAGCATGATGTGGCAGGACCCGCACACTGCAGCCAGGTTAGCCCTGCCATTCCCAAATGCTTGGCACTGGCTCTGGCCCACAGCAACCATCAGCCTCTCCTGGGGAGTTGCAAGTCAAAAGGGTAGGCTCCAAAATGCTCACAGGGTATAATTCTAGTAATTTCAGTTTTGTTCCTGTTTTATGTATGAGCGCTTGCTGATTTTCCTACAATGAACATGCACAGGAGTATAATTGAAAAAATAGGCCTGGCCTGGTGACACACAACTGTGATCTCAGTGACTCTGGAGGCTGGGGTAGGAGGATGGCAGGTTTGAAGCCAGCCTCAGCAACTTAGTGAGGCCCTAAGCAATTTGGTGAGACTCTGTCTCAAAATAAAAAAATAAAAAGGGGAGGGATATAGCTCAGTGGTAAAATACCCCTGGGTTCAATCGCTAGTACGAAAAAAAAGTAATAATAGTAATAATTATGGGGAAAATTGAGATATCTCTACAGAGGATGATAGTCTTCTTGGTAGATGCTCGTGTGATATGTATTTAAATTGTCTCGTATGGCTTTTGGATTGCAACAGCCATCAGGCTTACTGAAACCAGCAAAACAACAGAACACGAATGCAAACACACAAAAAGTTGTTACACAACCCCCATCCGTCCCTTCCCCTGAGGTAACTGATGTTAACAGCCCCAACGGACTTCATTCCATGCAGGGCCTCCTGCACTCACACAGACCAGACACCTTGGTGCATGGCCTGTTTGGGATTTTTTTTAAAAATTTAAAACAACAAAGTCAAATCATCACATACACTACTTTGCAACTTATTTTCTCCCTTGACAATATATCCTGGACATTTTTAGGAGAAAACACTATCTCATTTCTACTTAGATTCGCTCAGTAAGCTTAGAGGGCTCCTGGCTTACGATGGTTAGACTTAGGATTTTTTGACCTTACAATGGCTGGTGTGGAAGCAATACGCATAAGTCCTTTCCAATTTTGAATTTTGATCTTTACCTGAGCTCATGGTATGCAGTATGATCCTCTCTTGACAATTCTCTCTCTACATGGAAATTGCACAACTCCATTGGGGCTGGGAGGTGCCATACAACATGTTGCTAACCTAGGACATTCAGTGGGTTAGGTAGAATACATACATTTTAAAATTACAGCATATTCAACTTACAATGGGTTTGTGGGGACATAAGCCCACCCATCATAAGTTGAGGAGTATCAATTTCATTTTCTTTCTTGCCTCTCTAAATGAAAATAAAAGCTACTCAGTAACATTGGTGTCCCAGTTTGGAACTTTGACCTGGATGGAGCATTCCACACTCATTCCCCTCCACTACACACACGTGCATACACCCACACCTCTGTGCATGCATGCACACACAAATATAACACACCCCTGGCCTTCCCTCTCTTTGCATTGTTTGGTGAACCTGAAATCTTACCCCCACGAAACCATATGTCCTTCAAGAGCAGAGCATGGGTCTCAGTCACTCTGGACCCTCTCAGCCTACCTGGCTGGACTCACACTATGAATTTAGGTGCTGCTTTCTAAATGAGCATCTAAAACCATGAGCCGCCAGAAGCCCCCAGGAGCAGCCCCTTCTTGAAGCTCCAGAGATGGGGTCTGGTGAGTTGGGGGAAGGGCAACTTCAGCCTTCACACAACAGCCACATCAACCTCCTCTGACCCAGAGATGCAAACTGAGGCCCCATCCAACCACAGATGGGTTTAGTTCGACCCAGTCAGCACTAAAAATGTGTTTTAAGTTAAAACACTTTAAAGTGTTTGATATAATAACCTAGATTCCTGACTTGTCCTGAAAACTACAGAATTTAGCAACTCTGGGCCCAGATTCCCAAATGGCCACAACTGGGGTGACGGGACACTGCCCCAAAGCTAGACACAGCTTCACTGGATGACTTCATTCAATTACATCCCAGTGCTCTGCTGGCAGAGGGTCCCAAGAGAATGCTGGACAGTCCTTGCCACGGGCTTCTTCTGGCCCCTTCATTGGCAGAAATATGTTTCCAAGTCACTCTTTGGTGACTGAAAGTAGCACAATGCTAATTAATAACAGCTACAAATAATCGAGTACTATTATATTCTGGGTTCCAAGTTAAGCAACGGCTTTCAGGGGCTCCTGGATCCTGCTAGCAGTCCTTCCTAGAAATGATTGTCTCCGTGGATGGGATGAAGACACTGAGGCTCAGTTGGTAACTTGCCTGACTCCTCGATCAAGTGGAGGAGACAGAATTCCAATCAAACCCCAAAGCCCAGGCCTGAGCCTGCCAGGCCCGACTGCCTTAGGGAGCCATGGAGATATGCTGATTTGCAAATTAGCCTAATAGAGGAGGTCTCCTTCTCTGGGGCTCAGCTTTCTTTTCCACGAAATGGAAGGGATAATAATAGCTGCTTCCTATGGAAATGGAAGGCTGAGATACTGCATTAAAATAGTGTATCTATAGATTTCTTTGATGGCTGGCATCAGAAATAGTGGCTAAAATGTCAGCAAAAAGAGAGATTGTTGGAGAGGACATGACTCGCTTAGAGGATCTCCAGAAAAGAGAAGAACCAGAGATGCTCAGGAATCAAAAGAGGAATAATGGACACCCTTGCCAAAATGCCACTCCTGAACGAGTAGGCTCTAGCTTTTTTTTTTTTTCCTCCCCTCCCTGATGCAAGGTCCTTGGAGATGGGCCTGGCTTGGGTCACATTCCTACCTGGCTTATGTCAGGTTGGCTAGAAGCAACCTGCTTGAGATGAGGATTCTTGTGCAATTTTCTTGTTGTGAGTATGTGTACGTGCGCGCGCATGTGTGTGTGTGTGTGTGTGTGTGAAAGAGGGGGGGACGGGGGGGACTGGGGGGTGCTGTCAGAAGAGGAGGCTTGGGAACAGGATTGGCAGGGCAAGAAGCTACTCAAAGATGTGGTTTCCAGGGAAGTCCAATTGAGCCTGATACCACAGCAGGTCTGGAGTGTGAATTGCTCACCTTGAGGCCAGGGGGCTAGACTTATCCCACATTCCTCAGCTATGGACTCCAGAGCACCCCTGAGGGGAGAAGTGCAGCTTCTCTGACAGCCCAAGACCTTAGGTAATCCCGGGGGAAGGAGGTAATTTTGAGCTATCTGCATCCAACCACCCAAGTTCCAATGGGAAACCCAGGAAGGGATGTAGGCAAGGCCTCAGACGCTTCTGTTCTCTTACTCATTCCTAAGTGTCCTAACCAGGGAGACTAATTGCCTCAAAAGAAATCAGGGTGCTATTTCCAGAAGGTGAAATGGATACAGAGAGCTAAAAATAAATATTCACTACAAATGGTAAGCCTTGAGCCTGCCTGTGAAGGAAGGCATAAACCAATGGTGGCTTTTAACATGACAAGGTATTAACATGGAGGGTTGGGCCCAGATTCCACAGATGCCATCTGGAGCAAGGTGCCAGATCTCAGCGCAGCATTTACAAAGCAGACAAAAACTGGTTGTTCCCAACCCCTGCTCCACATTATGAGGGGGTTGTAAGGGGTTGGAAGTCGCCAAGGATGAAGAGAAAGCAAACCCCCGCCCCCAACACACACACACACACATTAAGAAATTAAATTTTATTGTTAATATTTCATGAACCCAGAAGTATTTGATATATATGGCTAGAAAAAGGAGACAACTCTCAAGGTGTCTGCAGAGTTAACAATGCATAGTAGTTATTTCACATGTCTCAACAGTGGGTTAGAAATGGAGTGGTCTTAGAAAAAGTAGGCCCTAATCTCCATCATGTGGGATTCGGCCCCAACTTCCTTAATAAGACTCCTATAGCACAAGAATTAAAATTAAGGATCAATAAATGGGATGGATGCAAACTAAAAAGCTTCTTCTCAGCAAAAGAAACAATCCTTGAGGTGAACAGAGAGCCTACGTCTTGGGAGCAAATTTTACCCCTCACACATCAGAGCACTAATCTCTAGGGTGTATAAAGAACTCAAAAAGCTAAACACCAAAAAAAAAAAAAAAAAGAAAAAAGAAACCCAATCAATAAATGGGACAGGACCTGAACAGATACCTCTCAGAAGATGATATACAATCAATCAACAAATACATGAAAAAATGTTCATCATTTCTAGCAATTAGAGACATGCAAATCAAAACTAAGATTTCATCTCACTCCCACCAGAATGGCAGCTATTATGTATACAAACAACAATAAGTGTTGGCAAGGATATGGGGAAAAAGGTACACTCATACACTGCTGGTGGGACTGCAAATTGGTGCAGCCAATATGGAAAGCAATATGGAGATTCCTTGGAAAATTGGGAATGGAACCACCATTTGACCCAGCTATCCCTCTCCTCCATCTATATACCCAAAGGACTTAAAAAAAAGCATACTACAAGAACACAGCCACATCAATGTTTATAGAAGCACAATTCACAGTAGCTAAACTGTGGAACCAACCTAGATGCCCTTCAGGAGATGAATGGATAAAAAAAATGTAGTATTTATACACAGTGGAATATTACTCAGTGATAAAAGAGAATAAAATCATGGCATTTGCAGGTAAATAGATGGAGTTAGAGGAGATAAATCTAAGTGCAGTTAGCCAATCCCCCAAAACCAAATGCTGAATGTTTTCTCTGATATAAGGAGGCTGATTCATAGTGGGGTTGAGAGAGGGAGCATGGGAGGAATAGACGAACTCTAGATAGGGCAGAGGGGTGGGAGGGGAAGGGAGGGGCATGGGGTTAGAAATGATGGTGGAATGTGATGGTCATTATTATCCAAAGTACATGTATGAAGACATGAATTGGTGTGAATATACTGTGTATACAACCAGAGATATGAAAAACTGTGCTCTACGTGTGAAATATAAATTGTAATGCATTCCGTTGTCATATATAAATTTAAACAAATTAATTTTAAAAATTAAAAAAAAAAGAAAATAAATGGAGTGGTCTTCTGGGGTGGAGAGCATCCTTTGGGATTTTTGTGGAGGTGGTAAATGCTGTTTACCATCTTCTCCAGGTGATGCTCCAAAGCAAGTTAGATTTGGGTGGATCTTCTTTTCCTGCTAGGAATTTGGGCAGGTGCCACAGATCCAGTTGGGAGGGACAAGGACAACTGGCCATGGCGCTGATAGTCTGCGTTGGGGTCTGACTTCCTTAGCACTGGTGGCAGTAGTTTAGTGCCTGAACAGCTGTTCAACTTGGTGTGTCCATGAAGAGAGAGTCACGGGAGGGTCTTAGCCACCATCTTGCTCTGTCTCCTGAGGAGGAAATTTTCATGCTGTGAGTCCCATCTGCCTCAGAAAGGAGTGACGGGGGATGCTTCCCTTCATCTGGAGAAAGGAGGGCAGTACTTTAAGGTGGCTACTTCTAGAACTCCAGTTGTGTCTCTGCATTCGGGGGGACACATAGGCTGTTCTGTTTGAAGGCAACCTTCCTGGTGGCCCAGAGCTTCACTGATGGAGCCCGGGGAAGTGGCTATACCGCGGCTCACTCCAGAGCTTCTGGAAGCCAGCAAGGGCTCTGCAGTGACCGGTGGTGTACTCACGTGCGGCAGCTAGGGAGGGATGCCAGCAGGGGATTATTATCTTAGGGACTGTCCAGAGGGGATTTCTGGAGGGGGCTAACAGACAGCCCAAAGTAGCTGGAGATCCTGAGATATCTAGGGCTGTGGAGGCAGAAGCCACCCTCAGGGTACACACACAGTCACCTTGTAAGGGACCTGCAGGTGAGGGACTTCAGAGGTGGAGAAGGGCAGAGGGTGTCTGCAATGGACCCAGAGAAAGGTCCTGTGAGAGAACCTACTTTAGATGCCCTCCCAGAGCAAGGAGCCCAAACACAAAGGCACCAGGACAGTGCCCTCAGGTAGTAACTCTGCCCCACTGACTTCTTCTCCTACCCTGGACTCCAGACCTGGTGGGTAGGAAACCGAGGCTGTCAAATTCTCCAGGGAGGGGGTGTTGATAAGGTGAGGAGAGAAGCCAGGAATGCCCCTCTCCTTGACGACAGGCCCCCCATCCTTGCGACACACACGGCTAGGGAGTGGGGGGCCAGCAAGAAGGAGGCTCGACTTGAAATCAAGACGGAAGGTTTGGGAGATTGAACTGAGACTGTATGTAGTGACCTGAAGACTTTATCATCCAAAATGACCAGAAAAATTATGGCTCTGTTTAATATTTCAGGAGCACAATTAACCCCAAAGAATAAACAAAGAGGCACAGAGGGGGTAAAATTTAAGGTTTTTCTCATATTAAAGCCTTTATGTTCCGTGGGTTCCAATACTGGCTACTGGTGGAAAGGCATTTTTGAAACTATGTTTCAAATATGTGGCCTTTCCTAGGGGCCTGAAGGTTCTCCTAGGAAAATGAGGCTGTTGGCCCAGGGCAGTGTCCCATGCCTATAATCCCAGCGGTTTAGGAGGCTGGGGCAGGAGGATCATGAGTTCAAATCCAGCCTCAGCAACAGCAAGGTGCTAAGTAACTCAGTGAGACCCTGTTTCTAAATGAAATACAAAATAGGGCTGGGATGTGTTTCAGTAGTTGAGTGCCTCTGAGTACCCGCCCACCTCCAAAAAAAAAAAAAAAAAAAAAAANATTGGTGTGAATATACTGTGTATACAACCAGAGATATGAAAAACTGTGCTCTACGTGTGAAATATAAATTGTAATGCATTCCGTTGTCATATATAAATTTAAACAAATTAATTTTAAAAATTAAAAAAAAAAGAAAAGAAAATGAGGCTGTTATTTGGGGGTTTGGTGAGCCTGAGCCCAAGGTCATGCTCTAGTTTTAGTCTTAGGCTCCAAGTTAAGCTGAACAGCCCCTCATCTGCATAATGCCACCTGCCACGTTTGAGCACATTTGCAAAAAGGGAAGGTGTCTATGTGGGCAAACAACAAACCCCAGGTCTCCAGGTTGGGTAAAAGTGGCCTTCCTGGTCCCTGGGCTCCTGAACTTGAATTCTCTAATTCTGGCCATGACATGATGGCTTCCAGTGTGCTGCTCTGACGTGTCACAGGCTGTGTGCGAGGTCTGTGGGTTTGTGACAGCCGTGTGGGTGCTGGGAGGGCATCCAGGGCTTCACAAGGGTGAACACAGTGTGCACACAGGAAGTGAGAATCTCAGTTTGGAATCTGTGAACTGTTCAGAGCTGCGAGGGTACTTAGAGACCATCCAGACCCCCCAGCACACTTACAGATGGGGAAACTGGGGCCCATATATGCCAGGGACTTCCAGGGCTGAGTCTATGCCCAGGCACAAGTAGACCTGAGCCCTGGCCCTTCCTTTAGGATGCACATAAGAGATGCATTTGGGAAAGAGGGAAAAGCTCCCATCAAGGAACCAAGAAAGGTAAACTGAGGGCATAGAATGGGGTAGAGATAGGAATTGCTCCTCTTGGCATTAACAGTAGGGCACTCAAGGCTCCAAGTAGGGGGGCTGTGGAAAGGAGATGAAGAAGGTTGGCTTCCATGGGGAGGCTTCTGTGAATCACCTGCAGGCAAGGGAAAGCTCTCAGTGGGGTCTGGTGAGAGACAGCATCATGACAGCAAGCACAGCATGCGTGTTCACTGTGTGCTGGGCCCTGTGCTCACACCGGGATGCGTTCTATCTCAGTTAAGACTGTGAGGTAGGTTCTGATGTCACACAGCCACTTAACAGATAATGAAGGCACAGAGAGGTCGAGACACTTGCCCAAAGTTACCTCTTGGTCTGAGTCAGGATTCCAGTCCCAAGAGCCTGATTTCAGAGAGGAGCACCAGAGCTCCCCTCATCACCTGCAAATGCATTAGAAGTGCATCCTGTTGGGCAGAGATGCCCCAGGGGGCAAGGGGACCCTTTGTTTGTGGTGTCCCCTCCAGAAGCAAAGGCAGAACTGCCAGTACTCCTGGGTGGGAAGAATCACAGGAGCAGCTCCTGTTACCTCCACATGTTTATGTGCAGGGACACAAAGATGAACAGATCCCAAGGTCGTGCAGCTAGCGTGTAAGCCAGGCTTGGGTCTGATTGCCTGACTCCAGAGATTTTCAAATGCTAACAATGTTTTCTGAGAACCATGAGATATTCCATAAGGAAAACTTTTACAGTGGGTATATCCTTGGATACTTTTAGGAATTTGTCCTAAAGAATATGTACGCAGCCAGGTATGGTGGTGGCACCTGTAATCCAGTGACTTGGGAGGCTGAGACAGGAGAATTACAAGTTCAAAGCCGGCCTCAGTCACTTTGTAAGGCCCTAAGAAATTTAGCAAGACCCTGTCTCAAAATAAAAAATAAAAAGGGGTGGGGATGCCAGGCATGATGTAATCCCAGCAGCTCTAGAGGCTGAGACAAGAAGATCATGAGTTCAAAGCCAGCCTCAGCAACATAGTGAGGTCCTAAGAAACTCAGTGAGACCCTGTCTCTAAATAAAATACAAAAAAGGACGGGGACTGTGGTTCACTGGTTAAGTCCCCCTGGGTTCAATACCTGGTGCCAAAAAACAAAACAAATTGCCAACCATAATGGGATTGATTGATTAAGTGAATTATGATTTATTTATTAAAGAATACTCTATAATCTTACAAAAAAAAAAAAACCAAAAACAAACATTTTGTAGGTCTGGAGCTCTTAACCTGGGATCCATCCATGAATGTCAGGGGGCTATGGGTCTCTGAAAGCTGGGGGTGCCATATGGAATGGGAGTTTCTCTGGGAAGTGGATCTATAGCTGACTTAAGATTTTCAAAGGAATCTACGACTAAAATAGGTTAAAAACTACTATTAGAAAGTAATATTGAAAAAATCTTTTATGTAAAATGTAGATGGTGAGAGTATCAACAACTAACAACTTATAATTTATGTTTTGTCTCTGCTCCTTCCCATATTAGTTTGAAGGGAACCCCAGACATCATTTTACTTAGAAATAGCTCAGAATATATCTGTAGAAGGACTCTTTTTAAAAAGGCACAGGCACAACATCATTACCACACTTAAAAAGAAACTATAATCAATAGTTCTTTGTTTTCATCAGATGTCTGGTTAATATTGATAATTTTCATTAATATCCCCAAACCATTGCTAAGGGAGGAAAAACCAAAATAGATATTCTCTGGCCTCATTTTGGAAATATACACATCATAATGGGAACAGAGTTATTTGTGGGGGCTCATAGGATTATAGTGGTTTCTTTCTTTCCCAAGTTCCCTATGTTGTATTTTGTATTAAAAAATAATATATGGGCTGGGATTGTGGCTCAGTGGCAGAGCACTTGACTGCACATGTGGGGCACTGGGTTCACTCCTCAGCACCACATAAAAAATAAATAAACAAAATAAAGATATTGTGTCCACCTATAACTAAAAAAATTAAAAATAATAATAATATAGAGCCAAGTACAGCGGAACATGCCTGAAATCCCAGCAGCTCAGGAGGCCGAGGCAGGAGGATTACAAGTTTAAAGCCAGTCTCAGCAAAAGTGAGGTGCTAAGTAACTCCACTCCACGAGACCCTGTCTCTAAATAAAATACGAAATAGGGCTGGGGATGTGGCTCAGCAGTTGAGTGTCCCTGAGTTCAATCCCTGGTACCAAAAATGCAGAAATAAAATAAATAAATATAAATGGAAAAATAAGATGATAGATTTTTTTTTTTTGTATTGGGGATTGAATTTAGGGGTGCTCTACCACTGAACTACATCCCCAACCCTTTTTTTAAAAATATTTTTTTAGTTTTCAATGGACCTTTATTTAATGAATTTATCTATATGTGGTGCTGAGAATTAAACCCAATGCCTCACACATGCTAGGTGAGCACTGTACCACTGAGCCACAACCCCAGCCCCAGCCCAAACCTTTGTATTTTCTATTTCTGGCTGAGTCAGCTAGGTTGGGCTTGAACTTTCCATTCTCTTGCTCCAGTCTTTTGAGTCCGCTGTGATTGCGGTATGTGCCACTGTGCTGGGGAATGGATTTCTCCTAAAAAGTCTCTGGCTCAGCATCCAAGTTCAAGATTTTATCAAGGTCCATCTTGAAATGCAAAAGGCCCAGCCCTGCAGAGAGGTTGGGTTCCGGGCCACAAGCGAGCAAGCCAGTGAGGGCCCAGAGTGGGGGCTGTGGGGCAGCAGGAGGTTCCTGCTGGCCTTCCCAGGCTCTTGGGAGGAGGAGGAGAGAGGCTCTGGGACTTCTCTCAAGCTCTGGTCCCTGATGTCCTGCCACCTCCGCCCTCTTACCTTCCCACCTTTATCAAGCCTCACACGTTGGGAGCACTTTGCTGTTGGAGTTGACGGACCAAACGAAACAGAGGCGGTGGCAGATAACCAGAGCCCCTTCTCGCCACACGTAGGCCTGTTGGCTTGTGGGGCCTGGAAGAGAAGGCATCTTGTTTCCCCAACACATTCCACAGTCATGTCTCCAGGGCTGTCACCCCTCCAGCCCCCAGGTCTTTCATGATTGACAAAAAGGGAATGAAAGACCTGCCATTGTTAACAATGCTGTGTTCTTTCCTCCAAAGTTTCAGTTTTGCTGTGTGACATTGGGCAAATCCCTCCCTCTCTGGGCCTCTGCTTTTGCATCCAGACAGGGAGGGATTAGAGCTAGATAATTTCTGAGACTTCCATGGTCCTCCAAACCTCAACTCTGATTTCATTCAGAGTTCCGAAATTTATCAGAAATAGGAAGCAGGTCTACCACACCTCTAAATGTCAGCCCGGAATCTCACGTCTATCTAGGGCCACAGTGTGCAGACCAGTTAAAAGTTTTCTGACGAAAAAAAAAAAAGTTTTCTGACGGAGAGTATTACCTCACGACCTGTATACACACACACACACACACACACACTTAAAATAAAAATCTCATGCAGTAACACCTATGAGATGCCCTCCAATATTTTCTAATTTTTAAAAAATTTCTAATTGAAATCCATTCAAGTATTTTCACAACCCACAAAATAGCTATTACCTGTGCTTTGAAAAACATTGATTCATGTAGCTATACTTTTATTTCTGAGCAAGGTGGTATCAGCCCAGACGAATACAAATAATTGTGTGTGTACGCATACACACACACACACACACACACACACACACACACAGAGGTTCTATATTAACTATCTTTGATAACTAGGTTTCTCAAACTCTAATGTGCATACAAATCACCTGGAATGTTCTTGGCCCCTGGGAGATGCATATGCTGGGTCAGACCACAAATGGACTCCCATTTCATTGCTCGAACTATTATCAGCAACCAGACCATCCCCCCCTCCCCCATGCCTCTTCTTCCTCCATCCTTCTATAAATGTGCTTAGAGATGAACCCATTCAAGTCAGTCTCTGCTCCTTCCAACTGGGGAACCTTGAACGAGTTAAATGATCTGTGCCTAACTTTGTTTACCTTAAAAAAAGGGGGTCTTAGCTATGTTTTTCTGATGGAGAACTTTTGAGGATTGAAGGAGATAAACCCTGTAAAGCACTTAATGTCCTGCCCACCAGGCCGGGTGCCAAATAGTGGCTGTCATTGCCAAGGTAGCCTTGTCCTCAGCCCTCTTCCTTATTGACTTATTCTCCTCTCATAGGAATTATATTTCAGGTTGTATATTTTGTGAGAATGAATTTATTTTGAACATTAAAAAAAATCACAATTAGAAAGGGAAAATATGTTAATGCAGAAAGTTTGGGAAATTTAGGAAAGGTAAAAATGTCACCCACAATCCCATCACCCCAACATGGCAATACTTACTGTGAGTGTCTTCTTTCATATGCGTTTGTCACGGAGCTGTAGTACATTTCATTCTGAGTCCTGCTCGTTTCTTTTTTCTGTGGTGCTGGGGATCGAACCCCGGGCCTTATACACCCTAGGCAAGGGATACTCTACCAGCCTGGTGTCCTGATTCTTTACTCAACATTAGATCACATTCATTTTCTCTCTAGAAATTTGTTCTAAAGTATAAATGGGAGTAGGTGCCAAGTACGACCTTGGGAATCAAAGTCTGGATGCAAACCTCAAATCATTCCAACAACCTTGGCTGAGGTCTGAGCGTGTGGCTGTGGTCTGAGCACATGCTGAATCACAGGGGATAGGCAATGACTCAGGACCATGCAGATAACAGGTCATACAAACACACCACTGAGGCAGGACAGTCCCCAGGGAAGAAATGGAGTTTGAGGTCACCTAATGAGGGACATGGACCTGAGACCAGAAAGCAGTAAGGAATCTAACTAAGGTGGAGAATCTATTTTAATTCTGTTTTACTAATTTGATTGAGAGTTTATTTTTAAAATTCCTGAAGATGGCAATTTTTTAAAAACTCAGGTAATGAAATGTGAACTGTCATAGAAACAATTTGACAAATACGTGCTTAACACAATGTGGTCTCCTCCTGGAACAGATCTTGGCACAGAAAAAAAGAACTTAAGTGAAAAAAAAATTGGTGACATTGAAATAAAGTCTGCAGTTGAGTTTAAGTGTAATCGATGTTAGTATCTTTGTTTTGATAAATGTCTCACGGTTATGTAAGTCAGTAACATTAGGGAAAACTGAAGAGTGAAGGGGATAATGGAACTTTATGAATTATTTCTGCAACTTTTCTACCTAGAATTATTCCAAAATAAAATATTTATTGAAAGTGTATGCATTTCATATGAATTATATAAATTTGCCATTACCACAAAAATTGTATTTACATGCTCCTGACAGTGAGTATGTATATTGAGCATCTAATATGTGCTAGCTCTCCTCCTGAAAGATGATTGTACCCATCACATTTTCCTAAGCCCTCACCAGGAATGGGGCTACATGGTAGACTCCTGGCTGAGCATTGCTAGTGGTATCGTCTCAGGATTGTTTGTATTAAGCAAGTTACTGTTCTTTTATTCATTTATTAGACACATATGCATGGGGTAATTTCTATGTGAGATACTGTGCCTGGAGGTGGGTGGGGGGCAACAGTCTTGACTCCTCTCCTCCTGGGGCTTATAACCTCTTTATGACAAGTCACATAGAACCTGATGCTACTATTCAAACTGATGAACATGAACTCTGTGGAGTGCAAAGTATTATTAGGAAACGGTGTTTGGGGCTGAGGGAATAAAACAGACTGCTGTTTGAGAGGCAGGTTCATAGTCTTAATTATTGTTGATATTTATTATAATTAATTGTAAATAAAATACAGTAAATAATAACATAATGAATTATTGTTTTATAATTTATTATAAATTATTTTTGTTATGATAATGTTAAATTAAAATTACAGTTAGCAATTTTATTCCCCAGGTCCACATAATTGTAGTGATAAAAGCAAGATCTTTGCAGTCAGGGATATCTAGATTTGAATCCTTTTCTCCTAGGTCCTAGTTGAGGACACATGAAATATTAAAATAAAAGTGTGTTGAACATAGTGAGAGCTTTACCAGCTGCCCTTAGTGCATTGTAATGAAGCTGGGTGGGGGCGTCTTCAAGATTTCAGGAAAGAATTGCATACTTGTGAATGGAGGATGTGCACCTATTCTGTTCTGGTGTTTGCTGTGCAATTTGCTGAAGTCTTGTTTAAAAAAAAAATCTGTAACCACTGTTCCATTTGGTATAAGGCAGGACGGCCCCACTCAATTCCAATCCACGCAGATGGCTCAGCTGCCTCGGGCAAAGACAACTCTACGCTAATATCAGATACAAGCATGTAGAAAGCTGTCAGATCAAGTGACAAGACACAGAGAAGAAACGTACGCATGTTTGAATGTCAAGAGTCCAAGTGACAAATATATCTGAGTTTGTGCAATTACATTTTTTTTTCTTACAACAGAGGATGAAAAATAGAGGTCAGGGTTGTCGGTGACTTTAGAGATCATCTGATTCCAGTTTCATTTAACTGATTGCTTCTCTCAGCAAATATTTTTTGGAGACTCTCCTATATGCCAGATATGTGCTGTGTGAGAGGCAGGGTGGGAACACAGCACACCTTCTAGGAATCTGTAGACTTTGGCTGACAGAACTCTGCCCAGGATACTTAAATAATTTGTTGGACTCAAAGAAATTTAAATTTGATTCCTGTTTTTTTCTACATTTTTCAATATGGCATATTTAACTGTATCTACAGACTTTGCTGGAGCCACATAGCTTACAAGAAAAAGAATTTCTATGTGTAAATAGTACCTACCATATCCATATAAGTCTGGATTCTCAAAGCATGGTTCATGCAGCAGGGCATGCAGGTGGGCTTTACTGAGAGGACAAAGATTCCACGCTCACCCCTGATTTCAAATTTCTGCATCACCCAACTAGAAGAACATGGGCTTCTGAGGATGAATCCCACGTGGCAAAGAAAGCAGCAAGGATTTTTAAAAAATGGCCCCAGAAATTTAAATTAATGAACTAAGTTAACAAAAACAAACACATTTACCTTTCATTGGAATAAAGTCAACTCCTACCTTTTTTTCCCCCCTCTGGTGCCACAGATAATTGCATCCATTATGTGTTTTTAACAGGTGCTGTAAATCAGGGTGCCCACGAGAACACAGCGCTATGGAGGGGTGGGGGAGGGGCGCTCTCCATCTCACAAAGCAAAATACAAAACAAGTGGCAGCCCCAGCTCTCAGGCCCAGCCATTCTCCTCTCCTGCTCTGCACCCGCCTCTCCTAGCCGCCCCTATTTGCTGGGGGTGGGGGTGTGGGGGTTGCACAACAGCCTTTTCCGGGCCCCTACAAATCACAACCCTGTCCTAATTCTTGAGCAGGCGCCCTTTACACTACCCAGCCCCACAGCCTTCAGCATTTGTAACCTCTCTCTTTTCCAGGTTATCATCATCTGTCAGATCTGAAGTTAAACAACAAAAAACATGTCAGGTGAGTGGCGGGGAGAGACACTTGGCTGTTTATGAGAAATATTCCATTACAATCTGACGCAAAATGTTAGGATGCATCTGCCACAGGGCCCGGGCTCCGAGAGGGTCCCGTCTCCGCAGCAAGCTGATTAGTGTGTGGTTCTAACCCATGTTTATCCTCTCTGGCTCCGTGGCAAACGCCCTTGGAAAAACCTGGCTCAGTGGATGCCTGGCCGCCTGGTCCACTCCATTTCATTCAATTAGGATACGCAGTTTGAGACATAATGGGTTTTGGCGAGCTCAATAGACTGATTGGGTTTTATACACATGTACAGAAAGATTTGATTTCCTCTGCGGAATTTATGGCAGGGGAGAAGAGGTAATTAGATTAATTTCTGCTCTGGTTTCTGGGGTTTTCCTTTCTGTTCTCTCTTCTCCTGCCACCTTTTTTTTTTCTTTTTAAATAGACTTTTTTTTTTGGGGGGGGGTCTTGCTTGCACGAATGAAAATGAATTTAATAACCGCCAGCAGTTGGTTTGAATTTGGAGCTGGGTTTCACTGTGACTTCTTGTTCATGGCTTCATGCTCTGGGTGGGTTTTAGGGAGCTAATGAGGACAATCTTGTGTCCCTTGGCATGTGGGGCTGTCCATGTGGCTAGGGAGCATTGTGTCTGAGCCCAGGCTTCCTGGAAGGAAACCCACTTTCACGTTTGATAATGAAGTCAAAACCAGAACGTCCACTCCCTTTCTCCACTCAGCATTCATGACTCTTGCCTTTCTTCTCTGATTTCTGTTCTTTCCATATTATCTTCTCATCCCCAGCCCCCTCCAGAGAAAATTTAGCTACAGCAAGAGCAATGGTAAAGCAGGAGGAAAAGACACCATCAGAAGACTGTCAGCCACAATGCAAAGGATGGAGATTGAGTTTGCTGCTTTGCCACTGCGTTCCCTTCTCCATTCCAAAGCCAAGGTCCTTTATCCATCCGCAGCTTTTTAACGAAGAACTTCCTTCGTTAAACTAAAGAGACAACGAAGACCCCTGAGAGACTTAAAAATTCAATGGAAAAAGTGAAAAAACACTGAACACTTAACTTCTCTCCCAAAGGACCCGAGAGCCTGCCAGTTCCCCAGCAACACCAGAGCTAAGCATTTTCCCAGCGTCGACCTTAAATCCTTTTTTTGTTTTTCTCTTTTAAAGTGTGTTTACAATTGACCATTATGGGAAAGATGACGGATGTAGCCTGGCCCCGTTTAAAATAAGACTAATCGGGACACAGTTTCTTGCCCGCAGACTCTTCCTAAAAGCCTGTAGGCAGAACAAAGGGTTGGAGAGCCCAGAATTTTCACTAGTTAAGTGCAATCAGCCGCTGATCTGCCCCTCTCCCCCACCCCCACCGAGCCACTGCTAGAACCACTCAGCCTCCTGCGGACAAGCGCTGACTTCCAGAGCTGAATACCTCCACCTTCAAGCAACCAGAAGAGTCCATTTCTTGTTCCAGTCCTGTCAGCAGCGCTGAAGAATGTGTGGATCCCCTGATCCATGGGAACAAGGCCATTTTAGATCCGGAGAACGAAGAATAGGAAGCTATTCCTTCCTGAACCCCCAGCCCCAAGTTCTAAAGGGGGCTAGTGGAAGAGGAGCCCTCTGTGCCCCCACCATTTCTGATACATTCTGTCTCACATTCGTTTTTATCTTCCTGTGCAGACAACGAGGTCCATCCAACTGGGTTTTCTCTACAAAAATTTATTGCATTTCTTTGAACTAAATGCTACTGTGTATACATCACTCCTGGCAGGTAGTGGCTGAGGGCTCAGGCGAGGGGGTGGGCTTGTGAGGCAGCCTGGTGGAGCTGGGATAAAACCTGATGTGTAATCTCAGGTTCCTACACTACCTTTGCAGCTGCTGTGGTTCCCACGCGCTCTTTTTACCTACTCTGGAGCAAGAACCATACAATTTTGATCCAAATTCTCTCCCTGAGAGAGCAGTGCTTTAAGATGGACAAGCAGTGTGTAGATGGACAAGCCTAGAGCTGATAATTTCCTCTGTTCCCCATGAGGACTCTGCCAGGGGAGAGTGTAGTTCAGTGGCAGAGCACTTGCCTAGCATGCAATTGTGAGGCTCTGGGTTCCATCCTGGGGTGTGTGTGTGTGGGGGGGGGGGACAGACGACAGAGGTATGGTTCATTTAGCCCTGTTTCTGCCTGACTTGGTTGCTCACCAAGGCCCCAGAGTCCAACTCCACCAGGACACGTCACTATTGAGGACTCAGTCTCTTTGGCCATTGTCATCATCCTTGGAGACATGTTGCCAGTTCTAACTAAACTTTTCCCAGCCCTCATCTGAGGTTGGCTGGCAGCCGAATTCAGGAGATAGGTGAAGTGGGTTGATTTAGTCCTTGCTGTGGAATTCTGATTAGATTGAGAAAGGAAAATTCCCCTGACCTGGGAAGCAATGGTCAGGCAGTGAAACTGACCTTCACAGCACTAACCAGAGATAAACCTCTTGGCATAAAACAGCTCCACACACAATTGATCAGTGGGTCAGAAGCAGCCCACGGAGTAACACACACACACACACACACACACACACACTGATATAAGACTCGGGTGCGAAATAAGACATTATAACTGACCATCTGCAGCTGACACTGTAGAGCTGATCAGAATAAAATTGAATGAGCCAGAGAGAAATCCACCTGCCAGCTAAAGCTAGCACACAGCTAACCACAGCAAGGGGCTGGAGCAGGGGGGCCCTGGAGGGCTGCAGGGTGGACAGAGGAGGAGACCCGGGTCTCTGGGAGTTGAGGATACCTGGCCTGAGCCGCTGCAGGGAGGGGAACTTGGCTGGGGAGGAGGGTGTCCGGTGCTTTTTGATTTACAACCACCACGCCCCAAGCGACCCCATAAATTTGGGAGCCGTTTTCACCAAAACCGTGAGTTACGATTTTTCAAATAAATACATTTCCCAATCAGACAGGGTTCTGTTTAGGTTGAACGCTTCCCGAAGCAGACATCTCTCTGTGCAGAAAATACACAGAGGAGGGAGAGAAGCCTGGATGAAGCTCAGACGACATAAAAACTTGTGTAAACACGTTGTCATTTACAGACTACGGAAGAGAAAGGGAATGGGGGGAGGAAGGCAGAAAAAGAGGGGAAAAAAACATACATGTTTAATTCTCCCTTGAATTCTCTCGTCCCAGCCCGGAGGGAAGATTCGGAAAATTTAATATTCTTTTTCCATGAGTTTGATTTATGTTACTCATTAGACAAAGGGCAGCAGAAGGTTTACCTTAAATAGGTTTTGTATTTTTACGGTTGTTACAACCTAAGAATGGACAGGTCTCCCCATCCCCCGGCACATCCATATGCACAGCACCCTCTCCTAATTTTTCCTTAGCTAAGGAAGAGTGTGGCAGAGAAACTAAAGTGGATTACATCTGCAGTGGAGTGTTTTGGATTTCTAGCTGTGAGCCCCTGGGCAGGTCCCTTCCCATCATCTGGGCCTTGATTTTGCCACCTGTAAAACAAGGGAATAAGACCAAGAATCAGAGGCTGGATTGCACAGAAAAGCATTCACACACAATTATGTGCACAACTACAAGAAGCCCAGGAAGCCCCAAGCTAATAAGTAAAAGTCACTTGCTACTGGAACCCACTTGCCTGGACCGCTCCTTATCCCAGAAGAGGAGGTAACAAGGGGAGAGAGAGGCTGTCACCGGCCCAACCACTTCCCCTGGAGGTCTGCAATAGCGCATCTCCTCCACTCATTGGTTGTGTGCTCTTGGGGAAGTTCCTTCCCATCTAAATGCAGAAATTGGTCCTAACAGACCTTTCGGTAGACTTGTTGCTTTCGGGTACCAGCAAAGGCCAGGAGGCTTCACATTCTAAGAGCTTCCTGGAGAAATCGATTCCCTACCCCTCTCTCTCTTCCCGCCCCCGACTATCCTTCAGCTCCAGGGAACAAACCCGGTCACACTGGAAAGTCCTAGACCCTCTTTAGATACAGCAGAGAACTGTTTAAGGGATTTGTGCGCTCAAACTGCGGGGTAAATGGCCCGCGGGCTGATTTATGGCGCGTTACTCCGCGACGCGATTCCCCAAGACAGCGGGAATATTTTACACCGCGCTAATATAAACAGGCGGCCGGCCGGGTCCTTTTTATGGAGTTCCTGTAATTACCCGGGCCCTGACAGGTCTTTGATTTACTGCCCTATTTAGATAAGGGGTCCGGTGCGGGGATTGCCCGTGGCGTCAAGGTCACGGGACGTGGCGGGGAGAAGGTTTTGCGGTAGGCGCCGGGGTGCAGGCTCCCCTGGACTGCCAGTCAGGAAGATGGGGTGAGGGAAGAGCCCAGCAGGGTAGTACAGGGACCCTGCGGACATCTGGAGCGTCCGTCCGAGGTACTGCCTATCCAACTGTAGATGAGGAACTGAGTCCTGGGGGTAGCAATAACTCCCCTCAAAATCATTTAGCAAAGGAAATGGGGCGGGGGCAGCGTGCGGAGTGGGGATCTGTAACTGGAATTGGGGTCTCCAGCAATAGAATCCTCATACCTGGTGATACTCTCCTCTCCTCCACCTCCAGCCTTATTATGGCAACTGGATTCTGTAGAGTTGTCCGAAAAGGGAAGGACCCCGATTTGGTCAGAACAGAGCAGTGCAAGAGGAATCCAAGGGTCTGGCCTCTTCTTCCTGTCCAGGTTTTGCAGTGGTATGGTGGCATGTAACTCCATTTCTCCCCCTGTGAAATTAATATTCCTAAAAATAGACCCAACATTTTTGCAGGGTTATGGTTACCCCTCTAAGAGTCTCCTCTATATTATTTCACTTAATTTTACACTGGCCCTCCGGGGTGGGTATTATCATCCTCCCAATTTACAGAGGGGGAAACAGACTCCAAAGGTCCATAGAGAGGAATGACAGTGCCCCTTCTCAACATAGGTGGGCTGGGTCCCATTGCAAGACTGTCCTAAGCACTCTAACACAATCTTCAACCTCTATAAGCTCAAACTCTCTTGGGGTGAGTGTTCCTGCCTGGCCTCCACCTGCACAACTTGTGAAGCCTTCCTTGGAAAGCTGTAGGTACTCTCTAGGTAAGCAAGACAGGTTAAGGAAAGGGGCACTGCAGTGGAGTGTGGAACTGGCTAGGACCCCCAGAATCCTTAGCACCCCATGCTTGCTCTGTAGAGGTGGACTGAAGGAGAGTGGAGTCCCTTCTCCCTTTGGGGCCCAGAAGTGGAGAACTAGGTCAGGGTGCAAGGGGAATCAAAGTAGGCCCTGTGCAACAGTGGGGAGCTGGGGTCCAGACTGTCAATTCTAAACCCATTTTCTGCAGATGGGGAAACTGAGGCACAGAGCTGGAAAGGAACAGAGTGAGGTGCAGATAGTGCTGGAACTAAACTGGAAGCCACATCTTTTGCTGTCAACCTAAAGCATGTTTGGCTAAACTCCTGGTTCCAGACCTTCCCTTATCCTATAGCCTGAGGCAGAGGGAGAGAACACCTTCGCCAGGTCCTTATCCTAGGAGTTCTGCTGCACTCCTCACACACCCGAGCCTGACTGGTGTTAGAAGCACTCTGGAAGGCTGTGTCTGGGGCCTAGACAACTTTCTGTCTCTCTGGCAGTTCAGACTGCTGGGGGGCCATCCTTCTCCCAGTCCTAATAGATCCCTCCGGGCTATACTCCAGTGGGGCCACTGCAGTATAGCTCTCCAAGGCATTGGTGGCCAGAGACAACCTGCTCTTTAACACTCACAAGATAGTTTCAGGCAGTCTTGGGGCCCTCAAGGGGTCTCTGTGACTGGGGCCCTTCATTTAGTACTGATAAGGCATTCCCCACTAGACTAACCAGACCTGATATTTGAAAGTTGAATGCAGCCATGAGTAAGGGGATAGATGGGAGAACTATGAGTTTGCATGTGGATAGTAGCTGTTCTTTTGTGTCAATCATTGTGGGTGCCTTCATAATGTGCATACTATTGAACAACTTCATTTTGAGGCTTGTGCTGTGACTACATAGGTAAGGCTGAGGATATATATCAAATTGAATTTGTGGGATCTATATGTCTGTGTTAACGTACCAATAGGTGAGGACGTCCATTTGCAAGCACCTGTGCACATATAGTAATGTATGATTTTTGCTTGCTTTTTGTTTAGGCTAGATCTCCCTCTGACAGGCATTAAATCCAATTTGAGGTACTGTGTGTATTGCTGTGAAAATGCCCAAATGCCAGTGAAGTTGCGAGCCCGAGTGCACGTACAAGCGCAGGTATCATGGTAGGGCCTCCCGTGATAATAGGGGCAGCTGCTGAAGATCGTGTTGGGGTTAGGACAAACACTGAGAGTGTTTTCCATAGTAATTACTTTCTCTACCGGCATAACCTTACTCTAGAGCGCCTCCAGGCCGGGGAGGCGCGGGATCCCGCGGAGCCGCCGCCGCTGGATCGGGCGCCCGGCGCTCCCTCCCTGCGAGCCTCCGGCTCCGCGCTCGGCCCAACCCCAGCGCTGCTGGCGCCAGGCGCCGGGAAAGCGGCGGGTTTCCAGCCAGCCTCGGGCAGGAAACCAGGACCTCCCTCCGCCGCTCCCCCACCACCTCCTGCACCTCTAGGGCCCACAACCACATTGAGCTCCCACAGGTGAACCCCATGGGCTCAGACCTAAGTGATTGTCCCCTCTTTCCTCAAATAAATAAACATTTAGAACCAAGGGTACCCACAGTACGTCAATACTCACGCATCCTAGGATTTACACGTTATGTCTGTCACTCACAAGTACACATCATGCTCAAGACGTGTTTCCACCTACCCACTCATCCTTGGGCCTTCCGGAGGAATCCATCATCCTGTCTGGACCTCACTTTCCCTTTTTCGTACAAAGAAAGTTGGCTTTCTCTCTCTGCCTTTGGCATCTAGTCAACGGTGCCATGGCACATCGCGGGCATTCGAATAAACCATTTTTGAGTGAATGGATAAGTATGAATTGCCCTCTAAAACAGCACTCAGGATAATCTCCTTTCGCCCTTACCTTGGTATCCTGATTGCAGAGAAAGGCACATTTGTCTACTCCGCCTAAGGAAGGGGCTTGGCTGGAAAGGGCTGAGGGGTTAGAGGGCCTCGGTTTCCTCTTCTAGGAAGCCATTGTAATACAAGGTTAGACCTACGCCTCGCAACCCGCAGCCCGAAGCACTGCCACTGTGGGATTACCAGGTTCCCACGGGAGCGGGAGGAAAGCCCCAGTGGAGAAAATCAGACAGGCAGTCAAGGGCCCTGGTCCTAGGGGGAAGTTGCAGAGGTTGTGCACTTTGCTCCACGGCTCAGTGCGGGTGGGTCGAAAGCCTCCGGGATGCTGTGCAGGTCGAGTTTCCCTCGGCATATTTTTCGCGGAAGGCTGGTTTCTAGCGGTGTGAACTTGGGTGACAGGGTATTTAGAGACTCAAACATTCTCAAGGGGTGACGATCTAGGTAGAGTGGCCTAGCATAATTTTGCTCCCCGCCTTCTGCGCGACTACGGGGGAGAAACCAGGAGAGTCCTAGCAGCGTCTTGCGGATTACACGCCCTAGGGCGAAGGCGGTCTCCAGGAGGCTGCCTCTGCCACAGCCTGGCCTGCCGGCTTTAAACGGAATCAGGCGCCTGCGAGGCGAGAAGAGCAGATTTCAGGCCCTCGAGCCCGGAACAAACTGGTAAATGCTCTGGGCTTGACGTCCGTTCCTTCTTCCCGTCGCCCATTCCCACCGCAGCTTCAGTAACGCTTCTCGGTGGGAAGCAGGCTTCAGGTCTGCCGGTGACTGGGCGAGAACTGGCCGGCTGGTTCAACCGCGGATGCAAGATCGACTCCCGGTCCCACCAGACAGGGCAGATGATTAAATGACCGGGGTGAGAGGGTGGGGTGGGGTGGGGGAGGAAGATGTTAAGGAAAAAACGTTAGGAAACTATCCTGCCTCCCACCGCGCATTCCCTTCTTTGGATTCCCCTGCCAGGCACAGCAGATGGAGCTGGGGACCGGGATCCTTTGCAACTCCTATTCTGATTTCCCGAGAGTCTAGAAACAAGAACAATCCCTTCACCCCCATCCTGTCTCAGTTTCCCTATCTGTAAAATCAAGGGGAGCCCTTCTTTTCCTTCCAAGACTCCAGTTTCCTTTCCTTGGACCCACAAGTTGGGGGTGGCAGCAGGTTGGCCAGCCTGCCTCAAGTACGTAGCCCCCGCCTTCCCAGCCCGGGAATCGGCGGGCAGGGGAGGGACGGAGGCGTGGCCGGTTCCCTGTCCCTGCAGGCCGCCTGGAGTCAGTGGCGTTAGCCTAGCAAAACCTGGGACGTCCAAACCCCCCCCCTTCCTCCTCTCCGCCCCCCTGCTATTGGCTCCAGGGAGAGGTTGACATCAAAGCCACGCCTTATATAAGCCAGATCCTGAAGGGGAGTCCGGAGAAGGGTTAAATCGGTCTTTGGGCATCGGCATCCTAGTCCGCGACAGAAACTTGCACGAAGGCAGCAGGCTACGTGTGTCATCTTCAACCTTGCTCAGGACTCTCGCAAAGCCGGCGCCCAGCAGTGCGCGGCGGCCCGGGAGCCCACGGGTGGCCCCGGTCCTCTTTGGGGCACATGGGGCGGCGCTAATCCGGCTAGCGGTTCAGGCCAGGAGCCTCTCCAACATGAACCTCGTGGGCAGCTACGCACACCATCACCACCATCACCACCCACACCCCGCGCACCCCATGCTCCACGAGCCCTTCCTCTTTGGCCCGGCCTCGCGCTGTCACCAGGAGCGACCTTATTTCCAAAGCTGGCTGCTGAGCCCTGCTGACGCTGCCCCGGACTTCTCTGCGGGAGGGCCACCACCAACAGCCGCTGTGGCTACTGCCGCCTACGGTCCGGACGCCAGACAGGGTCAGAGCCCGGGGCGCCTGGAGGCGCTCGGCGGCCGCCTGGGCCGGCGGAAAGGCTCGGGACCCAAGAAGGAGAGGAGACGCACAGAGAGCATTAATAGCGCGTTCGCTGAGCTGCGGGAGTGCATCCCCAACGTGCCGGCGGACACCAAGCTCTCCAAGATCAAGACTCTGCGCCTGGCCACCAGCTACATCGCCTACTTGATGGACGTACTGGCCAAGGATGCACAGGCTGGCGACCCCGAAGCCTTCAAGGCTGAACTCAAGAAGGTGGATGGTAGCCGCGAGAGCAAGCGGAAAAGGGAGCTGGTGAGTACTGGGGCCTGTAAGCTTCCAGCCAGGGGTGCAGTCTGCGTGAGCATCGCCAGCACTGCAAGAAACCGGAGTTATTTTGTGTGTGAGATTTTGAAAAGCTATGGAGTTTTCTCACATAGTTACAGTGTGTGATTGTGTGTGTGCAGAGAGGCAGATTCATAATTGAATTCAATTGTAATGTGGGTTAGTGTTTGTTAAGACTGAGTGAATGAAGAATCTTAAGCCTTTTGGTTAGGATCTTAGGGCTTTCTTTAAAACTCCTTTGAAAGCCTTGGATTCCAAGAGAGTGCACACACTATATATTGCACTTACAGTTTGGAGGAGACCTGATCCATCCCTGGGTTCTTCTGGAAGCCAGGTTAAGATTGCATGAAAAGTTCATTAATTTGCTTTGAGTCTGAATATATGCATTTGGCCTCAGTTTCTGCTTTCAAACAGCCTTTGATGGAGAGGTTAAACTACTTCCATCACTGGATAGAAAAGGGAAACAGGCCCATAGTAGGGCAAAACACGAAAATCTGCTACAAGAGAGTAAGTAAGAAGTGGAGGTGAGGGGCTGGAGTTGAGGCTCAGAGATAGAGCGCTCCCCTAGCACATGTGAGACGCTAGGTTAGATCCTCAGCACCACATAAAAATAAATAAAATAAAGGTATTGTGTCTAACTACAACTAAAAAAATATTTTTTTTTAAAAAAAGAAGTGGAGGTGAGGTAAAAGAGGTCAGGCTTTCAACTCCTGGTTCAGAACCCACCAGTTCCACTCCCCATGGGTTGGTTTTAGAGCGCAACCTCAATGGCTTTGTATATAAACAAGCAGGAGCTACTTTTTGGCTTTGGAGGTCATAATCCCTACTACGTCTTTCTGGATCCTCTTCAGTTAGAGGAATACATTTTGGTGCCCAGTTTCCCTGCCCAGGGCTGCAGGACCTCTAGGCATGGTGTTATTCAGGTTGGCGAAGGAGTTCTCCAGGTTGGTGCGCTCAGGCCCAGTTTTATCTGATCCAAGGGGCCTGTGGGTCACGGGGAAAAGACAGTAGTCATCAAATCTCAGCCGATGCCCTGGGTTGGAGGAGATGCAGGCTTTAAGGGGGTTCCTCACTGCAAGTAGTTATTGGGTGGATCCACACTGTCCCCCCCCCAACCCGTCCTCCGCCGCACAGCCTCCTGGACGTTGCACCGTTGGGTGCCCTATTACGGAAGCCGGGAAGGAAGCTCCGGGTCAGGCCGGCTCCTAGCCTTCTGAGGCTTCCGCCACCAGTTCTGGCGGATCCAACCCTGCATCCAAACCAGATGGTAAATCCTGTTAGCAAGCCGGCGGGTCGTGTAGGTAGCTGGGGAAAGTGGATTCCCACCCCTCCCATCCCAATCCCCTGAGGTCTCCCTTAGGCGCCACAAAGCCAAGTCAGCACAAATGCGTTCCACCAGACGCCGAGAATTCTGGTTACCAAACCTCCTGCAGCTGCCGGTCCTGTCCCGGATCCCAGGAACTTGGCGCATTAAGGCAAATTTATGGGCCTGTTTGCCTATTTTGCAAACAGAAATCCGTCACTTATTTAAAGACTCCCAGTTACTGCTCTGGACACCTTTCCCCTCACCCCACCCACTCCTCGCCGGTGATCGGAGCAGAACCGTCTAAACCTGTCTCTTTCACCTCTCTTCTTGTGTGTGTCCTTTGGCAGCCGCAGCACGAAGGCTTTCCTCCTGCCCTGGGCCCAGGTGAGAAGAGGATTAAAGGGCGCACAGGCTGGCCGCAGCAAGTCTGGGCGCTGGAGTTAAACCAGTGAGCCGAGGACCTGGCCACGGCTGGGCGACCCCGGAGCCCCGGGAGGAGATGAAGGCGGCGGCCAAGGCCGGGCTCTGGGTTCCTGCGACTTGTGAGAGAGCGTTGCGCAGAACCTCTGAGAGCGCTGGCGGGTAGCGGGCTGCAACCACACACTTGGATCGCACGTGCAATGTCATTTGAAATTGTTTTAAATACATTAAGAGAAAGAAATTTATATATATCCACCTCCTTTAACCGAGGGAGGCTTTTGGAGGCACGATGCAGGAGGGAGGGACTGCGGAACCCAAGTGCCTAAAGACACACCCTTCCAACCCTTCTGGGTCGAATTTAGAACCCCCAACGCCATCCTCAGCTCCGCCATCTGGCTTTTTCTCTTGTTCCCCTCTCCGCTTTGTGCCACCCCAGACTCCTTCTTCTCCAAGTAAAATGCAATAAGAGGAATCCATAGTTTTCTTCCAGGGAACGAGAACCGAAAGCAGGAAGGTGGAGGGCTGCCTTTGGTCGTTCCCCTTTAAACAGCAGTGTTTCACTTTTCTTTTTGTTGCTGTACATCCTACGTAGTTCCAAGGGGAACTCTCCCTCTTTCTCTCTTTTTCTTCCTTTCTTTTTTTACCCCTTTCCTTTCTCTTTTTTTTCTAAATAAAAATTTCCCCTATGTTGCAAAGTTTTTATATATTTAAACTACCTATCATGCCTGTTGCACTCAGGTGTTCGTTATCTCCCCATCCCCATCCCTTTTCTACCTCAGATCTGTATGACCACTCACTGCCCCTCCCTTTGCCAAAGCAGTATCTATGCTCTTGAATAATAAAAAAGTTTTCAGTAATTCTCAGAAGTCTGCGTGATGTTTCAGCCTGGAGCCAAGCCTGCTCCCGCTTCTCCTCCTTTGATAATCACCAAACCAAACTGCAAATCAAGTTGAGGGAAGGAGGCAGATAAAGGATTTCTTTCTGGAGCGAAGAGTAAAATTCTTAGACTACACAACAACAGGACTGGTTGACTTACCTGAACCAGGAGAATGGGAAGCGGGGGAAATTCTGACTTTTAAACTCAAGAGTTTTATCTGGGTGGATATTCACAGGTTAGTATGCACACTCGTGTCTGCAGATTGTGGTTTGGTGGTTTTCTTTGGGTGGAGTTAGCAGGAGGGGAAGAGGGTCTATCACACAAACCAGGGTTGTCTCCACCAGAGTAGCTTGAAAGAGGGGAAATTTTCAGAGAATTCATTCATGTATGTGAAATTCTGAACATATAGGTGTACATTTTTCGGCAATGTATACGGAGCCGGTGTCTGTGCAGGTCCTGTGAGGGTCGCTTAGCACAGCTCCAAGCACGCATCGTCCAGTTGTAGCAGCTATGTGAGTCAAATAAGCCGGGGTTATGGTTAAACCTAGTCATTTATCTTTTTCTCCAGCATCAGAGCGTATGGATTTTGTGCAAAGTGTTGGGGTGCGTGTGCTGCGGGCACTTGTGCGCGCGAGCCGGTCTCTGAGGCCCCACCTGCGCACCATTTCTGGGTGTGAATAAATGCAGGCACAATTGCCTAAAAGCGCGCGTGAGAGTTGGGCTAAACTGGGGCCGGCAGACGCAGGTGTTTACACGCCCACGAATAATAACATAAATAATAATGTACGATTAGTTTTATTTGCATGCAGCCGTGTCCCCTAACAGCTGCCACGCGTGTCCCAGGGGCTCAGCGCTCACTGCTGGTGCGGACCTCGGTTCTTCCGCGCTCACTGCGAAGGAGGCGGGAAGACGCGCACAGCTGTCCTGGCACTTTCGCGCTGTGCACCCGAGCTTGATCAGGCTCTCGGCTTTGGGACAGACAAGGAGACCCCGGGCAGCTGCAGGGCAGGGCTATGCGGGGCACCAGGCGTGGCCCAGTTGCCTCGAACCGGCAGCGGGGTGAATATGGGGCCCCATTAGTCTTGGCTGTAAACACCGTGGCAGGGGCTGGGAGGCCACGCGGGCCTTTCCGGACGCGAAGGAGTTAATAAAAGGTGTTTTATGGACGCGAGGAAATGTGGGGGAGGTGTGAGCTTCTCCCCACGCTCGCCCCCCTACTTTTTTCTTTTTTTCCCCCTCGCCACCCGCCGCCAGATCAAACAGACCAGCGATTTAACTAGGGCAACACCTCGCCATAATGAGCCGGCGACGCGCCCCTCCCCCGGCCTCAGTGCGGGCCGGAGGCCCCAGGCCCTCAGGGAGGAGAAGAAAGAAAAACCAAGTTTTTTTTTTTCTTTTATTATTATTATTTTCCTCCCAAGAGCTGGGAATCCTTCTGGAAATTCTAGCACGGGCGTGGGGAAACCAGGGTCCAGGGAGAGAGATCATTGCTGGCCCACAGCACAAGGGGACCTTATCTGGATTCGAACCCAAGACTCCAATTTAGCTCAAAGACAAACCTCCGGCTATACATAGGGCCCAGCTCCCTTGACTATTTTTAGCAGGGCAAAGTATCTTAGGCACGGGAAGAATGCGCACCCGCGTCCTTCTTCCTTAAGGCCAGGGAGAGGAGAGGGGTACCTTCCAGGGGTACCTCCCGCCCGCGGCAGCTAGAGCCCAAACTGGCATAACCAGGAGACGCCCCGGTCAGCTGGTCCCTAACTTTCTTTGGGAAGAGAGGGGTGGACCCCCTAAAATCTGGCTCAGTCATGTCTGATTTGGATCTTAGATCCTGAATATGGGAACTCAGACTGGCAGCCGCTGCCCTTTAATGGGGTCGCTGGATGATCTGTCTCTCTCTCCTACACGTTTTACCCCAGCAGGGGTGAACGCCCATGCCACGTTCCCAGTCCCGTAGTCCACAGCTGGAAAAGCCAAGCCCGGAGGGAGAAACCGAGTGGCTCCAGTCACACCAACCAGTCCGGCTCTGGAGGTTCTCAGCCTGTCTCCTGGCAAACATCTTTAGAACCTGGTGTCTACTTTCTTATTCTAGACCCACGTTTCGACGCTGTCAGACGCTTCAAGCAAGCTGTGGTGAAGCAGTGTCATATTTAATTTAAGTATATTCTCCCTTTTACATAGAGGGGGAAAAAAAAAAGGAATGATCATGAACTTAAAAATAGACTCCAGGAATATATCATAAGGAAATAGTCCCTGATGTTACAAAGCTTCAACTGTAGAGCCACTGGGCTGAAGAATAAAGACAGGAAAAGATCCCCAGGCCTTGGTCTAATTAAGAGAACTGGTTGAATAAATTCATCAGCACATTTCGAAATTGACACGAAAATTGTCCAAAGTATACTAAGTAATATTATGGGAAGACCATTCCCCCATCACTAACCACCATAATTATGGCTCCCTTCATGTGAAAATAAATAAGTAAATAAACAAAAAACCCTCAAATGTCTTTCATAGATAAGAAGTGAAAGAATATGCATCAAAACATGGGCGGGGGTTGTGGCTTAGTGGTAGAGCGCTTGCCTTAGCACGTGTGAGGCACTGGGTTTGATCCTCAGCACCACATAAGAATAAATAAAACGTTATTAAACAAACAAACAAACCCCCCCAAAACATATCTATACCTCTGACTTGTGGGAATGAGCATAATTTTTACTATTCGTCTTGATTAGCTATATTTAAAAAATTATTTACAATGAATAAATACTACTTTTGAGATTAAAAATCTGCAATTTCCTTCTAACTTCTCTTGCCAGCATGATTTCAGTACTGTACATGGTGTATTCAACACACATGTTTGAATTTCTAACATGTGCACTGTGGGTATCACTGTGGGTATAAGTATCACAGTAAGAGAAAATCCTAATAACGATATATTAATATCGTTATTAATATAACGATAATAAATATCTGTCTGGAAGAGTTATTAGTCCTTCCACACAGCAAATATGAGTCTTCTTCTTCCATTTAAAATATATTGCTTAATAAAATATTAACTACAGCAAAAATATACAAAGCAAACTATTTAAACCCTTCGCTCGCATTATTTCATCTAAGCCTCACAAAGGTTATGATTGGTTAAAATTGAGGCAGCTGAGGCTCAGAGGGGTGAAAGGGTTTTCTCCAAGGTCACATAGGAGGTAAAAGGCACATTGGGCTTGGATTGAAGTACTAGATCTGGCGGCCTTCAAAGACTTGGCTTTCCCCACATCTTGGAGCACCTCCAGGGTATGTAGGCGAGCGCACACACATGCATAAGTACACACATGCATCTAGATATGCTTCAGTCTGATTTCCTTTGGTTGCCAAAATTAGGCAGAGAAAGAGGGAAGGAGTTATGTAAAGGGGTTTGGGATTCTGACCGACTCCAGCCCTTCCCCTGGAAACCTCTTCCCTGCTGGAGCTCAGAGTAGATGCCCTCTATAAAAATGAGGAAATGTGTATCTCCTGAGCTCTAGATTCTTTCTTGGCTATAACTTTCTGATTCCAAGCACTTCCTTTCTTCTGGTAAAAAAGTCTGCATGTTATTCTTTGCAGCAACTTCTGGTGTTGGTTTGCATAGCGAGCGTTCAATTTCTTTGGTATTTCCATTTCTTGAAGCACATTTTCCTCCTGGTAATCTAGAAGGGAGGCAGGCAGGCATGAGGCTCCCTATGGACCAATGGGAAAAGGAAGAGCCAGAGAGTTGAAGGGTCACACACCCAGTCAGAAGCAGAGCGGGTTCGGCAGGCGGCAGGCCCCCAGCTCTCTTGGAAAAGGCACCAGATACCTTCTCTCCATGCAGCAACCAGCAGTTAAGCTTATGGTCTTGCTAAATCCTCATAAAAGAAATGAAACTAAAAAGCCAGTCAACCTAATTTTTAAATGAAAAGTGACTGGAAAGAAAAATTATGCTCGCTCTGAAGTGCCTGAAACTAGCCTCCCGATTTGTTTGAAAAAAAATTAATCTTTTTTTTTCAGCTGAGTTTTTACAGCTGAGCTCTCCCAAACCCATAAAAAACAAGGTTTATATGGGAAATAGTGAAAGACTCTTAACTGTAATACACAGCGTCTAATGTAAGCAGACGTAGACACTATATAAAGTTCCTACAAATGTTATTAAAACAAACAGAAATGCCCATTTATCCCCATAGAATGGACAGCGGGAAGCCTCGGACCTTAGAGGAGTCCCAGAAGTATTATGTTCACCCAAATGCTCAGAGTATCCCCCAGCATTGAGACCTCAAAGATCTTTACCCACATCCAAATATTTCCCTCATTTTACAGAAGGGTAAACTGAGGCCCGGAGAGGAGGGACTTGCCCACGTTCCCTTCTTCTCTTCTGTTGACTTCTCACCTTTACTTCTAGTGTAGGGTAGAGAACAATAATGGCAAGAGACCCTTCTCAAATCATGGAACCTCCCTGGGTTTCCTTATCTGCAAATTTAGAGAGATCATTGCTCCAACTCCCTGGGCTCTGTGAGCATTGAATGAGATAAGGTGTTATCTGTGGTGGGCTGTTTGCATTATTTTATTTAAACCTCCCACAGCCTCCTGAGGTTATTTTGGTCTGTTTGGTTGCTTTGGAAAAGGAAGATGTCTCTCTGATGGGCACCTATTACCCTCACTTGCCTCAGGGTACAGAGCCAAAGTGGATTAAGGGTTCAAAGCCCTATTAAGGTAAACGGAGGGTAAACTCATTAAGGTAAACTGAGGGGTATGTGGGACCGTAGCAGCTGAATTTCTCAAACTGTCTTCAGGCATTTTTGTTCAGTAGAGATATAATGCAAGCCACAAATATCACATCTATAGTTACAACTTTGTTTTTTTGTTGCCACATTAAAAATGTGAAGAGAAACAGATGAAATCATTTTACATGTTTTATTTAACTCAATATATCCCAAATATAATTTTAACATAAATCAACAAAAATATATTATATTCTGTTTTCTGGAGTGAGCCTTCAAAATTTAAGATCGGGTTTTGTTCTTGCAGTCTATCTTGGTCTGAATCACATTTCAAGAGCTTAAGAGCCACGTGTCGCTAGTGGCTACCACATTGGATGGTAACGGAAGCTCCGTGTTCTAAAGCGTCCTGCTAAGTGGCTCTTTAGAACACAGAGCTTCAGTTAATCACGGCAATGAAGAGCTATGTTTTACTGAACATTTACTGTATATTAGGCAGCAGTGCTCAACATACTTGGGCTCATCTTCTTAGACTCAGAGGGTGAGTCATTTTTCAGCCACAGAAGTATTCAGCTGCAGAGCTGACTTGCAGACCCAGTTCCAGACCTACGGGACAAAGCACAATTGTCCCTTGACAACTGAAAAGGCTTCCACCACTAACTACGCTGGGTGCTGGGTGAAGGGAACACAGGGTGGCCTCCCACTGTGCTAACTAGCTGCTGAGCTGAGTTCCACTTACTCCCAGGGACATTAAAGGGGCTGGAGTTGGGCAGTACACTGTGGAGTGATCTTTGGAGAGTCCCACCCAGTTCCAAATCTGATAAGAGTCTGATAAGAGTCAGCAGACCCTAAGGCCAATTGTCCCCAGGGTCCCCAGTTCTCTAATGTCTAAGATACCCCCACAGCAATCTTGTCAGGCTAAAATGGGAAAAAGTATTATAGAGACTATAGCACAAAAAACCCGACCAAGGTCAAGAGGGAGGTCTGGACTGGCCCCCAAGCCTGTACTCACAACCAGTTGAAAACTGGTTGGATGAACTGTGTGGCATTGGACAGGTTTCTTAACCTCTCTGAACCCCAGAATTCTTAGAGTAAAAGGAAAGGCAGAATAGCTCCCAGAGATGTTGTGGAAGTGCAGGAAGGGCTGGATAATGAATGGAAAGCGGTTAGCCTGGCAGACTGAGCAGGGTAAACATGGGCTGTTATTATTACTGCTATTATTGGTAATTGGGCCGCTGGGCCTCTTCAGAAGCCAGAGGGCATGGCAGGAAGAGGTGAGGGAGCATGGCCTTTTCCTGCCCCAAGCCCAGGCTTTTGACTGAGGCTCATATACTGGTAGTGGGAAGGCAGGGTGCAAATGTGTGGGAGAGTGAGAGAGTAGGTCATGTGACCAGAGTCAGGAGCCCAAAGAAGGAGGTGCAATTTGCTGTGTGACCTTGGGCAATTCCTTGCCTTGCTGGATCTTGGCGTCATTTATAAAACAAGGGAGTGGGACCAGAGATCCAAGTCCTTTTCTGCATTGACTACCTAGGATATTTATCATGGAATCAATCAAAGCCCTCATCAGATACAGCTTCTCTAAGGGGTACAGAAAATACCCCCCCTTCCCACGTGGCCAGGAACTGTCATTGACCAAGGGGAGGGCGCCACCTGGTGGCAACGCTCCCTCTCTGCACTCTCAGTGCAGAGAGGCCAGGGTGAGCCTCAGCCCCAGGGCCCTCCCTCTCTAACTTCCAGGTCAGGTCACAGTTGCAGAGATGGGCTCAGCAAGTTCATGTTGGCATGAGGCTAACTTCCCAGGGAATGTGGAGGTTTTGCCATCCAGGGACTCTGAGGTTTTCTTCCCTAAAGATATCTTAGGGATGGGGTCTGTGTTTTCTTACTATGCATTCTAAAATGCATGCCCCCTGCCCCCATTCCTTTGAATAGAAGATACTAGCAAAAGCACAACTGTCCCTTGATAACTGAAAAGGCTTCTGCCACTAACTACACTGGGCCAAGGGGACGCAGGGTGGTTTCCCACCGTGCTAATTACTCCAGGCTGCTGGGATCCTAAGTTCCTCTACAGTGTTCACTACTCTTCCATCCCTGCTCCATCCCCGACACTGCCAGTATTAGGTTTCTCTGTGGTGGCGGTTTCCTGGTACATTGAGGAGGCAGAGTGATGTGGGTCCCAATCCTAGCTCACTATGAGAACTTGGGCAAACTGCCCAACTTCTCTGAATCTCAGCTTCCCTGAAACTTAAGGTAACAGTTTCAATGCAAGTCGGTGTGAGGATTATGACCATATATCCATAACTATTCTAGTATAGCCATCTCTTTCCTTGCTATAGAAATAACAGCTATTTTCCTGCAGGTCTGTCAGTCATCCTGAGCATCTTTGCATTGCCAGCTTTTCTAGATATAAATCTGAATAGTATGCATTGGAAATGAGAGCTACGGAAGTAAAACAAAGAAAAAACAACAACAACAATAACAGCAACAAAACCACTAGCTGAAAATGAAGAGGCTCTTTGGAAGTGCAAGCTGATAGCCAAGTTCAACCTGATCTAGTTTAGATAAACACCAGGAGGGTGGCTGGGGTGACAGCCCTGCTCAGTTCTCTTTATTTGAGCTTCCTTGGATACAGTTTCACCTTCTGGCAGTTGCTGGATGACCTGCCTGAATCTGTGCCCTGTGGAAACTCAGCCCAGCTGACTGGTCAGCTTCTCCTGCAGCTGGTCCCCTCTGGTCATTGTGCAGGAGCAGGGGCTCTTTGGGCACAGGTACCCTCCCACACCTCCCTGAGTGGAGTCCAATCTTGCTGGTGGCCATGAGCCCTCAGGAAGTCTCATTAGCCATCTTAGCTTAATTAGGCTCTTTACATTCGCTAAGCCTCATTGGCTTCTCTAAGACTTCCAGAGCCCATAAGCACCGCTCTGTCCTTAGAAGGAGGACTGAAGCAGGTTCTGGGTCTTCTTCACGGTTCCTATGACTTTACCAGGACCCAGACTAGACTATTCTCCACTCCTGTCTGTCTTAACTCTTCTGAAATTCCTAGCTCTAGGAGGATACAGTCCATTCCCTTAGGCACCTGGCCCACAGACACTGGGGACACCAAAACATTTTCTTGACTATATACTTTCTCTCTCTCTCTCTCTCTCTCTCTCTCTCTCTCTCTCTCTCNGAGAAAAAGCCAGATGGCGGAGCTGAGGATGGCGTTGGGGGTTCTAAATTCGACCCAGAAGGGTTGGAAGGGTGTGTCTTTAGGCACTTGGGTTCCGCAGTCCCTCCCTCCCCCCCACTCAGTAACAGGAATGGAGGCAGGGGCCCTCTAATACTGAGCTACATTCCAAGCCCTTTAAAATCTTTTTTTTTTTTTTTTCATTTTAAGACAGGGTCTCTCCAAGTTACCAAAGCTGGCCTTGAACTTGTAATTCTCCTGCCTCAGCCTCCCATGTAGCTGGAATGACAGGTGTGTGCCACTGTGCCTGGCCCAGGTAGGTTTTTAGTTATAGGTGGATCAATATCTTTATTTTATTTGTATGTGGTGCTGGGGATCGAACCAGGTAGGTTTTTAATAATGGCAGGTTTGGTGACTCCAAGCTGCTTACCCTGCACTTGAAGTTTTCTGCTCCTAATTATAGTAATGTGGGCTTGGACTCCCCAGCTCTCAGTTCAGCAGACCTTCCATTTCCTTCCAGGGCCTGCAGAGGAGACTCTTCCTCCAGGTCCTCCCTTGGTCCTCCAGGTGCCTTTTCCTTTGTATTTTCCCTTACTTTTTTAATATTTATTTTTTTAGTTATAGGTGGACACAATATCTTTATTTTATATTTCTGTAGTGCTGAGGATCGAACCCAGTGCCTCATGCATGCTAGGCGAGCGCTCTACCTCTGAGCCACAACCCCAGCCCTCCCCTTACTTTGAATCACATAGAGATACAGCATGGCTGTCCATGGAGTGGTAAATAAGAGGCTTTGAAATTGCTATAGTTTGTATCTGGAATGTCCCAGAAAGACTCATGTCTTGAAGGCTTGGTGGGGACCAATGCAGCCATGTTCAGAGGTGGGTCTCTGGGGGAGTGATTGGATGGTGAGGACTCCGACCTCGTCAGTGGATTAGCTCATCGATGGGTTCAGGACTGATGGCATTATTGGGAGTGGACCCTCTTTGGAGGAGAAAGGTGCCCACGGGAGTGTGCCCTGGAAGGGGATCTTGTCCCTGACCCCTGCCTCCCTCTCTCTGTGCTTCCTGGATGCCATGAGGTGAGCAGTTTCCTTTGCCACACCTGTCTGCCATGATGTTCTGCCTTGCCTCAGGTCCAAAGCGATGGAGCCAACCAGCTGAAACCTCTGAAACCAGGAGACAAAGCAAATCTTTCCTCCTTCAAGTTGTTCTGTTTAGGTAGTTTGTCCCAGGGACAAAAATCTAACACAGATATACCCAGGAATATGGCCACAACTATAGATACAAGTATATATTTGCATTTATAGACACATCTGCATACATACATGTGGTATGAATACATGTATGTATACGTACACATACGTACTACATATAGCGTGTACACGTATAGATATAGTATAGATAGGAAAACATAATATAGTATTTCTAAACTGACACGGATGTCTTTCTGTCATTAAATCTTATTTTACAATGATGATAAACATAATACTTTTACAACCAGTCTCCTGTTATTTGATAGAGAGGCCATTTCTAGTTCTTCCCTGATCTAAATAATGCTCCTGGGAAATAGTGTCTTGCCCAATTAGTAGGCAGCATGGCACAGTGAACTCTGGGACCTGTGTTTGATTCCCATCCACACTACTTTCTGGTGACCCTGGACCAGCCATTTCACTTTTCTAAATTTCTATTTCTTCATGTGTGAAATACGGATAATAATAGTGGTAGGGTCGTTAAGGCATGCAAAGTGCTTAACATTGGACCTGTCACATAGTAGGTGAAAAAAAAGAAAAAAGAAAAAAAGTAGCAATTTGAGAGAAGGAGATGAAGATTTGTTTTGGCTTTCCTCTTGCCAGTGTGACCTTTGTATATCATAGCGTATGACGAGAACCCATGGAGGTAAATAGGTGACAGCCCCTTTACCATGCTTAAGTTTAAGACTGTATTGTTGTTGTTGCTTTGACCTCTCTTACTATTCTATACACCTTTCCCCAATGTGAAGCTTAACTTTTGCAAGCAAGGGATTTGCTACTTTAGTTATGGTGGGAAGGGTTGATGCCCAATATAAACGGTTTAGATGACATCCGGAAAGCACAGGGGAGAAAGGAAAACTCACCCCCCAGCCCACCAACCAGGACTTACCATGTTGGTTGTGGCCTTTTCTTATTTGCTCCCCCATGGTGCCCAGGGCAGGCCAGGGCAGGCTTCAGCTGTTTAATTACTGTCCGTTGACCTCAAGCAGATCACTTGTGAACTGCATGCTGTCCCTCACCAACCTCTGACAGTTTCATTAACCCCGTTAAATCACGCAGGTGCCTTTGCACCTCCTGCGCTTGTTAATCTCTGTTCAGCTTCGGTGGGTTAAAAACTGGCTGGAAGGTTGGATGTACCTTATTAACCTCCATTAAACCCTATTAAATTTCCTAACTAGAGTCTTAGTGACTTCTCAGAATCCCTCATTAAAATTTAGTAAATCCTGTAGAGGGGACCAGGGTAACTTGCGGCTGCACTACCTCAAAGCTTGGCACGCTGAGTTCTTTGACATGGGCTTGACAACAATGTCCCTAGGGCCAGAGAGCCTTGGAGTCAATCCCAGAAGTGGCTCTTGCTCTTATGTTTCTTGGGCAAGTTCCTCAACTTCTCTAAGTCTGTATTTGCACCTCTATAAATTGGAGTTAATAACAGTTTGCTACTTTACATGACTGTAGTGAGATTAAGTGAATTAATGCACATAAAACTATTAGCACATTGTTTGGCAAGCACTCGGTACTTGATAGCCTTCATTACTTCTGGATGTGGAAGAGCCTTATAAACTAAAAACAAAACAACCAAAACAAAATTAATAATAATAATAATAGAACTGTTTAGCAAATGGCAGATTCAATCCCAGACACTCAGCGTTCTGCTCCATGCGAGGCATTGTGCTAGGACTGTGGGTTAAACTTGGGCAACACGTAAGTATGGATTTATCTAGATTGATGGCCATCTATTGGAATGATTGGTCTTAATAGTCTTTGGGGATATGCATGCCACTGTTTGACACATCTAAGCTAATAGGGAATACAGCCTATTTTCCTGGCCTGAGTCTTAGGGGGTTAGATTCAGTGGTTCCTGAATGTGGACATACAAATAAATTTCCAGGAGATTTTGTAAGACAGTTCTGTGGGACCCACTTGAAAGGATTCTCATTTAGTGGATCTCACTGGGAACTCTTCAGATAGAGCTGAAGATGTTCATCTTCCACCTGGGCTGCGAAACCTCAAGATCAGATTGGTGCTTTTCGACTTAATGAGAAATTAAGAAACTCCTATTTCTGGCATTCAGCTCTGAGCTAACTCCTGGGCCTCAATACTAACTCCTGGGCCCCAATCCCATTCTAAGGAGGTGGGATTGGGGCCCAGGAGTTAGCATTGAAAGCATTGTTGGGGGATTCTGATGGAGCTGGAGAGTGGATACCGCCATACTTTCAAAAAAACGCTGGACCTAAGATAATCTGATCATTATTCGAAGGCTTTGTTTGTTTGTTTGTTTGTTTGTTTTGGTGGGGGGGCAGGGGGAAGGTGTATTTCCTTCAAGTGAAACTTCTCTTGGTACAGTAAGATGTGGATTCAGGATGGGAAATGTGGCTCAGTGGTAGTTGCCTAGCATGTTCAAGGGCTTGGGTTCAATCATCAGTACTTCCAAAAAAATAAAATAAATAAAAATGAGGGTTCATCTGTTCATTAAATGTGATGCTTGTGGATTCTTTCATTCCAGTGGGGACCATCCAGTTGGGGGGAAACTTGGGGACAAAGCACCTCTTTTCAGTTCAATGTGTGAGGAGGGGTTGGAGGGCAGCAGATAGAAAAGTAGAAACAACTGCCAATAGTCTAACATGGACTGAAAATCAGAACTTCCTTTGCTTTCTACAGGAAATCAACTCAGGGACCCTGTAAATGATGGCATCCTTCCGTAACAATCTATTATGAATCCTGTGAGCTCTGGAGAGATCAGGTCTGCCTACCTGCCCCACTCCCAAAATGTCTCTGAAGAGTCCTCTCCATGTGCTGTTTACAGGGAGTGGGATGGGGAGGGCGGGTATGGGGAGGGGAGGAGTCTACTTTACAAAATTTCCATGAAGCTTAACATTTTACAGGTAGGATGTATTCTACTTAACTCACATGATGAGTATTTATTTTTTCCTTTTCATTCTGAAGACAGAGATGTCACTAAGTGGCACCTGTGCCTGAGGCTTGCCTTTCTTCCTTACCAGCAGTGAGAGGCTTGCTAGGACTCGGGGACCTGCACTAGGAAAGCTGTCATGGAACTCAGCTTTCTTAAACTGTAAAATGCATGTCACTTAACTTGCCTGGAGACTTTGTCAACAGATTGATTCAGTAGATAGCCCACAGGAGAGTGGGCAGAGATCCTGCATTTCTACCAAGTATGAGGTCAACTTTAAATAGCAAGGTTCTATGAGCGGTGAAGAAATGCCAGTCCATACAAAGTTTTTGAGACTTTAGACACCAGGATATTTACATGAAGCTCTGGATTTCCTACATGGCAGTGACAGGCAGGAGCTGAGCAGTGACTGCCCTTAGAAGGGATCTGAGTTTTCTAGTTCATAGTCCACCTTCTGCAGGCATTTCAATTTGTAACCTCCACCTGGTTTACTTAGGACCTTCATCTTACAGATGAATAACTGCAGACACAGACAGTGAACTCTGTGCTGAGGATATCTGTCTGGTACACTGTATGGAAGTTGAGTTCCCAGACTCAGGCTACTGGATCCCAGCTGGTCACCCTCCCAGTGAGAGAGGAACAGCAGCAGTTGAACTTGGGCCCAAACTTCTGTGATCTGATCTTATTTGGTGCACACCAAGACTGCAGGGCATAGTGGGTGCTGGTGCTTGGGACTGAGAGGCAAGGCTACTATTATTAACCACGGTCATACATAGCCAGGGGCCCAGCCTGAAACTGAAAACATCTCAATTCTCCGTAGAAATTCAACAGGAACAACAGACTGTGTCTCTTACTTATTCAGATCATTTATTAAGAGCGAAAGTCGGGCCATCCCAGTCTGTGTGATATTGCAACATGAAAAGTCACATACATACCAAGGAGACTCTACAGAATCGAGAGCCTTTCAACAGTACAGAGCCATAGATTACAAAATTAAAATACAAATGATCCCCCAAATTTGGCAGGAAATGAGTACAATATGAGGAGGCCTGGAATGGAAGGGCACTTACTTTCCAATAAGGCAGTTACAAAATGGACAACCCCCACCCCCCGCAAACCCCATACCCCAAAATACACTCCGATGGGCATAGCAGACAATAGAGGGGTAAAAACAGGGATTCTGTACAACCCTCTGTCGTTGGCAAATGTGTTGATTAAGTGAGAGCAACTGAAGGACGTGAGGTGAAAGCTAGATGAAAAAACTGAGTTAGAGGTTTCTGCCTCAAACACCAGACCAACATAACCCTTTCTACCCACAGACTTGGAATAAAAAGGCACCCCTAAAGCACCACGCTTCCTGGGCATGATCTTGAGCTCCTTTGCCCTTCAGATCAACTGTCTAGCTCCTGGGAATAGACCTGGAGCCAGGGCCAGTGGAACCATACAACCTTAAAGGCAGAAGTCCAACCAAGAGACCACAGAATAAGTCCACTTCATGAGAATCTGGATTTTAGGACAACACTACATCTCCCACTAGGGCTTTACACCCTGAAATTACAGGCTAGAACTCTTCTCCCTTACATGCATTTTGCAAAATTCAAACTGCCTCATCATTTCACTCAACCTTAAGTTCCACAGGTCAGGTCAGTCCCTGAGAGTCAGGTTGCTGGGGACTGCTCTGTTACAAGTTCTCAAGAATCTGAAGGCAGCTTAGCTGAGACTGCACTAGAGTTGTACTGAAAATGAGTGGGGAAGAGTGCTGGACAGGTCAAGAGGACCCAAGGCTAGTTCCCATAATGCCAAGTGAGGTCCCATGTAACCTCAGGCACATCTTGCAACTTTAGTTCCCTATTCTCTAAAGATGGATGATGGGACAACAGCAACCTTGATGGACTTTGCAGCTTGAAGATCTGTCACTTCTGACACTGAGACACTAGCCCTCCTCCCCCAACAAGCTTTGTTTTCACTAAATGTGAAGTCTTTACAGGAATCTGAAGCCACAGCCCTCAGATACCATGGAACCTTTAAACTCTGTGCAAAGCAATGATATTATTTAATAATCTTCTAGTTGTAGGTTTTTCTAAATGATGTTGTGAGCATTAGTTTTTATGGGACAAGCACAGAACTCAGGCCTCAGCCATCTGAGGTTATTTTTTTAGCAGGCTGGTAACACCCACTCCCACTTCACCCACTCTGGCAAGAACAAGTGAGCATAACCAGGCTGGTGGAGCTTCCTCAAGGTTCCCCAACAAGGAGCTAAGTGGACTAAACTCAGGGAAAGGACAGGCAGGACACCAAAACAGCTGTGTCCTTGCTGCTCCTTTTTAGATGACAAAGGCAATGCTGTGGGACAATGCCAGAAATGAGGTCCTTGCCAATGAGAAACTTTCCATGTGGCCCCCATGGGGCAGAGACTAAGATGAGAATTACAGAGAACATAGAAAAGCCAGAGGTTTACAAAGGTAGAACAGGCTTCCCCAGGAGGTAGTGAGTTCTCTGTCCTCAGAGGTGTGTAAGCCCAGACTGCTCCCTTGGTGGGACAGTTGGAGGCAGAATGTCAGCACCTACGGGGAGACTGGACTGGATCACTTAAATACCCTTTCCCAACCTTTGGATCTTGTCATTGTGGCAATTGAGTCTTCAGATGATTTCCATGAAGCAACTTCTCTGGGATCCACCTGTGGGACAGCCTACTTCAGTATGCAAGGCTCCCAGAGAAAGCTTCTTCCCCCTCCTCCGCCTTCCACCAGGCAGTTGCTCTGTGGATATTAACAAAGTATTTCCCACAAAATAAACAGCTCAAATGCCAAGGTTAGATGCAACATTCCATCACAAACATTATTAAAATCTGTTCTCCAAGAGGCTAGCAGTGACTATTTAACTACAACTGGAACATCTAACACTCGGCAGCTGTAACACACAGTGAAATCCCTCCTTGTTTACAACAGTGGTCCTGAATCCTTTGGCTTTCAATCTTTTGTGAGATTCAGTTATGATCTTCACATACCACTGTCAACCTAAGTTTTTTTTTTTTTTTTTTAAACCTTAAAATGAAACATGAATGGTAGGATATTGACATTTGCATGTGACAACCTTCAGGGCACATGAAACAATCATACCAGGCTGGAACTGAGGCAGTAACTGTACTCTTTAAGAAGACAATACCAGTTCTGGATCTGAAATTCCAGTTTTGCCCAGGAGCACCAAGAAGAGAGAAGGCAATGCTGCAACGTCACAGGTGGAGGGAAGTGTCCTTGACAGTGGCATAGAAATGCAGGCAGCCAGGATGAACACTGCTTTCCCCAAACCCACCACTCCCTAGAGCCAGACCTGGTGGCTTTGGAGGGCCTGGCCATTTCTCACAGGCAGAAGTCTTCTACCCATGGATAAAGCCATCAAAAACTGCAGAAGAGGCTAAGGCAAGTGGTTTAGTAGCGTGATGAAAGAACAGACTTCTGGACATGAGAAAAACCCAAGTTCAAATAACTTTGCTTTTCTCTCACCTGTTTTGAAAGGTTGAAAAGATACCCACAATCTCTACTTTCCCACAGCAGCCACTTTAGAGGAAAGACAACATGTGACCATGTGTGCGCAGCGGCTGGCTCAAGGTGAAAAGCTTCCCAGGCTTCACTTTGGAACAACAGCGTTCTTAACAGATGCAGCTGAACACACGGCCCCCAACACCATACCTTATCCAGAAATGTACTGCTCGCAGCTGGGAAAACAGATTTGCTATTAAAGAAACGGTGACATGACCTATAATGCCCACAATTTTGGTTCACATACCAGAAAGATCCACTTTCTTCCTCATTAAGACATGGACATGTCCATGAGATCAGGTTAATGATGCCTTTTCCTGCAGGCCCATCTGCTCCCAAACTCCAGCCCCTGCTGAGCCTTTTCGATAGCTATGCCAACATCCGTCAGCTATGAAGGAGGGATAGTCCCTAGATACATACTGAAATAGAATGACTGAAACACTCAGAGCACCTTGTTATACCCTCCACAGCCAGGAGACGTATCAAAATAGGCCCCCTCATTGCCCAGAGTATATTCTATGTACATTCATTCACACATATTTTGAAAAGCTGCAATCTGCTGGACATGCATTTTGAACACTGGCGAAAGCTATGGGGCAACGAACATACTGCATTTTAGTGACAGCGGTGGCCTTGTTTGCATTCCATAGAAATCACAGTACTCTGCTCCACGGAACTGAGACCTCCAGACATTCCACCACCTGCTCAGTGTGGGTTTAGTTCTGACTTCTCTGAGATAGTGCTTAGATTAAGCTCAGATAAGACACTAAAACTCTGCCAGGCTGTCCATTGCTCCTCTTATCATTTAAGGCTTAAATTGAAACCAAGAAGGAAAAAATCATACCGTTGACTATAACATATGTATGTCAAGATGGTTAGAAATTAGAATCCAATTTTCTTATCTTTTTCTCCCATTTTCTGATCTACATTCTCTGTCCCACCAAGATGCTATAAGAGAATTTTGCACAAGTATACTTCTGAATTATAAAACTTTGCTTTCACAGGATACTTTGGCTCTGATATAATTAGATAGAAGAATTTGATTTTTGAACAACAACAAAAAAATCAGGTTAATTGAAATATTTTGAAAAATTATTTTAGTGATCTTTCTCCCTAAAAGGGAGGCATATTTCTTGCAAAACTGAGGATCAAGTGGAATCGACCTTTTTTGCTCAAACTCATGATTTGCTGCCTAGCAGAGCCCAGGGAGTCAAGGCAGCCAGACAGTCTTTCCCACAGCTGGACTCCCGAACAGGAATCACATGGTCCTTGGCAGATTTCCTGGTGGCTGTGAACTAAGGATGAATACTTCTCAAAACATTAGCCCCAAATTTTTAACACTAAATTTCTGTTTGTTAAAAAGCACTTAGTACCCAGGAGGAGCATGGCTGAAATCACAATACATGACTTTGCCCCAAAGAGTAAAGCATAGAGAGGCATGCAAAGGACCCTCCCGTGAGGGTCTTTGTATTCTGTTTCTGGAACCTGGACAAATAAAACATGCAACTGTCCTGAAACCCTCGTCTGATTTGAAACCTCCCTGCTGATGCACCAGGACTTCTTCCACACCTAGCAGTTAAGCAGCGAGCAACAGAAATGGCAGAGGTCTCAATGAGAGGATGGAAGCAGATGTTACAGGACTGGCGCTGTTGTGACTGCTCAATTAGCTAATACTGATGGAGTGCCCACTGTGTACAAGGCACAGGGCAAGTGAGAGGGACCAGTGTCAAACTGATGTGCTAATCAGAGCTTGCAACAGAGCAGGACGTCTATGTCCTCAGTGGGCGGTGTGCAAGTCCAAACAGGTCTGCTCCCACACCTCCACCATCAATTGCCCTTTGCTGCTGTTCCAGGGCCATGTCTTGCATGTGGCAGCCTGGCATACAAGGTGAATACCAAAATATTTCTTATTCCATATTTCCAGTAGGATCGACTTAATGCTTTGTTGAATGCTGCAATACATGGTTTTAAATTATTTTTATGAACCTGTTTTTTTCAGTCCAGTAGTTATCTGAAAACAAAGTCTTTCTATACACATGCTGAATCATGAGAATATAATCCTCCTGACCAAAAAGATTTACAGTATTCATCATTCAAACTTTTTTATTTACAATAATATTTAACAGTCTTTATGGGCTTAATGGTCACAGATATCACCTGTGCATTGAGCATTATACTTCATTTCTTTAAGGTGTGCTTCCTCCTCACTCAAGCTTGCCGCCTTCTGATTTCTGGTCCAGTCTGCTTTTGTTACTCTTCACCATGTAGATGAAGTAGGCGAGGGTCTCTTTTTCATTCACAGGTATGTTCCTGAAGTGCCGGCTGACAGTCTACGCAGGGGAAAAAAAACCCAAAGTCCCTTAAACCATGCATAAATCAGAGCCACATGTTCTTGACTATGCAAAAGAGAGAACAGGAGTTGCTTCCAGCCCTAGGAGGGAATTCTGACTATTGCAGGACTTGCCATGTACTGCAGAACTCAGGATGCTCTTTTGCCCCAGGGGTTAGGTGGTTTGCTTCCAAAAGCAGCACTTTAACTTACAGTATTACCAAGGCACAGGTCTATTTCAGTGGCAGCCAACCATCCATCCTGGCAGTTCAGGATTGCTCTGGTTGGCCAGCTGCTACCAAATCTTACTCAGGTCCTTAAAGTAGGCAGAAAAGTGTCTTTTTAGAATTGTGTCAAATGAACAGTCAATTGAAAAAGATGTAACCATTTGAACCAAGAACTGCCCTAAACAATATAAGGACCTGAACAGGCAAAATGGAGTTGAAGGAAGACACATAATTTACCATATATTCCCAGCACTTTGCTTATTGTGTAAGACATGAGAAGGCAGATCTCCTCTTACCCCACCTCATCCTATCCTTTCCACCAGGGGTGAATACTAGCAAATGGGTAAATGTCATTTTAAAGTAGGAAAGGCCTGTATGCTCCTATGTGTAATCTGGACACTGGTGAAGGAAAGATTTAAGAAAACTACCATAGATCAGCAAGAAACCTCTAAAGGAAGACTCAAAACAAGTAGGGTGGAGTCTTTTAGGAAATCTCTGAATGGATGGATAGAGGTGATTGGGACAGATAAAAAGAGAGAACTAGAAATGAAGAGTGGTTATCTTGGAATGGTAGAACTTCATTTATTTATTTTTTTCCATTGTCTAAATTTCTACAATAATAGGCAGAAAAACACATTAAGAGGGATGAGAAAGTTGAGTGTGGGGGCACATGCCTGTAGAACCAAACACTGCAGAGACTGAGGCAAGATCACTGAGCCCTGGAATTCCTAGGCCAGCCTGGGCAACATAGTGAGAACCTGTCTTGAGGTGGGGGAGGGGGTGGGGTGGGGTGGGGTGGATGGGAGGATGGGAGACTACACAAAATGCCAAAGGAGAATTTTCCCCTTTCCAAACTGTTAAGAACTCAGGGTAGGAGAAAACTTTTTTGGGATGCCATTCATTCATAATAAATACTTCCATTACTAACACCAAGAAAAGAAGAAATCAAGAGGAAAAAATTAAAAAATAGCTCCTATATTTTTTATTAACAAAGGTTTTGACGATGATTAACCTGATAAATCTGATGTGCATAAAGGACCATATCTATAAAGTATCTTGCAAAAAAGATTCAAACAAACAAACAAAAAGAATTCTTAAGAGCCAGGAGTCCTGAGATTCTGCTACCAACTTCTGTGAGTTTTTTTTTGGCCTCAGTCTTTTTATTTTTATTTTGAGACAGGGTCTAGCTAAGTTGCTCAGGCTGGACTTGAACTTGAGTTCCCTCTATTTCTGCCTGTTGCCCAGCTGTGATTACAGGTGTATGCCGTTGTGTGCCTGGCTTATTGTGTGTGTGTGTGTGTGTGTGTGTGGTGTGTGTTTTCTTTTTTAGTATCTGAGATTGAACCCAGGGGTGCTTAACCACTGAACCACATCTGCTGTAGGGAAGAATCAGGGTTACACCCGTGGCACAATTATAGTTCTCTCTTTTCTCTATCCAAATTTTGTCTACCTACTTCTGCTAACTGGGCCTTATTGAAGCCTGGTCTCGTCTGCAACTTGTAGTGTCGTTTATAACGTCGTAGAGTATTCACCTGCAGCTGGAACAGATCGACCTAGACAGAAGAGGAGAAACACATTATTCATCACCTGACCAGTCAGGATTCACCAAGAGCCCACAATGTGCCCAGCATACCCTAGGTGGGGGTGAGGATGGGGAGGGCCACTAAAGAATTCTTAGAAATTGTTCATTGAGGACGAGCGACTGGCAAGGGGAACAAAACAGTGGAAAAGAGTTCGGCTGGGTGGGCTGATCCTAGGAGGAGGAGAGGAGGTGAGGCTTAAGCTAAGAAGGGACAGGATCTAGAAAGGCAGTGAGGATTGGAGTAAGGAATATGGGAGATCATGGGCACACACAGCCTTGATGTAAAGGGATGGGCTAAGGGGCCACCACAGTGGGTATGAAAGGTGTAGCATGTCTTGAGAAGCAGAGGAGCTATCATAGGTGGCAGAGGGTGGTGTTTCAGGAAGATGGAGTTGGTAGAGTTTTGCCGGGAAGGCTGACTGGGGATGAGGGAGACAGAGGGAGGTGCTATAGCAATGATTCATTAGTGAGATGATAAAGTCAAGCTTTGAAGGGTAGTGATGCTAGAGGGGGACACTAAGAATGGAGTAAAAGGCAAAAACTGGAGAGACATCATGGAGGAAGACATGCCAGAACTAGGTGGCAGACTGGATAGAGGGGGCACGAAGGACAGTGAGAAATACTGTAACTTTGAAATAGTTCTTTCCTAGGCTGAGCCTTCAGGTATTAGAATTCTTAAAAATCCTCCAAGGAAAGACCAAAAGCTACTGTAGTGGATGGACAAATCAGCAGGTTAGGGTCAGGGTCTCTGCAGATGACTGGAAAACAGAGGGGAAGGGCCCCCCCCAGTTGTTTTTTCTAACACAGGAAGAGAGGAAAGCTGCACAGTCAGGAAACATTGAAGGCCCAGAAAGTTGGGCTGCCTTTACCTGCCTCTAAAAGAGATGTTCTTGCTTCAGGCAGGTGGAGAGCACTTAAAAACAAAATGAATGATCAATATGAGGGACCAAAGTCCTTCATTCATTTCAAAACATTCCTCAAAACCTATTTTTTTTTTTGTGAAAACCGTTCAGAAACCAAATACATGTTTATAAAATAATAATAATGCTAAAGGCAACAGACAAATACTGTAAACTAGTGTTGGAAAGGGGACAGGGGAAGGGGCCAAAGGAAGGGCTTGATTTTCCAAGGTTTCCTCCACATCTGCAGACAAAGGCCCGCCTACTCTTTCTATTCCTACACAGTCATTTTCACTCTGAGTGCTAACAGGCGGTTGCCTTATGAAATATTCATGCGTCAAATATTCAATGTACACTATAAACGGTTCTTCTTTTGCTGAGTCTTAAGTGAAAACAATTTAGGTAGAAAGAAAATCCAGTTCCTTCCAGGAGCCTCATTAATACCACAGCACCCTAAGGAAAGGCAGCCTTCTGGTGGAGAGGCCTTGGTCTCATGGTCCATCACAGTGGTCCTTAACTCAGGACCCCCCAAAGGACATGTGCAATGTCTGGAGATACTTTTTGATTGTCATGACTCAGGGGATGGTGTGACAGGCATTAAAGGGTAGAGGCCAGGGATGCTGCTAAACATCCTACAACACAGCCCCCACAGCAAAGAATTATCTGGCTGGAAATGTCAGTAGTGCCAGCATTGAGAAACAGCGCAGCTGACTTTGAAATGGATCCTTGAGACAAGCCTTGATCAGCAGTCATGGAATCAGGACATGACACAGCTGGTGTGAACTGACAACTCCCATGTTCATTTTGCAGACCAGAGAACAGATGGGAAGAGACTGCCCCCAGATCACACACACTCAAGTCTCTAAGGCAGAAACAGGGTTGGAAAAAATTTGACATCGTGGCTGTATTCAAGTAGGGGTTTCTTGAAGAAAGGGAGTGTGGTCATCGGAAAGAGGACTAGACCAGAGTCTCCAAACTATGTATATGACCTCAGGTCTCTGTGCCTGTCTGGAAAATGATGGGGCAGCCAGACCAGTCGATTTCCAAGCTTTCAGCTCTCAGGTTCAGTGTTACTATAATTCTATGGTTCACTTTTCAAATAAAGCACAGCAAAAACAAAGGGGACTAAAATTACTTTTCAGCACAAAAAGAAGACCAGGCCAGAGGGAAGGATCAGATTAGAATCCGTTCTTCCAGCTCTCTCTGGCTGATTTTTTTGGCCTTTACCTCAGGAATGTCAGTGTCGTGCTCAGGAGAATCTCCACCATCGTCACTTGTCTTCCTCTTCCTTTTGTTTCGAACACTTTGGATGAAATTTTTATGGAAATCACAGATGTATAGGTGCCTTACCTGATGGGAAGGAAATAAAAGTCAGTGTTGCCAATTCCATGGAAACAGCAACAGGGATCTGTCAAATTATGGGGCTTTTCTTTTTAAGGCACTGGAGAGAGAGAAGAATGAGATGTAGGCCATAGTTTCCAAAGCTGACTCTAGAGTTGTAGAACAAGATCCACACAAGAGGGCTAAGTGGTAGAGCACTTGCCTAGCATGTGCAAGGCCTTGGGTTTGATTCCCAGCACTGGGGGTAAAAAAAAAAAAAAAAAGACACACACACACAAAGAGAATGCTAACACCACACAGCGTATTACAAATCAAGTCTCCACTGAATGGTGAAGACAATAAATGGCACGGATTCAGCACAGGAAGAGATCCCTATAGCTGAGATAGTCAGGATGGAGGCCCCCAGTTAGAAGGAAGGACTTGGAGGCAGGGAAGTATTCCACATGGGGAGCAAAGAGAAAACTGAGAGGTCCCAGTGTAGATAACAGAGAGGTTATAGTGAGGAGGCCCAGGGTAAATAGTCAGCCTGGGTGGCAGTGACTGCCCACGCAGGAGCATAAGGAGAGATTCCAGGTTGGGGACATGAAGACTGTTGAGATGTTCCTTCAGACTAGACAGAGTCCTTTAAGGTTTTTTGAAGCAGGGAGTTTTGGGACATTTTCAGAAGACCTGTAGGAATTATACAGGAGTTAGTAGGCCGGAGCTGCCCTGGGGAGGAGGGAAGCTGAGACTGTGGTAATGGTAGACGGTACATCCTATTTTACATTTACAGTGGTTACTACTATACGATAATTCTAAAAAACTTTATTTCCATGTATTGGTGTATTCTTGCAACACTTCACATCTGATCCACAAAGAGAAGTAGAAAGAGATGCAGAAATTCTCACAAAGTGGAACCACATAAAATAAGATGGATATTAGTGCTTATTTTCTAAGATAGGTTGGAGGCATATTAGTAAGCAAAGGTGCCAACAGCAGCTAAGATGTGAAGAATATGTTTTTACTTAAGAATATAAGGGTTGCCTGTAGGAACCATTCAAAACCTTACAGAAACTGAATGCCTGTGCAAATGACTTGGGGTTATTGATATTGAAACAGATGCTGCACAAATGTTCTGGAGAGACTTCTAAATTTGAGTTTATTCCTTAAATCCCTAAAGATAAAAGTAAGCTGACAGGCAGTCAGCATCGATTAATTCAGGCCTTTTTATGAAGAAAATAATAAAAACTGTTTATTCAGATGAATTATCACTTTCATGTGGTTGGATTAGTGAGTCATGAATAATTTTAAGTTTATACTGTAATGGTGTCTTACAGACAGTAGGCACTCAATAAATGCTGATGCATCAATATTGGCAGTCCCCTACATCTAAAAGCAGCTTAGGCCAGTAAAAGCCACCACTTACAGAGTTACAAACTGGGATAGCTTTGCCAGATTTCCCTTTGTCAAAGGGCTTTCACACTCAGCACCTGCCAGTGTTCCAAAGAATCCCCCCAGGGATATATGTACTACAGGACATGTTCTTCTCCAGGGAAGTACACCAGAGAACACTGTCCAGTCCTGAGAGGCAGCTGGTGCTCCACGTTAGCCAGGCCAGCACGTGTATGCTGAGAGATCTAGCTGCTCCTCAAGTGCACAGTGACAGACTTACTAGAACAGGCAGAATAGGAATTTCTTAAAGATCTAGCTAGGAGGTTTCAGGTCCTGACATGAGAATAATGAAATCCTAGCTGGAAGAGAACTTAGCAACCACTAGTGCAACCCCACTGGACTAAATCTCATTTTGTAGAAGGGCGAACTGAAGCCACCCAGAGTAGGAAATAGTCTGGCTAAGGTCACACAGATCTTCTGACCTCTAGTACATGTATGTCCTTTCCTACCTCAATATTTTCCTTTATGCTATTCTCAACTTCTACTTTTCTCCAGGAAAAAATCAGAAATAGGTTAGGTATGTTACATCTTGCAAGTACATTATATCTTATTAAATCACACCCAATAAAAATATGAAAAAAAAAATCACAGAACACTGCCAATGTTAAACAGCCTGAATTGGGTTTTTGGTGCTGTTATTTAAAGAGGTTGTTTGCTAGATCCTTTTATGAGATAAATAGTCATTGTTTCTCCTTAACCATGCAAATGTCCCAGTGTTGTTTCCTTTCTTTTCTTTCAGTACTGAGGATTGAATCCAGGGGTGCTTTACCAATGAACTTCATCCTCAGTCCTCTTATTTTTTGAGACAGCATCTAGCTAAGTCTAGCTAAGTTGACGGGGCTGGCCTTGAACTTGTGATCCAACTTCAGTTGCCAGGATTATAGGCAAGTGCCACCAAGCCTGGCTGTGTCATTGGCTTTTTTTTTTTTTTTCTGTTTACTTTCTGTAACAGCTAAAAATTCTTGTAACACAGCAGTTACTTGGAATTGAATTCTTGCCCAAGCCTGTGAGAATGAAATCAAATCCCTTTCAGAAATAACTCCACAACACCAACTTGAAACAAATTGTGAGTGATTCTACTTCAAAACCCTAGTACTTTTCAGAGGCTCTCTACCTTTTGGGAATGTTAGTGCTAGGTTTAGGCTGCCTCCCTTCTAGATGTGCATGTGAAAATGGTGGACATAGCCCAACCCCACCAGTTTTCCAGGGGGTGGGGAGGGATAATGGGTAAACGGAGCCTCCATTGCAGCAGCAAAGTCATTCAGATGTGAAGGCATCCAGAGGTTTAAAAGAACTGGAAAATGTTATTAGCTGTTCTAGTAAAGGCTGTTAACCACACACACAGAAGGCAGGCAGTGTTTCCAAGTGGGTAGGTCATTGCTGTCCTACAATTAAGTATTTCACTTCATCATGTGACCATCAGGGACCACCATGGTGTCTAGCCTGTTGTTTGTTTCAGATGAATTCCATCCATTCATTCATTGAATGATACAGATTTGTAGCAAGAAAGTTTCTGGCTCACCCTCTATCACTTAAAAATAGCACCTTGCCATGCAAGATTGCAAATGCACTATAATGGTTGATTTTAAATAAAATTGAGGGTAGAAGGGAAGAGCCTGAAAGAAATGACAAGGAAGATTTATTTATTAAAGACTTAATGAATGCTTATGCATGGGGCTTGGAAAGAAATCATATAATGGGTTTAGGAAATTAACCAGGTGCTGTATACATTTGGCACCATCACTTCCTGTCTCTGGGCCTCAGTTTCAACTATAAAATCATAAGTGGAAAAGAGGGCTTCCTTTCAACTTCTGACCTTCCCCAACCATGGAGAAATTTGGCTCTAAAAAAAAAATAAACCACGTAAGCTCTTAGCTTACCTGAATATTAAATGTCCCCTTAATTTGTTTCCAATTCCTAATCATGAAGCAGCCAATAAGGCTTGCAGCAACAGATGTCAAACTAAAAAGTTCTTAATTGGTTGACAATAGGCACATCTTTAGAACTGTTAACTAGAAGTGCTAAAATCACACAGGAAGTTTCTATAATTAGGCACAAAACACCGGGCAATCCTATTCAAATTTAAATCTCCACCTCCGCATTTCCAAAGATTCTGCCCCTAAAAAATTTGACTTTTTTCTCCCTTCCAATGAACTGGACTGCAAGAGCCATCTCCCAACACCTGGCCTTGGCCTCATTTTTGTCACATCCTAGAAAAACTCATTCCCACAGCTGCCTGCGAAGCAAAGCAAGCAAGCTCAGTGACCCTCTGCAGAAAAAGAGGCCGCGGGAGACAAGGAAGTTACTGTCACCTTTTCCCAGTCTGAAGAAGTAACAGGGTTCCTATAAGGTGGGAGAAGTTGAAAAGCTGGATCCCTTCATTATCATCTCCCCGATTCTCCTTCACGCCCCCCACCCACCCAAATTAACCTCCCTCTCGTTGCTCTAACATCCAAAGCCAAAAAAAAATATATATATATATAACAAGCTAGAAACCGCTGTCAAATCTTCCCAGGAAGGAATCCTTGAAGCCCCCCCTCCCCCAAACTATCGGATCTGGGCAGAATCACAGAGCATGTCAGCGCTGAAGCGGCCTTTAAGATCGCGAGTCCAGCTCTTCAATTCTGCAGATAAGGGGCGGCGAGGCCCATAGCAAGGAGTGCTTGGGGAGTACGGACCGCAGCCCCGGGCAGCGGTCGGAGAGCGGCCGGGCGCTGGGGCCCGGACACGGGTGGACTCACGCTCTTGTCGATGTCCAGCTTGAGTTTCTTCTGCGAGATGCTCTTCTGGACCCTCTTGCTGAAGGAGGCGTTGCCCGCGGGCCGGACGCAGCGCTCGCCGTCCTCGATGAGGCAGCAGCTCTGGCCGTAGCCCGGGGCGGCGGCGGGGGCGGCGGGGGGCCC
>NW_025999869.1:18651188-18663466 GCF_001458135.2 Marmota marmota marmota
CCCGCCGCAGCCCCTGGGCCGCCCGGCCGCCGCCCGCCCAACGCGCCGCACCACAACAGTTCGCTCCCCCCGCCCTCCTCGGGACAGCGGAAGTCCCGCCTCCACGCGTTCAGTGGCCGCGTTCGCTCTTTGGGCGGGGCCTCCGCCGCCGCTGGCGTTCCCCATTGGGCATCACCACCGTCAGTCTTTGGTGCCAGGCTACTTCCTGGACTCTGCTGGGATGGGTTGAAAGTAGAGAAAGTGGAAGAGGGAAGAGTTGGCCGGGCAAGGGAGGGGAACTGGTCGCGGCCTCTCTAGCTCCTGGGAGCGATGGTGAGCAGGGGCCTGGTTGGACTAAGAAACAGACTCCGGGAGCAAAGGAACACGTTCGCGGGCAGACAGAAGCACCGACGTGGGCGGGGGCGCAGAGGGGGCAGGCTTAGGGAGGGGCTATGAAGGAGACCTCTAGGGACTGAGGTGCTGTCACGAGAGGGGCAGACTGTATAAAATGAAAAGACCAGGGTCACAGGACCTGTAGATCGAAGGGTAGGTGAAACAGGACAGAAAGTCAATCATGGCGGGAAAGACAGAGGGACAGCCCCGCACAGATACGTGAAAGAGGTGCGGACGAGATGGTGGGGGTCTTGTGAGGTCATCGGAATCTCAAGGGTGACCCCTGAGTGTGTACTGGGACTAGCTTGGTTGGGGGAGGGAAAAAGGAGGGATTGGGGAAGGAGACCCTATGGTTCGGGCGACCTCTTCACTGGGGAGAATAGGAAGACCAGATAAGACCTGGAGGTTGACCGGGTAAACTGCGGGGAAGAACTAGGGCTGCAGAGGGGCCAGAGAAGAGGCCGAGGCGGGAGACCAAGAGCCAGTCTTTCGGGATGAGGAAGGACTAACCCCTCCCCCCATCACTCCTTCTATCCAATCAAGCCCCAATAAAGAAGTTATCCCCCTCACCAAGGTGTCTTGTGCCCTCCCAGGAGCTCTAAACTGTAGATTTATTGCTTTAAACTTCCCGGTCTACCCGCGACGGGACCGCGCCCAGACAAGCCCCAGCGCCTAGTTTGACGTCCAGGGTGCCACCCCATCCTCTGCGGAGGGTCGCAGGGAAACCTCCAGTTGGCGCCTCCAGTCACGCCATTCCCAACTGTCAGCTTCTGGACAAAAGGGCGGATGGGACTAGCTTAGGACCCTGCAGTCTTTTAGGGCCCTGTTGTGATTTGTGAGGAGGGGGCTGGGAGGGGGCGGCTGTGTTAGGTGATAGGTGAGCACGTGTTCCTATGGTAGGAGTAGAAGGCAAAGAAGGAGTTTCAGCTTTGTATCCTGTTAAAAAGGGAAAGCTACTAATTTCTGAGTTCAGAAGCAGTTGCCCCATGATCTTAAATTTTCAGTGCATTTGGGCCATCTAACCTAATTTCACATGTGAGAAAGCCATCTTGGGAAATAAGTCTACCAGAGAAAATTTTAAGCACATGTTTGTTATGTAATTATTCCAAAAGTTCCAAAAAGGAGTGATTAAACACTTAACATTTTCAGAACAAGATACTGTGCAGTCAACATTTAAGGTATTTTCAACATCAATGGGTGTGTGTGTGTGTGTGTGTGTGTGTGAGTATGCAATTCATCAACTCTTTAAGAGTTTATGAGGAGTTGAAGAAACACTTTCCATGGGTCAGGGTCTGAGGGTGAGCTCAGTGGTAGAGGCTTGCCTAGCATGCATGAGGCCCTGGGTTCCATATCCAGCACTAAAAAAAAAAAAAAAAATTGCATGTGGGATATGATGTGTATACATCTATACATCTATGTTTAAGAAAGAAAGAAAAAACTTTGTGCATAAGAAATAAACTGGGGTATTAACAGTGATTAATTCTGGATAGTAAGAATATGGTTGGTATTTTTCTTCTTTTGTTCTACTTTTGCATTTTCCATAATAAACATTTTTTTTTGCTTTTATAGCAAAAAAATAGAATAAAATAATAAACTACAAGAATAATTAAAATAAAATGAATGGGCAAAGACAGTTTGTTTAATAGGGTTCATATATTCAAAAGTAACTTATTGAACACTTGTATAGTGTAGGATTGGCTATAGGAGGAAGATAAAACATAATTCTTGCTCTAAAAGAACACCATCTAGATGGAGACTCCAGATGTATACACAGAAAACAATTGGGTGTCTGTGCCAGGCAGTGTGTAATGTTGGTTCCAGAGTTGATTGATATGGATATAATCTTACTTTCCCCACCATATACCTGTTTTCCAAAAGGGCATTTGCATTCAGTGCCAGGCCTTGTCCATCCACACAACTTCTTCAGCACCAGCTTCCCCTGGCTGGAGGGGAGAGGAATCTTTCCCTCAGGTTCTCTATTCAGCCCTCAAGATAGTGGCTACTTCTTATATCTGCTATTCCTATATTCTATAGAGTTCTCTTTTCTTCTTACCAGGCAATCCCTATTACTTTAGTCCCATGCTTTAACCAGCACATCTTTATGTTAATATTTCTGTTTAAAATCTGTGTGGATTCTTTTTCCAGATGAGACCTCAGCTGATACCTTCAGCCTCTGTATTTTGTGTGTGTGCATGGGCCTTGCCTTTAACCATCCTTTGTATGCAGTTTTGCAGTTTTTCTCTGAGGAATGCTGCATCACGGACTTTCCCCATGTAATGCAGTTCTCACAGTTGCTATTTTATTTTACTTTTTTTGTGCTGGGATTGACCCCAGGTCCTGGTGCAAGTTAGGCCAGGGCTCTGTTATTGAGCTAACCCCCTAGTGCAGCAACATGAGTGTGTAGCATGGTACATGGCAGTACTTATGACTGTTGGCTTTGCTGTTTCAAATCTGAGCTCCATTTCTTTTTTGCATGGTATAGTAGCAAATTGTTTTATTTCTTAAGCTTGATTAAATGGGTTGTGACAAACACTTATCACTCAGTCTGGAACATTGATAGTTAATAAAGTCTAAGCTGTTGTTATTACTGCCACAGTTTACTTGTGTTTATCTCTAATAGTTGGATTTCTTTCTTTCTTTCTTTCTTTTTTTCTGTGGGGGTGGGGATTGAACCCAGGGGTGCTTAACCACTGAACCACATCCCTAGTCCTTTTTATATTTTAGTTAGAGATAAGGTTCCCCCTGAGGTACTAGGTGCCTTGCTAATCTGCTGAGGCTGGCTTTGAACTCTTTTTTTTTAATATATTTTTTTTAATATTTATTTTTTAGTTGTTGGCGGACACAGCATCTTTGTATGTGGTGCTGAGGATGGAACCCGGGCCGCACGCATGCCAGGCGAGCGCGCTACTGCTTGAGCCACATCCCCAGCCCTGGCTTTGAACTCTTGATCCTCCTGCCTCAGCCTCCCAAGTTGCTGAGATTACAGGTGTGCGCCCCTGCTCCTTGATGGATATCTTTTTTTGTGTGTATTCTGTGTAAATATTTTTGAACACAAAACTTTCTTCCCCCAATATTTAGTGTTATTACCTTAACATGGTGTCAGAATCATGGTGAAATACTTCAAGGTTTTATGTGGTCTCTTGACCAGGTTTCCTGACCCTCTTTCACTCCTGGCTACCCTGCCTCAACCCCTCCCCCCATCACTCCTTCTATCCAATCAAGCCCCAATAAAGAAGTTATCCCCCTCACCAAGTCTTAATGAATCAGGTTGGACAAGGTTCTGCCAAGTGGTCAGAGTTCTTGAAATCTCTTCCCCCCCCCCCCGCCGCTCTTCTCTTTCCCCTTTTTTGGGGGATGTGGCAGAGACTCTGGGAATGATTTCCAACGACTGCCCTCCTTTGGAAACAAGTGGACACTTAGGGCTGGATCCTAGTCATTGGGTTCTTCATTCTTGAGTTTCCCTGGATTGCGATGTATAGGTGCTAGTTCAGGTCTCTGGCTCAGATCTCACTGGCCAGTCTTTCTCCAGTCAGTGAATGTGTCCTCTGGAACAGAGTGGGTGCTGGAGTGGTGGGAGCAGAGGGGTGGGTCCTGCCTCTTGTGCTCTCCAGAGTCTGATGGTTGATGTTGTCTTTGGATTCTTCAAGGTACGTATGGATGCATTGCTTGTTCTGAGACTGGAAGCTTTGCAAGGGCAGGGAACTGTGCATATGGTTCATCATCAAGTGTCCTGTGCCCTGGTGTTTGGTTGGTATTTGTTGAGTCAGTAGTTGGGTGGTGAATGATTGCCGCAGTCTGGCTGGGCACACAATCACGAGCCACCACACAGCTTGTAGATTCAAACAGCAACTCTTTATTCCCGAACTCACACCAGCCGTCTACAATCACGTTCTGGGGAAATCCACGTTCTCTGCCAAATTCACGTTCTCTCCCAAATTCACCTTCACTGGGCTTCTGTCTCCCAAAATATACTGTCTAAATCCCGTGAAAACTCAAGGGGAACTCAGGCAGCAGGATACGCCCTATTCCCAGCAGGAATAATCTTAAACCTTAAACCTAAACTGGGAACGCCCTAAACCCGATTATGTTAAACCAGGAACACCCTAATCCGCCCTGGTCCTTGAGCAAGGTCAACTACATTCAATGTCACTGCAAAATGTCAGCAACATGGGGTACGCTGGCAAGGAAATTGTCATACCTACTTGGCTAATGGCTCCCAGCAAATGATGACCTCTGGAATCAAGTGGCAGGGCAGCGTCATGGTTAGAGACTGAATGTAAGTCTAGTTGGCCTGTGCTAGAATCTTGGCTCGGTCACTTCTTGGCTTGGGTCCTCAGGAAGATTATATGACTTTACTATGGCTCCAGTTTCCTCATCTGTAAAATGGGGTTGATAGTAACTTCTTAGGATTATTGTGAAGATTATCTGAATTAATACATGTCAACCACTTATAATAGTGCCTGGCACATGTTAGGTGCTTATATAAACATTAATTAGTATTGGCAGAACTAGCTGTGATTAGGTTTGGCAGGTAACAGAAGATTCCAAAATAAGCTTAAAATTTCTCTTACCTTCAAGAATTTTAGAGGTGATCAGATAGTTTTCCCTTGGCAGAGACCAAGTTTTCTCTTGTAGTTCTGCCATGTGGGGCTTCCATTCCCAAGGTGGTTACTAGAACTCCATATGTTCAGGGCATTCTATCTAGAAGGAAGGAGGTGGGGGAGAAGGAGGGCTCACCCCTGCTCTTTAAGGACAACTTGCCTGGAGTCTTGGGTAGACCTCCAACTGTCTCTGGTCAGAATTTGTCCATATCTAATGGTATGGGGAAGACAGAAAAATATAGTCTTTGTTCCTGGTGGCCATGTGCTTAGATAAAATGGGGGGGGGGTTTCTGTTACTTGGGTAGAAGTTTGGAATGTAGAATGTGTATTTGGGGCATAATCAGTCATCTCTGCCACAATTCTTTTTAGAATTTTCCCGTCTCCTGAACTCCGGGTATGTGTGTTGGTTGACTTTGGGTCCATTTCTGCAGTGAACCCCACCTAATACAGGATGCTGTGTCTTGTATTTTCCAATCTGGGGAGACATGCAGCTGCATAATCCTGCCATTTGCCAAGTTTCTGAATCTTATACTGAAGAGACTGCTACTGTGCCTGGCAGGTGTGTATGATCCAAGTCTTCCAACTAAAATTTCCAGTTCCTATAGTCAAACCTTGCTCTACATCACAGTCACCTAGGGAACTTAAAAAAAAAAATTACAAATTTCCAGGCCTCATCCCAGACATACTAAATAAAATCTTGGAAGGAACAGCTCAGAAATCTACATTTTAAAACAGATTAATTTAGTCTACATTTAAATTAAGTCATCTCATATGATTCTTAATGCCATTAAAATTCAGGACACGCTGATTTAAAGGTTAAAGCATGTCATAAATCACTGGAAGCAATTTTTCCTCTATTCTAACTAGCCTAACTCACTTTCTTCCAAACATGTGTTTTCTTATCTCTGCCCTTTTGCTTACAATGCTCCCTGACTTAACTTATTGAATTCAAAAGGGTCTTAGGAATCCAATCCCTATTTAAGCCTATGGAATCTTGAGTTCAGTAAGGTTGAGCAACAAGTCCAAGCACACACAGTGATTCGCGATGACTAAAACTGGAGAGGTACATGGTGGCAATATTTGCTGAGATTATCTGGAAAGTCCCCTGCCTCTGAAAATGGAGAGACCAATAAGAGGTTACACACATTGTATTTGGTGGAGTTAGGCAGTCCCTCTGTTGGCTCCACTTTTTCTACAGGTACAAGATTAGATGTTGACTTTCAGAGCTTTGTCCTGGACACACTTCTGTTCTTTCCATACGTCTGTATTATATCATTTGTCCTCACCACCATCATATCCTAATGTCACCTGTCAATCAATATTTTGAAAACTTGTGGGCAAAATGACAGATCTGAGAGTGAAATGCCTTGGTTGCCGTTGGTGATATTTGGGGGAAAATCCTGATTTCTTTGTTGGGGGAGTAACTGTAATTCCAGAAAGTAAACAAACATTCAGGTAATGAAATAAGTAAATATACAGAAAATGAAATAAATAAATATTCAGATAATGAAAAAGATAAATACAACAGGGGAACTACTGTGATCCTTGTTCTGCTTTGTGTAGGACTTCGGGTTCTTGAAGTAGTCAAGAGAATCTGATTTGCTACTTTGCAAGTTTAGGTCATTAATTTTTTTTTTGAAGAGAGAGAGTTCTTTTTTAATATTTATTTTTTAGTTTTTGGTGGACACAACATCTTTGTTTTTTGTATGTGGTGCTGAGGATCGAACCCGGGCCGCACGCATGCCAGGCGAGCGTGCTACCACTTGAGCCACATCCCCAGCCCTAGGTCATTAATTAAATTAATTAATTTACAACAGTTGTTTAAGTGCTTAGAAGGATTTAGCTTTTTAGATATGGAAGTCTGCCCTGTTGGGCATTTAAAATGTTTGAGAAAAATCAAGCACATTAAATTTGTAATTACAGTTTGAAATGTCCAAGGAAATTTGATTAATTAAGGCAGTAGTAAATCTATTAAATGTATAAGGAGGATTAGATCTACTAAGTCTAACAGTTCAACAGTAATCAAACAATGGGTACAAGTGATTGTTCTTATCTTTATATGAAAAGTTACTGGATTTAAAATGAAATAACAAGATTTGTAAGTTGAATTTATAGCCTTTAAGAAAAGTTAGGTTTTATTTTTATTCTATTTTTTTACGGTAAATATTAACCCATGTTAATTGTACTACTTAATGGGTCTCACTGTGACATTTCCATACATGCACATAGGGTGTTTTTTATTTTTTAAATTTTATTTATTTATTTATTTATTTTAAAAAATTTTTATTGTTGGTCACATAGGGTGTTTTAATCATATCCACCCTCCTAGTACGCCCCTCCCCTACCTCCCCTTCCGGAACTCTTCCTAAAAGTTAGGTTTTAAAATGGCCAGCCTGAGCCAGTAGCTGAACACTGCTTTCCATACCCAGGCCTACTCCAGATCCTAACATTGCAGCTTGCTAACTCCCATCCCTGTGGTTCTGCCGGGGATTCCTTGAACTCCAGATAGCAACATCCAAGCCCCCGCCCAGGATTCGCAGGCTGAGCCTATCTCTAACACCTGAATCCTTGCTTCATAAACTAAGCCACCTGTGCCACCCGATTCTCCCTTCCTTTTTCCACACTTGGCACCAACCCCTCATGGAGGTCACTTTCTTCCACTTCCAGTAGGTGTTTAGAATCCTTCCCTGTCCTCTGTTTCACACAGCCAGTGGCTGGTGGTCAGCCCAGGGCACTGCCATTTTTCTTGCCTGAAGTACAAAGGCCTCAGGCTTGTTGCTAGATCACTCGGCAGTGGCGGGGCAAGTGTCAACACGAATCAGACAGGAAAGCCCTCACCACCTTCCCAGGACCTTTCCCCAGAACATCCTGCTCTCTCTTTGCCTTGTTCACCATGACTCAGCTCTGTAGTTCTTCCTTAAATTCTTCAAATAAGCTAAGTTCCTTCCTTTCCAGTTCCCTTTGCTTGGATGCTGTTCTACCTGCTCCTTCCATGACTGGTTCCATCCTTCAGGGCTTGATTTAGATGTCACCTCCCCAGAGAGCCGCCCCTGATTAAAAGGAGTTGGTATCCCCTCACCCCTGCCCACCACCATTCTCTATCCAATGTCTTTTCTTATTAGCATTCAGTATGCTATTCTTCCTGTAGAATATAAGCCCTATGAAGGCAGAAGCTGTCTTGTTGCAGTACTTCCAGGGCACAGATCACTATAGCAGGGACTCAGTAAACAGTTTTTTTTTTCCCCACTCCCTACTAAGGATTGAACCCAGTGATGTTTATCCACTGAGCCACATCCCCAGTCCTTTTTTATGTTTTATTTAAAGGCAGGGTCTTGCTAAGTTGCATAGGGCCTCGCTAAATTGCTAAGGCTGGTTTTGAACTCTTGATCCTCCTGCCTCAGTCTCCCGAGCCACTGGGATTACAGGCATGCACCACGCCACGGCTCTAGGCCCACAGTAAATAGTTTTTACGATACATAAATATATCCAACTAGAGCAAGATATTAAGTAAAAAAAAAAAAAGATACAAAACAGTATGAATCCCGCCATGCACTATGCACTATATGCACTATGGTGCCATGATTCTATTTGTATTTCTTAAAATATGTAAACACACACACACACACATACATCAAGGATACTCAAGAAACTAGCAATTGTGGTTGCCCCTGGGCTAGACACTGTAGGTCAGGAGAGGAGAGGGCTGTGGTTTGGAAGTGTCCCCCAAGGCCCCCTTTGTGAAAAGCTCAGTTGGCAGCTTGTAGCACTACTGGGAGGTGATGGAGCCTTTTGAAGGTGGGGGTCAGTGGGAGGAAGTTAGGTCAACGAGGGCACCTTGCAGGGAATATTTGTGCCCTTCTCCTTCCTGTTTCTCTGCTTCCTGGAGGCTATGAGGTGAGCGGTTATCGTTCCATGCACTACGGTGCCACCCCAGGATCAAGTCAACGAGCCAAGTTACCATGTAACAGAAACCTCTGAAACCAAGAGCTAAAATAAGTCTTTTCCCCTTGAAAGTTGATTATTGGGGGTATTTTGTACAGTAATGGAAAGCTGGCTGATACAGAAAAGTAGGAAAAATTTTAATTTTATAAAGTCTGTCCCTATTTGGATTTTTCACTACACATCTCTATTTTATAATGATAATAAGAATACATCTCCAAATATTGTTATTTTTTACATTTTTCTTAACACTGGGGATGAATCCCAAGAGTTGACACATGCTGGGCAAGTGCTCTACCACTGAACTGCAGACTCAGACCTTTTTAAATTTTTTATTTGAGGTCTTGCTGTAAGGGTCCGGCGAAACGTCGGAGAAAGAGACCACCAAGTGACCACTGATGCAATTGGCAGAAGGGGATTTATTGATCTAGCATGCTAGGGCTCTGTGCCCACTCAAGAAGGGAGAACAGCCCAGAGCCCCGAGCAGGGGCTGAGCACTGCTTAAGTACACTTTTTTTGGGAGGGCGGGGATTTTACATACATCACAGTCTCCTTTAACAAATCATTATACACCGTGGGAAAGTCAAACAACAATTCTTAGACTTGATTAGTACATACATTGGCGGGAACAGGTCAGGCTGGAGTGATAGGTCATTCCTAAGGAGGGGGTTACATTCAAACTGATTGGTCCAGGCCCTGCAATGCCTACATGACAAGCTGCACAGGGTCTTGAATGCTATAAATCAACTAAATGGCCAGTAGGGCATTGTCTTAACTGCCTCAGGAATTTAACCCATGTTTTGCAGTTTAGAAGCAGGTTTACAATGCCTGGTCCTTTACCCTTTAACTTTTACGCTTTAACTTCAATTTCTTTTACCCTTACATTGCTAAGTTGCCCAGGCTGACCTCAAACTTGTGATCCTCCTGCCTCAGCTTCCTGGGTAGTGGTACGTACCATTGTACCTGGCAAAGTTGTAGTGTGTGTGTATGTGTGTGTGTATGTGTTACTGGGGATTGAATCTAGGCCTTGTGTATAATAGGCAAACATTCTACCACTGAGCCACACCCCATTCTCTAATACTATTACTTTTAAATGGGGACTTGGAGTGCCAAAAGCAGGAAAAATCTCAGAATAAAGGACAGTCATTGAAATGGAATAAATTTAGCTTTATGCAAACCCCACAATGTTGTCCTTAATTTCCTCATTCCATCAATGACCTTGAAAATTTCTTCTGTTTGTGATGCTGGTCTGAAGTCTGGCACTTGACAGGCATCCTGACTAAGCATTATGGATGAGCACAAGGACTGAGGACACTGAAGAACTTGGTTGGAATCCCAGTTCTGCTGCTTACTGGCTGTAGAACCATTGACAACCTTGTTTAAACTTCATGTGAAATGGGATGTCAGTACTTCTCTAATAGGACCATTATGGGGATTAAACATGATAGTGTAAATACTTAGCTGCCTCAGTCTAGCTGGGCACAAATCACCCAGCCGCCACAAAGTACTTGTATGTTCAAACAGGAAACTTTATTGCCCAAACTTCATGCACACTCCCCGGGAACTCTCTCCCGCCTACCCCACTCCAGAGTGGACTCCAGAGCCGCCCTATTCCAGAGCCACCCTATTGCCAGACAGCAGGGGTCCATATACAACTGAATACACAGCTTAACATAACCATCATCATCTCAATGGCTTGCTGGCGTCACCTCTCAACCACTCCCTTCTGTCAGAATGCCATGCTGTGGCCCTCAACACTTAGCACACAGTAAGTGCTTAATATGTGGTAGTTATTATTTATACGTTTATGCCCCTAAGATTCTGTTGTACCCTCAGTTCAGATTCCTTTTTTTTTTTTGAGAGAGAATTTTTAATATTTGTTTTTTAGTTTTTTGGCGGACACAACATCTTTGTATGTGGTGCTGAGGATTGAACCCGGCCGCACGCATGCCAGGCGAGCACGCTACTGCTTGAGCCACATCCCCAGCCCCTCAGATTCCTTTGTGTTGGAGGAGATATCATATTGCTAGATGGCAGGATGGTACTACTTATCAGCCAGTTGCTCAGTTTCCACACAGGTTGCTTCCATATCTATGTGATCAGAAATGATTGGGGAAAGTACTTGATTATTTTATTGCATCTTGTCCTCGTAAAGTTGTGACAGAGCTGTGTGTGGTGGTGTATGCCTGTAATCCATGGGGCATGGGAGGTGGAGACGGGAGGATCACAAGTCCAGAGCCTCAGGTTTGGTGAGGCAATAAGCAATTGAGTGAGACCCTGTCTCTAAAAAAAATATGAAATAGGGTTGGGGATGTGGCTCAGTGGTTGAGTGCCTCTGAGTTCAATCCCTGGTACCATATCCGCCCCCCAAAATAAAATAAAACAAAGTTGCGGGACAGAAAAGTGAAAGTCCCAATAGCAGTGATAAAAGTGTGTGCAGATCAGGCAAGTGAAAAGATAACTGTAGAATGGTAAAAAATGTTTGCCAGTCATGTATCTGATGAGGGTCTTGCATTCAGAATACAGAGGTTCCTTTTTTTTTTTAAAGAGAGAGAGAGAGAGAGAGAATTTTAATATTTAGTTTTTTAGTTATCAGCGGACACAACATCTTTGTTTGTATGTGGTGCTGAGGATCGAACCTCGGGCCGCATGCATGCCAGGCGAGCGCGCTACCACTTGAGCCACATCCCCAGCCCAAGGTTCCTTGACTTAAGGTGGGATTCATTCAGATACACCCATCCTATGTTGGAAATATTGTACGTTGAAAATGTATTTAACACATCTTGTAAGGGTAAAAGAAATTGAAGTTAAAGTGTAAAAGTTAAAGGGTAAAAGACCGGGCATTGTAAAGTTTCTAGGCTGCAAGGCCTGAGTTAAAATGTAAAGGATTAGGTATTGTTAACCTGAAATCCCTGTAGCTGTTAGGACAATACTGGAACTGCCCAGTAAATATTCCCACTGACTCCCTGGTTGTCTAATAACCTGGGACTCTGTGTAACTTGTCACGTAGTCATTTAGGCCTTAAAACCAATCAGTTTGAATGTGTACCCTGCTTAGGAGTGACCAATCACCCCCGTCCGACCTGTTCCCACCAATGAATGAACTAATCATGTTTAGGAGTTGTTGTTCAATTTTCCCACACCTCATGATGATTTGTTCTGATGTATGCAAAGGCCCCCCCCCCCCCCACCCTCCCCAGACGTGCTACTAAGCCACTGCCTTGCACCTCTGCTCTGGGCTCTGGGCTGCCCTCCCTTCTTGAGCGAGCCTGCCTGGCAGCCTCCAGCGCGCTGAACTTCGGATCCTCAATAAACTCCCTCCTGCTTATTGCATGAAGCCAGTCTCTTGTGGTCTCTTCCTCCGACG
>NW_025999869.1:18663918-18767490 GCF_001458135.2 Marmota marmota marmota
AAGTGTACTTAAGCACTGCTTGACCTCTGCTCTGGGCTCTGGGCTGCCCTCCCTTCTTGAGCGAGCCTGCCTGGAGCCTCAGCGCGCTGAATTGGATCCTCAATAAACTCCCTCCTGCTTATTGCATGAAGCCAGTCTCTTGTGGTCTCTTCCTCCGACGCTTCGCCGGACCCTTACAATCTCACCTACAAACATCCTAGCTTGTTAACACAGTGCACCGTAGACTATTGGTGGCTCACCCTGTGACTGAGTCACAGCTAACTGAGCTGTGACTCACTGCTACTGTCCCAAATAGAGAGAGAGAGAGAGTGAGTATATGCTGCATATTGGTTGCTTGGGAAAGATCAAAATTCAAAATATGATTTCTACTGAAAGCATATTACTTTTGCACCATCGTGAAAGAGAAAAATCCCAAGTCAAAACATAATAAGTCAGGAACCATCTGTATATAAAGAGACAACCCAGTTAAAAGGTGAGTAAAGAGTTTGAAGAGGGAAACATTTCTCCCTAGAAGATAAATGGCAAATAAACCCATGAAAAGATGCTGAACACCACTGATCATCAGGTCAATGCAGATCAAAACTACTATTAGATATTACTTCACATCAGCTAGCATGGCTAGTGTTACTAAGATGGACAATTCCAAGTGTTAGTGAGGGTGGGGAGAAATTGAAATCCCTACACATTTGCTGTAGCATTGAAAAATGATGAAGTTACTTCAACAACTGTATAGTAGATTCTCCAAATGTTAACCATTACTTTATTACCCTGCAATTCTACCCTTGAGGAGTATTCACCCAAGGCAATGAAGCCATCCATCTGTACAATCACTTTTACATGGTTGATAATAGCAGCATTATTTATAATAGCCAACAGGAAGGAATAAATATCCGCCAACTAGTGAATGGATAGACAAAATGTCAAATATTCTGACCATGGAATATTAGTAAAAAGAATGAAGCATTGCTGTTTGCTAAGTGTGGTTGAATCTTAAAAATACTAAGCTCAATGAAAGCAGCCAATCACAAAAGACTACATATTGTACGATTTCACTACTATAAAAAGTGATTGGCCAGAAAAGGCAAATCCACAGAGATAGGAAGTAGATGAGTAGTTCCCAGGAGTTGAAGGAATTGGAGGCTTGGAGTGAGCAGTTCCTATTTTGGGTACAGATTTTGTTTTTGCAGGGACAAAACATTCTGGGGTTGAGGATATGGCTTAGTTGGTAGAGTGACTGCTTTGCATGCACAAGGCCCTGGGTTCAATCCCCAGCACCACAAAAAAACAAACAATACAAACAAACAAAAAACCCCCCAACATTCTGGATTTAGATATTGTAAGGTTCTTGCAGCTGCCATTTTAAGAAAAATTTTGCTTTCCCCCAAGGCATATCATCAGTCCCTCATAGCAACCCCACTCCTAACCTCTGCATTAGGATCCGCCCAGCTCTAATCCCTGAGCCTGCCCCATAAAGTCTGGAACCCCAAGCCTGTTTTGCCTCTCTCCATCTATGGAGAGTTGGCCTTTGATGAATAAACTCTCTTGTGGATCTCTGCCTAGTCTCTGTCTTTTCATTTCTCGCTCGCCTGCCTCCCGGGTCCTCACTTTCCTTTTGGATAGTGGTGACAATTGAACAACTTTGTGAATATACTAAAAATGTTGAATTGGACATTTTCTTTTTTTTTGGTACTAGCAATTGAACCTGAGGTGCTTAACTGTGGAGCCACATCCCTGGCCATTTATATATACATTTTTATTTTGAGACAGAGTCTTGCTAAATTGCTTAGGGCCTTGTTAAAATTGCTGAGGCTGGCTTTGAACTTGCGATCTTACTGCCTCAGCCTCTGGAGTGGCTGGGGTTATAGATGTATGCCACTGTATACCTGGATTTAATTGTTTATTTTAAATGAATGAAATATATAGCATCTGAGTTATATCTCAATAGCGTTGTTTAAAAAGGGATATGTGTCTCATGAACTCTTTGATATAAAGACAAGAAATCATTAGATTTGTTGAAAGGGCTGAGTCTTTAGCCTCTCCTGGATGTTCTTAAACCTGTTGCTGGTTCTTTGATTTGTCAAGGAAAAAGATACAATTGGAACTCTATCATTGAAGATTGTGACTAAAAGTGAAAGTACAATCAGAAATATATACCAGTTTTTACTCTTAGGTATAGATGTGCCTTTGTTTACAGAATGAATTTGTTGTTTGATTTTTGAACTGTGGACATTAGTCACATTTTCAGAATTGAATTATGTGTGCATTTAGGGGCTGTGCATACAGTGTAATGGGGAGGCATGTGATATAGGAGCCCTTTCTACTTCCTCTTTCTTTCTTTCTTTCTTTGGTGCTGGGGATTGAACCCAGGGCCTTGTGCATGCAAGGCAGGCACTCTACCAATTGAGCTATATCCTCAGCCCCACTTCCTGTTTCTTTTCTTTAAAAACACTTATAAATTATTTTTGATGAACATATAATAATCTTCCATATTGATGGGATTTGTTGTGATATTTCAATACATGTATACAGTGTGTCCCGATCAAATCCAGCCTCCCTGTATCCACTCTCTTCATTTCTTTAATGCCAGAGCATCATGCAAACTTTTTCTAAAGAATAAGTCAATAGATACTAGGAGGCTGCACATAATTATTTGGGTTTCTGGAAAAATCTAATGCCCAAGAAAAAAGTTAATTGTTTTTCAATACTAGAGATTGAACTTAAGAGTCTTACCCATGCAAGACAAGTGCTCTTCTGCTGAGCTGCATCTCTAGCCCCCTACATCAGTCTTTTGTGCATTTGGTCAGGAAAAAATAAGCCCTTGGAAAGCTGTTTTATTTTGGCCATCAATAAATAGGCAAATAATCGTGATGTGAATATTGGGTTATTAATCCATCTCACAAAACAGCAATTCCAGAGTTTCATTTAGTTCCTTTGGTTCATCAGCAGCTCAACAATACCAGAGGTCCAAATCAGTTCTACTAAGAGCTGAGGGAGAAATGATGGGTGATACAAGCAGTCTGGTCCTCCTGAAGTCATGTGGAGGAGAAAGACATCAAACAGTGAACAAATGAAGGAATAAAAATAATGATATACTGTTCATGGATTCTGCTTTTATAACTCACTGTTCACAGATTCTGTATTTGAATCCACTTACTTGCTAAGTATATTTGTAGCCTCAAGTTCAGTGCTCACAGAACCTTCAAGCTTGCTTTGAAATGCACATGCAGAGTGCACAAAAAACCTGAGTTGTCCCCTGTCCCCTAAACACTCCTACAGAAGGATTGTTGGAATCCTGACCCCACCGTGAGGTGTGGCCTTGGGGAGGTGGTTAGTTCATATGGGTGGAGACCTTGTGGATGGGGTTAATGACCTTATAAAAAAGACACTGGAGAGCTCCCTCCTCCTGTGTGCCATGTGAGCACACAGTGAAGAGATGGCAGCCTATGAACCAGGAAGCAGGTCCTCACCAGACATGGAGTCTGCTAGTGCCTTCATCTTGGACTTCCTACCCTCCAGAAATGTGAAAACTGAATTTCTGTTGCTTAGGAGGCACCCATGTTATGCATGTTGCTATGCCAGACTACACTAAGGCACACAGTCCCAGCTAGGCATGGTGGCACACGCCTGTAGTCCCAGTGGCTGGGGAGGTTGAGACAGGAGTATCACGAGTTCAAAGCCAGTCTCAATAAACGCAAGGCACTAAGCAATGCAGTGAGATCCTGTCTCTAAATAAGATACAAATTAGGGCTGGAGATGTGGCTCAGTAGTTGAGTGCCCTTGAGTTCAATCCACAGTACCCAGCACCCCCATCCCCCATCCCCCACCCACCCCCCAAAAAAGAGAAAGAAACGGTCCCAGCTGAGGCTGAGTGACAGGAGATCCACCTTCTTGGTTTAGCTCTCACACAGTGACCAAATGTTTTTTTAGCTGACAGTTTAGTATCACATTTTTGTTGACAGTTTTGGTTTAAATAGTCCCCAGACAGAGTGCCCAAGGGCTACTGGGGTGTCCAGCCATGCTGCACCTTACAGAGCAAACACCCACCAGATAAGCTGCATGGGGCGGGAGCAGTGTGGGCCGTGAGTTCAATGTCAATGAATCAACTGAATCAACAATAAAGATCTGAAAAGGAGTTTCTAAACAGAAATGCACATTACAGGAGGCAAGGTACTGATGGCCTGGTGAACATGCCATGACCAGAGCCGCCCTCTTCCCCTAGGAGCAGGGTGGTTGATGTTCTGTGTCCTCAGAGGCTTGACAAGACAGCCATCACGAGTGACAGGAACCTACTTCATGTCAGGATGAGTGCTATGAAAGACTGGGGATGATACAGAATGATGGGTATGTGGCCTGTTTTTAAAAAATAACTTTTATTTATTTATGTACTTATTTTTATTTTGAACCCGGCCCCTCCTACATGCTAGGCAAGCGCTCTACCACTGAGCTGCACCCTCAGTCCTGTGTGATCTGTTCTTAACGGGTTGGTCAAAGGAGGCTGTTGGGGACAGGTGCTGCAGTCTGGCTGGGCACAAAATAACCGAGCTGCCACGAGGCATTTGTAGGTTCAAACAGGAACTCCTTTATTGCCCGAACTCCACCAGCACTCCACGCGCATTCCCCAGGAACTCTCCCAGCTCTCCCCTGGGCTCCGCACGAACTCCACAGAAACCCCCACGGGAACTCAATGGGAAACTCCGCTAGAACTCAAAAGTAGCGGGCACCCGAGGCAGCAGGAGCCTCCCTATTGCCTGACACCAGGGGTCCATATACCACTGAATACACAGGCTGCCCCAATCCAGCATCATCCAGTCACAGCAATTATACACAGCTTAACTTAATTATCATCATCTTAATGGCTCGCTGGCGTCACCTCTCAACCACTCCTTTTGGCAATGCCAGGCACCATCCCGACTTGGCTGTGGCTCTCAACAGACAGGGTGACCTAAAGGATGAAAGAACTTCAGAGCCAGGGGAGACCAGTTCAAGCAGGGGGGACAGCTGGGTCCCTGAAGAGAACAAGCCGTGGACTCTGCAGGGACCTGGAGCGTGCTAGGAGGTGATGGAGAAGGAGGCCCTGGGATCCGCTCCCATGGGCCTTTTGGGCCAAGTTAAGAAGTTCAGGTTTTATTCTCAAGACCCAGTGTAAAGTTACAAGCTGCAAGTTTCAGCAAGGCAACTGAGAACCACCATTGGCCTACTATTCATGCTTCAATAAATATTTAAATATTTGTCAATTAAAAGACCAAGTTCTTTCTTTCTTTCTTTTTTTTTTTTTTGTGGTACCAAGGATTCAGCCCAGGGCCCTTAACCCCTGAGTCATATCCCCAGCCCCTTTTTAATATTTCATTTTGAGACAGCGTCTCACTGAGGTGCTTAGGGCCTTGCTAAATTGCTGAAGCTGCTTTGAACTGTCCATCCTCCTGCTTCAGCCTCCTGAGCCACTGGGATGACAGGCCTGCACCACGGTGCCCACAAAGTGACCAGGTTCTGAAACTGAGATTTCCCCCAGAATCTGAACAAACCCAGAATTCAGACCTGTGCTTCCAGGCTTCCCCCCAGGCGGCTCGGCTTGGGGCGCTGGTAAAAGCAGCTTTCGATCCCCTTCCTGACCCCCAGGCCCAAGCCAGCAGGAGGTCAGCGCTCCTTCAATTCCAAGTAGCCTATGAAGGCAGGCTGTAAAGTTGTGAAGAACCTGCTTTCCCCAGGGTCCACTGTGCATTCTTCATTTCCACGGCACCACATGTGTTTGTGTGTGATTGTTCCCCTGCCAGCCCCGAATGCAGTCGGGCTCAAGGGAACTACCCCAGGCTGGCCTGGGCACCACCTTGTACCTTCAGTATCCCCCAGCTGGGCAGCCCAGGCATTGAGGACACACAAGAGGAGCCAGTGCCCCGGGCCAAGGTTGGCAGAGCTGGAGTAGCTATAGGAGGGAAGCTTTGGGGGCTGAAAGTTGGACCCACTTGCAGCAGAAGACCAGGATCCCAGGTCTGGGAGACATCAGCAAAAGCACTGGGAATGAGTCCCTCTCCCACCGCATTGCTGAGCTTGGGAAAAGGCCAGGGTCACGGGGAAATACTAGATGCGATATTTATAAAACAATAAAGTCCAGGTTGACCTTGATTTAATCTTCCTCCCTATTTTCATGTGGAGAATCCAAATCCAAGGGAAGGAACTTTCTTGAGGGCACAGGGCATCTCTGCCCATGCGAAGGGCTGTGGGCTTGAGGGAGGAGGAAAGGTGAACATGTATCTGAAGCCCCATCCCTTGTCCCTCCGTCAGTTCCTCTAACACCTACCAAGTTCCCATTAAGCTCTGGGAACATCTAAGACCCGCTCACAACCAAATACAGAGAAAGGGGTAGGTAACCTGAAACTCGGACAAACTGTCCAGTTTTTTTTTTTTTTAATTGTTTCCCAATAAGTACGTCAACAGCAATAACCAAAAACTCCCTCCCTGTGCTGGGTTCAGTGATTTCAATACTTGATTCCACTCTCACTTGCAGGCTTGGGAGGAAAAGCCGAAGTGGAAGAAAAGTGACATCCCCACCCCCATCCTCCCTCCTGCCCCAGAGAGGAAGGACCTTCCCCCCAATGGCCAGTGTCTTCCCAGTGGCACCAGAGAACCAGCTGCCCTGGAGCTGATCCTCACTCTGCCAGCTCTGGGCACCTACTCTGTGCCAGCATCTGGAGAGGTCACTTCCTTGCTCTAGATGTCCGCCAAGGGCACATCTGCTGCTCTCTCTCTGCCCAGTTAAAAGTTGCCCAGTATATGATATGTCAAGAGCTTTGTAATGTTTTGAACAACCAATAAAAAAAAAGAAAAAAAAAGTTGCCCAGTGTTTTCTGTTGCTTTTAAATAAAGGTGAGAGACTCTTTAAGATGGCCCACAAGGCTCTATAGGGTCTGGCTTCTGTCTCCACCCCCTTCCTGTTCTCCTCTTTACCTTTCTTTCATCCTGGTGCATCCTCACACATCTCCATACCTGTCAAGCTCCTGCCATAGGGCCTTTGCACATGTCACCCCCCAGGATCTGGAACATTCTCCCTTCCTCTCCTCCTCCTCCTCCTCCTCCTCCTCCTCCTCCTTTTTTTCTCCCTCTTTCCTCTTCTTAGTAAGAGGAAATGATTTAAAAATTTAGAAGAAAATAAAGATGCAAATTTATCTTATTCATGGGTTTGAAAAGAGTTTTCAAACAAAACCCCAAAGAAGTTACAAAAGAAAATATACATTTGGCTACATGCAATTTGTGTGCAAATATAGGATAAAATTTTACCATCTGCATATAACAAACTATTCTTTTGCACTGACAACAAAGGAACTGAAATGTTACCACTTGCTCCAAACTACCAACAGTTCTTCAGCTCTGTTCTACTTTTTTTTTTTTTTTTTAAATGGAGGTTGGGTTGTGGCTCAGTTGGTAGAGAAATTGCCAAGCATGTGTGAGGCACTAGGTTTGATCCTCAGCACCACATAAAAATAAATAAATAACATAAAGTTATTAAAAATAATAAAAAATGGAGGTCAAATTCACATACTATAAAATTCATTAAAGCATTCAATTTAATGGTTTTTAATATATCACAAAATTGTGTACCCATCACTACCTCTGGATTCCAGAACATTTTCAACACTTCCAAAAGAACATTTTCAACACCTCCGAAAGAAAGCCCATGCTTATTAGTTAGTAACTCTCAATTCCCTCTTTCTCCTACTGATGACAACCACCAACCTACTTTGTCTCCACAGATTTGCCTATTTTTTTTACCATTTCATATAAGCAGAACCATATGTTAATGATCTTCAGTATCTAATTTCTTTCAGTTAGTATGATATTGTAGTGTGTGTCAGTACTTTACACCTTTCATGACTAAATAATATTCCATTGTGTGGACATATGCCATTTATTTGTACATTCAATTTGCATTTCCCTAATAACTAATGTTGTTGAGATCTTTTTGTGTTATGTTGGTATATATTTCTTTTTTTAATGTTTATTTTTTAGTTTTAGGTGGACACAATATATTTATATTTATGTGGTGCTGAGGATGGAAACTCAGTGCCTCACGCATGCCAGGTGAGCACGCTACCACTTGAGCCACAACCCGAGCCCTATATTGGTATATGTTTCATGGCCATTTGTACATCTTCTTTGAAGAAATGCCTGTTCCAATAGTTGCTCATATTTTACTTGGGTTATTTGTCTTATTGTTGTGTTGTAAGAGTTCTTTGCATACTCTGATTAGAAAATATTTTCTCCCTCTATGTTTCTATATTCACCTTCTTTTCAAGAATCAACTCTTGGTTTATTGTTTTTTTTCTAATGTCTTCCAATGATTTTTGTTCTCATCCCTATCATTGCCTTGGGTTTGGTTTGCTCTTCTTTTTCTAATTTCTTTTCTTTTCTTTCTTTCTTTTTTTTAGAGAGAGAGAGAGAGAGAGAGAGAGAGAATTTTTTTAATATTTATTTATTTTTTTAGTTTTTGGTGGACACAACATCTTTATTTTATTTTTATGTGGTGCTGAGGATTGAACCCAGTGCCCCGCGCATGCCAGGCGAGCGCGGCTACCGCTCGAGCCACATCCCCAGCCCTTCTAATTTCTTAAGATGGAAAATTGTTATTGACTTAAATCATGCACGAGAGGCAAGAAGTCTACCGATTGAGCTATATCTCCAGCCCTCTTTCTTTTTCTTCTTCTTCTCCTCCTCTTCCTCCTCCTTATTCTTCCTCTTCTTCTTCTTTTGAGAAAAAGGAAAAAGCTTTATTGCTTTGCTAGCAAAGGAAAAACACAGGGGCACTTGTCCCAAAAGCTGTGATTTTGCCCATCAGTAAGAACAGGAGGCTTTTATCTCTTTCTTCTTTTTAATGTGGACATTTACAGCTCTGTATGCCTTGCTGCATCCTATAAATTTGACATGTTGTGTTTTCATATTCTTTCATCTCATATTATTATAGCCATCCTAGCTCTTCTTTTGGTTATTGTTTCTATGGCAAATCTTTTTCCACTTTTTAATTTTCAACTTGTCTTAGAATCTAAAATGGGTTTCTTGTAGACAGCTATCGTTGGGTCATTTGAAAAATGTACTGCCAGTTTATGTAACATATGGTATATGTTTCATGGCCTTTTGTACATCTTTTATGTATAAAGTTTAATACATTTACAATTAATGTAATTTCTGATATGAAAGTATTTATTTCTGCCATTTTGTGCTATATATATATATATATATATATATTTTTTTTTTTTTTTTCCTTGCAGTGCTGGGGATTGAACTCATGGCCTTGCACAGGCTAGGGAAGCATGCAACCAGCCCTTGCTAGTTGTTCATTGTGACTTACTTAAAAAATATTTTTCAATTCCTCCATTGTTTGCTTTTGTGTTAAAGACATTTCCTAGTGTACCATTTTGATTCCTTCCCTCCCTCCTTCCCTCCCTACCTTTGTTTTTGGTACTAGGAATTAAACCTAAGGGTGCTTTACCACTGAAACCCACCCCCCGCTCCGCCCCCCTGGCCCTTTTAATTTTTTATTTAGAGACAGGATCTCACTAAGTTGCTTAGGCCCTCACTAAGTTGCTGAGGCTGGCTTTGAATTTTCGATCCTCCGCCTCAGCCTCCTGAGCTGCTGGGACTGTAGGTGTGTGCCACTGTGTCCAGCCCCTATTCTTTTTAACTACATATTTTAGGTTATTTTTTTCAGGCACTGCCCTGAGGATTACAATTAACATCTTAACTAAAACTATTCTAGTCTGGCTAATCCCAACTCATCTTCAGTAGTATTCAGCAACTCTGCTCCTCTATAGCTGTGGTTTTCTTGTCATGTTACTGTCATATCAATTCCATCCTTCCTTACACATGTGTGTTCAGCAACAAGTTCATAATTATTAATTTTGCAGTTTTCTTTTAAAATCAGATAGGAGAAAAAAAGAGTTAAAAACAAACCAAAGCACCATTTGTACCACTTCTGTGCTCACTTAGTGTTCACCTTGACCAGTGCCTTTGTATTTCTTCATGTGGATTTGCACTGCTGGGTCTAGCTGGGAGCATTGGAAGGTGGAGGAGGACAGAGGGTGGGGTGTGTTCCTACCACCCCTTCCTGTCTGGGCAGCAATTTTTGTGGGGGAAGCCCCTCTCCCCAATTTGCTAGTCCTGAGGTGCTTCACTATCCTGCTTGTTTCCTTAATGCCAAACACACTTGTTAAGCAGGCCCTTCATTAAACCCTCTCCTGTCACCCTACAGGTGGGCTGGCTCACGCCAAGGTGACTCTGCAGGCCCCATGACCTCCTTGCTGACTCCAGCTTCTCATGACATAAGGCCAGGTGGATGTCTCCTTTCTAGAACTTACCACAACCTTTGCTACAAGCTCATTTTAACAACCATTTGATCGACATCTGTTCCCCCTATGAATCTGTGGGCTCGACGCAGGCAGAGAGCAAGTCTGTCTGGCTTACCCTCCTACAGCCTTTCTAGCAGAGCTTCTGGCCTGAATACATATGTAACATTTTTGTCTTATCTATTTCATGGAATTCTCCTGAGAGTCCGGGGACAACGGGTACAAAGTCTCTAACAATGACATCTCCCCACATGTCCGCAAGCTACAAAGTAAAACGGTGTGAGGATAGCATGGGGCGGGGCTCATGGAGACCTGGATCATCATGTACCACTATGTCACTTTGGATCAGGGACTTCTCTGGGCTCCTGTTTCCTAAAGGACTTTGAAAGCATGTTCTGAGGCTTTGAGGCCCTTTACCAAGACCCTCTGGTTTTAGGGCTCAAACCTGCTCATGGCCTAGGTTCCCCCTTCCCCATGGACAGCCTTCTTCAAGCTGCGCTCCACAGCGCACTCTGGTGGGCCCTGAGGGACAGCACCAGGACAGCTTCTGCTGTCTGTACGGTGCTCACCTGCTGGACTCCCATAGGACCATTGGTGGAGCAGGAGTATCATCCAAAACTTTGTCTCTCTTCTGTGAGCTGAAGCCTCGAAGGGGATGGATGTGTATACTAAGATCTCGCTGAGGTTTCTGTAGAGCTGGGCTGGCCAGTGCTCTCCCCATCAAATGGTATTAGACAAATCTAACACCAACAGCACAGAAATGTTTGCTAAACAACTACTTGTGATTGATGAGTAGGCATCAGAATGAGTTTAGCCTTTCCATCTCTTATTGTCACTACTCTTCAGAACTCCTCCACTCTAGGGTGTAGTCTCTAAGAAACTTGTGGGCTGCTCGGCCAACTCCTTGAGCTCTACTCTCATACATATAGGAACTCCTTCTTGCCTCAGGACCTTTGCACTAGCTCTTCACACTGCTGGAACTCCCTTCCCCCAATTATCTCTTTGTTCACATTCCCTCAGTTTCTGGCTTTCACTTAGACGCATCCCTTGACCAGTCAGCTAATATTAGCCCCAACCCCAGTCTCAAATATCATTGTTTTAATCCTACAGAGCCCTATTTGCATCTGAAACAGTCTTTGTTGCTTTAGGGTCTGTCTTTCCCTCTAGAGTGATGGCTGGTGGATTTTGTTCAGCACCCAGCAGGGTGCCTGGGTGCTGAACAGGTGCTCAGTGATGTGTATGCAGTGATCAAATGGAGAACAGCACACAAGGAATATGCCAGAGACCACTTTAGAGAAAGTCTGGAGGTTTACTCAGCAACAATCACAGTCACAATTATACATGGAAAGTCATTTCTTCACAGAGGCTCGCTTTTCCAGGCAGGAGGAGAGAGGTTGGTAGTCTTGAGCTTTCTCTACAGAATCCCTGTCTGAATTTCCAAATGTTCCCTGCCTGGGACCCCCTTGGGATTCTGGTCTTCAAGCCAATAACAGAGCAGGAACCTGACCCTGTTGGCTGGCACAGCTGCGTCAAAGCCATTGGGAGCAGATGTTCAGATGACTTTGTCACTAGGTATGTGGGTCCTACTCCCACCCAGAGGCACTCAAGATCAAGTTTGAACTAAAACACAACTTGGACTTTTTCACAAACAGCATCAGTTGAAAGCAATAAAGAATTCCAGAACAGAACCACACTCCTTGCCCCTCTTCTTTCAAATCTTCAGAAAATATTAAAAATGCAAGGCCTTCTAGGAGTTAAGATCACCCAACCTGTGTAGCTGAGATCTGTCAAACAAGGAACCCCGATTCCCCAGTTCCCCTGTAAAGTGCTTTGCTATTCTTTTGAGACTTCTGAGACTAGAAAAATGAAGATTCACAGAAGGAAATATGGAGCCATCTTCTAGGACATCACCTGTTTCTTAGGTTGAAAAACATTGGGCACGTAGGAAGTTTGAAAAGGGGATGCCATGTGGGCTTTGGAAATCCACGTGCTACATCTTCAACAAAACTGCTCTTTCTGTCCTAGTGGGCCCTTGTGTCACATCTCCCCATCAGGTATCTTCTGCAGAGGTACCCACCCCTGTCTCTGAGCCTTCTTCCAAAAGGAAGAAGCAACAGTTTCTGGACTTTTTTCAAGTTGGAAGCTCCAATTGGAGGCACAGCTGGAATGGCTTTCATATATATGCTGCAAATCTAGCCAACTTTGAAGACCTTGTACTTAATTACCAGCAAAGATGCTCTTTGCATCCCAAAATGTTCCTGGAGTCCTGCTTTGGAAAGCTGCTTGGGGGAGAGTCCGCATGGCCACTATACTTTCTTGTCACCTCATCCTCCAAATAGATGCTTTAGAGGAAAAGGGGCCCACATCTCAAACTGTTACCTGGCATCTCCACAGGCTCCTGGCTGAGTTGTATTGAGTATCAGCCGGGATGGGAGCAGAAGCCTGAATTCTTGAGACAGGTGGTTTCCAAAAATAAGGTCAGACAGCGAGGGGCTTAGTATTTGCAGTCAGTGGAATTGAAACAATCAAATCCTGTCCTCCTGCCCCTGTTACTCAGCCAGGTCTCAGGACCTACTGGAGAGGGTTCAGCAGTTACAAATGCCAGAAAGCTCAGAGGACACGCCTGCCCTGCTTATGGTGTGGACCAGGCAGGCTAGGAAGAGAATCAAAGGAAAGGGAAGGGGAAGGAGACTACCTGTGGCTCCTGTGTTCCTCGCCTGGTCCTGTGGAGAACTGTCACCCACTAGGAGAGGGGCCATTTGGCAATCTAGCCAGTACCCTCTGTACCTTAACCCTACGGCGAGGGACAGGTGGAGCACTCTGTTTGGGGGTTGGGGTGGGGGCCACAAGCATGACCCAAACAAGGGCCCAAAGAGGCAAATCAAGCCTCCTCTTGGGGGCTGCCAAGGCCCTTCTAGGGAGGCCACAGGCCAAACAAGTTGCTGAGCTGCCCTTGAATTTGCAGAGTTCATGCGATGAGCCGAACAACTATGGCCTCTGCCCTTGGGGGTCTCTGGGTCTCACATTTAAGGCCCAATGTCTCCTGCTTGAAATCAGACATCAAGAAACACACTCATCCCACGGGAACTGCACACGCCATCAAAAATGTTCCCCTCCCCCCACCCCTGCCCCTTTACGTTAGTCTAGCAAGGCACTAGGAAATGGTTCAAGTTTAGGGATTTGCTGTACATTTGCATTTTTTTTCTTTTTAAAAGGCACAGTTTTTACTTTAATGATGCTGCATCGCTCTCCCACGCTTCAGCTCCCCAAATCTACATGTTCCTGTCATCCTCTGTTGAGATTCCAGAGGGGGCCTCCTCTTTTGACTCCCTTCTATAGAGGGCCACCTCTGAAGATATAGCACTCATCTGCAAAAGGACACGTGGGGTCTGCGAGCACAGGCACCGTGCTGGAAACGGTCCTTTGCCAGTGACACACTCAATCTGGGTGGGGGTGGTTGGGAGGGTTTCCCTCTTTCCCCCTGATAACTGACAGCCTTGAGATCAGCCGGCATCTCCAAGGCAGATTCGTGGCTGTGTTCCCAGATTTCTGTCTTGGTTACTTAATTGGTAAATGACACATTCGAGTGACCCGAGTCTAACTGGAATACTGATTTCAAGTATTTCCTGGGCTAGCTGGTGGAGCCATAGGTTGTGGAATGTGATTTTCGTTTCTCAATCAGTGGGTGGCAGGCTGGTTACAGAAATGCCTCCTATTAGTTTGGGAACCCTCTTCGAATCTGACATGTAATTAAACAAAGCAAAAGGTAAATATGAAGGGCTAGTGGGTATGTCTGGTTATGGGGCAACAAGTTCTTTTCTCCACTGCCTGGGGACGGCAGCTGTGGGGATGGAGGGAGGTTCCGGCCTTCTGGTCATGGCTGAGCACTGTACTGTACCAGAGCCTCTGGTGGCAGCTGATGGACACAGGTCCCCCACTCCATCTTGCCAGTGCTTCCAACCTTGGGTTCCACAGACAGTCCACGGGCTGGGGCTGCCTCGACTGTACCAGACCTGCCTGCTGCTTTAATCAGAGCATTCTAGAAACCACACTGGAGGCTAGAATTCCAGAATCCTATGGAACACTCTGGTTTGGATGAGCCGTAGAGTTCTTTAGAAACTCCAGAGTTCTATGAGAACTAGAACCACAATGAGGTCAGAGGTGTCTTGCTGCCCACAGTTGGTCGTGGAAGCTTCCAGCTTCTGGGCAGGGAGCACCTCACAGCACCCGTTCCTCTCCTGAGGCAGGGACTTGCCTGGGAGAGAAAGGGAAATGGAAGCGTGGATGGGGGAAGCTCAGCCTCTCCAGTTTGGAGATCTACTCGGCCTTTTCCAAGGGCCCCAAGGCCATTTGAACCAGCCCCTAAAGCTGGTTGCAGGGCTGTCCTGTTCCTGGGGAGCATTGAAATGGGCATTTCAAATACCCAAAGAGCTAGAGGGAGACAGCTCTATGTTCATGACTGCAAAGGAAGGTCTGGGGTCCCTTTTCCGACCCCAGGACTGCCATCTGGTCAGCGTTCAGTATTGAACACTCTGAGGTCACAGGTATGGCCTGTGAGTCACCTGGGCTTAGAGAAAACAGAAGCTGGGCAGTACTGGCAGTCACCCCCCGACAGAGGCAGAAACCCAAAGGGCCCAAGGAGGACTTTCCCCTTCTGCTGCAGGTGGGTGGCCTCAGTACTAAAGGCTGACCGCACCAGGCAGATACTGCCTTTCTCTAGAGCTTCATATATGAGAGCCACCCGAGGGCTGCGCACCCTTGCAGGACTCATTTTCGGGTAGCTTAGGGCTGCCATGGGATTCTCCCACACAGTGCTCCAGAGAACACAGCGGGGGTTGAAGTGGGCTCTGCCTTATTGTGGGGTCTTCTGTGGGGTCTGCTCAATACCTGACCCCATGACTCAGGGGCTGAAGGACCAGCAGACCCTTTGCTCCAGCTTCAAGAGCACTCTTGCCCTGACCCACTTGGCCAGCACCTTGCACACCATGGTGCCCCCAGACCCAGCCTCCTCAGGGGAGGGGGCTTCATGAGCCAGAGGGACCTTCTGGGCCTGCCAACAGGACGCGAGGGCTCAGTTTCTGTTGAATTTTTCCAGGACTGTTGAGTTGGTATGTTCAAACAGCCACTGCTGGGTGAGAGAGGAGGGGTTGCAGGTATTCATGAAGATTCTGTGGTCACTTTCACTGCAGTCCATGCAGCTGCCACTGACAGGGTGGTAGAGGGTCTTGTCCTGCAAAACAGGGAGGGGCTCAGCCGGGAAGCGCTTGGGGATGCCAACTAACAGCAGCAGCAATAATGTCAACAAGTAGGGGAGGAAGTGACAGGCGAGCTGCTCACACACCTGTTGGTCTCCCCCAGGGCACACAGCCAGATGTGGCCCAGTGCCCCCCACAGCTGGTGTCACCCCAGGCCTGTGTTCTGTCCCTGTCCCTGGGCAGAAGTGATGCATGTCGCTTCCAGACCTGGGCCCTCCACACGGTCTGCCTCCGGTCAGGTCTCACTAGCCCTCGTGGCATGGTTGTGCCTTCTTTTTAATGGACTCAGTCAATAGTTAAGATTTGGAGATTTCACATAAAAACCTGGATTTCTGACTTTTTCTCTTTTTGGGGGGTGGACACTGGGGATTGAACTCAGGGGCACTCGACCACTGAACCACACCCCCAGCCCTATTTTGTATTTTATTTAGAGACAGGGGCTCACTGCATTGCTCAGTGCCTCGCCATTGCTGAGGCTGGCTTTGAACTTGTGATCATCCTGCCTCAGTCTCCTGAGCTGCTAGGATTACAGCATGTGCCATCACGTCCAGCTGGTTTCTGATTTCTCTTGAGTGGCTGGAAAATGGGGCAAGACAGGTCTGTGGAGCAAGGGAAGGAGGGGCTGGGCTGCTGGGGGAAGCTGTGAGGAACTACATTGCTTTAAAACAATTTATCCCCTCATTCCCCGCCACCACCCGTTGCCCACGTTCCCTCCCCACCCTGCGGTGTATCTTGTCTTACTTGGCGGTATTTCCACAGCTGGTTGCCCCTCATGCTGTGGCAATCATACAGAGTGACCGGGCTGGTGTGGGAGACGGCGTCAAAGCAGAACTTCTTGGTGTGCTGAGGGTCTCCGGGCCGGATGTCCTCTCTCCAGGTGAAGGTGAACACCTGTGCACACAGGAACATTACTACAGAGACAATAAAGTCTGGGAATTTTCTTTTTTCCTCCATTTTTTTTTAAATTTGGAAAAAAATTCTAAACACATAGGCCAAAAGAGAGCCAACTGAAATTACCTCCTGTTCTAATTAGCCAGCTTCAGCCAATCTTGTTACACTCTACCCCCATGGCTCCTTCTACCCACATTGTTGTGAAGTTCATCTCAGCTGGCACATCATGTCAGGTACACATACCTTAGCAAGCACCATCATAACACTTGAAAGTGACTACCGAGTCCTCAAGGTCATCAAGCACCCAGACTTCAAGTGTTCTTGGACTGCCTTGCCAATTTTTTTTCACAGTTGGTTTGAATCAAGACCCAAACTGGGTTCACCTTGCATTTATTTGATGAGCACCTACCCCTCACTCCCCCACAGCTTTATTGGAGAATAATTGGCATACAGTAAACGGCACACATTTAAAGCATCATGTGATATGGTTTGACATGTTTATACTTCAGACAATCATCAGGATCCAGGTAATGAACAGATCCATTATCCCCAAAGTGTCCTCATGCTCCTGGTGATCTCTCCCTCCCGTCCCTCCCCACCATGTCCCTAGGCAACCACTCATCTGCTTTCTGTTATTAGAGCTTCATTTGCAATTTCTAGAATTTCATAGAAAAGGGTGCACACAGTGTGCATTCTTTTTTGTTTGATTTCTTTTCACTCAATGGAATTTCCTTGAGATGCATCCAGGTTGCAACTGCATCTATCGGCAGCTCATTCCTTGTTTTGCTCAGTGGATTTCACTGTATGGCACTTCATTTACTGGTTCTTGGACATCTGTATTGTTTCCAGTGTTTGATTATTACAAAAAAATCTACGATGAACATTTGCATATAAGTCTTTGTAGGGACTTGTTTCCTTTTCTTTTGGATAAATATCTAGAAGTGAAATAGCTGGCTCATATCATAGATTAATGTTTAATTTTCCAAGAAACCACCAAACTGTTTTGCAAGATGGCTGTACCATGGACATCCCCACCAGCAGGGTACGGTTCCAGTTCATCTGTATCCTGCCAACCTTGGATATGGTCAGTCTTTGTATCAGGTGTGCAGTGATGTCCCACTGTAGCTGTAAGTTCCCAGTTCTCTAATAATTAATGGGTTCAACATTTTTAATATGCTTATTTGACACGCCTTCTTTGGTAACATGTCTGTACAAATCTTTTGGTCTTAATTTTTTAAAATTATTGTTATTGAGTTCTCTGAGGTTTTATATATTCTAGATAAAAATCTTTTTCTAGATATAGGCCTTACAAACATTTTCTTCCAGTCTGTGACTTGCCTTTTTATTCTCTTAACAGTTTTTTTTTTTTTTAAACCAGACATTTTCATTTTGAAGACAGTATTTTTTTTCCCCTTTGGTATTGCGTTGTTGGTATTGTATGTAAGAAATCATTGCTTAATTCAAGGTCACAAATTCCTTTGCCTAAGTTTTATTTTAAAAGTTTTTTCAGTTTTAGGTTCTATGTTTGGGCCTCTGAGCCATTTTGAGTTAATTCTGGTATGTGGTATAAGACATATATTGATTTTTTTGCATGGATATTCAACTGCTCCAGCAACATTTGTGGGAAAGACAGTTTCTCCTTGGAACTGCCTTTATACCTTCGTCAAGACCAGTTGTCCTTGTATGTGTAGGTCTGTTCTGACCTTCATTCTCTTCCACTGATCTGTCTTTATGTCAGGATCATACTATCTCGATGACTGTCATTGTAGAATATTATCTTGAAATCAGGCAGTGTTTGTTGTTCAACCTTGAGTTTCTTTTTGAAAGTTGTTTTGGCTATTTGAGGTCCTGTGCATTTCCACTTGAATTTTAGAATAACTTTTTCCAATTTCTACAAAAAAAGTCTTCTAAAATGTTAGAATGGTGTTGATTTTTTTTCCTATGTTGCTCAGGCTGGTCTTAAAGAATGGGTTCAAATGATCTTCCTGCCTCAACCTCCCAATGAACTGGGACTACAGGTATGTACCACCCTAGCTCGATTGTGTTACATTTACATATTGGTTTGGAAAGATCTGATTTTGATTGTCTTCCTTTGAATACGGTATATATTTTCATTTATTTAGAGCTTCCTTAATTTCTAACAATAATGTTATACAGCTTTCAGTGTACAGGACTTTCACATCTTTTGTTGTTATATCTAGTATTTGATATTTTCTATGTTATAGTAAATGCCTTTGTGTGTGTGTGTGTGTGTGTGTGTGTGTGTGTGGTGCTGGGGACTGAACTGCACACAGCCCCGTGCCCACGTTGCAAATCTGAGAGGGAAAAAGGGAAGGAGTGGACCAGTGAGGTACCCACAGAGGGGACCCAAGGCAGGTGCTGGGGACTGACCTGTGGGCGGGAAATCCCTGCCTTGTGTGTGTGAGGTAGGCACTCTACCAACTGAGCTATATCCTTAGCCTGTAAATGCCTGTTTTTTGTTAATTTTGTTGATTCTTCAGTATCAGTATAAAATGATTGATTTTTGTATCTTGCTTGATTTTTGTATCTTGCAACTTTGTTAAAACTCTGTTATTAGTTGTTTTAGCTCCTTTGTAGAGTCAAAAGAATTTTCTCCTTAGATGTTCATATAGTCTACAAATAAAGACAGTTTTTCTTCTTCCTGTCTGGTCTAGATGACTTTAGGCATCATGTTGGCCACAGGTTTTTCAGAGATTCCCTTTGTCAAAGTGAGAAAAATTCCCTTCTACTCTTGGTGTGCCAGGAATTGTTGGATTTTGGCAAACACTTCTAAATACATTGAAGTGATTTTATGTTTTTTCTTTTTCAGTTTGTTAATATAGTAGATATAGAAATTATTATTATTTTTAGTTGTAGATGGACACAATACCTTTATTTTATTTATTTATTTTTATGTGGTGCTGAGGATCAAAGCCAGTGCCTCACATGCGCTATGTGAGCAAGCTACCATTGAGCTACAATCCTGGCCCATAGCAATTAATTTTATAAGTCTAAATCAACTATGTTCCTGGAACACATTTTACTTAGAATGCAATGTGTTATGCTTTTTAAATACTGTTGAATAGAGTTTTCTAAAATTTTGTTTAGGATTTTTGCACCTGTGTTTATGAAGTATAAGTTAGGGTTAGTCTTACATTAGTCTGGTTTTGGTATTAAGGTAATGCTGGTCTCACAAAATGAGTTGGCAAATAAATATTCGTTCCTTTTCTGGAATTTTCATAGAATTGGTAAAAATCTTTTCTTCCATGTTTGGTAGAATTGAAGAGTGAATCTATCGGGGCCTGGAGTTCTCCAAGTTCTCTCCCCTCTCTTCTACATTCTGTTTTGTGAGTTCTAATGGCCTTGCTCCTTTATGCTCAGCTCTGTCCCCTCAAGGCAGGGAGTCACCTGGCTTGAATTGGATTCTCTCTCCCTGACCTGTGGGTGGGAAATCCTTCTAGGAAGGAAGGTGGGGCCGTTCTAGGGCTCGACCTGACTTCTCATCTGTCAGTTACAATCTTTCATTGGTTGTTGTCTATCCTCCTAAAAACTGCCTCCTTAATGTCCATTTCCTGGCCTCTTCCAGGGCGGGAGCTGTCTTTTGGTTCTGCCTCTCTGTTCAGGGTGGCTGAGGGCCAGGAGGCATGGATCCCAATGGGGCTGCCATGCTTCCCGCTTTGGAAAGCGAAGGCTGGCCCAAACCCCGGGCACCCTGTGGTTGCTTGTGAGTCCTCAGGGTTGGCCTGGACTATGCCACACATTGAGGCTTTTCTGAAGTTGAGATTCATGGGCTCTTTTTAACCGGGTCTCATGCTCTTCTTGGTCTCTTTTGGAGGTAGGGCCGGGTGGAGAATAGCCACATAGTAACACTGGAGGAATCAGAAGACTTCGTCACAGAGGGCCACTACCTACTAAGAACTATGAAGAAAGGACAGGGCAGGCAGATATGCACTTCGGAGGGAGATGCGTGCTGTGCTGTCTGAGAGTTTGCTACGGTTTGGGTGGATCCTCTGGAATTCACCTGTTGGAAACTTAATCCCCAAAGTGTATGTTAATGATACTTAGAGGTGAGGCTTTGGGGAAGTAATTGGATGAGGGATGAAGGTTTGGGACCCCCAAGATGGCACTAATGACTTTAAAAGAGGAGAAAAAAAATCCATGTTAGCAAGCATGTCCGTGTCCCCCTCTGATGCCTTCTGCCATGTCATGACCCAGGATGAGGTCCTCATCGGGAGCTGGGCAGATGCTGGCGTTATGCTCTTGGACCTCCAGAACTGTGAACCACATAACCTGCTATTCTTCATAAATGACCCAGTCTGTGGCTTGCAGTTATAGCAACATAAAATGGACTGAGACAGAGGTGCTGCTGTCTGTTCTCCGTGTGCCTACTGTAACCTCTTCCTGCTGAGTCCTGCTGATGCAGAGGACCCACATGACTAGGCTTTACTGTGAGCTTCCAAAATGCCAGATAATGCACAGAGAGGATATTCAAGATGTATCTTTGGCCCAGAACCAGCAAATGCTGGGTAGCTCAAGGGAAGGGAGGACTGCAGAGAGCTACATGATGTTTCTTGAGAGTGGAGGCCCTTCCCACAAGGCTGAGTTACAGTCTGCATTCTCCTGTAACATTCTTGGGGAATGATCCCTTAGACAAGCAGCCTTTTCCCACTATCCTCCCTGTTTTTTAGGTGAGGTGGCCACAGAGTCCCAGGCCCCACCCACGTGAGAATCCCTTATCTCCCCATTGTGGCACTCAGGAACCTAAGGCATGAGAACCCCAGGGATTCTCCAGAACTCTCAGAAGGGGCATGCCTATCCACTGTGGGGGTTGGGGGGTGGGGCTGCCAATAGTAACATCTGCCATCACAAGGGATGAGCCAGGTTGAAAAGGAAGCCGAGAGAGGGAAGAAGGTTCCAGAGGGATCCAGACAACTTCATCAACACTTCTTGGTGATGTAAGCCAATAACTCCCTCTTTTTGTTGAAGGCCATTTGGGCTGGGTGTCTATCATTTATAACCAACAGTCCAGATGGATGGTTTTATTGTGGGGTACAGGAAGACCCTGTCCGAGATGCCAAGGAAACTCTTACAACTCGTCCCCTGAGCTGAGGACTGTCACTCATTGCTGGCCCACAGCCTTTCCCTCCCAGTCCTGAACACGTGAGCACTTGTGCTGCAGATGGTGCAGGGATCCTGTGGCCTGCCCCGCGGAGTGGCCCTTACCTGCATGTTGTTCCATGCAGCCTCACCGCGGCCCCAGATGCAGCTCTCCAGCCTCAGTGGGGAGCCCAGCGCACCGTGCTTCGTGTCTGCACACAGCCCCGTGCCCACGTTGCGAATCTGAGGGAAAAAGGGAAGGAGTGGACCAGTGAGGTACCCATAGAGGGGACCCAAGGCAGAGGCAGACTGGCTTAGTTCTGAGTGGTCTTAATGAAGCTCACCCTGGGCTGCTGGCAGTGCCTAGCAGCTCAGTAAGAGATGCTCATCTGCAGAGGAAGCTGCTCGCACTGCTGAGCTCCAACCACACAGTCACGGTCAGGGAGTGGCCTGCGGTTAGAAGCTGCTAGAAGGACACCCTGGCCCGATCCCAGAGAATTTGATCCAAGAGGCCCAGGGGTTGAATTCTACCCCCATCCCAGGAGATTCCAGTATAGGTAGTCCAGGACCACGCCCCAGAAACCCCAAGAACAGGACACAGAATCTTTGCCATAGGTCTTAAATTCTCTGCCTTTTAGAGCAGGTGAATGGCAAGAGGTGACTGGAGTCTACTCCCAGCCCCGGTCCAAAGAACAGCAGAGGTCTGTCTCCCTCAACCATTAAGACAGGTGGGCTGGGCTGGGCGTCTGAAGTCCTTGGACACTCACTTGCTGCAGGCAGGCCGCTTGTGTTAGTGCTGCTCTCAGGTCACACAGCTCCCACCTCACCGCTGTCACTCCTGTGTGTCAAGGGGTGGGGAGATGTGGCAGCTACAAAAATGCCCCACTTTCACTTTCTTTTGCGGGGAGTCTAGCAGCCCCACTATTGTGTTCTAAGCCCTCCACTGTGTCTTCCTGTGGGCTGCTCCCAGCTCAGGACTGAGCCAGACAGTGATGCCATGGCAGGTCCACTCCTGTGAGGTGCTGGACTCCTCTGGTAGGTGATTTGGCTCGAGGACTCCATAATAATCTGGCTGAAACTCCCTCAGCCATATTGTGATCTAGGACTCTTCTACCCAAACCCTCCTTCCTTCCTTCTCCCCTTTACAAATGTCAGACCAGCTGACCGTGGGCTGCTGGCTCTCCCAGTCCCCCTCACTTTTCCTCTCAGGGGTTCCCACATGTTATCTGCTTCTTGAAGGACTTGAACTAATGCAGGAGAAAAATCCAGTAACTAGGTTAAGAACCAAAGAGCTCAGGGGGAGTCAACCTGGTGCCTCCCTTAGAATACTGGTGGCGGTGTTGGGGTGGGGCTGGCTGCTTGGCTTATCAGGAAGGTCTCTCTAATTAGCTGTGTGGCTTTGAGCAAGTCCTCCCTGGTGCTTCTGCCAGCCCAGCATCAGCTCTCCTTCCTCTGGTAATAATTCTCTGCTTTTCTGTGGGCAACTGTTCCCCCCACCTGAAGCCAGTCTCCGCACTCTCCTACCCTTCCTACCCTTGCTTTCCCCTTGCCTAATGGCCTCAGTGATTGGTACAGGATCCAAGGATAAGACTTGATTCCTGCACTTTGCTGGCTTGATCGGGAAAGGGGCATTCATTTTCTGCTGGGTTGGCCAAGCTAGGAGTGTGTCAGTCTGAAGCTTCTGGAAGTCACCCTGCTACCTTCAGCATGAGGCCCACATAAAAGGAAGCCAGGCTAAGCAGGAGAAAAAGAGACGGACATCACTGGAGACCCTAGATCCAGGTCATCTGATTCCGCAGTTACATCAGGCTTCCATGAGTCAGGAAATTTCCCTTTAGTACTTGAAGCTGGCTTTCTGAAAGTGACCCAGCTCTCAAGCTCTCCCTCTTCCAAGCCCCAATATGTCCATCCATCAATGAGTAGGTGCTCCTGCCTGGGGAACCCAGGATGGATGATGGTGGTGGCATGTGGTCCACCTGGTGCGACTGGTCTGTGTCCTCCAGCAGAGGTTTGACAGACTGCCACTTGGACAGCAGCGCAGGCCCCACACACAGGAGCCTGTGCTGGGCTTAAAGCTTTGCAGAGGCTGTTTCAAAACTCTTAATCATTTTGTGTTTGATTTTGTAATGTAAACTAGATCTGGGGGGACACTGGAGCATCAGCACAAGCTGAGGGCACATGCTGTGACAATGCTTGCATCTCTTTTCTGCCCTGTTTGCTTGTAGCATCTGTGATGCCCGTGAACTTGAAGCTACGGTGGACCTGAGATGGGCAAGACTCTGAGCTTGTGAGTTCTGCCTGTGACTAAGTGGAGGTGCTGGCTCTCCAAGTTCCCCGAAAAGGGGATCTTGCTACGTGTGCACCAAGGGCATTAGCATTCTCAGCCAAGCAGGGATGGAGTCCTGTCCCGCCCCCTCCTGCTGGCTCCACTGCCCTGTGTTGGCCAGCTGCTCCCAGGATCACCAGTAAGTAAAAGGCAGTGTTGGTAGAACACAGTTACCCAGAGGTGAGGTTTTTATACAGTGATGCCTCTCTTCTGCTAGGAAAGATCTAGGCACGTAGGAGGATGGAATACAGATCTTGTCACTTTACCCATCCCGAATATGAGCTGTGTGTTCTTCGTTTGCATTTAAAACTGTCTCTGTTGGCTGTGGCAGAGCATATGCAAGGCTCTGGGTTCTCTCCCCAGCACTGAAAACCCAACCAACCCCCACACGCCACTCCGCTGGGAAAAAACCCATAAAAACAAAAACAAAAAACCCACAAAAAATGAAAACAAACAAACCAGAAACAACCCCCCCCCACCAAAACACCACCACCATCACCACCACTAACAAAAAATCTGCACTGGATGATATAAAGACGAAAGGCGAAATTCATACTAATAAAGTTTTTTGTTTTGTTTTGGTACAGGGATTGAACACAGGGGCGCTTAAGCACTGAGCCACATCCCCAGCCTTTTTTTTTTTTTTTTAATTTTGAGATAGGATCTTGCTGAGTTGCTCAGGGCTTTGCTAAATTGTTGAGGCTGGCCTTGAACTTGCGATCCTCCTGCTTCAGCCTTACTGAGTAGCTGGGATTAAAAGCATGTGCCATCACACCTAGCTTAATTAAAGCTTAATTTTCCTATACTGAGAACTCTAAATAGCAAAACAAAACAAAACAAAACACAAAGACAACAATAACAACTACAAGAAACAAGGACAAATCTAAAGAGAACAGGAAAGAAGAGTTTTATATTTCTACTTTTCCCAGCACGGTTTTCCTGTACTGGGTCTGAGGTTTTGCAATTTATGTAGCCCCCCACACTCACCTCCCCCCAAGCGGCAGCCGGGGGCTCCACAGGCGGGTAGAATTTGGGCAAGTCCCAGGCGATCTTGGTCATAAACCACCTGAAGCTCTTGCAGTTAAGGGCGCTGCGGAGCTTCTTCTGAGCAGCCACGTCCCCAGCCGAGAGGTGGCGGTACTCGGGCCGGCGCTGGTAAATGTACTCGGCGTACTCGTCCATCCACACCTCGGCCACGCGCTTCAGGTTCTGCGGACAGAGGCAGGGGGAAGCCTCAGGCTCGCAGCAGAGCACGGGCCGGGGGTGGGGGTGCAACGGTTCCCGGGGGGGCGGGGGGTCGAGATCCACCGTTCTTATTTGTGTCCATCAGAGATCCCAGCTCTACCACGGTTTTAGGTCTTCTATACAGTCAGGGAACACACTGAGCTACAGTTCCATCCTACATACATGGAAGTGGTCCTGGAAGACTTGTCTGGTGACCGTGTAGCGTCTTAGTTGTGTGAGTACACTCTATAACGTTCGTACAAGGATGAAAGCCTAATGGTGCCGTTTCTCAGAGTATATCTGTCAAGCCATGTGCAACTTTATTGCTAATTATTATTTATGCATGTTTTAAGGATTTTTTTTTGGGAGGGTACTGGGGATTGAACCCAAGGGTGCTCAACTACTGAGCCTCATCCCCACCCCTTAAAAAATTTTTATTTAGAGATAGGGTCTCGCTGAGTTGCTTAGGGCCTCACTAAGTTACTGAGGCTGGCTTTGAACTCCAGATCCTCCTGCCTCATCCTTCTAAACTGCTGGGATTGCCGGCATGCACCACTGTGCCTGGCTATGTTTAAGACTTTACGGTTGGATGATACACTGCTGTTGTTTTGCCTGCTCATCTTCCATACCCTACTATTGTATTGATAACACCAACTTTCCTTTGGGGAGCTTCCCTTGCTTCACTGCCATTTCTCCTGGCTGGAAGAAATGCCCATCACCCAGTCTGGCTAATGTGAATACAGACATTCCTGGATACAGGGATTAGTCCAAGTGAGCATGTGACCTAAGCCAAGCCAATCAGAACCAATAGGCATTAACTTTGGAATTTTTGCAAGAATTATTGGGAAGAATTGTTCTGTTTCTGCTTGGATTATTGGGTAAGATGCCAGCCAGGTCTGCTGGGCCATGTGGCAACCACATAAGCAAAGCTTATCCAAGGAGAAAGTCAACTTGGAATGAGGCAGAGCTGAGAGTAGATCAAGGAGCATAGTCCTTCTTGTAGAATTAATCCAGTCACACCTGAAGCCCATACTACCAGAGAACCTTCCAGTTCCATGAGCCATTTCATCTGCCCCCCTCTCCTTTATTGGTACTAGGGATTGAACTCAGGGGTGCCCTACTATTGAGCTACACCCCCAGCCCCTTTTAAATTTTTTATTTTGAGATAGGGTCTTGCTAAATTGCGGAGGCTGACTTTGAATTTACCATCTCCTGTCTCAGCCTCAGTGGTTGCGGTCATAGATGTGCACCACAGTGCCCAGCCATTAAATCCCCTTTCTGTTGAAACAAATTGGTTTCTATCATCTTAGCTAAAAGAGTCCTGTCCAAGTTACATGGTAAAAATAAATTATAATTGGCAACTAAAAGGTATAATCCCATCAGCTATAATCAGCAGCTAGAATTTCTAATAATCCTTTGAGGTTTGGAGGTTGCACCTATAGTTATTAGGATGGGATAATGGACAAAATGGACAAAAAGGAACAGAAAAACCCTACTGACAACCCCAGACCTGGAGACAGAGGGAAGGAATTCTTGTGTGTAACTGTGATGAGAATCCTTTATTCCAGTTGCTGTGCAGAGAGTCACTTCAGTGAGAATTGATAGCCAACATTTGAGGGTTTGGGGACATTCCCTGCCCCAGGACACTGAGCTCTAGCCCTCTGGTGTTGCCAGGACTCGTATTCCCCACCTTTCCCCAAGCTTTATCTCTGTCATAAGGTTTTTTACCTACTGCAATCCAAATTTTCCTTTGAAGGGTAAAGCAAGAGTTAGCACTTTAGGCTGTTACAGTTATTCACACCTAAGTTCACACCTACGTGTGAAGGACTACTCTAGGAACAGAAGGAAGGCTCGGTGGGCAAAATGTTCAAATGCTTTCCATAAAGCACTGGATAGTCAATATTTTAGGCTTTGCAGACCAGATGATCTTAACTCTGATGCAGCTATAAAGCTACCAGAGGCCCTTTGTCAATGATTGGGTCTGTCTGTGTACCAATAAAACTTTATGGACAATGACATTTGATTTTCATGTGTCCCAACTTATTCTTCTTTTGAGTCCCACACCCCTCACCATGTAAAAAAAGCATTCTTATCTAGTGAGCCATACAAAACCAGTTTGCTGACTCCTGAGTTAAGGGAGAAGGGCACCGACATAAGGAAGGCCATACACACAGACGAAGTCACCAGCTTCCCAATTTTGCTGGCTCCAGTTTGGGACCAGGAAACCACTGCATTCCCTTGCAGCCACCTAGCTCTTCCTGAGAGTTGAAGTGGGCTGGAATAACAGCTCAGGTACAGGGTTTCCCACCAGGCCCCATGCACGGCAAAGGCTGTGTTTAATTAAAAAGCAGCCTACTGGATGTTGAAGCCCTAACAGAGCCTGAACACCTGAACAGTCTAAAATGCCTCCTGTTTCTAGTTTGCTCACCCAAGTCCTTTGGCTATTTTCTATTTAAATCAGAAATGCTATTGCAGTTTTTAGACATGGCTTAATAAGCCATTTCTCCCAGATCTTGATTTTTTGTACAACTCAAGAACTGTACTGAACCCAAGGAAAGGACTTCACATTAATTTTTTTTGGCATGTCCCTTGTTGGAGTCATGTAAAGGACCGTAGACTGTCATGGAATTCATCTGCCTCATAGCCTGCTCCCCGACCCTTCTTAGTCCTGAGTTCCTCCTTGTCTTTAGCCCAACCACACTTCTTGTGCTTGTAGTACAGAGATTTGCCTGCCCTTGGAATCAGTTTCTATTTTTGTTGCATCAAATTTGAAAGAGTTTCTGCTGTGGCATCCCCTAGGATGCTTTCTCAGGGGTAGAGTCAAGAAGGAGTTTAGCAAATTTACTGAAGGAAGAAAGACTGGCTACTTGTTCTAGAGGCCGGCAAGCTCCCAACAGCTCGTCTTTCCTAACCTGCTGCCACCTCACTGCTCTTTGACTTTCTGGGGCCAGCAAAACCTGTCCCTCCTCCTGGCTTGATTAGGGTTAGGAATCTCTACTTGGCATTAGTAAATGATATTCTAGTACTCTCCAAGGCTTAGAACTTGGTTGTTGAAACACACAGCAAACATTTGATGTATCTGCAACTAAATGGGGGCAGTGAGGCACTATAATAAAAGGTTGTGCTTGACTCAGGCATCTCTGTGGTCCTGCAAACTTACACACAACCAGACTGGACAGTTGCAGGACTAGTGGGGAGGGGCTTAGAAGGAGGCATGGGGCACCACCCAGACGGTTTAAAGTCAAACGCAGGATACTGAGTCAGTACAGGTGGCTAAAAGAAGTTAAAATGTGAGGCCTGGCTCAGATCTGCCCACACCAGTCTGCTCAGGACCCAGGCTCATATTAGGCCCAGGTCCATCCTGCCACCAGAACACACCTGCTGGAGCCCAGCATCCGGCACAGGACCACCCCTTTCCAACCAGCAGACTATAGTGGGAGGTCAGGCCTGGACCAGATCTGCTCTGACTAGAGTGGGACCCAGGTCCAGCATAGGTCCAAGTTCATCTCCCACCACCTGGGAGCCCAAGCCTAACCCACTTCCATCTTGGAACACTGCAGTCATCACTATAGCCCTCCCCATGCAGTGGCCTCTACCTTTTTGACAACAGACAGGGCCTACAAGCAGCTGCATCTCAGAGCAGGAATTCCAAAGACAGTGTGAGGCCCATCCTTTCAGCCCCATCTCTGTAAGACATTGCATCCATCTTGGGGCACCTCCACTATTATCTCGAGTTACCTCAGCTATTGCCATCATCACCTTTAGTTGCAGTAGCATACATTGAGGGACACCAGCAGGGTCTGGAAGCCCAGCATCAAAGTGAGGTACAGACAATCTGCAGGGGTACTACAAGAATATAGGATAGAAACAGTAATATCTCAGATCCACACTATAAGAAAGGAAGACACACAGATAACTTGAAAAACCAACCAGGATACTATAATAACAGAACCCATGAACAGTGGAGTTGATGAAATGTCAGAGAAGGAGTTCAGAAGTTTCATAATTAAAATGATCTTTGAATTAAAGAATGACCTAAATGAGCAATACCAGGCAAAATCTGTTCACTCCAACAAAGAGATAAGAGAGAAAATACAGGTAGCAAAAGATTACTTCAAGAAAGAGATTGAGACTCTAAAAAAAAGTCAGAAATCATTGAAATGAAGGATATAATAAACCAAATAAAAAACTTAATAGAAAGAATAATCAATAGACTAGATCACTTGGAAGAAAGAATGTTTAATAATGAAGACAAAGTATACAATCTAGAAAATAAAGTTGAACACATGATGAAGATAAAAACCATGAACAGGACATCCAAGAATTATGGGACAGCATCAAAAGACCAAATCTAAGAGTTATTGGGGTAGAAAAGGCACAGAGTTTCAAACCCAAGGAATGCACAATCTCTTCAATGAGATAATATCAGAAAATTTCCCAAGCATGAAGAATGAATTGGAAAACCAAATACAAGAGACTTACAGGACACCAAATGAACAAAATTACAACAGATCTACACCAAGGCACATTAAAATGAAAATGCCTCGCATACAGAATAAGGATAGAAACTTAAGAGCCACAAGAGAGAGGAATCAGATCACATATAGGGGGACACCAATTCATATCTCAGCAGATTTTTCAACCCAGACCCTCAAAGCCAGGAGATCATGGAACAACATATACCAAACTCTGAAAGAAAATGGATGCCAACCAAGAATCTTATATCCAGCAAAATTAAGCTTTAGATTTAATGATGAAATAAAAACCTTCCGTGATAAACAAAAGTTAAAAGAATTTACAACTAGAAAGCCTGCACTACAGAACATCCTCAGCAAAGTATTCTATGAAGAGGAAATGAAAAACAATGATGAAAATCAGCAGAGGGAGGGATTACACTAAAGGAAAATCTAATCGGAGGAGAAACCAAGTCACATTAAATACCAAAAATAAACAAAAATACCTGGGAATACAAATCATGTCTCAATAATAACCTGAATGTTAATGGCCTAAACTCACCAATCAAAAGACATAGACTAGCAGATTGGATTAAAAACAAAACAAAAACAAAAACAACCAACAATATGCTATCTCCAAGAGACTCATCTCATAGGAAAAGACATCCACAGACTGAAGATGAAAGGTTGGAAAAAATCATACCACTCACATGGACTGTAGGAAGCAAGCAGGGGTCTCCATCCTCATATCAAATAACATTAGATTTCAAGCTAAAATCAATCAAAAGGGATAAAGAAGGACACTACATACTGCTCAAGGTAACCATACACCAACAAGATTTAACAATTATAAATATATATGCCCCAAACAATGGAGCAGCTATGTTCATCAAACAAACTATTCTCAAGTTCAAGAGTCAAATAGACCACAACACAATAATTCTGGGTGACTTTAACACACCTCTTTCACCACTGGATAGATCTTCCAAACAAAAGTTAAACAAAGAAACTATAGAACCCAATAATACAATCAATAACTTAGACTTAACTGACATATATAGAATATTTCATCCTTCAACAAGTGAATACACTTTCTTCTCAGCAGCATATGGATCCTTATCTTAAGAGACCATATAATATGTCACAAAGCAATTCTTATCAAACAAAAAAGTAGAATACTACCCTGCATTCTATCAGATGAAATGAAATTAGAAATCAATGATAAAATAAGAAATCTTATAACCAGAAAAATTAAGCTTATTATTTATTTTCCAACACCTGGAGACTAAATAATATGCTACTGAACAAACAAGGGGTTGCAGAAGACTTCAAGGAGGAGATTAAAAAAATTTTAGAGGTGAATGAGAACACTGATACAACATATTGAAATCTCTGGGACACTATGAAATCAGTTCTAAGAGGAAAGTTCATTGTGTGGAGTTCATTACTTAATAGAAGAAAAAGTCAACAAATAAATGACTTAACATTACATCTCAAAGCCCTAGAAAAAGAAGAACAAATCTACACCAAAATCAGTAGAAGACAGGAAATAATTAAAATCAGAGCTGAAATCAATGAAACTGAAACAAAAGAAACAATTGAAAACATTGACAGAACAAAAAGTTGATTCTTTGAAAAAATAAATAAAATTGACAGACACTTAGCCATGCTAATGGAGAGAAGGAGAGAGAAAACTCAAATCACTAATATACATAATGAAAAAGGAAATATCACAACAGAACCACAGAAATACAGAAGATAATTAGATATTATTTTGAAAACTTGTACTCCAATAAGATAGAAAATTTCAAAGACATTGACAAATTTCTAGAGTCATATGATTGATCCAAATTGAATCAGGATGACATACACAATTTAAACAGATCAATTTCAAGTGACAAAATAGAAGACGCCATCAGAAGTCTACCAACCAAGAAAAGCCCAGTACTGGATGGATACACAGCCGAGTTCTACAAGACCTTTAAAGAAGAACTAACTCTCTAATTTATTTCAGAAAATAGAAAAAGAGGCAGCACTTCCAAACTCATTCTATGAGGCCAATATCACCCTGATCCCCAAACCAGGCAAAGACCAATCAAAAAAAGAAAACTTCAGACCAATATCTCTAATAAACATAGATGCAAAAATTCTCAATAAAATTCTGACAAATCAAATACAAAAACAAAAAGATAGTACACCATGATCAAGTCGGATTCATTCCAGGGATGCAAGGTTAGTTCAACATATGAAAATCAATAAATATAATTCATCACATCAATAGACTTTAAAGATAAGAATCATATGATCATCTCAATAGACACAGAAAAAGCATTTGGCAAAATACAGCACCCCTTCATGTTCAAAACACTAGAAAAATTAGGGATAACAGGAGCATATCTCAACATCATAAAGGCTATCTATGTTAAGCCCCAGGCCAACATCATTCTAAATGGAGAAAAACTGAAAGCATTCCCTCTAAAAACTGGAACAAGACAGGGATGCCCTCTTCCACCACTTCTATTTAACATAGTTCTTAAAACACTGGCCAGAGCAATTAGACAGATGAAAGAAATTAAAGAGATACACATAGGAAAAGAAGAATTCAAATTGGCACTATTTGCTGATAATATGATTTGATACCTAGAAGACCCAAAGAGTTCCACCAGAAAACTTCTAGAATTAGTAAATAAATTCAGCAATGTAGCAGGATATAAAATCAACACCCATAAATCAAATGTATTTCTGTATATCAGTGACAAATCCTCAGAAAGGGAAATGAGGAAAAGTACCCCATTTATGATAGCCTCAAAACAAAACAAAACAAAACAACAACAACAACAAAAAAACACCTCAGGAATTAACTTAATGAAAGAGGTGAAAGATCCATGTAATGAAAACTACAGAATCCTAAAGAAAGAAATCAAAGAAGACCTTAGAAGATGGAAAGATCTCCCTTGTTCTTGAGTAGGCAGAATTAATATTATCAAAATGACCATACTACCAAAAGCACTAAACAGAGTTAATGCAATTCTGATCAAAATCCCTCTGATCAAAATTTCCTCATAGAAATAGAAAAAGCAGTCAGGAAATTCATCTGGAAAAATAAGAGACCCAGAATAGCTAAAGCAATCCTTAGCAGGAAGAGTGAAGCAGGTGGCATCACTATACCAGACCTTAAACTATACTACAGAGCAATAATAACAAATACAGTATGGTATTGGCACCAAAACAGACTGGTAGATCAATGGTACAGAATAGAAGACACAGAGACTAATTCACAGAATTATAATTATCTTATATAAGACAAAGGTGTCAAGAGCATGCATTGGAGAAAAGACAGCCTCTTCAACAAATGGTGCTGGGAAAACTGGAAAGCCATATGTAACAAACTGAAATTAAACCCCTATCTCTCATCAAACACAAAACTCAACTCAAAATGGATCATGCATCTAGGAATAAAACCAGAGACTCTGCGTCTAATAGAAGAAAAAGTAGGCCCTACTCTCCATCATGTGGGATTAGGCCCCAACTTCCTTAATAAAACTCCTTTGGTGCAAGAATTAAAATCAAGAATCAATAAGTGGGATGGATTCAAACTAAAAAGCTTCTTCTCAGCAAAAGAAACATTCTGTGAGTTGAACAGAGAGCCTACATCTTGGGAGCAAATTTTTACCCCTCACACATCAGATAGAGCACTAATCTCTAGGGTATATAAAGAACTCAAAAAGTTAAGCACCACGCCCCCCCCCAAAAAAAAAAAAACAAAAAAAAAACAACCAAAACCAAAACCAAAACAAATAACCCAATCAATAAATGGGCCAAGGACCTGAACAGACACTTCTCAGAAGATGATATATAATCAATCAACAAATCATCACTATCAATTAGAGAAATGCAAATCAAAACTACTCTAAGGGCTGGGGATGTGGCTCAAGCGGTAATGCACTCGCCTGGCATGCGCGGGGCACTGGGTTCGATCCTCAGCACCACATAAAATAAAATAAAGATGTTGTGTCCACCGAAAACTGAAAAATAAATATTAAAAAATTCTCTCTCCTCTCTCTCTCTCTAAACAAACAAACAAACAAAAAAACTACTCTAAGATTTCATCTCACTCCACTCAGAATGGCAGCTATTATGAAGACAAACAACAATAAGTGTTGGTGAGGATGTGGGGAAAAAGGTACACTCATACATTGCTGTTGGGACTGCAAATTGGTGCAGCCAATATGGAAAATAGTATGGAGATTCCTTGGAAAATTGGGAATGGAACTGCCATTTGACCCGGCTATCCCTCTCCTCAGTCTATACCCAAAGGACTTAAAAACATTCACAATAGCTAAACTGTGGAATCAACCTTGATGGCCTTCATAGATGAATGGATAAAAAAAATGTGGCATATATAAACAATGGACTATTACACAGCAATAAAAGAGAATAAAATCATGGTATTTGCAGATAAATGGATGGAGTTAGAGGAGAAAATGCTAAGTGAAGTAAGCCAATCCCAAAAAACCAAATGCTGAATGTTTTCTCTGATTTAAGGAGGCTGATTCATAATGGGGTAGGGAGAAGGAGCAAGGGAGGAATAGATGAACTCTAGATAGGGCAGAGGGGTGGGAGGGGAAAGGAGGGGCATGGGGTTATGAATGATGGTGGAATGCGATGAACATCATTATCCAAGGTACATGTATGAAGATACGAATTGGTGTGAGTACACTTTGTATATAACCAGAGATATGAAAAATTTCTGCTCTTTATGTGTAATATGAATTGTAATACATTCTGCTGTCATATATAAATAAAAAATTAATTAAAAAAAAGAAGTTAAAATGCCTAAACCCAGAACTCAGATAAGACATTGAGATATAGCTTTAGCCTTAACTGTTGATACTGATGCTGGCACTAACATTGACACCAACAGTAGCAGTCACAGTTTTAGGAACCATCGCTATGTGCCAGGCACCTGTCAGACTTAAACAGGTTTGGATTCTTGCTCGTATTAGTGTTTCACTTTTTTCATCTCTAAAGTGGAGATTAAAAACCAGGTAGAATGGAGGTTTGGAAGATGCTTTGCAAGATGACTGGTTTGAAGGAAGTTTTTTTTTTTTTTCCTTAATAAAAGAAAGTGTTACTGCAACTAGCTACTACACATTGCATTCATTTGTTGTTCAATGAGGAGATGGTAGTATCTTTCTCACGGGGCCTTTTAAAAGACAGTTCTGGATAGGAAAAGGATGCTTTGGGGTTGGTCCTGCTCAGGGATTGGCGCAGCCGGCATCCTTAGGGAAGGCTTCCATGAAGTAAGTGATTTGTGCCTCCCAGGGCTGGATTTATAACCCAAGCCCCTAGCACCCAATGAGGCTGTGGAAAGCGCTGAAGGCTCGGGAGGCTGTGGTTAGAAACTTCTAGCACTAGAGGGCACTGCCGGCTCTCCTTTCTCTCCACGCCAGCCCCAAAGCAGCCTGGCGCGTCCAGAGCTCAGCTCCCAGCCTGTGTCCTTTGAGCCTCTGTTTTCCTTACAAGTCACTGGACAAGGACTCTGGGTGACAGGGAGGAGGAAGGAGGTTGCAGCCTGGCCAGAAGGAGGCGGCGTTGGGTGAAGCTGGACGGGTTCACACGGGTCTCTTGGCTTTGGGGCTCCGCGGAGGCTCACCCCCAAACCTCCCGCGGTTCTTTGCATTCCGGGGACCTTCCCTCCTTTCTCTTTTGTGGTCGCCTTAATTTGTGCTTTGCCCAAGACATTTAATACCGCTCCTCCCCTCTCCCCCCAATCTGTCGAGCATTTCCATTTGCAGCCAGTGGCCAATTTAATTCAAGCAACGATTGATACAAACCGTTTTAGGACAGTGAAATAGCCTGGCACATAGACTTTGGCAATGGGACTGGGAAGAGCGGGAAGAAGAGAAAGGTATCTGTTAGCCCCCCGCCCCCCCCCCCCCACAATGGGGTCTTTTAAACTCTGTCTTAGGTTTCCCAGAACGCAGCACACCAACTGTATTAGTATTTATCATGTTTCTTTAAATCACCTGTGATCTAACTTCACACTTTCCATTTTATCCCTAATATTTGTGAAGTCACAAGTTTGCTACCGCAATACACATTAATTTTTAATCCACATCAACTTAAACACATGAAAATAAAAATGTTCCTATGCCTAACACCTAAGATAATTTTATGTGTCACACTTTGGGACACTGTATCATCTCCTTAATTTTCCTGACAAGGCTGAAAGTTAAAAGGAATTAGCTCCCTTTAACAAAGAGGGAAACATAGGTTCAGAGGAGTTAAGCAATCCGCCTGACGTCACACAGCCTTTAAGTGGGTAAGCAGGGCTTTAAGTAAGTTCTTTTAAATGGAACTCTGCCTGGAGAATGGGGGGCACAGCCTCAGTCCTAGTGATCACTTAGTCTGGGGTACTAAGGTGCCTCAGGGCTGTTGGTCAACGTAAACCTACCCCTGCAACTCCCACCCCCAGGAAAACCACCATCTTACCCGGGCCAGGCTGACTCCAGCAGGGACCTTGTAGGGTACATACTTCCTATAGATATGTCCCACCCTGGAGCAGGGGATGTCCTCCATGCGGCCCCCACACATCCACACCTGCAGGGTGAGAGGGAGAAAAAAGATCATGCTTCTGCCTCAATTCACTGTCCCTTCAAAGGCTAACACCTATCAGTGTGTTCAAAGACAGCATCAGCCCGAGGGTCTGCCACAGCCCCATCACAGAGGGAGTGACATGGGCAAACACAATCATAGCAACAGCAGTAAAGACAGCCGACGGCTTAGACACTAGGCAGGGGGCCATTTTACAGATGCAGAAACTGAGGCTTGGAGGAGCTAAGAGATACATCTGTTTGGGGCAGTGGTAGAGTGTTTGCCTAGCATGTGTGTGGCCCTGGGTTCAATCTTGGCATGGGGTGGAGGAAAGAGATCCATGTAGGGACAGCTGAGTCTCCCATCAACCAGGCCCAAGTGCCAGTCACACCAGTGTGCCATCTTAGAAGTGGATGTTCCAGTCCTAGTGAAGCCTGCAGTTGACAGTGGCCCTGGCTTATTTCCTGAGGTGGTACCATGCTACCACCTCATGGTAGACCTGAGCCAGAACTATCCAGCAAGGCCACTCCCCAACTCCAGACCAAAAGCAACTAGGAGACAGTAACGGTTCTCTGTGTTAAGATGCACGTCTAGAGTAATGCTGTCTGGTGGCAGCAGGCAGGCAACACGAGGACAGTTTCTCATGACAATGTGTGCTACTGGATGGCAAAGCAAGGCGGTGACTGTGGGGTAGAGAAGTTCACGGAGGGTGCAGGCCTGCGGTGGTGAAGGCTTCAGAGGCTCTGGTGACAGTCATCTAGATTTGAAGCCTTCATGGCTTTTGGGAGGGGAGGCTGTGGCCATGGTGAGACTGGCTGGATCTGGGCAGACGTGGAGACATCCACAACCCTAATTCTGTGCAAAAGAGCCCCCTTTAAAGCTTGAACTGCTTGAGGGGGCATTGGGGGTTGGGCCTCTGTCCCGATGAGTCTGGGACTTAGCGGGGCTGTTCTGCCAGTGGTTCACGTATAAGGGGCTTTCTGCTACTTCCTGCTGTCTCCATCCCCAGCTCAGATGTACCCAGCCCCATGCAGAGGGGTCTGCATGGAGCAGCATTAGTCGAAGATGCTGCCTAGAGGGACGCAATTACTTTCTGATCTTGGGGGAGGAAAAAAAAATTGAGCAAGTCAATAGAACAGAACATTGGCTTCAAGATAATGGGCTCCTGATGGTAGATTAATGTCAAGGCCAAGCCAAGAAGTTTATTTTCAAAGCCGGAGATATTGATCAGGTGCCAGGATCCCATAACAATAACTCTTCCCTTGTACAAGAGATTGATGTGGAAGTGTCCCTTTGTCTGGTGGATACTGCCGGGTCGCTGCTGGGCTGCCTTCTGCCTCTTGGTGGTAGAGCGGGCTGAGCAGGAGGGGGACTTGATTTTTGACTGTCTCTTGGGCAGTTGAGTGGGCTGGCGTCCACTTCCTTGGCTCCATATTAAGCTTGCATTAGCTAACGAGGCTGCGTCTCCAGCTCTGTCTGGTAGGGGAGTTTTTGTACCAACGGGTGATCCATTTTCAAAGCCTCTTTGCCAAGACCTCTGGATCCCTTGGCCCTGACCACACTGACCATCAGCCTGGAGGTTCCTGAGGAACCAGGGTGACCTTGATCTGCCTAAAGGTTTCAGGCATCCAACATGTTCTCAGGTTCCACAGATGCATGGAGCCCAGGGGGAGTCCTGGCTTCCGGTGCTGGGTTTATGCCATGGCTCCCTTGCTCAGGACACAATGCACTGGGGCAGACTCAATGAAAAGGCCCTCTAGAGAGATAGACAGTTGTTCATCTAAATCTGCTCCCCCACCCTGAGTCCTTTGGGAGCACTCCAGCGCAGGCCACCCACAGTATCTCATACACAGATGTCAACATGGTGGCGTTTGCTGTCTCACTCCACCCATCTCTTGCCCACCACACTCCTCCCTCTGACAGCCCGGCTCATGCCATAGACTTCTCCCTCTGCCTGATGTGGGCACCGTCCTTTATGGGCACACACAGTGCCTGCACTTGGCCTCCGTCGTTTTTTATTGGGGGTGCAATCTTAATTATCCACATAGTGACCCCTCAGATCTGATCCCCCTTTAAATTGGCATGTGTCGTTTTTCCCTATCCTGCACACCTTCTTTGTTCTGGGGACTGTCCCCTCGACTGTTCTGTTTGGGGCCCTGGGACCAGGGGGCCAGCTGCAGGGCTCAGCCTTGTGGGCTCTGAAGTAGGCGTAAGGCAGAGCAATGTGAGGATGGAACCCAGGGGTGCGTAACCCTGAGCCACATCCCCAGCCCCTTTTTATTTTGTATTTTGAGACTGGGTCTCACTAAGTTGCTGAGGGCCTCTAGGCTGGTAAGGCTGGCCTCAAACTTGTCTTAGCCTCCCAGGTGGCTGGGATCTCAGGTGTGTATCACTATACCCAGCTGTGATAGAGCACTTTATGGGTGCTTCATCTGAGAGAATCACGTTTTTTTCTGGGATGGAGGACAAAGGGGACCCTGTGCTGCAGCTGACAGTGGCCATCTCTGCCCCCACACAGTGAAGGGGGACCTGCCTGTGATCTAGCCGACACAGAGGGAGGGTGGAGAGGGAGTCGGACAGTCGGAGACCTGGGTTCAGTCATGATGAAGACAGTCCCCAACCTTCTTCCTGGCTACTACCAGTTTAAGATGGCTTTCTGTCACTTTCATGTGAGAGTCCTTACCAGACTCTCTGCAAACCCCTAGCCTCAGGTCAGTGTGGGCAGGGGGCTCATCTGTCATCTTCGCCTTCAGACCCCCAGTGTCTAGCACAGTGCTCTGCCCGTACCAGCCACGTATTCTGTCCCTGCAGAGTTCACAGAGGAGCAAATGAGTGAATGTCAGCCGTGGGGACAAGGATCTGACCAGAGGGAAGGGTGAGCCTTTTTGTCATGGATGCTTTCGTATCACGAGGAAATGCCCTGTGTCTTTTGATAATCTTAGCAAGAATACAAGTCCTGGGCCTGAAGCAGGTTTTGCTCTTTCTTGGGTACGAGGTCCCATTTCCATCTCTTTCTGGCTGGATCCTGACTGGATTTTGTCTTGGGTGAAGCGGGAAGCCAGAAAACATGTCACTGTCACAGTCATCACTCGGTCACCTCTCTCTTGTGACAAACAACTCTCAACTCTCCCACTGGAGAGAGAGGGTCCTGAGACTGGCTGGGGAGGGGGGCCTCTCTTTCCAGGGAGATGAATGACAGAGGCAGGGTGGTGTGGCCACCTGCCTTGGGGTGGGGAACAGGCAGCTGGTCCCAGGGCCCAGGCCTTGCAGATCTGCCCAGGGTCTAGGTCACTCTGTGAATCCTCAGGCCCCTCCCTTCCTTCATGGCAAAGCAATGGCCATTTGAGACCCAGACAACCGAGGTGTGGACACAGTGAGCACACACTGCAGCCTCACCCACGTTCAGGTCCTAATGCTCCCAGGCCAGCCATGGGACCTTGGGTAAGTCATTCAGCTGGGGGCCTTGCTCCCCCCATGGGTGTGGACAGTCATTTCCAAGGCTGTGGAAAATGTAGGAGGAAACATTTTTTCCCCTTTACTTAAAAAATTCAAGGACTGGGGACCTGGGGATGTAGTTCAGTGCCTAGAGACAACTCACAAAAGGCACTGAGCTTAAAGCTTGGGCCCCAGCAATCTAGATGATCGTGAGTCATTTCTACTCATAGCAGGAGAAACACCACCATCTTGAACTCATGCAATGTTGCCCTTCGGTCCAACACCACTGGGTTTCCTATCGTCTGGTCTAGTTTTCCAGCTGACTTGGTGGCAAACTCTGGAACTAACAGGGCCTGATGGGGCCAGGTGGGTGGGCCAAAGTCACCGGGTGCCATTTGGGGTCTGGCCATCCAAGGCATTGTCCTTTCACCTGCTGGCAGGGGGTCCAGCTGGTGGCAGAGAGAAGGGAGCTGTAGTGTGGGCTGCAGCCAGGTTCCAACTGGCATAGAACCCACAAAGTTCGAGATGGGAACAAATGCAGGCCACAGAGGTGACATTTTTGCAGCCCCTCTCCTTGTGGCATGTTTTGCCTGGTGCCAGCCAGCATCCCCCTCCCGGCTCCTCCCCACCTCCCTCCCCCTCTGGAGCCCTGTTGTCCCACCCTGACCCTTTTACTTCCTGGGAGGAGGAGTCGTCTTCTCACAGAAGGACCATGCCACTAGACAAGTACAAATCTAATTGTAAAAGCTGCTCCCCATTCATTTCCATTGCTGCTTTGATTTATTTTATTAGCAAACTTCTTTTGTGTGATGACAGGCTTCATTGCAGTGTCTATAAAAGACAATTACTCGCTCTTATCTCCTAAACCAAGGAGGAAAGAGACGGGTGGTGATGTGCTTCAGGAGATCACAAAGGGACTGAGAGGGGGCGTGAGGGGGCGTCCCACAGAGGGGAATGCGGCAAGCAGGGGCTGGGTGAACTGTCAGGAAATGGCTGCCTGGAAACCAACCAGGAATGGCATAGCCCCTGCTAGCGCACGACAGGGAGAAGACCGGCAGCCAGCCAGGTCTGTAGCAGTTGGCATCTCATCTGAGGACCCCTGTGGAGTTCCAGCCCTAATCAGTTGCACTTGGAGAAAATAATATGATAATAATTGCCACCAATTATTTGGCATTAGCTGTGTGCTTTGGAGGCACCTAGGGTGGTGGTTATGAGCTCAGCTCTGGAGTTGACAGCACTGAGGTTTAATCCAATCCAAGCTCTTAAGCAAATTTTGTATGTGTGAAAGCCTCAGTTTCCTCATCCATAAAATGGGAAAAAGGACCATGCCTGCTACCCCCTAAGGTGGTAGTGGGTAGTGGGCTGAATTGAGGCATGTGGAAGAAGTCAGAGGATCCTGTGCGCTGTCTACATGGAGTCACTTGGACACACGGCAGCTGGTGTGGGTGCTGAGGGCACACCACACAATTCCCCCAGAAAAGAAACTCATATTATTTTAAATGTATTCATTATGAACAAGAAGATGTTGTTTCCAAGAAGTCTCACTGGCATCAAATGACCTCATCCATGCTAGTTTTGGATATTTATAATGGTTACTAGATACTGTTGGGAAAAAAGAAAACAGTAGAAAAGAACAATTTTATTTTAGTTTTAAAACCAATTTTAATTAACTTCTAAATTATATGGTTTTCAGTTATAAATTAATAATTAAATCTTTGACTATTTTGCCAGACACTGTGACACATGCCTGTAATGCCAGTAACTTGGGAAGCCGAGGCAGGAGGATTGCAAATTCAAGGTAAGCCTGACACTGTCTCAAAATATAAAATAAAAAGGGCTGGGGATGTAGCTCTGTGGTAAAGTGCTCTTGGGTTCAATTCCCAGTACTGAAAAAAAAAAAAAAAAAAAAGGAAGGACTATTTTAACATTCTCTCTGTTTATGGTTAACCAGCCTCAACGAACGGGGTGTTCGCCCTACATTAGGTTTTGGCTCCTGTTTGGAAACGCGGCATCTCACAGCAGCCCAGCAAGGAGGTGCCACCACACCCTTCCACACAGGAGTAAAATGAGGCCCTCTGGAATCAAGTACCTGCCCCAGGCTTCCTTAGCTCAGAACCCAGAATGAAATCTGGTGGGTTTCCCAGAACCGGGAAGATCTGAGATCTCCAGGGAGCCTATGCCCTCCCATTTAATGCCCACGGTGGCTCCTAACCCAACGTGGCCCTGTAGCAGCACTTGCATTGCTTGCAGAACACAGCAGCACCCTTGACTTCTGCCCAGTTCCTGTTCCTCCTACCCTCTCTGCATCCCAGGGGATGAGGATGATGCTGAGAATCAGCTGCACGCTGCTCAATTCTCTGACCTGGGTGCACGTGTGCTTTTCGTCCCATCAACGTCTCCACCCCGTGCAAACATCAGCTAACTCATTCATCCAGTCACATGACCCCGGTCATTAATCAGCTTGCTTTAAAACTCCATTAGAAGAAATGGAACAGAAACCAGCCGCCCAGGGTGGACCCAATGATGTAGAACCTTGAAAGCTGGCAGAAGGTGCTGGAACCTGTTGGCCAACCTGCCCATTTCCACTGTCATTCCATATCCAAGCCTGAGCATCTGCTCTTACAGACCCTATCTATTATTTGCAGCTTGGGTGAGCATCAGAAGAACCTGAAGGGCTCATTAAAACACAGATGGCCAGGCCCCACCCTAGCGTCTGCCTCAGCAGCCTGGGTACAGCCTGGTCACACACACCAATGCCTACAGGTTCCCAGGTGCTGCTAATGCTGCTTGTCCAGGAACCACACTTGAGCATCACCGCGTCCTGGAGTAGTGGCAGTCTTCCTCAGGTGAATGTTTCTGACAGCTCACGTGACACCTCTTAACTGTCCTGTGAATTTGGGATTACTAGTGTCCCTTTGTAGATGAGGACATAAAGCTCAGCTGAAGGTCTCCCTGAGAGTCTGTTCCAGAGCTGGGCCTGGAGCTAGAGCCTCCACCTTTGTCTTGCCAGCCTCAAAGCTCTTCCCATTCCTGTCTTCCTGCCACCAGTGTGATCACAAAAACTGCAACGATGCGGACACTCACAGCTACCATTCATTGATCATTTGTTATGTTCTAGGCTCTGAGCTAAGCCTACAGTGTATTTCTAATATCATGCTCACAACTGCACTACTATTCAGTCCCCATTTTACAGATGAAGAGGTCACGTCATTTTCTCAAGCTACTGGCTGTTCATGGCTGCACTGGAACCCAGGCCCATGGACTTGATCCCTCTCTGTTCTGCCTCTTTACCTAACATGAGTTATGACCACACATATCCACCATTTGTCATGTGCTTCCTTTTTGTCCAGCTCCAGACCAATTAAGCATATTATCTCATTTAGTTCTTGAAACGCACTTTGAAGAAATTATTACTATCATTTTTAGCCTTGAAGAGCCCTAGCATGTTGAGCCCCATGTGTGGTTCGGGAGTTCTGCAGGGAAGAGGATCCGTGGGCCTTTGAGCCATTTTCCTGGAGGAGCAGGGGGAGAGATGGACACTCATGGAATTTCAAAAGGCTTGCTGGGAGTCGGAGCAGAATGCCATCCCCGTTCCCAGAAGTCAGATCCTGGAAAGACGGGTGTAAGTGGCCCTGGCCAGAAATGTGCACACGGCAGTGTTTCCAGCATGCTCACACTCCAGGGAGGAAAGGAGGGGGCACCAGGGTCCTGGAAGTGACGCCGCAGCTGGTTGGAGATGCAGAACGCTGGAAGAGGGTGGTGACAAGGACAGGGAAGTGCATTGCCATATGGGTGCTAAGGAGGTGGCCCAGGTTGCTCTCTTCCACGTGGGCTGACTTTGGAAGTCATCTCTCCCTCCTGCGCAGCAGCTTAAGGGCTCCTCAGAGCTGGTCCTGACCGCTGAGCCCTGCCTGTAACAGCGGCCTCTCTCTATCCCTCCCACCAGGTGGAAGGAGATGTGTCCTGGGCTTAGAGCCAGGACACCTGGAATTTAGCCCTGGCACTGCCACCTTCTGGCTGGGAAGCCCTGGTCCAGTCACCTAACCCCTCTGAGCACCAGGTTGCAATATCACACTTGACCAGCTTCCGGGGTGTATATTGCCACTCTATTTCTCTGGATCCTCTTGACAACACTGAGGCTTTTGCCCCCCACCCCATACTGGAAATTGAACCCAGGGGCTCTCTACCACTGACCTACAACCTTAGTCCCTTTTATTTTTTATTTTGAGACAGGGTCTTGCTAAGTTGCCCAGGCTGGCCTCGAACTTCTGCCTCAGCCTCTCAAGTTGCTGGGATTCCAGGCACGTACCTCTAAACCTCATGGCTAATGCTGTTGAGTTTTATGGGAGAAAATTCTGAGACATTTTTAGTGACTATTTTCATTTTGGATCTGTTGGAGGCAGTCTAGGAGTGGGCTACCTTTTTGGTGACTGTATCAGTGTCAAGTCAAGCAAACCCCCACTTACCCTGAGGCTTCAGGCCTCTACGGTTTGCCCTCTAGAACAAGCTTCAGGGACCTTCCTGACTTATGTCCCCTCCTCGCCTTGAACACTCAGGTGGCTTCCTTCCCTCTCATTCCTGCTCCATGACCTGGACCCATCTCCATCTCTCCAAGGACAGTGGGGCAACCCGTCCCCTATAGCAACCTTGCCTGGGTACACTTAGCAGGGCCTAGGCCTTCCCTGGAGTCTTCTCTGCCACACCCCTGATGTGGCCTGACTTAGGGGAATCTCATCCCTGAGCTTGCAAATGGCTCAAACCACGTGTCGGAATGTATGCGAGGAGGGTGGGTGAGGAGGGCTGAGAAACCAAACGTTTTCCTTCTTAGTTGCTTAACTTCCTGACTTTTTTCCTGATCATGGAAGTGATACATATTTATTATGAACACACGCAGTGTTACAGAAGCACATCGTCAGGTGGACAGGGACAGCTGTTCTCTGCAGCCCTCTTACCCCTGATGGTCACTAGGGACAAGACCTTTTTGGAAGTGATTTCACCCAAGTCTCAGTTTGCTCACCTATAAAGTAGAGAGGATAGAGAATTAAAGTATTGCCAGGGGAGCTTCTGAGGATGGGGGCCATGCCAGTGGGAAGGGGAGGGGGAGCGAAGAGTCTAGCAGGAAGGAGAGGAAGGTCTTGGGGTTGGGTAAAAGCAGGGTATTCTGAGCCATGCTGGGTGCATGCAGATGTGGGAACCAATATCGGCATGGTCCCTAAGGGGATGTGGGAGGCTACCGAGGCTGATGTTCTATTCCTTTCATTTTTAAAAATTTGTTCAACATGACAGTAGAGGGTGTATTTTGACATACATACACAGAATAAATATAACTTGTTCCAATTAGGATCCTCTTATCGTGGTTGTATATGATGTGGAGTTACATTGATTGTGTATTCGTATAGAAGAAAAGATGTCCGATTCATTCTACTGTCTTTCCTATTCCCATCCCTCCTCCCTTCCCTTCATTCCCCTTTGTCTAGTCCAGTAAACTTCTAATCTTCCCCTCCCTTGCTGTGAGTTAGCATCAGCATACCGCAGTGACACAGCCTCTTCAATGTTTACAGCAGCTCAATTCACAATAACTACACTATGGAACCAACCTAGGTGCCCTACAAGAAATGAATGGATTAAAAAAGATGTGATTTATACACACACACACACACAATGGAGTATTACTCAGCCATAAAGAAGAATGAAATTATGGCATTTGCTGGTCAATGGAGGGAACTGAAGACTATCATGCTAAGTGAAATAAGCCAGTCCCCCCAAAAATCAAAGGACAAATATTCTCTCTGATGTTCTATTTCTTGATCTGAGTACTGGTTGTGTGGATATATTCATTTAAAAAATTAATGGACTGTACACTTGATATTTTGAGCAATTTTCTGTATATATACCATGCTTCAGTAAAATTTTACATACACACACAAAAATGGCGCAGTGCTAGGCAAAGGTCCCCACACATTACTGAGGGTAAGTGTTAAAAAAATATTAGCTGTATGAAGAAATTCTAAGGATTTCCTTTGCATTTGTCATATGGCTAAAACCAGCTATTTGACAAATTATTTATATTTGAAAAATGGGGATCAAACCCAGGCCCCTGGTGCATACTGGGCAAGTGCCCTATCACTGAACTACCCTCCCAGATCTTTGCCATGAATTCAAAGATGAGCATGAGATCATATTATCTGTGTGTGTGTGTGTGTGTGCGCGCGCGCGCATATATGCACACACTATTTTTCAGTCATCTTTTAAAACTTAATTTTGGAGGCATCTAAATTCTTTTATGTAGTAGTCCATTGTTTATATGTGCCCTAACATATTTATCTGCTAAGGAAGTGTACATACATTTTTTAAGGATTATTTTAATTTGATATATGCAAGAGGTCTTTTTCGATCTAACCAGGTTGTAAGTAACATTCCAGCGAATAGCTCCTACCTAGTTCTTTGCTCACCTATGCGTTGTCTTTCTTGGAATTTCTGGGCATGGAATTTTAGGTCACAGAATGTGCTTATTCGGAAATGCAATGGATTTTCCAAAATGTAACAAATTTTGCTACTCGCAAAAGATGCAATGTCAATGTGCACTGCCCCAAGGCACACATTTTTCTTAGTCTAGTTAGGTGCTGTGGCTCTGCTTGGATTCTTTCTCCTGAGTCTTGTAGGTGAAGACATTCTAGTCCTGGCCTCCTGGGGACAAGGTGCAATCAGTCCCCTTTCTGCTCATCTTGCCACTGCCCTCTCAAACCCAAACTATCCTTGTACCTGTGTAAGCCAAAGGGTTTTCCCCACAGCAGCCTACTCTACCCTGTCTCCTGGGGGAGGAAGGACCCTCTCAGGATGTGAGGGCCAGGGAGGAGGAGTGATTGGCTGGGGCTCTCCAGGTGGATGGAGAAGTGTCGAGCAGCCAGGGCCCTGTCTTCCTGCTGAACATCCTGCCCACAACACGGCATAACCCAAGATGGTGCCCTATATCTGGGGAGCGCAGTGATGTCACTAACAGTCATAGACAGTACTCCACTCCGATGGCTTGTTTTATGATTTTTCCACCTTATAATATGCAAAAGTGAGAGGCGCTCAGTGGCAAGCGCTCTTTGAATTTGGATTTTTTTCTCAGTATAGCGGTATGTGCTAGGATCCTCTCCCATGGGGCTGGACAGAAGCTGGGAACCGCAGCTCCCACATAGCCACGTGATCACTGGGGAAGCAGTCCAGTGTGCTGTGTTGCTCAGCTAGGGTATTAGGTAGATTAGGTGTATTAAATGTATTTCTAAATTACATTTTCAATTTACAATGTTTTTTTTTTTTCAGGATAAAACCCCACTGTAAGTCGGGGAGCATCTGTATTTAAAACAACTACTTGAGCCAGATTGAGGATATAGAGGTGGATGCCACCCACCTCCTGCCTCCAGGTAGCCCAGAGTCCAGCAGGGAAGAGAGGGAGATCTTGAGGTTGGGTACACACAGGGCATTCTGAGCCATGATGCGTGCATGCAGACGTGAGGACCAACGTTGGGACGGTCCCTAGGCAGCAAGGAGGCTCCTCATAGGAGCTGAAACTAAGGAAAGGTGCTTCAGGAAGAGTGAACAGTGGGGGACAGTCCTGTGTGAGGTGGACATCTGGGCATAGCACCTGGGCTTTCCACTAGTGGGAGGCCAGGCTACAGAGTGCCAGATTCACCCAACCATTAAAACTGGGAAGAGTCTAACCTCTAACCTCCAAGTGGGGGAACTCAAACAGTGTGACCCCCCTTTAGGAAACCAAAGCTCAGCTGGGTTGGAGGTGGAGGGAGAAGGAAAGAGAAAGAGCCAGTGGCTCTTCCAGAAACTTCAGAACCTTTGGGATGTATTTTCTAGAGTTTTCCCATCAGGAGAGACAGGTGGGTGTGGAATCAGAGCCAAAATACTAAATCTATCTGCCCTGATGACAAATATTGATTTATCTTAATTTCTGGAAATACACTCTTGTCTTTCAGCCCAGGCTCTTTACTCTGTCACCAAGAACAGGGAGCTTAGCAGAGATTAATCGGAGGGAATTTGGCCCTTGGTAGGTGCCTGGCTCTGGCTGAAAATGAAGACTGTGTTTCAGCGAGGAGCTGCCACGGATGGATGGGCTCTCCTGCTCGCCTGGCCTCGGGTGGCCTTTACAGGGGCTGAGACATGACACACTGGAAGATGCAGTGTTCTCAGAGCCAGGAAAGTCAGAGCCAAGGGAGAACAGTCCCTTCCAGACAGCAGGAGCCTCCTCATTACAACGTCTCCCTTTTCCCCCCTGAGAGTGCCCGACATAATTGGATCAAATGGGAACACGAGCCAGTCTCCATCTCACTCCTGGACCAGAGATTTCCAATATGGCTTCATCACCAAGCCTTTTGTAAATAAACTGTGTGAAGAAAAATGCCATTTGTTCTACCATGATTGCCTGATGAGTAACATTAGATGGGTCTTTGAAATACACAGAATGAAAGCTTTTGGGGTTTAGATTCCTCTGTGCACATCTTTCTCTTGTGACTCTTCTCCATAGAGGAAGTTTCTGAAAGGGGGACTTCTACCACAGAGCTTGGGGCTGGTTCTGGCCAGTGGCCCAAATGCTCTGAGTATTCAACCAACAAGTATTTATTAAGCACCTTTTCCACATCAGGCGATCCTTTAAATACTTGGAATACAGCGCAAATAAAACACAAGCTGATCCTACCCTACTGCAGTTTAATCCTGAGAAGAACTCACAATTCGGATGTGCCCATTTCTGGGTACTGACACAGAAGAATGTTTGATGAATCAGCATTTAATGGACAACTGGGTAACTGTGCAGTTCAAACTATTTTGGGTATGTCTTCACTGTACCTGTGGAATGGGATCCTTTTTTTTTGGCGGGGGCAGGTACTGGGGATTGAACCCAGGGGTACTTTGCCACTAAACAACATCCCCAGCCTTTTTTGAATTTTGAGACAGTGTCTTGCTAAGTTGTTTACAGCCTCACTAAATTACCGAGGTTGGGCTTGAACTCGTGATCCTTCTGGCTCAGCCTCTTGAGACACTGGAATTACAGGCATGGGCCACCATGCCCGGCAGAATGTGATATTTATGCCCGGCAGAATATGATATTTGGAAAGTTAGATTTCATGGGTCAGGAATATTAAATCAATGACCTCTATGCCATCACTCACCAAACCTACACCAAAGCAGACATCACTAATCAATCCATACTCTTTCTGATAAGCCTGGATGCAGCCTCAGAATACATATTAACGTACAAGTGCAGCAAACCCTACCGATGCTCCAGTTGGCTGGTCTGAGACAAAACCTGTTTGCTATTTCTGACTTAAATTGTTACTAATTCAATTCACTAAGAGACGGCAGAACATTCAAGCAAATTAGGAATAATCCTAAGAAGAAGAAAAAACTGAGAAGAAAGGGCAAGCAGCCATTTTCTTAGGCTCCTTTCTCTCTCAATTGCTTTCCTCTGATGTTTTGACAAACACAGCAGGTTAGGACTTTGAAGTCAGGCAGGCTTGGGTTCAGGCCCCAGTTGAGTTACTTCTGACCATGTGGTCTCAGTCCCCCATGTCTCCCTGTGAAGTGGGTGCAATACGGATCCCACCCTTCCAGGCTGTTGGGAGGATGAAATGGGCCAGTATGTGCAAAGGGCCTGTCCTATCAGCTCTGCTCAGGGGGACACTCTGCTGTCACACACCACAGCAGATGCACATTGCTTGTGGCTGGCACCTTTCTGACTGGTTGGTGCTTATGCCATCAGGGTTCTTAAATAACATATGTTGACTGTTACCCTGAGATATTAACATTTGTTTTATTTCTTTTGGAGGAGGCTGCTGTCCTCAAGAGGGACAGCTTCAGAGCTCTGGAAGTTAAAACAGACAATACTACCTTTCAAACCCAAATAATGTTTCAGCAGCACTCTAGGTGGCTGTTTTTCTGCTGATCAAGGAGGACTGCAAGTTCAAGGCCAGTTTTGGCAATTTAGCAAGACTAAGCAACTTAGTGAGACCCTGTCTCAAAATAAAAAATAAAAAGGGCTGGGAATGTGGCTCAGTGGTAAAGTACCCCTGGGGTCAATCCTCTGTACAAAAATAAATTATGTTCCCCAGTTCTGACCTGCTTAACCAGTGTTGTATAAGTCATCTTATATTGTAGGTTGATAATGATAGTAACCTTTAGGGTATTTATTAAAAGCACCTAATTAGCATGGTCTAAATTAATCCTCTCAACAACCCATGAGGCTTAAAGCATCACTAAACCCATTTTATGGAAACAGAAACTGAGGCCCAATGAGGCGATTTCCTTGTGCAGGATCTCACAGCTGGTAGGAAGTGGCAGAGCGAGGATCTGATCTTGGCCACCTGATGCTAGCTAGCCCTTTGCTTGTTGCCCAGCTCAGGGGGCATCAGGGTTGTGTGTTCACGGGTGTCAGCTAGTGATGGCACTGGCCATCCTTGTGGGCTGGGGATCTGCTTTAGCAAGGTTCTGAACATGCTGGAGGCTGGTGGACCACAAGGGCACAGGACAAGCTGACCCGTCTCACATGGCTTGGCCTTCTTCACCTGATGATGCAAAGGAATCCCACAAATAAAGAGGAGAATGTGCACTCACGTTTGAGTAGTTAACTAGCTACTAGTTAACTAGTGACTCCTTTACCTCCATTGCCAAGAGTTTCTACAGCCCATGGGCTGATCAAAGAGGTAAATGTTTATTCATGGCACCTTTGACAGTGTGTGTCTACAATCATCAATCACTGGCCACGTTCCCATGTTATATGCTGAGCACTCTCCAGACATTCTCTCAGTTCATCTTCACTGTAGCTCTGTGAGGTAGGTCTTATTATTGTTCCTCTACTTCAGATGAGGAAAGCTTGAAGTCAGGAAGCTACTGAGTGCTGGAATGGGGATTTGAACTCAGGTTTTTCTGAGTCCTCAATTGGAGCTTTTACCCTCTGGCCTCTATGTCAAACTCCTACAGTGACAGGTACAAAAGGAGAACTGAGAGGGGTGACCCAGAGGCCAACTTGGTACCTGTGAGGCTACCTAGCTACTCTCAGCACAGCGTTCCTCTAGGCCTGTGCATCCTGAGGCCTTCCTGGCTCCTCCCTCACCATGGGCTGCCAGCATCTCAATCCCAGACGTGCCATCTTGACTGGAAGGGGGGCTTGTCTTATTTCAGAATCTTAAGAAGAGATGGAAGGCAAATGCCAGCAAGACCAGCCTTTGGCAGCCTGAGGATGTACCCACGGCCCCCCGCCCTGTCCCCCACATGCCCACAAGGAGTGGCCCGCTGGCCCCTGGCTTCTTCGCCTGAGGAGCAAAGGGGCCACAGAACCCTGAGAGCCCTGAGTCCGAGACGCCAGGAGGCAGCCTGCCAGGCCCAGGGCCAAGGAGCAGAGTCAAGGGGAAGGGGCTTCTGAGCACTGGCTCACCTTGAAGGAGATCTCATACTGCTCCCCTCCCCAGATCTCCAAGCCGGGGTCGTACCCGCCCAGCTCCCAGAACCACTTCCGATCCACGGCAAACAGGCCACCGGCCATCACGGGAGACCTGTCAAAGGAAAAGAACGAGGCATGAGGATGCAGATGTCCTGGCCTCTCCCCGAGGGATGGTGTTCTGGGTCACTCCTGGGACACGGCTGCGTCGACCTGGGGCTTCAAGGCCCTTTGGGGTGGGGCGCCAGGCTTTCCTCCTTCTTGCCTACCATGTCCCTTCATAAATGCTGCATTTTAACCAAGTAGATCAAAAGTCCCCTACACAATGAACACCTGAGAACACCTGTGAAGTGAAATCACAGTAGTACTTCTTTCCCATGGGCCCCGAGCCGCGTGATATGTACGAATATCAGGTTTCTCTATACATCTAGTCTCCCCTAGTTACACAGTCTGCATCTCTGAGCTTGTCTGTGCTGAGACTCTCTTAGAGGGATGAGAAGCATGCAGCTGGAGGGCTCTCGCCAGGCCTTCTGGAACCATTCTGGGGTGGCGCCTAAGGCCCTGCGTCTTCATGGCTGCTGTTCAGCAAGCCCTGCACAGACGCTGGTGGTGGGTGCGGAAGTCACGGTCTCTGTTCTTTCAGTTAAACCGGAGGCGAGATAACCTCCATCCTTTTGATCCCTCATTGGTACTTGCTGGTCCTGGAGGGGTACAGAGGGAAGTCACTGTCCTCCGGGGGAAGCCAATGCATGGGGCAGCCACCTCAGGACAGAACATGGTTGTGACAAGGGTCCCTGGGAGGGGCAGGCCAGAGCACCACAGGAACATAAAGGCAGGGTTCTGCTTCTCTCCCATTCCTGGGTCTGAGCAGGGTGCAGGGCAGGGCAAGGAAGGGCACTCAGAGGAGGTGGCCTTTAAGTGGTTCTGGACAAGAGACAATGGGCAAAGGGAAGTCACCGAAGAAATGACATCAGCAGGACACAGAAAGGACAAATCAAGGGGCATCCAGGGGAACAGGGAGTAGCCTGTACCATGCTGAGTGCAGAGGACACCATGCTGCTGCCGGCCAGCACCCCCGGCCCCGTCCTCGCTCAGGGCCAGCACCTGGTAGGACCAGTGTTTGCCCTGTGACCATCTATTGGAGTGTGGCTGTGTCTCTCTGATTCCACTGGAAAACTCTAGACCTTCAAACCAGAACATTCCGGCAGCAGCCCCCACTGTTTAACGCTAACTCTAGTGCTGCCCAGGTCAGCAGCCACTGGCCGCAGGTGGCTGAGCCTTGGAATGTGGTCTGAATGGAGACGTGCTGTGAGTCGACACACGTGGGATTTCCAAGACAGGTTTGAAGACAGAATTTGTCAGTAATTTTAGCATCACCGCAGGTCAGGATGATATTTTGGATATACTGGTTTAAATTAAATATATTGTTAAAATTAATTTTACTTGTTTTTCTTCTTTCTTTTTGTGGTGTTGGGGATGGACCAGGCTTCTCACATGCCCTTCTCTCTCTCTTTGTTTAATGTGGCTACTAGGAAACGGAAGATTACATACTTGTATGGGAACCTCTTGCAGCCTGATCCCCTCCCTACACCTTGACGAGAGCTTACTTCCTGCCCCACACTGCCAGTACATTGATAAAAGTATCCAATGCTGCACAAATAGAAGGTGTCACTTGTGTCCACTCCCCTCTGTCTTCTGAAGACGGTGGGGTTTTGGGTTGCTTGGCTGGAGAGTAAACACACAGGTTGGATGGGAGAGACTGTTCCTGACTTAGTGCTTCACAGGAAATCAGACCCAAGACTCTGCCCTTGGAAACTGGCCTGGGCTGGAGCCAGGGACACAGGCCAAGGCCAAGTGTGGAAGGAAGGAGATCAGCCTCCAGGCATTTTGGATGCTCAAGGCTTTGCCTTGGGAGGGAAGCTTCTCCTCCAGGCCTGCTCGTTTTCTGCTGTGTTCAGCAGTGATAATAACAACAGCCTGAGTGTCAGCGCTTGCCACTCACTGTACTGCCATCATCTCCAGCTCTCACAGAGGCTGTCCTAGCCTCCTCCTCAGCTGGAAGAATTTGAAATTCAGAAACGCTGTGCGGCCTGCCCAAGGGCATGCAGTTAGTAGGTGGATGGGCTGCCACCAAACCTCACACGGTGACAGCACTGCTGTGCCTGTCCACCGTCCACTCGCTGGCATCACAGGGAGGTGTGTGTGCAGGAGATGACCAGGTTCCTTGAGTGGCCACTCTCTGGGGTTCTGTCCACGTGCAATGCAGAAGAGAAGCTTTGGAGTGAACCCAAGGATATGAAGGATAGAGTCCCTCAGAAAGCATCTGGGCCAGTGGCTCTCTGTCCTGGTCATCTCAGTGACTCCGCAGCTTTAAGAAACAGTGATGCCTGTACCCACCACCAGACTCAGGTGTAACTGGCCTGCAGTGGCCTGAGCATTTCAGTAAGTTCCCTAGGTGATGCCAACATGCAGCCAGGGTTGAGAGGCACTGCTCTAATGTCCAGATGAGGAGACTGAGGCCCTAGAGGACACTGGGTCAGGCCTCTGCTGCTCGCCAGTTGCAAATATGAACTCACGGTAAGGGGGATGAACAGGCCTGTCCGTCTGCTTGGGCCAAAGGCTCCTATAATAATGGGGGTTCTGACTTCCTTTGAGTACCCTGCACATTCCATTTTCAGGGGCTGCTCATTTTGACCTCAGCCTCTGATACTATGTCAACTTGGGCAAGTCTCATTTCCCTCAGAATCACAGGGTCTCAATGGTCAATGGGGATAAGGCTACCTACACCAAGGATGCTATTGTAAGGACCGTGCAGATAATGTTAGCTGGAATTGCTTTGCCACCTCAGGCCAAGTGTTAGTTACTTCTGCTGTTGGTCTCCTTCCCCAGGAGTGCTGGCCAGCTGCGGATTGACTCTGAGGCATGTGCAGGCTGGTACTGACCGTGTGACGCGTCTTGGCTGAATAATCACAGCTCTGGTGAGGGAGGGATCTCTGGTGGTGAGCATGTCTAAGGTGAAGGAGGTCAGACCCACTGAGGAAGCACACGGACTCAGCTCCTGGCTTGCGGTGCTCCATCACCTGGTCACTTATCATTTCCATGAAGAAGCCCAGCTGTCCTGACCTCTGAGCCTTTCCTGGGGCTCATAGACCGAGAGGCTGCCACTAGGAACCCCGACATGCACTGTGCCGGAGAAGATGGCTGAGCCAAGAGCCCCTATTGTCAGATGGGGAGAGCAGGGCAGAGAAGTTGGGGTTCACTAGGGGCCAGAGTGTGGCAAGGCGAGTGTGGCAAGGCAAGTGTGTCCCTGCCCCACGACAATAATACCTACACCTCGGTGTAGGCAGCCTCATGTCCAGAGCCTGTGCATACGTCACCTTCTGTGGTAAAAGAGACATTAAAAGATGTGATTCAGGTTAAGGATCTTGAGATGGGAGATGATCCTGGTGGCCCCCTGTAACCACCTGGGATCAATGTCACTCCAGGGGCATATCAAGGGTAGGAGGAGGGTCAGAGTCGGAGAAGGAGACAAGAGGATGAAGCAGGGAGAGAAACAGATGTGAAGACGCTATGCTTCTGGCTCTGAGGATGGACGAGGGCCATGAGCCAAGGACTGTGCCCAGCCTCCAGAGGCTGGGAAGGCAGGAAAGTGATTCTCCCAGAGCATCTGGAAGGAACGCGGCCCTGCTGAAACCCTGATTTGGGCCCAGTGAGACTTCTGACCACCAGAACTTCAAGTGCTGTTGCAAGCCCCAAGGTTTGCGGTCATTTTCACAGCAGCAATGGGAAACAGACCCAGCAAGGGAGGCTGGCCTCTGGCTTTGTGTCCAGAGAGCTTCTCTAACCCTCTGGAAGGACAATTAGGGGAGCTGGATGGCAGCAGCAGGAATGGCCCACCTCCTGCTGAAGAGCAGAGCTGGGGTGCCGGGGAGGAGCGAGCGGCTCAGTTCTCACCCGTGTGTGTGCACCCCAGGTGAGCCCTCCCTCTCCTGGGCCTTGGCCCCCTCATCTGCCGGGGTGGAGCACCTCATCCAAGGTCCCCTCCAGTTTTCACATTCTAGGAGGCCCTGAGTTCAGTCCACACCCCAAACCTCTGGTGGGACAGGCTGCTGTTGCCCTGACGTTTCCAAGGGGGTCTCACAGAAAGAAGGGGAAACTGGCTCCAGAGGCCCAGGGACCCGCACTTTCCCCCAGCTTCTGCCACTTAACAGCTGTGTGACCTGAGCAAGTTATTTAGCCTTGTGGTGTCCCTGTTTGGAAACTGGTTGTAGTTGAAGACAGCTTAGCACTGTGCCTAGCACTGGGGAGGATGATGACGATGATGGCAGCTGGCCACAGGCCTGAGAGGGAGAGAGCATGAGGGACTCCACACATCCCCTGGCAGCCCTGGCAAAGTCCACAGAGGTGGCCAAGGTGGAGGTGACTGGCTGGGTAGTCCTGAGCTAGGGCTCTGAGACATGCCAGGAGCGGGAGATACTTCTGCTTAGGATATCTGTCACTTGGCACTGAGTGGGACCAGGAATCTGGGCCCTCTGTGCTGGGCTCTGGGGGAGGTGGCAATCCTGAACCATGTGTGGGCTGGGAAGCAGTCATGGGGTTGACCAGTAGGATAAACACGGGTCACTCATACTTACTCAAATGGGTCACTGGGGTCAGCTTTCTGCAGTTCTGGAGGGATCGGGATCCGCTTGTAGTACATCTCCCAATCAAAGGCACCCCGCATGGCATCTCCTGCCTGCGTCTCATAACGAAAGTCATCGTGGTCAATCACATCAATCATTGGGCACACGATGGTCTTGCGGTTCCGAGCGATGCGGTCTAAAGCAGCCAAGAGATGCCCATTAGTTGAGGCAGAAGCAAAATGCCTTTCCTATTCTGCAGCTTACTCTCCTGTTTAACATGTTCTCTGGATGATATCTCTGACCATTTGAGTTTGAGAACCCACAGAGAGGAAGGGAGAGTGTGGGCTTTAATTGAAGCAAGAGGGACTACGGATCTCATTCCAGACTTGCCACCCACAATAGTGTCCTGAGATTGAGTCATGAATAACATCTCCAAGGCCCAATGTTCTCTGTGAAGTGGGGTAAGAGGCTCTGCTGCTATGGAAAGAGGCTGATTTCCTTCTGGGAGGACCCCTGTTCTGGCCTTGTCAGGTTCCCATTCTAAGTCCTGATCTTAACTCATGGCCCAAAGCAGCCAAGCCTGGCTTGCCCCTCATGGTAGACTGTCCACCCCTGACAGCTCACGGGTGCTCCTGGCTTCAGTCACCAAGCAAATGGCCCTCCTCAAGTGAGCTCAGCTCAAGTTCTCAAACAGAACTATAGAAGAGTGAATGGACTGTCCTGCAAGTTGTGGTTTCACCAAGGCATGCTATAAGCTAGGTGATTTAAGATTGCAAATGAGGGCCTTGACCCAGGTAGCTTTATGGTCCCTTTCGGGCCTGGAAGAATCTGATCCTATTCCATGTCCTCTCTGCCCAACCTAACATCAGAGTTCCAGCTTTGGCTTGCTCTGCCCATCAACACACCTCCTGTCAGACAGCCCTGACTGAAGCCAAGGGGTGTCAGTCAATTGTCAGGGCAGATGATCTGCCAGGAGGGCCAAGTGGGCTGTGCTGGGGCACCTGGGTGCTTTGAGCCGGGAGTCAAATTCAAGACTTGCCATGCAGAGCCCTGCAGGGCCAGAGCAGGCCAACAGCTGCCAGGGCCCACGTTTCACCAAGCTACAGTCCATTTTCCTTCCAGGAGGGAAAGCAGCATGTTTGTCTTTTCCAAAATTGAAGACATAATCAATTCATAAGTGGGGCATGAAATCGATTGTGTGTGTGTGTGTGTGTGTGTGTGTTTATAATTAATAGAAATGAAGACTGAATGTCAGACTGCATTCTAGGTGCTAAGGAATACCGTGCTAGATGGAATTATTTCAGGGAAAGTGCTGGGTGCATGCCTGTAATCCCAGCAACTTGGGAGGCTCATGCAGGAAGATCACAAGTTTAAAGCCAGCCTCAGCAACTTAATGAGGCCCTAAGCAATTTAGCAAGACCCTGTCTCAAATAAAAAATAAAAAGGGCTGGGGATGTGGCTCAGTGGTTAAGCACCTCTGGGTTCAATCCCTGGTATTAAAAAAAAAAAAAATCAGGAAATGTGTTTCAGCAGTACTGTGTGACCATGTGCAATTCTGTACTGGATTCAGGTGTCAAATGTGCTTCTAACTGTGACACATGGTTATAAAAATGTTTGAGAAATAGTATTTTTGACAACTGTACCTTCAAGGATGGCCTGAGAACCACCAGTGCCAGATGTACCCAGGGTGTGATTTAAAAAGTCCCTATGCCTTCTCGAATCCCACTTAGAATTGGGGGTTGGCTTGGATCTGCTCTCTGGGGATTTTCTCTGTCTCTCTCTTTTTTGTGGTCAGCACTCCACCACTGAGCCACGTCCCCAGGCCTCTCCCTGCTTAAAGATACTTAAAGAACTGCTCCAGGGAAAAATCTAGAGGAGGGCCTCCCTTCTTAATTACTCCTGGACATTCAGGATACTTTGTGTCCAAGGAGGGCTGGGGCAGTGCACACAGCACCCTGCTGCCTGCTGGCTGATGGTGGGAGGCATTAAGCCAAGGCCCTCAGAAGGCCACATCCTGTACATTATGCTCACCTGAATGGACAGGTTTAAATCCTGTTTTTGTATCAGCATCCATTCATGTTTAAAACACTAGAAAAACTAGGGACAGAAGGAACATACCTAAACATTGTAAAAGCTGTATATGGCAAACCCAAGGCCAACATCATTCTAAATGGAGAAAGACTGAAAGCATTCCCTCTAAAGACAACAGCAAGACAGGGATGTCCACTTTCACCACTTCTATTCAGCAGTCCTTGAATCCCTAGCCAGAGCAATTAGGCAAGGGAAAGAAATTAAAAGGATACAAATAGGAAAAGAAGAGCTTAAGCTCTCTGTTTGCCGAGGACATGATCTTATATTTAGAAAACAAAAACATTCCACTAGAAAACTTATAAAACTTATAATATAAATGAATTCAGCAAATTAGCAGGATACAAATTTTAAAACCCAGGAATCAATCATATTTGTATATTCCAATGATGAATCAGCTGAAAGAGAAATTAGGAAAACCATCCCATTCATGATAGTCTCAATACACACACACACACACACACACACACACACACACACACACTTGGGAATCAATCTAACAGAAGAGGTGAAGGACCTCTACAATGAAAACTATGGAACACTAAAGAAATAGAGGAAGCCCTTAGAAGATGAAAAGACCTCCCATGCTCTTGGACAGGCAGAATTAATATTGTCAAAATGGCCATGTTACCAAAAACGCTATACAAATTCAATACAATTCCCACCAAAATCCCAATGACATTCTTCATAGAAATAGAAAAAGCAGTCATAAAATTTATCTGGAAAAATAAGAGGCCCGGAATAGCCAAAGCAATCCTTAGTGAGAAAAGTGAAGTAGGAAGCATCACAATTCCAGACCTTAAATTATACCATAGAGCTATAGTAATGTGGCACCAAAATGAACAAGAAAATGAATTGAAGACACATAGAAAACCCCACAAAACACAGTTACCTCATACTTGGTAAAGGTGACAAAAGCAACAACCAGAGAAATAGCCTTTTAAACAAATGGAGCTGGGAAAACCGGAAATCCATATGTAGTTGAATGAAATTTAACCCCTATTTCTCACCCTGCAGAAAACTCAACTCAAAGTGGATCAAAGACCTAGAAATTAGACCAGAAACCCTGAGCCTACTAGAAGAAAATTTAGGCCTGATACTCTAACATATTGGATCAGGAACTGAATTTCTGAACAAGACCCCTAAAACACAAGAAGTAAAATCAATCTTTCATAAATGGGATGACATCTGACTACAAAGCTTTTTCACAGCAAAGGAAAAAAAATCAAGAACATGAAGAGAGAGCCTACAGAATGGAGAAAATCTTTGCCACCTGCACCTCAGAGCATTAATTTCCAGGATATATAAGGAACTCAAAAAACTCAGCATAAAAAATAAATAACTCAAACAATCGATGGACAAAGAAACTGAACAGACACTTCTCAGAAGAAATACAAAGTCAACAAATATATTAAAAATTTGTTCAATATTTCTAGCAATTAGGGAAATTAAAACTACACTGAGATTTCATGTCACTCTAGTCAGAATGGCAATTGTCAAAAATTCAAGTGACAATAAATGTTGGCAAGGATGTGGGGAAAAAGACACACCCATACATTGCTGGCGGGTGTGCAAATTGGTGCAACCACTCTGGAAAGCACTATGGAGATTTCTCAGAAGACTTGGAATGGAACCACCATTTGACCCAACTATACCACTTCTCATTTGTGTGTTTGTTTGAATAATTTACACTCCTCAGTTTATATCCAAAAGATTTAAAATTAGCATACTGCAGTGACACAGCCACTTGATGTTTATAGCAGCTCAGTATACAATAGCTAAGCTATGGAACCACCCTAGATACCCTTCAACAGATTCATGAATAAACTGTGGTACATATACACAATAGAATATTACTCAGCCATAAAGAAGAATGACTTTATGGCATTTGCATGTAAATGTATGTACCTGGAGATATCATGCTAAATGAAATAAGTATTTCCCCAAACAACAAAGGTCAAATGTTTTCCCTGATATGTGGAAGCTAATAAGGGGGAAGAGGAGAAGAACAGATATTCAGTAGATTAGACAAAGAGGATTGAAGGGAAGGGAGGGGGAATAGGAAAGACAGTGGAATGAATCAGAAATAATTTTCCTATGTACTTACATGACTACATCATAGTGAATCCCACCACCATGTACATCCATAATAATGGGGTCCTAACTAGAATAAGATATATTCCATGCTTGTACCATGAATTCTACTATCAAAATGAATTCTACCGTCAGGTGTAACTAAAAAAAAACAATTAAAAAAAACCCCCTGTTTTGTTGCTTTTTAGTAGATCACCTTGGATAAGGCTTTCTGACACATCTGAGCCTCCGTTTCCTGGCCAACACAATGGAGGAAGATGTCACTTATCCCATGGGGGATCTTTGAGGAGAATGAGCAGATAATGGAGCCAAGATGCTTGGTGCAGCCTCCAGCAAGATCAGCACTGGGCTGACAGTCTCTGTGACGGGGGTTACTGAGAGAAGCTCAGAAGCAGGAGTTGGGAGACTGAGCAGTTCCTTCATCTCTTTGCCCCTTAGTGTCCTCATTTGCAAACTGTGGATGATAATGCCTCACCTGCCAGCTTTACTAAGTGACAGTGAAGTTTAAATGTGGACATGGCTTGAAACACTAAGGGGCCATCAACATGATGATGATGATGATGATGATGATGATGATGGAGATGAATGGGAAGCAGGAGGAGATGAGGATCAACAGCGACTTTCTTGGCGGGGGTGGGGGGGTGAGTCCTTTGTGGGCTCAGAAATTTCTAATCTCTGAGGAAGACGGAGCGAGCCATGCATGCAGGTGTTAATGGTTTCCCAGACAAAAGCCATGCTGCGCTCTGTCAGCTGCTGATATTAGAGGGAGAGACTTTTATATCGACACCACGGGTTCACATTTCTATTAGGGAAGAAAAAGGGGGGTGTTCTTGCACGCACATCTGCAGATTATGAAAATGGCCCTCAAACATTTCCATAGAAACAGAGTTAAGGGCTATTTAGACCACAAGCCCAGCTTCGTGCCCCACCACTTCATTGTCTTTATGAGCCACAGAATGACCCTACAAATGGGTTGTTCCTTCAGGACCATAAATTAGGCGATTTATGGCGAGGCTTTTTACTTTTTCACTCTTTCAGTAATGAGAGGCAGATGCAGACCATCTCTTAGTTTAATTACATAAACAGTTTACCAGAAATTCTGGCCTGTATCTTTTTCCTAACCCCATGGGATCCTGGACCCTGGGTCTCAGAAGCCTATCATCTAGCACAAAGCTCCCTGCTGATCTGTGTGAGATCAATTTGCTGGATTGTCCTGTTAAACAGCAAGGGACTGGCTTTTGCTCCTTGCCACTGAAGGGTGGTATTGGGTAGCCAGTGTGTTCCTCGAGCATAGTCTGGCACCAGCAGCGTGGGTGTCACCTAGGAGCCTTAGAAATGTCCTCTTCAGGCTTCACCCTGGACTTCCAAGTCAGAACCCCAGGGTGGCTCAGCGCTGTCTTAACAGCCCTTCCAGGTGCCTCTGACGCTTGCCTTGGGTACCCTCCACCTGGTCCTCTCTGCCCCTGAGCTCTGTGAGGGAGGTCAACTGATCCATTCCCGAGGAGCACACTTTCTGAGTTGGTAGCCCCCCAAGGCTGCTCCAGCCTGGCCCTGGCCCTCACCTGACTCCCACCTCCTTGACTTCCTCTCCCGGGGCCTGCTGTCAGCCCAAGCTCATTGTCTGCAGCCACACCCAGCACCCAGTGCCCAGGACTCCTGCCTGTCTACAGCCCTGTCCTGGCATCCACTGGGACTCTTCCCTGAGGAAACGAGCTCAGGAGGCAGTGTGGAACTGTGAAAAAGAACAGCCAGACAGGTGGTGGCTTTGACACGGGTAGCCCGAGGGGACAGTGAGTCACTCAGTATCTCTGAACTTCCGTCTCCATTATCACAAGAAGGGGGCACTCCAGCCTGGTGGCATGGCTTTGTGCGGATCAGTCATGCTTATCACCTGCCACTATTCTAATTCCACATAAAGATGTCTCCTCATAATTTGGCTTTTGACAGGGGATGGGCTTGGCTTGCCTTCTCACAAAACTTAAAGCAATGGGAGAGACGCAGTTCCATCACTAGAGACTAGACACGTCCCCTCTCCAAGTCTCAGCTCCCCTCTCTGAGAAGTGAAGGGATAGGGCTGACTGGCTTTTTAAGGTCCCTTTGAGTACCCCTGAGCGTCTGAGTCCCAGGGCCTGGCATCTGATGGGTGCTTCCACACGGGCAAGGGGACGCCGCAGCAGCCGGGAGGGGGAGGGGGGCAGGCGGCTCGCTCACTCCAGGCTCCTCCAGCCCCCTTACCGAGCAAGGGGGGCAGCCAGTTGACATTGGCTTCACAGTGCGAGTCCAAGAAGGTGATGACGTCCCCAGTCGCCGCTGAGGCCCCCAGCATGCGGGTCCTTATGAGGCCTTCACGTTTCTTGGTGCGGAGGATCCTCACGCTGGGGAAGAGGGCCATGTAGTCCTCCAGGGGCTTCTTCAGGTGCTCTGTGAGGGAGAGCAAGGGGAGAGAGGGCTCAGGTCAGCAGTCCTTCCCTTATCTCCCAGCAGCCACCGTTGAGACAGAGATTGCTGGGGTACCACCTCCCTGGACCTTTCAGATAGGGCCAAGGAGGGCAGAGGTCATTGTCCTCAGACGGCAAATGGGAAACTGAGGCTCAGAGTCCAACGAGAGCGCCAGACCTGCAACACAGGTCTTTGGTACAGGAACAGGCATCTGTGACTTAAGCCTGGCTGGGACTTCTTCCCTTATTTTCTAATAACCATACTTTGATTTTTCCTTGGGAAACTGCCCTTCTCAAGGTCACAGATTCAGAAGCAGACATCCCATCCCCTGGTTCCAAGGGAGAGGAGCATGTGGCTTTGTGCCTGACCAATCAGGGCATTCTGTCAGCCTTGGCTACAGTGATTGGTTCAGGGATGACCATGTGACCTGAGCTGGTGAGAGTAACGGGTCTGGAGAATGGTTTTCAGGATGTTTGGAAAGTGACTCTCTGTCTTTTTGCTAGGGTCGCTAAAGTGGTTGGCCACAATCTGGAGCTGTTATTGACATCTTTGGCAAGATGAGGTGATGGGAGGTGTGTGGGGGAATCATCTGAGCCTAAAGATAATATATAAAAACAAGAGTCAGGAGATGGAAATCAATAGAGCTGGGCACCGTTGTGCACGCCTGTAATCCCAAGGGTTTAGGAAGCTGAGGCAGGAGGATCCTGAGTTCAAAACCAGTCTCAGCAACAGTGAGGTGCTAAGCAATCAGTGAGACCTGTCTCTAAATAAAAAAAAAAAAAAAAAAAAAAAAAAGGCTAGAGATGTGGCTCAGTGGTTGAATGTCCCTGAATTCAGTCCTGTGTAACTCGCCCCCTCACCCCACCCCCACCTTCCCCCAATAAAAGAAGAGATGGCCATAATAGGGGACAGATAGATTCAATGGCGGGAACATGAGGTTAAGGGAATAATTCTATAAACTGAGCCCGCTGCGCTGACCTCCACATGATTTCACTTTTAAGAAGCACTTTACCTGTACCCCTCCCTGGCTTAAGTCTGCAGGATATGTTACATTCCTCAGCAAACTACCTGCTATCTGCAGGAGAATTAAAGGCCCTGAAATGGTAATAAGAATACAAGTTACCATGAAGGGTGTGAGGTGGAGACTTTTGTGACCCTTACACAGACCAGATCCTGGAACTCAGGGATATAAGGATAATTTCCCCTAACCATAAAATATATAAGAACAATTAGAACCAATGGGCCAAAGTGACTTAGAGTGGTCATGGCAGTGGGGACTTAAAGTCTGATGTCATCCTGTAGTCAGTCAAAATCAAGAGGTGGATCTGGGTGGGACTCTCTGGAAACTTCTCTGGGACCCTCAATAAAACTGGAAAGCAGGAGAGGCATGTTGTCCCTCTATTCTTTAAAAGGATCTGTCCCTTTAGAGTGTTCTATTTCTCCCTTTCTTTCTTTTCTTTTTTTTGGTCGGTGGGGGGGGGGAAGTTTACTAGGGATTGAATTCAGGGGCACTCAACCACTGAGCCACATCCCCAGCCCTATTTTGTATCTTATTTAGAGACAGGGTCTCACTGAGTTGCTTAGTGCCTCACCATTGCTGAGGCTGGCTTTGAATTCATGATCCTCGTGTCTCAGCCTCCATGGCTGCTGGGATTATAGCTTTTTCCCCTTTCTTTTCCCTTACATATGACAACATTTTCCATTTTTGCTTATTTTCCTGTGGGTTGGATCTGACTCTTGTCTGGAAAAGTTGTTTTGAATAAAAATCAAATAATAGTCTCTTTCTACTAAAAGTCTCAGCCTTAATACTGGTGTCTTTGATTTTAATTAGGGTAAGGATCCTTTATAAAACTGGTAGGATGGCTAAAACAAATAAATACACAAACAACCCCAAGCCTAAACCAAAACTTAAAAACCCTCTAGCTTATACCATGCTTCGTGGTGATTGAATGTTTTCCCCCTAGGATCAGAAGAAAGGCTGTGTGCACTCAGCACTGTTATTCAACCCTGTACTAGAATTTCTAGCCAGTGCAACTGGTAAAAAAAAAAAAAGAAAGAAAGAAAGAAAGAAAGGGCATAAAGATCTGATAGAAAAAGGTAACAGTGTCTTCAACTGTAGATAATATCATTACACAGAAAATCCTGTAAATCTACAAAGAATCTAGAACAAACAAGTAAACTTAGCAGGATCTCAGAATACAGGTCAATATTTCAAACTCAATTGAATTTCTAATCACCAGCAAATAAAGAACAACTGGAAAATGCAATTAAGATGGTAAAGATAACATTTACATTGTAACAAAAGAAGTGCAAAATGGGGCTGGGGATGTAGGTCCCTGGTTGAGATCTTGTTTAGCCTGTAGGAGGCCCTGGGTTTGGTCTCCAGAATCTCCTTCTCTCTCTGTTTCTCTTACACACACACACACACACAATGCTACTCTAAAAAATAGAACATCACTGAAAGAAGTTAAACACCAAAATAAATGGAAAGATATCCCTTGTTAATGGAATATAAATTATTAAGATAGTAATACCTCCAAAACATAGAAACAGACTTAATGCTGTTTAAACCATGGCTAACTGCTTTACAGAAACTGACAATTAACAAGCTGATCCTAAAATTTATATGGCAATGCAAGGGGTCCAGAAGAGCAAAAGCCATCTTTTGGAAAAGAAAAAGTCAGAAGACTCACATTACTTGATTTTAAAATTTGCTTCAAAACTACAGTAATTAAGACAGTGGGATAATGGCAGAAAGAAAATATAAGTCAATAGAACAGAATTGAGAATCCAGAAATAAAACACTCAGATTTAGGATTAATTGATTTTCCTGAAACCATTTGATGGGAGAAAGAAGAGTCTTTTCAACAAATGGTGCTGGTACTATTTGATTTCTACATGCAAAAGAATTGAAAGGGGGGCTGAGGGTGGAGCTCTATGGTGGAGTGCTTGCCTAGCATGCAAAGGCCTTTGATTTGATTGCCAGCATTGCAAAGAAAAATAAAAAGTATAGTAAGTTGGATCCCTTCTTCACCTACTATGCAATTAATTCAAAATAGATAAAATGTCTATATGTAAGAGCTAAAATCATAAAACTCTTCAAGGAAACACAGGGGTAAATCTTCACCACCTTGGATTAGACAATTGTGTCTTCAGACAAAATGCCCAAGCACAAAAGAAAAAAATAACTTACACATTAAACACTTTTTATGCATCACAGGACATGATTAAGAAAGTGAAGAGACAACCTACAGACTGGAAGAAAACATATACAAATCATGTGTCTGATAAAGGACACATACAGGCAGAGTATACAGAGAACTGCTATGACTCAATTAAAAAACCCATTAAAAAAGTGGGCAAAATGCTTTTAGAAAAAAGTTTAGTGATTCTTCAGGATGTTAAAGATAGAATTATCATATGATGCCACAATTCTATCTCTAAGAATATACCCCCCAAATTTGAAGGTCACATTTTGAATAATCCAAAAGTGAAATTATGGAATAGCTAAATTCACAGAGACAGAAAGTAAATTAACGATTGCCAGGTATTGGGGTCAGGGGAAGGAGCAGTGGTTATTAATGCATGTGGGGTTTCCTTTTGGAGTAATATTTTGGAACCAGATAGAGATGATGGTTGTATAACATTTCAAATATACTAAATACCACTGTATGCTTTAAGATGGCTAATTGTATGCTACATGTATTTGCCTCAATTTAAAAAATGGGCAAAAGATATGAATAGATACTTCTGCAAAGACAATAAAAATGGTCAATAAGCACATAAAAAGATGCTTGACAGCATTAGTTATTAGGGAGATGCAAATTAAAACCACAATAAATACCACTCCACACCCAGCAGCATGACTATAATCACAAAGTCAGACAATAACAAGAGTTGACAAAGGTGTGAGAAATCAGAGAGTTCACACGTTGTTGATAGGAATGCAAAAACCTTGCAGCTACTCTGGAAAATAGTCTGGAACTTCTTCAAACAGTTAAACACAGAGTTACAATGGGACCCAGGAATTCCACTCCTAGGTATGAACCTCAGAGAGATGAACACACATGTTCTCACAAACACTTGCACATCAATGTTTCCAGCAGTGATATTTATAGTTAGAAAGCACCTAAATGTCTATCAATAGATGAATGGATAAAGAAAATGTGGTAATAAGTGGAATACTATCAGCCATACAAAAAGGAGTGAGTTAATGTAACAATATGGGTGAACCTCAAAAATGCTATTCTAGGTTACAGAAGCTAGAGATATAAGAGTAGATATTATAAGCAAGATGTGGCGGTGCATGCCTGTAATTGCAGCAGTTTGGGAGTTTGAGGCAGGAGGATAGAAGATTTGAGGCCAGTCTCAGCAATTAGCAATACTTTGTCTCAAAAAAAAAAAAAAAAAAAAAAAAGGGCTGGGCATGTAGCTCATTGGTAGAGCAACCCTGGGTTCAATCCCTAGTTCCATAAAAAAAGACTGAAATTTCTAGAAAGGTGAAGCTACAGGGACAAAAAGATCGGTAGTTACATGGAGCTGGGCTGGGGGCAGGGATTGGCTGCAAACAGGCACTGAGGAACTATTTTTTTGAGTGATAGAAATATTTAAAAACTGGATTATAGTGATAGTTTCACAACTGTATTTATTTAAAAATACCCTGAGCTGCAGACCAAAACTAGATGGTTTTTATGGAATGTAAATTATACCTCAATGAAGCTGTAAAGTTCTAAAAAAGATTGTGTTTCTATATAATAGCAAAAACCAACTGGAAAGTTGAATAAAAATAGCCTTTATGGTAGCCTCATGGTTAGGCAACCCAAATAAATGGGGGAATGTCGTATTTATAGATTGGAAGACTCCCTATTGTGAAGAGTCAAGTTTTCTTCAAACTGATCTGTAGACCCAGGGCAGCCCCCCCAAATCACAGTGACCTTCTGAAATTGACAGAAGTGGGCATGAGGGAGCTCACTGGGGTGAGTTTTATTCTCTAAGGTTTATGCGGGCATGTAAAGGAACTAGAAGAATCCAAACAATCTTGAAAGAGAACAAAGTTGGAGGACTTACAGAAATTTCAAAACAAATTATAACTCTAAAATAATCAGAACAGTGTGCGAAGAGTAGGCAAAGAGTAAACAGAGAGGTGGAGAGAGCGGAACAGAGGTCGGAAGTGGACTCACGTGTATGCTGTCAACCTATCCAGTGACTGAGGCATCAAGGTCCTTCAGTGAGAAAATAGAGGTTCCAACAACTTACACCAGAACAACTGGCTACGTGTATGAACAGAAATGAGCTCAGAGGTAGAGCCTCGCCTAGCAGGTGCGAGGTGCTGGGTTCGATCCTCAGCACCACATAAAAATAAATAAATAAAATAAAGGTATTGTGTCCAACTACAACTAAAAATATATTTTAAAAAATGAGCCTCAATTCCCACCTATGACCACACACAGAAAGTTGTTTCAGAGGGGCCATAACTGAAGCATAAAAGCTGAGGCTTCCTGATGAAAGCACAAGGGAATACCTTTGTGGACTTGAGGCAGGAAAAAAATGGATCAATGGTTAAAATTAAGAACTTGCTCCGGAAAAACGTGCTCATTATAAGACACTGGTAAGGATGTGACAGGGCAGGCCACCGTCTGGGGACACTCATAGCTGACAAAGGCCATGTATCCAGTATAGATAGAGAATTCCTACGAAGTCAGTAATGAAAAGACAACCAAATGAACAGTGGGCAAAACGCCTGAAAAGACATTTCACAAATAAATGGAAATGCAAATGGTCAATAAGCCTTTGAAAAGGCGTTCAATTCACTTGTCATCGGGGAATGTGAATGAACAGCCGGGGATGCCGCTTAGCGCATGCTTACTGGAATGGTCAAAACTGCAGCAGCAGCAGGTGGGGCAGAGGGAGACCCATGGGCGCTCCTGCTCCCTGCTGGAGAAGGTCAAGGGTGCCACCACTGTGGGGAGCTGTTTGAATGCTTCCTATAAAGCTAGACACCCATCTGTCTCCACTCTAAGAGAAATAGGAAACTATACTCACAGAAAGTGGAAAAAAAAAAAAAAGAAAAGAAAAAGAAAAAGCTTTATTTATTTATTTATTTGTAATAGCCCCAAACTAGAAATGGCCTGTAAGTCTATCAACAGAAGGGACAGTGTGGTATAGTCACATAATAGTTTACTACTCAATAACACAACAAACCACGGATACCTCCAACCACACGTGTGGATTTCAAAGTTATTATGTTGAAGCAAGAAGTCAGACACACCAAAAAGAACTCCATAAATGATCACATTTATTCGAAGCTTATTAACAGCCAAAAAAAAAAATCTATGATGACAGAATTAAGAAGTGTTTGCCCTTGGGGTGTGGGGACTGAACAGAAGAGGGCACCAGGGAACTTACTGGGGCCAGTTTGCTTCCCTGTCTTGATTGGGGTGTTGACCTTCCAGGTGTACACATTTGTTAAAGCTCTGGAACTGGATCCTTAGGACCTCTGTTTGCAACGTTTGCCTCAACTAAACAACAACAACAACAACTGGTCCAGTACCTTGTCTGTCTCGGCTGGGGAAGCTGCGGTGCTGGGGAAGTTTCACTGACTGAGAATCAGGAGACTGGGCTGGGCGCCCATCTCCAGCACAGGAGCATTTACCTCCACTGGGTCTCCGTGTTGTCTCTGAATTGGCGCTTTGGATCAGATGGTCCTCCAGGGCCCAGGCCTGGGTCTTGCAGGAGGCCCAGAGGCACCTGCCCAGAGCTGCTGGGCTCTCTGCTCTGTCAGCCCCTGGGGTGATCACTTCCCTTAAACTGAGCCCCAAATCCTGCTCTGAACTTGGCTCAATCAAGAGTTAGAGCTGGAAGCGTCCTCTAAATCAGCAGATGCCTCCAAATCACCCCCGGGGCAGCTCTTTACTACAGCCACCAGGGCAGAACACTGTGATTGGCAGACCCAGGGTGGCGTCGGGCAGTGTTAGTTCTACTTGACCCACAGATGATGCTGATGCACAGCCAGAATGGTTCAGCTTCTTCATTTTACATCCAGACAGCTGAGGGCAAAAAAGGGAAGGGACCACCGCTGGCATGTCGTTAACAGCAGAACCGTGTTTCAAGTTAGGCTCTCCTGGTTGGGTATTTTCTTTTTCTAGTCCCTTAGAAAAATGAATCATTTTTGCGGGGAGGCACATGATCTGCCAAGTGGCTTCACATATTTTACTCCCCTTGGCTTACACCAACAGGCTCTGTATTTGACCATCTCCCCATTGGACAAATGATAAAACTGAGGCTCAGAGAAACCAAGAACCTTGCTCAAGGCAACAAAGACAGCAAATTTCTGGCTCCTCTGTAGAAAATGGATGCTTTCCTCATCCTCTGGTCCTCATATACTACTGTCATGATTTTTGCCACATCCACCTACTTTAATTGCAATTTCTTTAGCATTTTCTTAAAAATCAATCCATTTTTAGATTAAATTTTTGTTCAATTCAACTTACTTTTAAAAGGAAATTTAAACACTTATCTAATGAAAAATTGGTATCATTTATAGTCTAGATCTAATAAATAAAACTCCTCAACAACTGAAAAAAACAATGGTCTTAGGTTTTTGCCGTATACTCCTGCCTTTCTGACAGTGAGCGCAAGGTCTGCTGTCTCTGTCAAGAAGGAAAATGTGGAAAACCCCCAGAGACTCTCCTTGTGAGGGGAGGAGAAGAAATGAAAGAGAATTGGAAGGAGAAACCTTTCCTGACACATGATCCAGGGGTACTCATATAAAGTCTTTGGATCACTGGAAATCATCTTAGGTGCCCTGGGAGATGCTGCTCCAGCCATTCTGACTTGCCTTTCCAGAAACTTCTGCATGATAAAGGGTGCTTCCTGTTGTGTTGCCTGGCATCTTGGGGGTCAGAACAATTAAAATCTGTGCACAGAAAAGGTTCTCTACACACATGCACCAGAGTGGGGAAGGCAGCTCTCCCCGCGCCTGCACACGAAGATTAATATGGCTTTCCTCACCCGCTCCCCCTTCTTTTTGGAACAGTGACTCTGTAGAAAGCAGAAATCAATTTGCCCTAATTGAGGGACTAAATCTTCCCCAAAGAGACCTTCTTGGGCAATGAGACAAATCAGCAAGAGGCATGATCACGCTCCAGATATGCCGCTGTCCGCGTAGGAACACTGTCTTTAGAAAGAGAAAAAATCCATAGTGACTGCCGGTGACCACGGCTTCCTTTTGGTTGGGTTCAACTGGTAAGTCATTAAAACGAGAATGAGATAATCTCCTATAGCACACACGGCTACTCCCACCAGAGGGAGAAATATCACCCCGTCCAGCTCTGATCACTACGGGCCTGCTTGGGCAGAGCCCGGTCACTAAATCACCGTGAATGCAGATGGCTGCTGTCATTACCCGGCGGCCAATTAGGACCCTTGACAGCTTGTGCTAAAGTTAAAGCAATTATTTAGGGCTATTATGCTCCTCCTGTCCTTATTAGAAGGCGCTTTTTTACACAAAATCAGGACCGCTGCCTTATTTTCCCACCCAAGAGAAGACCCTTGAGTGAGGGCATCGTACAAGGTCATAGAATCTTAGAGCTAAAAGGGGCTTTAAATGAACTTGATGATGATCATGATGATGACAATTACAGGGAACACTTACTGGAGCTCCTGTTCACATATGGAGCTTCCCTTCATATCCATTACCTTTGACAGTTACAATAACACAAAGACTGAACTTAATGACCCCGCTTACCGAAGATGATACTGAGGCTCAAAGTGGTGATGCAACCTGCTTAACTTACTGCTTGATTGTAAAAGAGCAGGCTCTTCCTACCTGCACCTAAACCCACCTCTGTCTCACTTGGGTCTGTCCCTTCATTCTACCCAGAGAGAAGTGGGGAGGTCCAGAGAAGTTGAATGTCTAAGCTAGAATCCTACAGCAAGACTGGGACATGGCAGAGCTCTATCCAGTTCAGGGTCCAGGATTCCCCCAGTTTCATAAGCGTGGGAGCAGGGTGGGCAAACTGGCTTCACTGAATGGGACGGTAACAGATGCCTAAAGCTGCCTTCAGAAAGATTCTGGGGCTCCAGCCTGGCTCCCCATGAGAGTACTAGGACTGAGAAAAGGTGTTTGCCTGATTGATGTAGCAGGGAGGTGGCTGTCCTAAGCCACACACTCACCGTCCTGTCCCAGGGGCTGCTGTCATCACAACACAGTACAGAATTGCTTTTGCCCTTATTATCCCTGGTTTAATGAAGAGTCAGGGCCATCTGGCCGGGAAGGAGCTGATTCTGAAGGTGGTGAGACCCCATACTGACCAGGTTTCAAGCAGTGTCAGAGGACCACTTAATGAGCACGCACAGAGGATTCTGTGGCACATGCGCTGGGTGTCCCCCACGCCTCCATGGCTACCTGCCTGCCTTCCAGCTGCCCACCCTGTCTCTCTCCCAGGGGGCTCTTGGAGTATCATGTTGGACTGCAACCAATGACTGCAGTACTGTCCGGGAAGCCTGAGGCTCCCTCGTTTTCCCTGAGGTCCACCCTGAGCACAAGCTCTCCACGGGCTCCAGAACTTTCGGTGAGAGGGGCGTGGCCGATTATGGTGGGGTCTCTCACAGGCACCCTGGAGGGCACCTGTCTTCTGTTGACACTCTCCTGCTTTTGCTGTTGCTTCCCTACCGCTCCACCCAAAGGAATTGTTTGTATTCAGATCCTTGTTTTAGGATTTGCTCAAAACCCAAATTCAGGTTTCAAGTAGCAGGAATGACTGGAAAGAGATGCAGAGCTGGGCCTAAGTCTGGGAAGCTCGTGGTGATGGCTTTGACGCAGCAACTCCTTGTACTTTGGTGCCCAGTGTCTGGGAATAATGGCTAACACTCCTTTACCACCTATGCATACCACCAACCCAGGGAATGTGCATCTACTTTATTTAATCTCTGCAGATTCTCTCTCTTCTTCAGTGCAGGGGATCGAGCCCAGGGATGCTCCACCACTGAGATACACATCCTCAACCCTTTTGAAAGTTTGAGACAGGGTCTGGCTTCGTTGCCCAGGCTGGCCTGGGCTTTGTGATCGTCCTGTCTCTAGAATAGCTGGGACTACAGGAGAGTGCCACTGTACCCGGCTCTACAAAGACTCTTAAGAGGCCAGTCACAGACTAGTGTCCCCCTTCTACTGATGGGGAAACTGGGGCACAAAGAAGTTAGGTAACTTTCCAAGTGGCAGATCTTGGATCAAGCAATCTAATTCCAGAGATTAGTTTTCTCTTCTTCCCTAAACATTGATTTAAAATTAAGAATAATTTTTTTAAATATTTATTTATTTATTTAGTTCTCGGCGGACACAACATCTTTGTTTGTATGTGGTGCTGAGGCTCGAACCCAGGCCTCACACATGCCAGGCGAGCGCGCTACCGCTTGAGCCACATCCCCAGCCCAGAATAATTTCAAATATACTAAAAAAGAATAATGAACCGAGGGACCTGTCACTTTAACTGCAGAAATGATCCCCTCCAGGTCTAGTTCATCTTTGCCCCTGTCCCTGGAATAGTGCTGGAGCAAATGGAGTCTGCACTTGTAAGAGCAGACCCAAGGCGTAATCTCACTGCTGGGCACCCAGTATCTTCTCAGGAAATGCTCGATTATTTCACTGGATTCCCCCAAAGCCAATGCAAGGAGGATGGGGTAGCTGCCATCAGTTTGGCATCACTGGAGAGGAAATTGAGGCTCATGGAAGAACAGGCCTCGATCAAGTTTCTCATCTGGTGAGGTCTGGTGAGGACAAGAGCTCACAGCTGCCCGGCCCTGGCCTCCCTGGTGTGCCGTCCTGAGCTCTCCCTCCCTGGCTTGCTCTCTCTGCTCAGGGCATCTTTAGACTCCGAGGTTGGGTCAGTTGCAGCACAGGGAGGGGTTGCAGTCAGAAAGCTGCTCTGGGCTGCATTTTGCTCTCTAGAAAGACATGCTGAAGTCCTAACTCCTGAAACCTGTGGCCCTGACCTCATTTGGAAACAGGGTCTTGGGGGATGTCATCTAATTAAGATGTGGTCATCCTGGATTAGGGTGTCACGAATCCAACAACTGGGGCACTTTAATTAGGGAGAAGTTTGGGCAGACAGAACACCATGTGATAATAGAGGCCACAGGATGCCAAAGATTGCCAGTGACACCAGAGGCTAGGAGCAGACCGGGAAGAGCCTCCTCTAGATCTTGCAGAGAACAGGACATTTTGATTTGGGGTTTCTAGGCTCCTGAACAGTGAGAGAAGTAAATTATGTTTTTTTTTCCTTCCCCAGCACTAAACTTTTTTTTCTTTAAAAATTTAAAAAGCATGCTTTTAGTTTTAGTTGGCACATAGTAACTGTACATATTTATGAGGGATGGTATGACATTTCAATGCCTATATACAGTGCGTGATGATCAGATTAGGGCAATTGGCATGTCCATTGCCTCAGACACTGAGCATTTCTTTGGGTCTCTTCTGTTTTTTAAAATTTTTTTATTTTTTAATTTATATATGAACAGCAGAGTGCATTACAATTCTTATTCCACATACAGAGCACAATTTTTCATATCTCTAGTTGTATACAAAGTATACTCACACCAATTTGTGTCTTCATACCTGTACTTTGGATAATGATGTCCATCACATTCCACCATCATTCATAACCCTCTGCCTCCTCCCTCCCCCTGCCTCCTCCCTTCCCTATCTAGAGTTCATCTATTCCTCCCATGCTCCCCCTCCCTGCCCCACTATGAGTCAGCCTCCTTATATCAGAGAAAACATTTGGCATTTGTTTTTTTTGGGATTGGCTAACTTCACTTAGCATTATCTTCTCTAACTCCATCTATTTACCGGCAAATGCCATGATTTTATTCTCTTTTATTGCTGAGTAATAGTCCATAGTGTATACATGCCACTTTTTAAAAATCCATTCATCTATTGAAGGGCATCTAGATTGGTTCCATAGTTTAGCTATTGTGAATTGTGCTGCTATAAACATTGATGTGGCTGTGTTCCTGTAGTATGCTGATTTTTAAGTCCTTTGGATATAGACCAAGGAGAGGGATAGCTGGGTCAAATGGTGGTTCCATTCCCAATTTTCCAAGGAATCTCCATACTGCTTTCCATATTGGCTCACCAATTGCAATCCCACCAGCAGTGTATAAGTATACCTTTCTTCCCACATGCTTGCCAACACTTACTGTTGTTTGTATTCAAAATAGCTGCCACTCTGACTGAAGTGAGATGAAATCTTAGAGTAGTTTTGATTTGCATTTCTCTAATTGGGAGAGATGATGACCATTTTTTCATATATTTGTTGACTGATTCTATATCATCTTCTAAGAAGTGTCTGTTCATATCCTTAGCCCATTTATTGATTGGGTTACTTGTTTTTTTGGTGCTTTCCTTTTTGAGTTCTTTATATACCCTAGAGAGTAGTCCTCTATCTGATGTGTGAGGGGAAAAAATTTACTCCCAAGAGGTAGGCTCTCTATTCACCTCACAGATTGTTTCTTTTGCTGAGAGGAAACTTTTTAGTTTGAATCCATCTCTACCCCATTTACAATAGCCTCAAAAAAAATACTTGGGAATCAACTTAACAAAAGAGGTGAAAGATCTATATAATAAAATGAAAATTGCAGAACCCTAAAGAAAGAAATCAAAGAAGACCTTAGAAGATGGAAAGATCTACCTTGCTCTTGGATAGGCAGAATTAATATTATCAAAATGACCATATTACCAAAAGCACTATACAGATTTAATGCCATTCTGATCCAAATCCCAATGACATTCTTCATAAAAATAGAAAAAGCAATCATGAAATTCATCTGGAATAATAAGAGACCCAGAATAGCTAAAGCAATCCTTAGCAGGAAGAGTGAAGCAGGTGGCATCACTATGCCAGATCTTAAACTATACTACAGAGCAGTAGTAACAAAAACAGCATGGTATTGGCACCAAAACAGACTTGTAGATCAATGGTACAAAATAGAGGACACAGAGACTAACCCACAAAATTACAATCATCTTATATTAGACAAAGGTGTCAAGAACATGCATTGGAGAAAAAGATAGCCTCTTCAACAAATGGTGCTGGGAAAACTAGAAATCCATAAGCAACAAAATGAAATTAAATCCCTACCTTTCACCATGCACAAAATTCAACTCAAAGTGGATCAAGGACCTAGGAATTAAACCAGAGACCCTGCGTCTAACAGAAGAAAAAGTAGGCCCTAACCTCCATCATGTGAAATTAGGCCCCAACTTCCTTAATAAGACTCCTTTGGCTCAAGAATTAAAAATCAAGAATCAAATAAATGAGATGGACTCAAATCTTCTGTTATTTTAAGCCGTCAGTGTGGACTCTTTGCTGCAGCAGTCCTAGGACTCCAGTGTGGGAGAGGCCAGGTCTCACACACTGGCTCTGCAGCAGCGACATGGCAGGACATAATTAAGGCTGTTGTCTGGACCCCTGCAGGAGTCTGTCTGTGGCCAACCGCAGGAGCCCAGACTCTGCCTCTCTTCAGTCTAGTCTGCATGCCTGCAAGAAGCAGTTGGGTGGTCTCTAAAAAAAGAAGTAAATGGCATCCTATTGCCCTCCTACTCTCCGGTTTAAAACCCGCCAATGGCTTGGATGGAAGAAGGCCTGGTATCCTTCCCAGGGATGAAAAGGCAGTGCACAGTAGTCTCTGCCTCTTCTCTAACATCATCTTGTCCACTCCCTGCCCCTCTGTCCCCCTCCCCCAACATCTTCTTTCAAAGACCCCATGATGTCACCCTCAGCCTTAGGGTCCCTGTCCATGCCAGCCCTTCTGCCTGCATTGCCTGAGACCCTAAACCTCTCCACACATTTCCCTGTAGTTCATTCTTTTTTTTTTTTTTTTTTTTTTAAAGAGAGAGTGAGAGAGAGAGAATTTTTTAATATTTATTTTTCAATTTTCGGCGGGCACAACATCTTTGTATGTGGTGCTGAAGATCGAACCCGGGCCGCATGCATGCCAGGCGAGCGCGCTACCGCTTGAGCCACATCCCCAGCCCCCTGTAGTTCATTCTTGCCCATCTTCAGATCTCAGCTCAAACTTTGACTCCTCACAAAAGAACTTCCTGGCCCGTCACAGAGCCCTGGAACTTGTGATCCATGGCACTTAGGTCTGATCTCCGAATAACTTTGCACAATTTCTCACTCTGTCTTGGTCATTAGATTCCAAGTTCTAAGAGGGCAAGTTGTATGGTTGCTCAGCTGGACTGAGCCCGGGCTGCTGTGAATCACTTCCGAGTTCTCCTGCATTGTTTTGTCTGATTTTACACCAGCCCCACGGGGAAGCAGGTCTCAGTTCATCACCCTTACTTCCAGACGTTTCTGTCCCAAGTTTGCACAGCTAGCAAGCTACGTGCTGAAGACAGAGCTCAAATCCACTGCGGCCATTCAGGAATCTTCACTGCCCCAGTAATCAATTAATTCCTAAGTGGAATCTATCAGAGTTTCAACCTCTGAGGCTACTGAGAAATACCTGCTGAGGAGCCCATGTGTGCCACGCTCGGGCAGGGCAGGCCCACAAGAAGATGGAGCGGATGGGATGGAGCAAGTCACAGCCCAGATAAGTCAGCATCACTCCTGGGATGGTCTCTGGCCTGTGGTTGGCGGGTTGCTAATGATGCCAAGGCTGTGGCCAGAGAGGCTGCCCTGGCCACACTGGGGCTGGCTCGGGGGACCTGTAGGTGGTTCTGGGTCTTGTCATGTCTCGGCTTCACTGCATTTTTGGTCGTTAAAGTGTCTTGCTCATCTGCTTCCTGGGATGGATTTATTCCCTTGTAAGTCTTAGACAGTGATTTCTAAGGCACCAATAATTCATTTGGAGAGAGGGGAAGGCCCATAGTAACTGAAAGCCCCTCCCTCTGTCCTGTTGTGACACTCAGGTATTCTAGGCAAAGGAACAATTTTAAAGATGCTGTGGACCCTCATCTTCACTACCCAATGTCAATGGAGTGATTTTTTTCAAGGGTATGTACCTAGCCCTGTGTTATATGCTGCTATAATCATCATCTCAGTTCATTCCCAGAACTCCAGGAGGTGGGTGCTGATCACACTCCTGACTTAGAGGGAACCTGAGACCCAGAAAAGTTCTACAAAAAGCTACATGTAGACATCTGGGAGGTGACAGCCAGGAGTCAGACCAGGTGCTCACAAAGCCGGTGTTGTTAACCATGCCAACTGCTCAACCCCTCAATGCCCCTGGGGGCTGCACTCTGCCTGGCAGATACCAAGTTTCCAATCCTGCAGTCCCAAGCCTCTGGGTTGACCAGGGCTTTCACATTACTTCCTCGAAAAGCTTATAGGCAGGTAAATACAAATAGGAAAATTCAAGAGAGAGATGGGAAAGGAAAGCTAAGATACACTAGGATGAGCGCTGGCTGGTGAGAGGCTCGGCGTAAATGCCTCGTTTACTATGTAGATAGGGAAGCAAACCCGCCCTTCAGCAAAGACATCCTGATCTTGCTGCAAGTCCCAGGAAGAAATTCAGAATAAAGAAGAATTTCAGAGCTCAAAGAAGCCTCAGAGTTCAGCTAGAGGACCTTCTTCATTCTCCTGAGACAGATAACTTAAGCATAACGGGCACTTTTGATGTGGCTTTGGAAAACTGGCCATTTCTTGCACTGTAAAGGTACTTCTGCTAGGGAGGATTCAGTTCAGTTTAACAAGAAAGCATTGACTGGGCCCCTGCTGTGTGCCAGGAGCTATGCTGGGTACATTCTTCTCTGTTGATCTAACATGGTGGTTTTCTAAGCCATTCCAGATCAGGCGCATCAGGTTACCTGGGCCCTTACTAGAAATGCCAGTTCTTAGGCCTCAGCCTGGACCTTCTGAATCAGATAGGCTCACCAACCTGCAGTATAACGAGCCTTCCAAGTGACTCTCATGCTTGATGAGGTTTGAGAGACCCAGAAGTAACAATGCAGAAAGTGGGCACAGAGAAAGAAACTGAGGCCGATGTGATCCCATTAGGATCTCTAAATGATTAAAAGGAGAAACCCTAAATTTCCCGCTAGAATAATGAGAAAACTGAAGTTCTTCAAGGCACCTAAGATATTTGCTGTCCCTCCCCAACCCCAGTAAACCTGAGAGGGGGATGGGTGCTGGCTCGAGGACTGCCTTATGGCTTGGATCTGGAATGTTCCCCAGAGGCTCCTGTGTTGAAGGCTTGGTCCCCAGTGCAGTAATGTTCAGAGGTGAGGCTTTGGAGAAGTGACTGGACAATGAGAGCTTGACCCTCACCCATGGATTAATCCCCTGATGGGTTCAGAGCTTCGTGGACTGCCCGGAGATGGTGGGAACAGTAGGGGAGGAGAGTGGGTTCTTGGGGGTGTGCCCTTGGGGACTATATCTTGTCCCTGACACCTTTCTCACTCCTTCACTCTACTTCCCAGCGGCCATGAGGTGAGCAGCTGTGCTCTGCCGTGCCCTTCCACCATGATGAACTTCCTCTTGCAGGCCCAGAAACAACAGAGCCCTTCGACCATAGACTGAAACCTCGGAAGCTGTGAGTCAAAATAAACCTTTTATCCTTAAGTTATTTTCCCCAGGTATTTTGTCACAGCAATGAAAAACCATCACACCTGTCATCTTCCTCCTGTCTCAGCTCAGCCCTCAGAATCCCAGTGGTCGCCGTCTGGCCTGGCTTCCCCTTCACATCCCTCCTCATGGGTCTTCCCTCACCTTCTCAGAAAAGATCTGAGAAGTGACTGCCCTCTCGACAGGTTCCCTGCAACGGTGCTTACACATAGCCCTAAGAGTCCCCCAGGGCGCTGGTTTTAGATGGCTGCTCAGCAGTCTCAGTATAAATGAGAAAGTGACTTTTGAACTTTATGACTGTGACCCATAAAAAGAAATAGATCTTACACCATGACCTGAGACACTATTCACACACACACATATATATTACTAACTATAAAAGCCCTGGGATGGGCTTTCTATTCGAATTCTCTGCAGTCCTTTTTTGTTAACAGCTGGGCTTGATGATGCTGTAAACTGGTTTCATGACTTTCCTATAACGAGGAAAACCTTGGCCTGGGGCCCCCTTCTGGACCTACAGACCCCAGTGTCTGGCTGGCCCAACAGCTTAGAAGATGCCACTTCTGATTCTGGGACAGGCGGTCCTCTGACATGGCCACCCATGTCATGGGCTTCTTGCAAGACAGCCCAGCACTACTGTTGCGATGATCATTGAGCTTCTCAGATGCACAGACATGCAGGGTGCAGTTCTATAAGCAGGACTGTCACGGCATGGCTGCCTCTGTGGGTCATCATGAGAACTGTTTTCTGTGATCTGAGACTCCTGGAACACCAACAGGTGGAGAAAGCCATTCCCCTCAGACAGCCCATTTCATCCAGCCAGAGACTCCAGAGAACGCACTTCACTTGTCTCCTATCACCCTAAGAGCTGCCAGGAAAACGCGTGTATCAGCTTTTGGCATCTCTGGACCTATTGTCTCAGCTGCTGGAAAACACAGAGGCCACTGCAGATCTAAGGGGATGGGCCTAAAGCCTTTGTCAAAGGCCAACATAACCCCAGTGTCTGGCTGGCCCACTTTTAAATCAGGGGCTTTCAACACTCCAACTCAATACCCCCTTATTTAATAGGGGTACCTGTCTCACATGGTGCCCTTTAATGCCTTAAAACAAAATCCACAAACAATTCAACCTAATACCCCTTTTCAAAAAATTCCATATCATGTCCCCACTGTGATAGGAAGGAAAAACGATAAAATAGTAAGTATTTGCCATTTTGTAAGTATTTACATTTTGCAGTATGTAAGTGTCTACAAGAAGAAAGAGATGTAGCCAAATGCTTGTATAATAGCCCTCCCTGTTCTCGGATGATGCATCCTTGGATTCAACCAACTGTGGATCCCAAGTATTTGAAAAAGTAAAAAATCACATCTACTGAACAGATAACAGACTTTTCTTCTTGTCGTCATTCCCTAACAATAGAGTATAAGAATTATTTATACAGCATTTACACTGAATTAGGTGTCACTAGTAATCTAGAGATGATTTAAAGTACATAGGAGGTGTGTGTAGGTTATATGCAAAAACCACACAAAACTACTACTTGAGCACCTGCAGGTTTGGGATCCACCAGGGATCCTGGAACCAGTCTCCTGAGGTGTGGAGGGAACGGCTGTGCTCGTGACTGCCACATTCTGGAATATGTACTATTTTACCTAAGAGAATGGTCCTGGTGTGCGGGGTTGGCAGCTCAAGTGCCACGAGCAGCACTGCTCTGGAAGATGCAGTTTTAGAAAACTGTGAGCAACATCTGGCAGAATTTCAACCCAAACGAGAACAGTTTTGCCTTGATGTAATGTATTCCTGGACAAGTCAGGGCAGTGGCAAACCTGGGGAGGGAAAGCAAAGATGTAGAGACAATTCCCTTCGTCTGCGTTCACCCTGAAGAGAGTCCCGGGTGTGTCTGTAAGTTGTTTTGGGTGGCAGCTGGAAACAGGGGTAGGAGAAGGGAAGAGGAGGTTGGTGAAGTGCTGAATATTCTAGGGCATTCCAGGAGCAAGGTGCATTTTGGAGGGACATCCAGGACCAGGAAAAAGGAGTCAGCAAGGAAGGCCATGTGCAGAGGGAGGGTGAGAGAGCACATGGCCTGGGGACCTTGGGAGAGCAACAGTGCCTGTTGGGATTGTAAGGGTTGCTATGGATTCTGTTAATGTCAGACCTCTCCTCTCTTCTGGCAGCAGTTCAGTTAAGCTGAAGTCCTCCCAGATACTTTTGTTCACATGGATTCTTTCAGGACACTCTGAGCATCTAGGGTAAAAGCAGAGAAAGGCCCTGATCCAAAGCCAGGGATAAGGAGGAGCTGACTGACCATCACCTGCTGGGTCCCAGGCACGGACCCTACTCCACACAGTGGCCTTCGCCACTGCCTTACAAACTTAACCCTCCTGTCACATGTGGCAACAAACTCACAGTGAGTCCTGCCCAAGGTCACCTAACTCGTGGCAGTGTCTCCTGAGGTCAGGGGCCTTCTGCTCTGATGACTTAGGGTAACGTGTTAAGTTTTTTTTTTTTTTTCTCCCTCTGGCACTTTCCTGGGAATGGATGGTTGGAATGACCACAACCTAAAGACAAACTGTACACCTTCCCCAAACATTTGCTTTGAAACCACAAGCCCCTCTGTTCTCTGGCATCACGTTACAAATTACCCGACTCCTGGCCGCACAGGTATCTGGTCTGAGCACGCCTTTGGTGATTTTAAGAATGAATTACGCTCCTTCCTCAAGCAATCGCATCCGCCAGCCAGCTCTCAGAAATGAAAAGCACTTCATCACACAAATTAACTCCTCTTCCCCACTCCGCGGAAGATGAGTAATCTATTAAAGAAGAGATGCTATCATCTAAACAGGCAGCCTTGTCTGCACTTTTAATTTCAACTAAATGCCTTGGTCCCTTTCCAGTGGGTGGGCAGGGCCATAAATCTGTTTAATAATCAGATGACGAATAAAAACACTCCAGAAAACGCCACTATCAAGTTAATTACCACCTCCCCTGATTTCTGAAAGCGACTCCCCACCAATCAGCTGCAAATGAGAAGAGAAGGAGGGTCCCTGGGTGAAAAGCCCACTCTGCTTTTTCACTGGGTTGGAGTCCGTCCAGGGGAGCAGATTCATGAGCACTTTTAGCTGTGGGCTCTTGGTAGCTGCTCTTAAATTATGTCAGGTTGTCAGGTGTCAGAGAGCAACATGTGTTTCATTTAGGACGCTGGCTTCCGTGCCTATCGTTTAAGGTGTTATTAAAAAAAAGGGGAGGAAAAATCTCCACTTCAGCAACGGTGTTGGCCTGTGAGTTTCATATTTGTTAAAGGGCAAAACTGTCCCCTGGGGAAAAGTTTCCTGCGCAGTTCACAGGAAGAAAAAGCTGAACATATGTCAGAGCTTTAATGGCACCCCTTCCAGCGCCCGTCAACCCTCCCCTTCTCAAAACCCCGCAGCCCAACCCAGCGCTGAGTGTCTGGAAGCTTTCCATCCAGGGCTGCTTCCGCATTGGTTAGTGTCAGAGCAGGACCCGAGGGGCCACCTCTGGCTGCTTACAGAAGCCCCCCCCCCCAGGGATTAATATGGGGTGCTCAGGTCTTCTGGTCTCCAATCCCTTCTCTCTCATTCTGACCACACGGTGGCCATGGCACAGATCTGCTGGTGGCATTTTAGGCCTCTCAACAATGGCCGGAGTCCCCCTTTTTAGATCCGCCTCCAACCTCAACCCTGTGCCTGATCCACTCCTTGCGGATGCTACTCCATGAGTCTCCTTGTCTCTCTCCTTGACTCTTGCATGTCCCACGACTCAGAGCATCCTTCTCTGCTTCTCCTTCTTGGGGAAGCCCATTCCTCCCTCCAGGTTTAGCCTATAGTGCTCCTGAAGCAGCATCCCCACAAGTGATGCTCTCACCTCCGATGAATTTGAGGGCAGCACCTGCTCCATCCATGCTGCATGCTCCTGTTCAGGACATGTGTCCATCGGCCTGACACAGTCTTCAAGAGGGCAAGACCCAGGCGGATTCATTTCCCTCCCAGCACTGACACACTAAAGGTGCTAACAGATGCTTGGTGAATGATTCTGACTTGATATATTTTACTTGGCACTTGCTGCTTTTATTTATTTATTTTTTAGACACATACAAGTGATGAGCTTCCAGAGGACTCATCTGAGGGAAGACATAAAGCATGTTTGTTTGGAGGCCCTGTCATCCAGATATTCACTTCGGAGTCTCCAAACATTGGAGGTAGTGTTGGCAAGCAAGTCCCAGCAGGGTATCCACCCTGACCACTCTTGAAACTGCCACTCAAACATCACTCCCTACTTAACCCAAGAGTACATCTCTGTCCATCACATCCAAGCCAAGGGAGACAACTCTGTTTCACATGTGATCATCAGCAATGGAACACAAGTCGATAATAATAATATGGGGACCAGTAAATGCAAAGGCCATGGGGCAGATCAGGCAGGGTGTAAAGCAGTCACTGATTTTGTTTGTTTTTGTGGTTAGATAGTTAAGTCCATTTCTTGTAGACAGACGCTGGCACAAAATCATATTGAGACATGCCTTGGAGATTCAGACAGCATGCACAGAAAGGAACACCACAACCAGAACGGGTAGTTTCCATTTTCATTTATAAAGTGTTCTAGGTAGTTCAACTTTTTCTTTATAAAATGGAAATGTCTTCATTATCTTTTTGTGATTCCAAAAGTGATGCATTAAAAAAATGTTTTAATCATCATGAGAGAGAGCATAACAGCTGACAAACCACACCAGTCCCTCCCACTGGAGATAGCCACACTTAACAGTTTGCTGTATTTCTTTCTCAATTTCCCAGTACTTTGATGTTTATATATTTCTTTGGAAACTTGTCCCCCATCCCATTTAACAGTATGTTACAGTCATTTTTCTATATCAGTATCTGCACATCTAGCTGGTTCTTCGCCCCCACCCCCCACCATTCCCTCTTTTGATCCTTGGGTTACCCCAAGTAGGGGGAGTGGCCTCATTATGACATGGAGATGAAGCTTTGTGGGGAGGAGCACTTTTACCAAAGCCGACAACTGATTGATTAGCAGACTGGACTCTTCAAGACTCTGTAACTCACGTCTTGTCCCTGTCACCGTGCTGTTCACCTCCAGAAGACAGAACCAGAACTAAAAGATAAAGCCACAGTTCAGATCAATGTAAGAATAGGACTTCATATAAAATCTGTCTGCAGAAGAAACGAGTTGTCTCATGAGAGGGAGCTGCCCATCAGTGGAAGAGGCCAGCCAGAGGTGGAGCTTACTATGTAAGGCACTGAAAAGACCCAAGTGTTGGCTAAATGGTTGGACTGTGTGGCTCAAAGGCCCCTCCAGTAATGGAATTGTGTGATTCGACAGTCCCAACATGATGTGCCTGTCTGTATGACTAGCTCTAAGAGTGTAAAAATCCAGCTAGAGCCGTGCTCCTTTAACCCGATAGCTCCTTCTGAGATGCACTTAGTAATTAGCGTAGAGCGAACGTGGTTTCCTTCCACAAGCTCTAGCCTATTTAATCTAGCCCTATAATTTTCTCTCTACCCCAGCTGTGAGCAACTTGCACTTTTCAATCTCGTATTTGCTTTATGTGTCAAAGACCAGAAGACACATGGAATGCTGCCTCAGAGGGACCTCCATGATTAACACGGGTTGTGAGCTCTGTGCACCCAGACCATGGAGGCCCAGGACACTTGTGGACCTTTAGCTGTGTGTGAGCTGACTGATGCTCACGTGTTCTGAATTGTTCTGTGTTCAAACACACGTGAAAACACACACACACACACACACACACAGAGCCAGTGCTCACTGCTGCTGGAGTGAGGGGGTTACTTTGCATACCACTGGGGTGGCTCAGGAGAACAGAAGGAGCTGCCTGCTGCTGTGCATCAGAAGCTCAACAGGAAACAGGGAACACTGGCCCTGGCACGCTATGGCAGGACGCTCTCGGCCCTGGAGAGGCATTTTGTTCTCCTGTAGCAACACAGATGGCCGTCTGGTCATGGAAACCACAGACAACCAGCATTGCCCAGAAGCCAGGTGGTAAGATCCCAGGCACTCTGGCATGCCCCATGGTACCTACTGCATCTGGGTCTGTCACAGGGCTTGTCTGCCATTAGAGGTGAGCCCATGCCCGTGGGTTACCACTGCTTTCCTCTGGAGGGGTATTTCAAAAATCATCTAGTGCTTATTTTATCAATCATGTGCTTATTTTGGAAATTACTGGAAAATCAATGCAAAAATAAATCAAATATCACCAATTAACCCACCAAGTGGCTTCTTTTAATACTTTCTGATCTGTTGGGGCTTTAATGTTCTTTTAGTGGAAAATCCCTGCATCCCCAGGGGCAGCCTTTCTTGTTCCATACTGTACAGTGCAGCGCCACATCACACTCAGCAAAGCCTCCAGCATTTCTCACTTGGAGCCGATCAAAACTAAGATAACCATGCTCAGGCCCCAGGTTGATTGATAAAGACATTTCTGCTTCGAGAACAGCATGAAGAACTGACACCCACAGAGCGTACTCCCTCTAGACACGGTTCTAGGCATCCTTCAAGTACTATCTACTGTCCACAGTGTCCCTGAAAGGTGCGCCTGTCATCCCCATTTTGAAGATGAGAAAACTGAGGCTTGAGAGTTGAGGGATTCTGCATGCTGCTAGTAAGAGGTAGAGTCCAGGGAATGCATCCAGGGCTGCTGGGCTGCAGAACCAGTGTCCCTCACCGCGGCTTCCTTTGCTGGTGGAAGTGTGTGCAGAGACCAGTTGCACCTCTGCAGAGCCCTCCTGAGCTGAGTTTCAGTGGAATTCAGCAGAGTGGGTATTCTAGACAGAAAGAACCACCTATTCAGAGGCACAGCATCCTAAAGCATCTGGGTACACAGGGAATTAGAGTCCAATGGCACTTCCCTTGTGATAGATCATACTAATGAACAATAAGGAATTTATAATTTATTTCCATTGAAAGAATACACTTCCTGAGAATGTACGAGAATTAAATCAGGATTTTCTAGAAACAAAAATTCAGTGTATGAAGGATTAGGACACCAATGCCCCCAGGGGAGGGGGAACATGTTAAATCTCTAAAACCTGGCAGGAGACAAATTATTGGCTCGACCACCTTCTTTTCACTAAGATGGCATATTTTAATTAAATGAGAAATACATGCATCTATTCTCCTTATAAAAATAAGTAAAGCAATACAAACACGAGGGTAAAGTTTCTCTTGGCCCTGACTCTGGTTCAGTCCTGTCTCATAGGCAACTGCTATTAGCGTTGGTGCCATTTGTAAGCACACATATGCACAATCACACACACACACACAATCACACACACACACCTTGAAAACAGTGTTTGTTGTGCTTGTGTGCAGCGACCCCATCCCAAGCTGTGAGGCAGCTTGTATTTTTCCTTTATGACACACTTAGAGCTCTGCTTATGTCACTCAGTCCCAGTACACTGGCTTGAATAGCTGTATCATATTTCATGTTAATGTCATCCTTTATTCCTTGTCCCTTGCTGATGACTAAATAGTCGTCTCTGACTTGGTACCATTAACAAGCGGTGCTATAGTGAGCACCCTTGGTATACAGAGTGCTTCTCCAGGATGGAAACCCGGAGGTGGAATTCTTAGATTATAGGATGTTACATTAAATTTTGTTTGATATTTCCAAGTTTCCCTTTGAAGTGGCTTTCCTAGTTTTTAGTCCCAACAACAAACAGTTCCTATTTAGAAGCTGAGTATCTTAGGAAGGAAGGTGGTGTAGAGGGAGGAGAGAGGGTGTATTTTATGGGACATGTTCGATGTAATAAAACATTTAGAAAATAATGACTTTGCATAATATAAATTAGATAAAGTGGTGCTGGTCTGACATGATGCACCAAGGGATGGCCCTTTCAAGAAGGGGGCTATGTTCTGCATCCCCCCCCCATCCTCTTAAGAATGTCAGGTGGATGGTGGGGAAAAGATAGGACTTTTTTTTTTTTTTGTACTGAGGGTCACTTGACCACTGAGCCACATCCACTGCCCTATTTTGTATTTTATTTAGAGACAGGGTCTCACTGAGTTGCTTAGTGCCTTTGAACTCACAATCCTCCCGCCTCAGCCTCCCTGGCCACTGGGATTACAGACGTATGCCACTGTGCCCGTCAGGAGATATATATATATATATATATATATTTTAAAAGAAAGTAAGCATTTAAAGAAAGAAGAAGAAGAAGAGAACCCTGTTAGGTTGGGTGAGGCCACTGATCCAGAAGGGGGCCTATAGGCTGACTTCTCTCCTCTCTGGGCCTCTGAGGCCGCCTGTGTTTTGGGAGGTATGTCTGGTCACCGTCAAAGGCATGGAGGTGGGCATGAACTTCCAGGACCAGAGTCTGGACTGCTCCACTGACCTCATAAATCTCTCCCGTGCCCAGCTGGTCCGAGTGAAGAGGGAGGCCCAGGATTTCAGGGGTGAGACGCAGATCCAGAGGTCAAAGTGGCTTCTGTGGACAGAGGGGGTTAGGAAGGTGTGCTTTCCGTAGCATTAATGGAATAGGAAGGAGGAGCCAACCATTCAGAAGAGGGCCTGGCTCTGCTCCAAAGTGTGCACCAATTAAGATGATTACTGGTTTCCTTACAACACAAATACTAATGGCCTGTCACACTCTGGCATATTTTTCTTGGTAACCTTCAACTCCAAGTGATTAATAAGGCTCTTGTGGCGTGGCTCACACAACAGGCAGAAAGCAGGAAAAAACTAATACAAGACTCTGATGAATGCACAGGCAACGAGGCAGAGTCTGTGGAAACGTCTGCACATCGGTGACAGCTGGGGAGAGCCCTGCTGCAACTGGTAGGGGAGGCCTGAGAACTCTGAGGAATTGGGGCTGGCCTCCAAATCCCTTTGCCTCTCTGGACCCCAGTGTCCTGTCTGTAAAATGGGGAGACTAATTCCATCCCTGCCTGTCAGGCAGATGTTTGTAGGGGTGGGGGTGGGGGTGTGTGTGTGGGGGGTGCTTAAGGGAGAAGCAGTTGGGAAGGCTGTCATTGTCAGCACATTGACAAAGAAACGGGAAACAGCAGGAGCCGGAGCCGGGCACAGCCTGTGAGAGCAAGCCTCCAAAATTGGGCAGACTTAGGTGGGATGGCTAGTTTTTCTGCAGACCAGCTCCACCAAGTTACTTAGGTTGCTCTAAGCCTTAGTTTCCTCATCTGGAAAGTGGGCATGATAATGAGAACTCCACATCTTACGGTGTTGGGGTGAAATAAGATGATGTATGCAAAGTGCTCGGCAAACCTAGTGACAGGGATGGACAGAGGATTAATTCTCATGAGTTCATTAATATTTCTATTATTGTTGCTTTAAATCAGGAAGAATGGCATCCGCCTTGGATTCCCCAAGGAGATCCTATCTCCCCAACTGACATTTACTAGGCTCCTCCCCGCAGGCCAAATGCTGCAAATCCCAGCTCCTTCATGTACTCAATGTCAGGATATCCCCCCACCCCATGCCCCACATTTGATTCCCTCTCAGGGTTCCATGAGCGTCATTTAGGGAGAAAAAGGCAAAGACTGTTTTCCATTTGACCTTTTCAGAAATGCGAACTGCTAAGCAGAGGTACCAACACCTCGCTGATGCGTTTTGTTTAAAAGTCAGTAATTAATGAGGATGTGGTCAGAGAGGCTCCACCTGAGCGCTCTGTTTTTCCCCACTTATGTCCAGGGCTTTCCAGGGCAGGGCCTTCTGGATGGGAGAGAGATGGCTTCTCTCCCATCAAGCACTGTGGGTCTCCCGTTAGTCCAGTCCTCTCCTTGGCTCTTAAGGGAAGCAGTCCGTAGGAGAAGCTTTAAAGGGCACAGGTTGGAGGGCCAGCAGTCCTGACAGCAAATTGTGGGTCCACATATTCTCGGGCAGCATGGGGATGTGCAGTACATGGGCCAGAGGGGAAAGCCGTACGCCCTACAGGGCTGGTGATGGGAATGCAGGCCCAGGGGACTGGAGAATAGGAAACTAGGAACTTCCCAACTTCTAAATACTGGCAATTCAATCAGAACTGAAAACATTATTTTGAAGGTCAAATAAGGAAGGGCTGTATCCAGCACCTTGAACGCAACATAAACACTTCAAAGTTTATGACCAAGAGCAAAGGAGGAGTAATTCACCAGAGTTCTCTATGACTAAAGGAGTTTAAGGGATGGAAAAAAAGAAGGCAATAAAAAGCACCTGTAATCCCACCACCCAGACCACTATCAACACTATAATTCACGTAACTTCCGAATGATAATATGTATTTATACACACACACATAGACGTATAAGTCATGTATATGGCTATGGATGTCCCATGTGTTTTTAAATTTACAGGGAATGAGCCTAGATGTAAATACCAGCTGGTAGCCTTCCTTTTCAGGTAGTTGCCCCTGTACTTCGGTCCTCTCTGCACACTGTCATTTTTAGGCACCTCCCTTACACCGAACCCTCCTCCCTATCAAAATGTGCCCATTTGGCCAACACAGGGCTGAGCCATGTTTGCCAGGTTTAAGTGATAAACAGTCTCCTTTAAAAGAAAAAAGTTACTGTGGCCTCTCCCATAAACATACCCAAGGATTACTCAAGAAATACTAACAAAGGTATTGGCATAGAAATGGAGGTTTCTGGTTTTTTTTCATTGTGAATTTTCACCGCAAAGAGAATTTTTATGTTGGTAAAATAGCTTAAGAGAGTAGGAATTGAAGTGAAGATGTGTCAAATTCCTGCCTGCCTCCTTGACCCAGTGCCTCAGCCCCTTTCTCCATGTAGGCCCTGGAAGGACCTCAGAAGCTCAGAAGGATCCAGTTTGTGCTCTGTGCACCCTGAGGCCCTGGAGGAGCACTCAGCTTCTCCCAGATCTCCCTTGTTTCACCTTCGGGGAGAAACCACACTATATGCTTTTCTATGTCAGGTTCTTGGGTAAGATTTCTTCTGGAAAATGTTTTACTATTGAAAAAAGAAAGACTGGAAAACATAGCCATGGGCCATTCTCTGGCCACGACAGATGAGGAGACCATGATCCAGAGTGGGCAGGGCCTTCTGGATTCCAGGAAGCCTGTGGTGGAAAGGCCTGGGGACTCAGCCCCCCTCCCTTAGCCCCAGGCCTTTTCCAGTCCCACAGCCTTTTCCACCCCACCTCCTAAACTCCCAGTGCCCTGCCCACTCTGTCTCCCCCAGATTAGCCTTGATTATCAAGGCTCCCTATGTATTTCCTGTCATGTGCAGATGGAAACGAAAGAGAAAGGGATGTGAGAGTCTCCAAACTGAGTCCTGACTCCATCCTAGAGGGGTGCGCAGCTACAGGGGGCTCCAGCATCCCCAAGAGACGGGGAGCTGCTGCCCTTGGCAGGTCAGTGAGGCAGGCTTCATCTCTAGCCAGAGGAGCCCTTAGGTTTCCACTGGAAGACAAATGCATTCCCCTTCCAAACACCAGACAGAGGCTTTCCAGAAATGAAGGCGCCCTGCGTCCTGGAGCCAGAGGTCTGGAGGTAGCACTGGGCACCCAGTTTGTGAGCTGGAAGTGGGGTGCACTGGCCTGGACCTGTCTTCAAACTTGGCATGTGACCCGAAGCCACTCACTTGTCTTTTCTGGGCCTCAGTTTCCTTGTATCTGAGATGTGGCTCCCTCCATGCAGCAGCCCTCACCAGACTGTAGGGAGAACAAGACAAGGGTCGTGCCTGGCCTTGGTCTCATGTGCTGTGTCACTGACCCTAGGCATTCTGTTGACCTCATCTACAAAATAGGAGTGGGCCACCTTATTAATGCTGGGAGGAGCAGTGAGGGTGTGGGAAATTCTCACTAAAAAAGAAAGTCAGCTGGGCTGAAGATGCAGCTCTGTGGTTCTGTCTAGACCTAGCACGAGTGAGGCCCAGGGCTCCACTGCCAGCATGGCCAAACAAAACAACAACAACACAAAACAAAATAACAACAACAACAAAACACAGGAAAAAAGAAAGTATACCCCCAAACTCACTTCTTTCTTTGACATATAACAGCATCTGCTGCCTCAAAGACGTCATGTTTTGGCAAGTGCCCATGCGGCCAGCAAGCTTTTCAGGCACGTCCTCTCCCACTGTGCCTGGCCCCTTGCCCTTGAGCTGCTCACTCTCCAGCTGGAGAGGCAGATGCCAGGCCAGAGACAGGAAGGTCCAAATGATGAGGGAGAGCTTGCAGCCCAAGCATTCAAGCTCCAGGACTTTCAGGGAAGAGGACAGCAGGGGACGGAGCAGAAGAGCCTTCTCAGAGGTGGGAAGGCCTGACCGCTCCAGGCCCTGAAGGGTGAGGAGGACTGTCAGGAGGCAGAAGAACAGAGGTTCATGACGTGGATTTGAACTGATCAGCACACAAGGCTGGCCACGTACCTGCAGTGACAGGATCACATAGACACACCCAGGGTCATGCACACCTGGGCTGGGGCTTTAGTATCTATAATGCCGACACTTTTTCTCCCACCCAGGAAGGCACAGGGGTACAGCCAATGTGAGTGTCATTACCATAAAGATACACAGACATAAAGCCTGTGCGCCTTCTCTCCTGTCCTCAACCCCCTCCCCAACTGCTCCCACCAGCATCAGTCCCCAGGAGTCACACGAAACATCACGCATTACCATGGGGCATGGGACATACCTGGCGAGTTAGCTTGAATTATCACCAGTGGGAAACAGGAGAGGAGAGAGCCAGTTGAAAAACGTCCTCTCCTCTCTCTTGTCTCTGTGCTACTCCAAGATGCTGCTCCTTCTGGTGAGAAGGGCCCTTGGCGGACCGAGGGCGTGCACTGAGTGCATGAATATGGCATTTACAGTCACCCCCAACCCTCACTCCTGCTGCCTGTTGCTATTTGTCTGGGCAGGGGCTGCAGAGCCTTCAGTTCCCTGTAGGATCCCAGCCCCTCAGGTTGGGGCTTATGTCTTCGAGTTCATCAAGGTATCCCTACGATCTTACTCAAAGCCTGGTATGCAGCTGGGGCTCAGCAGAGATTTCTGGAAGCAGGAAAAAGCACAGACAACCTGGCTCAGTGACCCACCCCCTCCACCCATTGTGCTGAAGAACACAAATTCTTGGCCACAGCCAAGTCCCCGATAAATAATACATTTCAAAGAATATCTGCAGGGTAAGAACCCAACCTCACAGCCCTTGGTCCCTGCCTAGAGCTGCAAACATTCCCTGGGAGGGGGCAGCTATAGAGAACAGGGGAAGAGGGGAGCAGCTAAGGACCCCTGGGTCCAAGAGGCACCTGCAGATGACACAGAGCTGGAGACAGAGGACATTCCAACTTGAGTCAGAGGCCCTGTGAAACTTCTTCCCTGCTGTAGTCATGGGGAGATTAAGGGCAATCAAAGGTTTCTTAAACTAACAGGAGTGAATAAAATTTCCCAAGCAGCCGGGTCAAAGTGCTCCTGTGTTTGGCAGGGTTCGCCTTTCTTAATTTGGCCAATGCCTAGTTTGTACACCCATGCAGTGTGCCACCCAGTGTAGGCTTTGCCTAATTAACACTAGCATTCAGAGGCTGTGTAGCATCACATGCCACTGAACAGGCGTCTGTGTGAACAAACATATAATTGGCATGACTAAAAAAAGGCACGTGACAGGGACGGGACCAAGGCCAGCTCCTTTTTGCCTCCTGACTGAAAGACAAGGCCTTGGGGAAAGTGGTGAGATGTAAAGAAATAGTGGGGGAGCCTGTGGCCTGCCTGTCCCAGGGAAGCTCCCAGCTCCCACCTAGAGCTGCGTGGTCCTGGGCCAACCAACGCCCCCGTCTCGCAGAAGCAGGGTTTCCATGGCACACTTCTGCCTATAGCTATTGGTTTTTGCTATTATAAACAACACCATGTGAATATCCACATATATGTGTGTGTAAATATATCTTCTTGTTTATTTTTTATTGTTTCCTTAGAAATGTTTCTAAGATGGAATTGCTAAATGAAAGGAGTTTTGATACAGACTGCCACTGCCAAACTCGCCTGTCAATTTACACTCCCCCCAGCAGGTGATTGCAATTGACCTTGGAGTGAGGGGCTGTGGACCCAGCCTCCTGCACCTGGGCCCAGGACACCCAAGAACAGGGAAAGTCCTGACCTCTGCACCTACCCCTGGTCCTCCCACTGCCCCTGCCTCCACTCTGTGTGAACTGAATGCCAATGGCTGCTGTCTCTAGAGTCGTGCTGTCTGGTAAAATTTTCTGCAAGTTCCATAAGTGTGTTGTCCCCGTTACAGACGGCTACTGAGCACATGAAGTGATATTTGTTCGACTACCAAACCAAACTTTTACTGAAGTTCGGTTGATTTAAATGGGATAGGTGTATGTGGCTAGTGATTACTATATCGTACAGCACAGATCTCGGAGTTTAGGAGGGACTGTAGCTTATGCTTCTTCTATAATTGATGACCATGGTGGCCAGAGACCTTGCATTATAAGCTTCAGTTCTGATTTCAAATAATCTATTGCCGCTGACCCATAAACACTGACACGTTGGACTTTCTTAAATGTCTATAAATTCGATATTTTAGAATTTGCAACTCCCAGGTGACATTTCCTACCTGGAATCCTTTGTTAGATTATGTGTCCCGTTAGGGATCAGGAAAGGATCTCCCAGCCCAGCAGAGAGGACAGAGGCACAGCTTCCCTCCAGGACTGCAGATGGACCTTCCTGCCCCTGAGCTTCTGCTCCTGTGTTCTTTCAGCCTAGGAAACCTCCTTCGCTAGGCAATGACACCTCCCCCAGGAAGCCTTCCCTGATTATTCCCATTTAGCATCAAAGGCATCATCCTCCAATCACAGGTATTTGACACCACTGAGACCCTATTTATCCCCTGTTTTAGGTCAAATCCCCAAACTTTAACAACTGGATTTATCATTCCAGAGCTTATTTGAAATACCAAATTAGAAAAAAAAAAGAAGGTTCACAGGGAAAGATATACAGAAGGTGATAAGAAATAAACATCATCTAAGAGTCAATATTTAGACAAAAACCACAAATTCCTGTCTTTGGCTTCTGAAATCAGAGCCATTGGTCACTCTGTACAAGGGTGAATACTTCCCAAACTCAAGAGTTCTTAAGGGTGGTGTGTTGTTAATAACTGATGCTCATTGAGACAACTAAAGATATCAAATGACAGCTCTCAGCTCTGGGGAAGAATCGAGGAAGTTCTCCTAGAGTTGTAGGAGTTAAAGTCTGGGGGGAATCTTAGACACCAAAGCACAGAGAGATGATGACATTTACTTAGGATCACAAAGCAGGGCTGGAACCGAAGCTGGTCAGCTCATTTTCATACCAATAGCTGGGAGAGTCACTGGATGGACTTTTGACTCCACAATGCCACTGAACTGATGAGGTATTTATGGAGGACAATGTACCCTCCCCACTCCACTGTGCAAAGGCATTTTCTCTTATCACCGATGACAGACACTGGGAAAGGCTATTTCTTCATAGAGAAACGGAGGTCAAAAGGAAGAAAGAAACAAGGGTTGGCATTTGTGTCTTCATGACTACCGTGGTGTGAACAGCGTGACTTGGGGGTGATATAATATGGGGAAGGTCAAATTGGGGCGATTAATATACAAGCTGGTATTACAAATGGGCCGTGTGAGCAAAGACTGAAATAAAAGTGAAATTCTCCAAACATACAGCTGTCCATCAAGATGTAAATGACAGAAGAGAAACAAGCAACTGACGATACACAGATGATTTCCATGCTCTGTGCATCACTAGCCATTTATTTGGGGCTTGGGTTGTGGAGGAAGAATAATAGGATTGATCTAAGGCGGTTATAAAGCACCACTGATAAATAAATATCTATCTTCCCATTCTATGCAGGAGCAGGTGCTCAGAACAAGGTGGCTCCCACAGACAGCTTTTTAAATGATCCCTTGCAATGCCATTACAGCCTTCCAGCAGATAATAAAGCTTCATTGTCTTGAATAATTTAAGATTTTCCAGTGCCATGAAGGTTGAAGGGAAAGAAAATCACACTCTGCTTTAGAGGGGGAAAAATTCTCAGCAAATCAGCAGTGAGAATTCTGGTAGGAAAATGCCTGTGTTTTCATTCTTTTTCCTAGTAGGTGAATATGTGGTCTGGCTTAACCTGGATCCTGATTTTCAAAGTCAAAGTGCCAAGAATGAATGGCTCTATGATAACAAACAAGGAGAACATAGGCATTCTATCCTCTGAGATGATTTCTACCATCTACATTCAAGTGTGTTGCTCTGAACTCCAAAAAACTTGAGTTTAGACCCTGAGTCACCCCTTGCTATCTCTCTTTTTGGGACTTTCCTAAACCTCAGTCCCATCATATGTAACATCGGATGACAATGCTGATCTCATAGCATTCAGGGAGACTGTGAGTTTGCAGTTCTTAGCACATATTAATAAATGGTGGCATTTATTATTTTTGTTTCATGGTTTTATTATTAACAGTCATATCTTCAGTGTGGAGTCTCCAAGGCATATCTAAAAATGGGAGATGAAGGAAAAAGAAGGGACAGATGACCAGGTGAATTTCCTGTCAAGGAATGCTGTGGCATCAAGGTTGGGGTTACTCTGAGCCAGGCACTGTTCTGAGTGCTCTATGTGCCGTATCTCAATTAACCTGCACAGTTCTCTGCAGAAATAGCCCAAGTTTGTTCATGGAGGTGCATGAGGTTGAGCACTAGCTCCATGTCATCCTGTTATCTGATTAGAGTTTGGGTTCTTAGGACTCAAGGATTCAAAGCCCAAGCAACTTTAGGTTTAAGTCCTACATTTAGTTTTTTTTTTTTAATTTGTATCAAGTGCATTTTCACACTATTATCAAAGCAGCAGCATCTATAGAGGAATTGGTGGTCATAAAATTTGGTTCCAGGTACTGCCCAAGTGGACTCTTGAAGTTAGGCTGGTATAGACACAGCACACGTGGATATGTCCAAAGAACTGACGGTGCTGTTCAGCCCTTCTCAGAGTCTGTACTGCATGTGCTGCGTTTGCAATTAGCTAGGACGTGCAAATGGGGCAGATATTTGACAACACTAGTCAAGAAATGGATTCAAGGATGATCTTTGGCTTATGTTTCCCAGATAGTCATTTTGGAAAACAGAATGGAGGTTCCTAAAAAAATTAAAAACAGAACTACCCAACAATCTAGCAATCTCATTTCTGGTTACATATCCAAAGAGAATAAAATCCCTACCCTGAAGAGATGTCTGCTTCCTGTTCATTGTAGAACTACTTGAAATAGCCAAGTTATGGAAATCTAGATGTCCATTGATAGATGAATGGATAAAGAAAACGTATATGTATATAGACACACACACACACACAGAGGAATATTATTCAGTGTTAAAGAAGAAGGAAATCTTGCCATTTGCAAGAACACAGATGAACCTGGAAGACATTATGCTAATTAAAATAATCCAGATGCTAAAAGACACATACTTTGTGATCTCTTATCTACACGTGAAATTTAAAAAAGCTCAACTCAGTAACAGAGAGCAGAGTGGGAAACCTGAGAGGCCAGAGGGTGGGGAACAGGGAGATGTTTGTTAAAGGGGACAAACCTTCTGTTATAAGCTGAGTAAGTTCTGGAGACCTAATGTACAGCATAATGACCACAGCTAATAACACTGGATTACACACTTGAAATTTTCTAAAAGAACCAATCTTAAGTATTCTCACTACACAGAAAAAGGTGACTATGTGAGGTGACGGTCATGTTAATGAACTTGATTGTGGTACTGTATTCACAGTGTGTATGGAATCATTGTGTTGTACAACTTTAATGTAGTTTTTATTTGTCAACTATATTTGCATAAAGCTAGGTTGGGGAAGGATGAGCTGTGGCTGATATTTAATGCATATTTTCAGTGAAGGAACAGAAAAGGACACGACTAGAGTGTCCACATCTGCTGCTGGTGGCCTTGCCCTTGAGCTCAATGGAGGACCCTGCAGGAACAGCAGAGACCCTAGGGACAGCCTGGACTTTGGGGAGCTGTGTATTGATTTCTGGAGGGGACTGGCAGCTTGTGGGGCTGTGGCTGGCCAGCAACAGGTGCTCCCTGAGTGCAGAGGACACGTATCATTAACCAGCCATATGACCTTAGGCAAATCCCTGATTGCACATTCTCTTCTCTAACGTACATGTTGGGTGCCAGTTCCTGAAAGCAGTGCAGAAATCCCCTGGATTCTGAAGTCCTGCTGCCTGGGAACACTCAAGCTTTCGATCATCAGTGGAATGCCCTGATTTCTCCCGATTTAAAAATAGACTTTGTATGTGGGTAACCTGCAAAAGCTTGAACTTGAGGTTTCACGTATGTAGAACATGCTAAGAGAGAGAATCCGTAGGAGTGTGGAAGAAATAATTTAAAATAAAGGTTGAAATGTGAATAGAGCCAGAGTGACTGTTCTTGAGCTTGCTCAGTTACCACATATTTTAGAAATTTGTTTCCAGTGGAAGGAATTTGGGGGTAAGGATACAAATGGGGTCTTCCAAAACCTGAGGGAGTCATGAGAAGTTTAGGGTGGAAGTAGACCCTGGGTGGACCATGAGAAAAGAGTGGTTTAATTCAATGAGGAAATGCTTTCTTGAGAGCTGTCCTATTGATCATGACACAGCAGGGTAAATAGCACAGGTACACAGAGCCAGCCATCAGGCTTAGTGACATGGCCATCAGCTTTAGTGACGTGGCCTTAAGATGTACCAGCAGCAAACCCAAGCAGATGAGTGTACAGAGCTCAAAGAACCAAGACCTGGGGTGCTTTGATTGGAGTTGTTCTGTTCCCAAGGTGTGACAGTGGTCAGGGGTGGGCTCCTATGAAGGACGTTTGAGGGCAAAAATGCTCACGGGAGAGTTTCACATGTTCCAAGAAAGGCTGGGAATCTGTGTGCTAGAGAGCAGGGCTTTTAAGCCAGGTGCCCAGAGTTTGGAGGAGATGTGATCTGCACCAGAGCAGACTGAACTGGATAACAGAAAAGACAGGAAGCTTCCCACTGAGGATCAGGATGGGCCCCAAGCACATTCTCCCCGCCGCCAAAAATTTATTGCACATTTCAGGAGGAATTTATTTCATGCCTGGTGAATTTAGAATCATGGGCTTGGTTGGGGCCTCATACAGGTGATTATGGTAATTTAGAGAGAAAGTACCAAGCCATTTCTGTCACAAGGCCATTCCAGCTTGAAAATAATAGTGCCTCCTCTTATTTATAGAGTGCTGAATACTTTCCAAAGTGCTTTCCCATCTATTATCTCATTTGATCCTTACAAATGAGGTCAGAGATATAGGTGGTGTCTCTGCTGTGGGGTTCTCAAAAAGAGATGCCCCCTCTCTGGGCTTTAATTCTCTATTGATGAAGGAAGGGACTGTTCTCTTCGCTCTTCTCTCTCTCTCTCTCTCTCTCTCTCTCTCTCTCTCTCTCTCTCTCATCTCTATCTCTCTATATATTTACATATTTATATATTATATATATGTGTGTGTATTTATATATATAAATATTTTTTTAGTCAAATGCTGTTCTAGCTGCTTCCAGTGCTAACACCTAAGACAGACTTTCTCATCTCCAGATTCCAGAACCACCTGTATCTGCACTCCAGACTGCTGGTTATGAAGCAGAGGCCTGGGCTCCATCTATACTGAGAACCTGGGAATCTGCCTGTGACACACACTTCCTGGGTGATTCTTTTTTTTGGGGGGGTGGGTACCAGGGATTGAACTCAGGAGCACTCAACCATTGAGACACATCCCCAGCCCTATTTTGCATTTTATTTAGAGACAGGGACTCACAGAATTGTTTAGTGCTTCACCATTGCTGAGGCTGGCTTTGAACTCACGATCCTCCTATCTCAGCCTCCAGAGCTGCTGGGATTACAGGCATGCACCACTGTGCCAGGCTTCCTGGGTGATTCTTAAACACATCAGTTTAAGACCTCCTGCTCTAGTATTTTTCAAAAATTAGCTCTGAGATATTGTTATATGAAATATACATAGTCCTGACTCTGAAAAAATATAAAATTCTGCTGACTGGGAAGAAAACAGTCTAGTGTTGGTTGAGTCTATCTGATCATCCAGATAATAACAGCCTCTCAAGGATATAATTAGTGCCCTCAAAATTGGAATATGACTGTTTAATAATTTAAGTGAGATCATCAGGATTAATGAATAGTGGTTGAAATTAAATGTGGGACTGTAAATCCACACAGGCCTGTTGCAGTGGAACAATGATTTACAACAAGGCGTTCAGGAAACCAGGGGTCTGGCTGAGGCTGAAGGCACCTTATCTCCTCCTACATGAGCTATGTGTTTTTGCACAAATGATGATGCAGGGTACAGGATCCCAGGGTATCACCATCCACATAGGCCACAAGGCACACACAGTGGCCTGCCGTGCCTGTGACCCGGTGTTCCGGTGTTTTCTTTCTTTCTTTCTTTTTTTTTTTGCAATGCTGGGGATCCAAACCAGACCCTTGCACATGCTCGGCAAGTGCTCTGCCACTCAACTACACCCCCTGCCCTAATCTCACCAAAATAATGTGGCGCATCTGTTAGGAATGCAGATGCTGGGACCCACTGAGTCAGAATTGCTGTTGGTGGGTCCTGGTAACCTTGCAAGCTCCTGCAAGGTCCTGGTCCTGGACAAGCTCCTCAGTCGATGATGATATGCAGAAGAGCCACTGCTTGAATCCATCAGGAGGTGGAGGCTGATGGGTACACACTCCAGGTTAGCACCTCTGAGGTCACTTGTTTTTGGCCACCAAATTAAACGTTCTCAGGGTTTTTTCTTTCTATGGAAACCTGCAGCCTCTTCTATGTCCTTATTGTGCTTTTCAGCTCATTAAAGCAATTTCACTCTCTAGTTTCATCTAATCCCTGTAATGAGACTTTGAGGTGGACGGGGTAGCTCCACGTTCCCGTTAGTAGTAATAAAAAGGAGCACCATTATTAACAGCAGCATCATTAACAATAATCATTCCCTGAATGCTGACCTGGTGCCAGGCCCTGTCACAACACATTATCTCACATAATCCTCACCCAGCACATGAAAGGAAGCCAGCAGCAATGGCTTTTGGGCTGGAAGAAAAGCAACTCTGACTAGTTTGCAAGAGAAGAGAAGGTAGAGCTTTTGGGATGGGGTGGACGAAGTCTGGCCTGAAGCACATCTGGATTCAGGCTGAACCCAGGTGGCATGATGAGAAGCAGGCAAGAGTGAGGATTCAGCAACCTGACTGTGCGCCTCACCTTGCCATGGGGCTGTGGGAGCAGACCTGGTTCTGTGTCCACTACAAAGAAAATGTACTTGGAGCCACCTCTGCTCAGGAAGGAGGGCTGTTTACAGGTCTGAGTTGGAGCTGTCTTATGGCAGGGGGAACGTGTTAACTGGGAGAGGTCAGGCTGTTTCTCCTGTCTGGTTAGAACAGATTTGCTGGCTGTTGGTGGAGCTTCAGGAAGCAGCTGTTAGCCTGAGTTCTCCATGATCAGAGGCTGGAGTGTAGTTATTACTGAGAACATTCTAGACCACATCTGACAGCATCTAGGGGGAAAAAAATATCTGCTCCTGAAAAGACTGGGCAGAAAGCAGAACTTTCTAATTCCACCTGTTTTCACCCTCATTGCAGATTATTAGCAATGACCAACAAATCCCATTCATTAGTGGGCCCAGGAGTGGAGAACCAATAATAGACAATGGGAAGTTATTAGTTATCTTGAAGTTCCTGGTTGCTTACAAATAATATGGGCATCTCAGGAGGTCTGTATTTAAATAAAATTTTATTTGTTTGCAAACAATTAAGTTTAAAAAATCATCCTAAGAGGAATGAGCAGTTTGGACTTTTAGGAGGAACTTAGTGTTCACAAGGATCCCCAGAGGTTAGAAAAAGCAACGCACATCTGTTAATACTTTATGGGAACCAACATCACTAACTCTCCAAGAGGGAGGGATATTACTGTGGCTTTTACACATGCCTATATCTCTGTTCTACATAATACTGCAAAAATTACATTTTCATAAGATTTGTCGATTTGAGGTAGTAAAACATGAGAAAAATACAGAAAAGAGAAATGAAACTTTCAACACCCATGAATGCTAATCGATTTACAGCGCTGCAATTTTCTTCTTGAAAAAAACTTCTGGAACGGGCGATATGTAAATGTGTGGATTTGGCCTCCCTGATCTTCAGAAATGTCAAGCATTGCTTATTTTTGGCCATGAATACTTGCAGCATTTTAGGCCTCCAATGTTAACAGCTCTGAAGGGGCTTCTGGATTCAAGTCAAATCAAAATTGGCCCTGACGTCAGGTTTCTGGAGTCTGTTAAGGTGTGCTTGAATGTTTTAGGGGCTGGAAGTTCTGCAGGGCAAGTGGGGCAGATCCCTGAAGTCCCTCTGTTGGCAATTGGTTCACCTGGAAGCTTCTATGGGTTTGATGTTGGGCTGTAGGTTAGAGCATGTGCCTAGTTTTAAGCCAATGTACTTCAGTAATCTGTTAGAACAGATGCTATAGAGAATTTGGCTAATATTTGTAATTAATGAGACTAGGAAAAATATCTATTAGATATATGGACATGGATCAAATATCATGATTGAATATTTCATATCTTTACCTAAGAGTTTTTGCTATTGTTGTTTTATTTAGGAGAGGGGAGGGAGTTTTCTTATACCCTGGTTTGAACTCTTTTAAATATGAATTTTCCCTTTAGGCAAGTATTAGCTATTTAGAGTCTTCCTGTAAAATTAGAGGTAAGGTGTTGAAGTTGCTTGCAACAGTACGTGGCACGCGACAAGCGCCACACAGGTGCTAGGAAGCATTACTATTATTGCTATTATCGCTTATTTCCCTCTGTGAGGCTGACAAAATCACAACCCCCAGCTCCCCACTTACTGAGCTAAAAGTGAATGACACGGGCTAGCACCTGGGGGCTTGTGCTGGACCAAGGTAGATATTAAGGAACCTTTTACTTTCATTTCAGTCTTAAATCTCATCTTCTTTTAGACCCTGGGTAAATAACAATGCACGTCAGACCTTGGCTGGCGGAAAGGCCCAGGGGCTTTCTGAAGACAGACTGGATGCATGGGGGCAGTTTCACTGCCCTCTCCCTGGGGACCTTATTCCGAGGACCTCCAATGCCATGCTACATTGGGTTTTGCTTCCCCTCATCATGCTTTGAAGGAAACACTAAAACATTGGGAAAGGTTAGACTTTAACCCTCAGAAGAAAATCAGGAGAATATCCACGATTTAGCAGTTTCCCCTGTGCCAAGTTTTTAAAATGTAGCAGGTTTAGCTGCTGCATTAGGAGTGTCACCTTTCTGAAAATATATAACACAGCTATTTTCCACTACAGAAATGATTCTTTCTCAAACATCACAGCTTTTGATGCTTCAGATGCAATCCAAGCTACTTATTTGATTTTTTTGCTCTCACAGTAAATCATTTATACAGTGCTCAATTCACAAAATCCTACCTTTTTAAGAGATGCACAAAATATCCCATAAATTTATCGACTCCAGCATCCTGTGTTCCTGCCAGCTATCCACCAAAAAGTTTATAGATTTCCTTCATTACTAACTAATTGATATTCTGTAAGAGCTTTAATCTTCTTAGCAGTTCTCTCCTTTGGAGTCCGAGGAAGAAGTGTTGCGGATGTCAAAATATTAAAGGAGAAGAGAATGGAGAAGGCCTGTTGATTTTCTTAATGGTAACATGCCCTAGAGATTGATACTTAGGATCAAGATTCTCAATATTACACAACTAATAGCCGGGAAGACCAATCCCTCCTATCGAATGTGGTTATCACCCAGGAGGAGACTATTTTCAGGGAAGGGCATCGTTTTGACACCTACCAACAATCTCTCTGAGCCTCAGTTTTACCATCCATAAGGTAGAACTTCTTCCCTTGCTTTCATGTGTGTGAACAGGGAACCCTGTTTCATGTCAAGGTGGCCTGGGGGTGAGGCTAGGCAGGCTGAAGCACATGGGTCACGGTAGCATGCATGTTGGCAGAAGGTCTGCCCTGCCTGGGCCCTGGCTTCTGGGGGCTAGGCCTGTCCCTTAGTCAGTCAGTTCAGGAGAAGGTGGTAGGAAGAGACCCGGGCTGGGTTCTCTGTACTGTCCTCTGCTACAACACTCCTGATACTCTGGCCTCATTTGTCTTCTGCCTCCATTTTGGTTTTTGACTTGGGGAAGACGAGGTGTGGTAGTCATTTCACAATGCAAAGTGAAATGACTGCAGAAAGTTTAGTGAAGGAAACCAGATACAAAATTATGTCTGATTGTATGTCTATTATATAAGGGTACTAGGGTACTATGAAAAGGGACTGAATTCAGATTCACTCTGTGGAGTATTATCTAGCTATTAAAACCAAATGAGTATAAAAGTACTTTGGATTAGACAAAGAAGAATAAAGGGAAGGGAGGAGGAATGGGAATAGGAAAGAGAGTAGAATAGGACATTACTTTCATATATGTATATATGATTACATGACCAATGTAATTCTATATCACATACAACCAGAAGAATGAGAAGTTATACTCCATATATATATGCTATACCAAACTACATTCTACTGTCATGTATAACTAACAACAACAACAATAAACCAAATGAGTTAGATCTGTTTTCTATTATTGACTTAAAGGACTTCTGTGACACACACACAGGAGTTGTAGAATAATGTGTGAAGTAATGTGTAGAGTATGACCCTATTAAAATTGAGAGAGAGAGAGAGAGAGAGAGAGAGAGAGAGAGAGAGAGAGAGAGAG
>NW_025999869.1:18767515-18911785 GCF_001458135.2 Marmota marmota marmota
GAGAGAGAGAGAGAGAGAGAGAGAGAGAGAGAGAGAGAGAGAGAGAGAGAGGTATGAAGATTAGGAATGAATGAATGTTCTAGAATCAGAATTCATGGTTTTAAATCAAAGCTCTGCCTCTTAGAGCCAAGTACCCATCAGCAACCTAACTTCTCTGTGTCTCAGTTTTATCATCAGTAAAAAATTTGACAGTAAAAATAAAAGAGATCATTGGGACCAGTGGTTTCCACCCTGGCTATGAAACCTTCCATGAGCTGTGATGATGAATGAGCAGATGCTCTAAGCACATAATAGAAGTTCAATAAATGTGAGCTCCTATTATTACAGGGTGTTACAGATTAGCAATTGTGCAGGATGGTCTGGAAGGTATAGACTGTCATCATTAGTTACCTCAGTTGGGATGATACTGTAGGGGAACTAGGAGGGTATGACTAGGAAAACAAAAATGAAAAAAACCCCACAACAACAGGAAATGAAACAAACTTTGCAAGTTACAGAGAGGAGCATAAGAAAAGATGCTTTGTATCATATGTCAGTAGGAAATTAAAATTAAAATAATTAGATACTACTATATATCTATTAGAACAGCAATAATCCCAGATACTGACACTGCCAAATGCTGGATGAGGATGTGGAGCAACTGGAACTTTTGTTCATTGCTGGTAGGGATGCAAAATGGGACAGGCACTTTGGAAGACAGTTTGGTGGTTTCTTATAAAAGTAAACATACTAACATCACAGCTTTTGATGCTTCAAACGCAATCCAAGCTACTGTTACCATTTAATCTGCAGTTACACTCTTGGGCATTTACCTCAGGGAACTGAAAACTTATGTTTACCCAAAAACCTGTACACAAATATTTATAGTAGCTTTGTTAATAATTGCCTCAAATTGGGAGCAATCAAGGTATTCTTCAGTAGGTGAATGGATAAATGTGAGACATCTAGACCATGGAATATTAGTGCTAAAATGAAATGAGCTTTCAAGCCAGGCAAGACACAGATGAAACTTAAGTGTCCATTACCAGTGAAAGAAGCCAATCTGAAAAGCATACATGCTGCACAAATCTTAATACAATCTGGAAAAACAGTAAAACTACAGAGATAGTAAAAAATCCAGGGGTTGCCAGGGATTAGGGGAGGCAAGGCTGAATAGGTGGATCACGAAGGGTTTTTAGGGGAGGGCAATTGTTTTGTATATTATTATGGTGAATACATGCCATTATACATTTGTCTATACCCATAGAATGCATAACACCAAGAGTGAACCCTAATAAAACTATGAACTTTAGGGGTTAATGATGTGTTGATGTAGGTTCATCAATTGTAACATATGTTCCACTCTGGTATGGGGTCTTTGATGCGGGCAGTCTATGTTTTTTTTTTTTTTGGGGGGGTGGTGGTGTTGAGGGGTATATGATAGCTTTTTGTACTTTCAGCTCAGCTTTGCTATAAACCTAAACTGCCTTAAAAATAAATTCCTTTAAAAAATGGGGTGGTGGCATCTAACTATTTAAATATCATAGTAATGGCTCCAGGTGGTGAGGTCATGGGTGGCTTTGTCCGTACTTCCTCTCAGCCTGAATTTGTGTTGTCTCTCTGCTTGGAATATTCTCCCCTTCCCTTTTCCAGGAGTAATATGTATGTCTCCCTTCAGATTCAGCTTAGCCACCTCTTCTCTGGGAAGTCTCCCCCATCACCTCTGCTCCACAGTACCTGGACCCAACCAGGTAGCAGGCATTCCACGGTCTTATAATTGTCCCTTACCTTGTCTCTCTCCCTAGCTGGAGGGAAGCCTTTGAGGGAAGCCTATCTTATGGTTTTATTTTATTTTATTGTTATTATTAGTAGTAGAAGTACCAGGGATTGAGCCCAGGGGCACTCTACCACTGAGCCATATCCCCAGCCTTTTAAACTTTTTTTTTTTTTTTTAGAGACTGGGTTTCGCTAAGTTGCTTAGGGCCTTGCTAAGTTGCTGAGGCTGTCTTTGATCTTGCGATCCTCCTGCTTCAGCCTCCCAAGCTGCTGAGATTACATGCACACCATGCCTGGCTAGGAGCCTATTTTATACCCCAGTATCCCCAGGACCCAGCACAGCATTTGACAAGAGAGTCATTTCATGAATATTGTTGAACATATAAATATGCATTTTTTTGATAAATCAAGACAAATCTGAGCAGTACAAAACTTGAAAAAGGTGAAAGATCCCAACTAATAAAATGGAAGTGGGGGATGGCATTCCAATAGTGGTGCTGGAAGCAAACTAAGGCTGCGGGAGAGGTGGTGAGAAATGAGGCCTAGATGCTTTCTGGGCATTGTCCAGGGCGGGACTGTGAAATGTAAAGCAGGACAGGATGCAATGGGCTTCCATAGTGTGCTCCCATGACCTGTGTGGTGTGACAGTGCAGTCATGGCAAAGAGCCATGACAGGGAAGGGGACCCTGGACCCTGGTTCCTCAGTGAGTGTCCCTACCATGAGAGTTGACAGGCTGGCAATGCTCACTCCAGCACCAATCACTCCTATGACCTCTCAGAAGTCCCACAGACACCCCCTCGAGAACTTCCTGTGGGGAACCTTCCCTGTGTACCTTTCTGTTTGTCTGTGTGTGTGTGGATGGGGACAGAGCCATAGAAAGTGCCATCAAAGAGATCCGTACCACAGCTTCCCACCTCTGAACCTCATCAACCCAGACAGTCCGCACTCACCCAGAAACAACCCTTTCCATGACCACATAGCCCATCTTTCTGGAAAACCAATCCTGTTCAACGGGGCGGGGGGGGGGAAGCAGAAGAATAAAAGGAACAATCAAAAAATCTCTCTTGCTTTTCCTAATAGAAATTGGCCACCTGGGCAAGGTAAACTGGCCTTTGCCCTTCCTGTGTCTCCCACCAGTGCAAAATCACCTGAAAGTCCTCCTAATCCCAAGCAGAGCTTATACATTCGATGAGCTTTTGGAGACCCCTGCTATTTGCAAGCCTGGCCAGGGTGACCTGGTGCCAGAGCTTGCCTCCACTCTGGTCTCTGATGCTGCCTGTGCAAAGCTCTGGATCTTATTTCAAGAATTCATCTGTTCCAATTTTGTCTTCTGCCTAGGTCTCGACCCTCGGCTGAATTGTAATTACTTGCCCTGGGGGTGCTGGGGGAGACTCATTTTGGAGGAAAATGCCTTCCACCTGGCAGCACCAATCTAGCCTGTAGTTAGCATCTATGAATCTCAACTCAGCGCGGCCTTTGCTCACGGGGCCCAGAGAAATCCGTCTTTCATGATGGCCCATATTTGCTGTACTTTAGACAGGCCTCTCCATAATTCTGAAATCGTTTCTCCCAAATCTCATTTTTAAAACAATCACTGCTGAGTAAGTTTTCTTCCAGAGCCGCCTTGAGAATTCCATCTTGGAACAAGAATAATGATCCCTTTTCTGAAAAATGCAGGTCGCAAAATCTGAGCGCTGACGGGCAGGACGGAGGGGTGCGAGGTAGAGGGTTCTCTGCTGAATCCAGGCCTGATTTCTGGAAGAGGGCAGTGGTCAGGGGCCTTGGGTCTCTTCTCATCTATGAAACGGGCCCGTGCTTGTTCTCCTCTCAGAGAGGAGGTGTGTGAATGGCACCACATTGAATTCATATTTTTGTGCTCTGGAGAAACAGAGGCATGGGGAGAATGTCATTTTTAGGACATGCATTTTTTTTTTCCCTCGGGCAAGTTTGATACAGTCTTTTTGGGCGAGGGCTGTGTTGTTATCTTTACAACCAAGCAGGCTGTCAATGAAACTGGGATGTTAGAGGTGCAGACCATTAGAATCCTGGACTGGCTGCAGCCAATAATGAGCTTGTTTTAGCAAGAAGTCAGCTCTTCACTCCAATGGGAAAGTAGTTTATTGAGAAGTGTCCTTGGGAACAGGAAGGAGCAATGCCCTTCTACAGATGGGTCACCTAACCTCTGAGACCAGGTGAGCCAGGGCTGCACTAGGAGCCCAGGGACAAGTTCTTGTCCTTCCTCTGCAACCAGCTAGCTGTGTGCTCTTATTTCTGTCTACTGTTCCAGGCCTCAGGTTTCCCATCTGAAAAATGGGCAGGTTGAGTTCCAATATGTGGCTTTACACATATTTAAGCAGTAGAGCTCCTCCCAGGGAACACTTTTTTCAAACAGCAAATAAGACCAGGCCAGGAGAGGCACCTGGACACACCTGTGCCTGTGAGGTTTGCCACCCCACCACAGCGCTCCCTGAGACACCTGGGATCTCTGCTGCTCTAATGAGCAGAGTCAAGCCATCCGCATAGAGGGTATTGAAACTCTTTTCTAACTGGTTAAGGAGTAGTGCTTGTTTCTAATCTGGAAGATGTCCTGGGGTGCTCAATGGGGTGTTGCTCAGTGCTGGGGTCCATCAGGGTAACCAGTGCTTCAGAAAAACAGCTGAAGCAGAGGGGGCCTGAAGCTTGAAGACGTGGGCGGCACCAGTCACCATAGGAACGGCCACGCTGCAGACGCCTGTCACTGGTGATGGTTTTCTGTGTTGGCTACAGCTGCCATCTTCCTTTTCTTCCCTCGTTTATTCCCTAAGGCACACGTGTTTGTTAGTCATCTACTTCTAGACCACCGACAGTCTGGAGGGACAAGAGGTCCCCCGAGAGCTGCGAGAGCTGCGAGAGCTGCGTCATCATACAGGAGAACCGCCTCCCGAGATGGGAGATGGGCGGGGCTTAACCCAGGATTGTCCAAGGGGCCAGCGTCAAAGTAGCGGAGCAGAGGTGCCCAGGCAGAGGCGCGGCGCATGTGGATCCAGGGCGGGATGGAGCTTGGCCTGATCCGGGAGGAGGCAGCCACCCCCAGTGGAGGCTCAGCAGGGCCCCGAGGGACTGGGCTGTTCACACTGCAGAAAATCAGTGCATCGTTTGAGCCATGATCCCTCGTACCTTCTCCTGTCCACTGCCGGGCACTGAGTGCCTGGCCTGCGGGTGGGGCGCAGACTGGGAGAAGGAAGAGGCTGGGAGAGGAGACTGGAGAAAGGAAAGCAGGAGAGAGGGAGCGCCGGGCAGCCACAGAGCATGGCCGTTGGCGTCCATGGGCACTCAGCGTGTGTGATTCTAGGCACGTGGCAAAACCCCCAGGCTCCTCACCTGAGACTGGGGTCCCAAAGCTTCCCCAGGGTGGTTGTCAAGAATAAGATACAGTATAGGACTGGCACATCCAAATGGTCCCCTAAATGGTGGCTACTATTAGGGTGAAGAGACAGGGGCATGATTTAGTGGAAGGTGGAAGGTGAGCGACAGCCCATTCCTTTAGTGCTTCACAATTTGCAAAACACATTCACCCTCAGGAAGGGGAGACTGTGCCTTATCTCCATGTTTGTGCACTCTTCTCTGGCTCTCCTGCAAACCAGCCACAAATCATCCCAGCAATAGGATCGTAGCAAGCTTAATGTTTATTCTTAATGTTTGCTCTGTGCCAGGCACTTTACATCTCTAACTCATGTAGCAGCCACAGTCTCTAAGAGTAGTCGGCACTACTGCAGTTCACCTTACAGACTAGGAAACAGGAGCACAGAGATGTTAGGTGCCTGGGTTAAGGCTGCAGAGCTAGTAGGTGGGAGGAGCAGGATCTGAGACATAACTATTGCCAGGCCCTGCCCTCTGCTAAAAACTGAGGTGAGGAAGGCACACTCCCATCCAGGGGCTCACTGACAGCACTAGGTGGACACAGTGGATGGTCTAGTTGGGGAGACACATGACAAACCAATGATCTACACAGGTAAGGATTTTAATTCTTCTGTGATGGAGTTAAAAGTCAGGAATGCCATGAGAAAGAGTGTGTGTCAAGAGCCAGGGCAGACTTTACAGCCTGGTAAGTACCGAGCTGTGTGTGTGTGTGACAACAGAGACCCTGGGCTAGGCATGAAATCAAGAGTTGTATTAAAATGGGGCTCAGGCAGGTGAGCTGCCCCTGAAACTGTCAACTGTGATCATGCTCAACCCCCCTGTGCGGCTTATTAGTGCCTCTGTGAGGCATGAGCAGAGGAAGGAGAGTCTCTAGGCTCCATTGCAGCTGTCAAGGCCTTGGTGCAAAGACCAAGCTGGAGCTTGTCAGCTGGAGGGCGGTTTTTTAGGATCTCATCTTTGGTATCACATGTGTCCCCCAAATCCCAAACTGAAAGATATTCCACAGGGAGTATCACAACCAAGAGGCTCTGCATGTGTTTAAGTTATGTGCTTGGGGCCAGACTGACATGGCTCCATCGCCAAGTTACCTTCTAAGATCGATGTGACCAAGTTTAAGTCACTTATCCTCCCTGGGTCTATTTTCTGTAAAGTGGCAGAGCAAGGGCTACAGGGGACTTGACTTAACATCTCTGTCCCACTTCTCCCTCCCCTACCTCTACTGCAGAGACCAAAACACAAAACACCCATGTTCTCAGTCACCCACGCAGATGGAGACGACCAGATGTCAGGGTTCTGGCCAAAAGTCTTTGGGGAGACTTTCCTGAATAAGAAGACAAAACGTGTATCCTTTGTCCTTTCTCCTTCTCCTGCCTGAAAGGCAGAGCTTTCAGAGGTTCAGCAGCCCATTTTGTGACCATGAGAATGAGGAAGCAAGAAGAGAGAAAAGGCCTGGTTCTTTTAGAACAGGCTCAAACAGCCAGTTGAAGGGTCCTGAATCTCTTAGTATGAGAAAGAGATAGGAAAGTGAATGGATCTTTCACTTGTTTGAGCTATTGTTAATCAAAGTTTTGTTCTTTGCAGTTTTGTGCATTTCTAAACTGATATTAAGGGGATAAAGATAGGATCCATTTGATAGGTCATTATGAGGACTAAATGAGATAATTTGTGTACGGTGCAAAGTCCTGGCAGGGATGTAGTAATGTAGTAAGCATTCAGAAGTAGTTGCGCATACGCTAGAGAAGGGAAACTGTGCCAGCCCTTTTGTGAGTCACTGGGGGGAGTGTGGGAAGCCGAGGCTGGGGGAGGCAGGTCCTACCTCGGTCACTGAAGTCATCAACCAGCACGATCTCTGCCACCAGCTCCGGGGGTGAGCGGTTCAGCACGCTGTGGACGGTGCGGAGGAGAGAGGACCAGCCCTCGTTGTGGAAGGGGATGATGATGCTGGTGTTGGGGAGCCTCTCCAGGTAGCGTTTGCTGTTGCAGCTGGAAGGAGACACAGGAGAGGCAAAGGACTGGGTCAGCTCTCATCTTGCCAAGAGAACTCAGGCCTGGGCTTGGGCTTCTGCAAACCCTGCTGCCTCTCCAGCTGTCAGTGAATGAGCACCAACTGGGAAGACTGCGGCCACCATGGAACCCTCTTCAGCTTAGATCCAAAGTCCTGCCACCACTCCCGGCCCACACAGCATAGGGATGTGGATCACAGACCCCCTGGCCTTGTGTGAGTGTTGATTCCCTGTGGAGGTAAGTCCTCAGTAATGCCCTGGTCCCTTTCCCTACCTCGGTTGTTGTGATTTATAACAACAAGTATGTACGTTTTGGTTTGTGTTCCTGGTTACTGGCACAGAGCTTCTAAAACCCTTGCAATGTCCTGAGCAATAGAGGTGATAGGAGAATCTTCCTTCAATATTTGTTTTTTGACCCCGGTTCCTGACGCAGAGTTCCTAACTCCCTTGGAATTTCCTGGGTCATGGGGGCAGCTTTTGATCTAATGAGGCAACTCTTAATGGGCTCCAGGAGGGGGCTAGTCACTAGAATGATCACACCGTTGTTGGGAGCAGTGACTAAATTGTGATTCTTGAGCTGTCCTGCAAACAGAGGCAATGCCTCTCCTTACAACTTTCAGTGTGAAGGTGATTAAAGATAGCCCAGTTGCTATAGTGACGCCCTGTTCAATAGGAGGTTCTGTGCCAGCCAAGTTCTTGACCTTGAGGTTTAGACACCAGCTGCCCAGGGTTGGAAAGTTATGATAGTCATTATTGGGCTGCTCATACCTATGACCTTGGTTCCTTTAATGATAAAATCTATATAATAAATGTGCTAAGCTTGTTCTGGGTCACTATCTCCTATTAGGGTTTAGTGATCCAACAGGCCCCATCTTTTCCTCTCATTGTGTGTCTGTTTGTCATTTCTAATCCCCCATTGCCCCTCATCCAGTTTCCTGAATTAACCGCCGTGCAGGTAATGGCACACCAAGATTGGAAGCTTAGAACTTTGGGCCCCACCTCCCCATTCTCAATGAAGGGGAGAGGAGCAGGCAACTGAGTTAATAATCTATTAAGCCTGGTAATGAATTCCCCATAAAATCCTGAACCAAGGGATTTGGAGGACCTCTGGGTTGGGGAACACATGGAGGTGCTGAGAAGGAGGTGTGCCCAGAGATGGTGTGGAAGTTCCAGGCTCCATCCTCGAGAACTTGCCGGGACAGCTCTTCACCTGGATGTTCATTTGTACTCTTTGTAATATCCTTTATAATAAGAAAAAGCTGGAAGAGCATTTCCCTTAGTTCTGTGAGTATTTCTAATAAATAATTAACCCCAAGGAGAGGGTCATGGGAACCTATAATGTAAAACTGGTTGAGGCCTGGATGTGCAGCTGGCACGAGAAGTGAGGCCAGTCACAGACTAAGCCCTGGCCTGAGGGATCTGACTAACTCAGACAGACAGTGTCAGAACTGATTTGAATCATGGGACACTCAACTGGTGTCAGAGAATTGCTTATTGCTGGGTGGGGTGGGGGGAGAAGCCCACATATTTGGTCACAGAAGTATCCTGTATTGAGTCTGTTAAGTAGTAGAGGAAAAAAAATTGTTTTTATCTTATCTTACATACAACCAATTTTGAGGAGAAATGATTCATCCATGCTCTTGGAAGAATAAACTGGGCTTCACTGGCTCAGCCCCCTCCTGGTATCTGCTCTCCACCAGCCACAAGGAAAGCTTGGAGGGGGAAGGCCCTGCCCCCTGGGGGCATTCAAAATCACTAAAACGCCCAAAGGAATTAACATCTTTCCTTAATAACATATCTAGCTGGTGTTAAAATTTCCTTGGTCTTATGTCTTTTTTACAATTGGTTTGTTTAAATTGAACCAAAAGAAAGTCTGTATATTGCATTTAGCTGATGTGTCTGCTAACTCTCTTTTATATAAGTTGCCTCCTTTTCCCTTAAAAGTTGTTTAAGAAACACTATATATCTCCTGAAGTCTCTATTCTGCTGCTTGTATCTCTGTAGTGTTTAAAAATATGTTCTTCTGTCTTCCTTCTGTAAACTGAGAGTTAGATCTAGAGGCTTGAGATAATTTGATAAGATATTCTGGTAACTTCTTCAAAGCAAGTGGTGCATCCATTATAAATTCCTTGGGGGTATTCTATGTACATATATAGACATATGCATACACATAATTTTATTAATTTTATATATATATATATATATATATATATATATATATATATAAAATTAATAAAATGACATTTATAAATAGTGTTTCACTTCTTTTCCAATCTAGACAGCTTTTATTTATTTTTTTCTTGTTTAATTGTCTTGGTTAGAGACTCCAGCACAATGTTAATAGAAATAGTGAGAGCAGACATCTTGCTCCAGATCCGATGGGGAAAATCTTTCAGTCTTCAACCATTAAGTATAATGTTTGTGTGGGCTTTCCATACATGCCCTTTGTTAGGTTGAGGAAGTGCCTTTACATTCCTAGTTTTTTGAGTATTTTTATTCTGAAAAAGCGTTGCATTTTGTCAAATGCTTTTTATTGGCATCTACTGAGATGATAATGTGGATTTTATCCTTATTCATATGGTTTATTGCATTGATTAAGTTCCATATGTGGAACCAACCTTGCATTCCTGGGACACCTTATTGGCCATGGCATATAATCCTTGCTGAATCTGGTTTTATTGTAATTTGTTGAGGATTTTTGTACCTATATTAATTAGGGATCTTGGTCTATAGTTTCCCTGTGATGTCTTTTTTCTGGTTTTATATATTATATTCCTTTTGCTAAAAATTTAGATTGTTAACATTAATATAACTTATTGACTTTTTTGTACAACATACAATAGTTTCAGGAAAACAATACCAATATTATTGGTGACAATATTATTACAGATTTTTTTTTTTGTCTGTAAGGTATATTTCATTAGGAATATTCAGTCAAATTTTGTGTTTTGTTTTGTTTGGTACTGAGGATTGAACCCCGGGCTCTGCAAATGCTAGGCAAGCACACTACCACTGAGCTATAGCCCCACCTCCATATTTCATATTTTGAAGCTACTTAAATAATTCCTCTCTGCATGGTTCTTTTTCAATACACAGTTGGGTTCATTTATTTCATTTAGCTTTTTGTTTTTAGGGATTCCTTTTTGCTTTTAAATTTTGGCCTAATCTTGTTTTTGTAATTATGAAAAGCATTTACATGGTTCCAAAATCATATATAAAAAAAAGATAATACAAAGCTTTTGGGCTTTGATCCCAATCTCCTCTACCTTGTTTGGCTCTTCCTTCCTGGGTCCCATTTTACTTTGTGGTTATAAGCAGCTACCTGTGTAAATTCCCTTGTTATTCCCTTGATTTTCTTTTGAGTGCATGGTCACATGCCACAATATTTAGCTTGTCATCTTCATTTAGTATTATATCACGGAAATCACGCCTTGAGGGCTGCAGGGGTTTTGTTTGTTTGTTTTGTTTTGTTTTTTAAAGAAGTGGGTAAGTTAAATTCAGAGAACAATAAGCAAGTTCATTTGGTTATACCAAGATCATTTTACAGAGAGAAAGCTTAATTATTTACTTCATAATAATTTTTATTATTTAGCTTTAGGAGGGAAGAGGGATGGAAGGAGGAAAGCTACTGAGCTTCTAAACAGTGCTTCTCAGGTTCTACCTGGACCAGCAGCCTCAGCATCACCTGGGAGCTTGTGAGAAGCATTGTCTGGCCACCCCACCCCACGAATGGGTGGAGCCCAGCAACTTGCATTTTAACAAGCGATCTCAATTCACTGTCCTAAAATATTCACATTTAGGACTGGTAGAATGGGTTCCCTGGGAACAGCTCCAAGGAGAAGAATTGTGTGTAGACGGTTTCTTGGGGAGGACTCTGGGGAGATACCCCTGTAAGGAAGCGAGAGAGAGGCAGGTGAGGGAGGAAGAAGGAAAGGTCACATTTGAGCCCCAGTACATTTCACCAGGGGCGCTGGAGTCTGGAACATTCCCAAGTTGTCTAGATTGAGATTAGGGCCTAGCCTTTCTCTCCAAGCATGAACTAGGCATTGAGAGGGAGTGAAACCTTAAGCAAATCTGCTCCTTGTGGTCAAGGGCAATGCCCAGTGGGAAGGAGGACCCTGAGTTGCCCCCTGCCCACATTCTCGACAGCCTGGGGATGGGCACATCAGCTGAAGAGGGACTCTAGGGAGAATAATGTCCATTCACTATAAAAATGACAGAAAATTCCCAGGAAGGCACTATACCCTCCCCACTTCAACAAACATGTAGCCTACGCCTGTTATCCCAGCAGGTTGGGAGGCTGAGGCAGGAGGATCGCAAGTTCAAAGTCAGCCTCAGCAACTCAGCAAGGCTCTAAGCAACTCAGTGAGACCCTATCCCAAAATAAAAAATAGAAAGGCCTGGGGATGTGGCTCAGTGGTTGAGGGCCCCTGGGTTCAATGCCCAGTGCCCAAACCAAAAACAAACAAACAAACAAACAAAAGATGAAACCTGCAACACAGAGAGGTCGTGGAAACTTACCTAAGGTCATACAAACAGAAACAGGTAGGATCTGATGCTGGGTGTCTATCCTAGAGCCTGTGCTCCCAGCCACCGTGCTGACACCCATGACCCCAGAGCCCAGAGAGCAGGCAAGGTGGGGTTCACCATCCCATTTGGCAGAAGGCAGAGACCCAAGGCGGGGGGGGNAATACTGAAGGGGAAAACTGGTCAGGGTCCCTGGTCTTCTTTCAACTCTCTCTCTGCTAGAGGCCCCGAGGGAAGGGAAGCACACCTCCCTGGAGGTCACCCTTCCAGCTCTGGCAGGAAGGAGCCCTGGGGTCTGGCAGGGAGCTCATCTGTACCTGTGTGAACTGGACCCCAACACTAACAGCCCAGAACCATGGGTGAGCAGTCACTCTTCCCTTTGGGGGCTCCCCGACTTCTTTCATGTCTCCTCCCGCTCTTCCATCTTGCTGGATGGTTCTTATCCAGCCCCCAGGAAGCCCTCCCTGGTTCCTGGTTCCTTTCCCCTCCTCTCTAATCCCTTTGATCATGTCAGCCAGACTTCTCTGGGAACCTTCTGCTTCATTATGTCGGCTTTTACAAATAAATGAAAGCACCTCTTCTTAAAAGTCCCTTTCCCTTTACTTGGCTGAGTCCTCTGTGGCCGAGAAAGACAGGCACTATCTAGCTTTCTATAAAAGCTCCTGCCTTCCAACCAATTTCACAGGAGGTCTGCTTGACTGAAGCAGGTTGGGGGGAGGGGAAGCTGCAATCAGTGGCCGGGAGTCCACCTGTGAGGCACAATAACGTTGCTCTTTCCAACAGAGAGCCCTGGCTCTGTCCAACCCCAGGGCCCCACGGACTGCCAGGAGATAGGGGAACACCAGTCACATTAAGGGAGGTAAATAAAGCCACAATGGACTAAGTTCACTTCTAATTTAATTCAATCATGGAATTAAAGATTACTCAGAACTCAAATAAAAGGCTCAGCTTGGATCACAGCCCTAAACCTGTTCCCCCTCTCTCTGTGTATCTTTATAATCTACTGTTTCTTTCCCTCTCCTATCCATCCAATCATTCAGTCACTAAATAAACACAAAATTGCAACTCGACTTTTGCCATGAGCACTACTCATTAGTTTGGTCCCAGCTTAGTAGAAGCCCTTTGCTTAAATAAAAATTTGCAGCACACTCTCAAATCCTTCTCTTCAGAATCCAGCAGAGTCTGGCTCGGCACATCTGCCCACAGGCCACCTTCCTGGTAGAGCCCAGGCAAAGCCTGGTTTCTCATTCTCTTATTAGTTCTCAGAGGGCAGCAGATGGGGGACCGGGGGATGACATGGGGGAAGATAGAGGCCATCACCCACCCCAGATTCGCCTCATCTTGCCAGCTCCATGGAATACTTGTCTGTACCTTGTGAATTGAGATCCTAACACTGAGAGAGTATGCCCAGGGCTTTTGTGTATGATAAACAAGATGAAGTTCTTCGCCCAGATGCCTTGGGAAGTAGCCACAGTGCAGGTGGTCTCCAGGAGGGGGACTTGGACACTGCTCCTATTGCAAAGGGCTGGGGATGGCTACCATAGTGACCAGGCAAGGACCATTCTCGCCTCCCCAAGCCTGATGGTTTGTAGAGCATGCTTCCTTTTCTCTAACTAGGCAATACAAACTCCATTTTCCGGATGAAGAAAATGGAGCCCAATTCAGATATCAAATCCCAATTGTGTTTATTTAAAATAATATTTGCATTTTTGTGGTTTCTAGGTGACAAACTGTTCAGCACAAAATCTGGAAGACATAGAAAGGTTCAAAGGAAAATGGATAACAACAGCAAATACATATGGTTCCCAACTTCTGATGGTTTCGCTTAACAATTTTTTGACTTTACGATGGTAAAAAGTGATGTGAGTCCAGTGGAAACTTTCCTTCCCATTTTGAATTTGGATTGTGTCCTGGGCGAGTGACAAAGTTCTATGCCCTCCTGTGATGCTGGGCAGCAATGGTGATCCCCAGTTCCCAGTTGGCCATGTGGTCTCCAGGAAGAATCACCAATGCTGTGCAGTGTACTGTGCTGCTAAGCTATGATTTCGGTGGGGAAGGTGCATCACATCCATTTAAAAAAAATTATTTATTTTAATTAGGTATATATGACAGCAGAATGCATTTTAATGCATTGTACACAATTGCAGCATAACTTTTCATTGCTCTGGTTGTACACCATGTAGCATTGTGCCATATGGGCAGTCACACATGTACCTAGGGTAATAATGTCCACCTCATTCCACTCATACCCCCATGTCCCCTCCTCACCCTCCCCTTTGCCCAATCACAGTTCCTCCATTCCCCTGGTGGGGGGGGCCCCAATTATGGACCAGCATCCACTTATCAGGAACATTCGGCCTTTGTTTTTTTTTTTTTTTGAGCTTCCTTTTCTCTAACTAGGTAGTACAAACCCCATTTTATTTTGCGTAGCATGATATTCTCCAACTCCATCCATTTACCTGCAAATGCCATAATTTTATTTTCTTTTAATGCTGATTAATAATATTCTATTGTGTATATATACCAGTTTCTTTATTCATTCATCTATTGAAGGGCATCTAGGTTGCTTGACAGTTTAGCTATTGTGAATTCAGCTGCTATAAACATGGATGTGGCTGCATTACTATAGTATGCTGATTTTAAGTCCTTTGCTTATAGACTGAGGAGTGGGATAGGTGGGTCAAATGGTGGTTCCTTTCCAAGTTTTCTAAGGAATCTCCATACTGGTTTCCAGAGTGATTGCACCAATTTGCAGTCCCACCAGCAATGTATGAGTGTGCCTTTCCCCCCCAAAATCCTCTCCAACATTTATTGTTGTTTGTATTCTTGATAACTGCCATTCTGAGATGAAATCTTAGAGTAGTTTTGATTTGCACTTCTCTAATTACTAGAGATGTTGAACATTTTTTCATATATTTGTTGATTGATTGTATATCCTCTTCTGAGAAGTGTCTGTTCAGGTCCTTGGCCTATTTATTGATTGGGTTATTTATTTTTTTAGTGCTTAGCTTTTTGAGTTCTTTATATACCCTAGAGATTAGTGCTCTATCTGATGTGTGAGGGGTAAAAATTTGTTCCCAAAATGTAGGCTCTCTCTTTACCTCATTGATTGATGAAGATTTGGGCCTACTTTTTTCTCTATTAGGCGCAGGTCTCTGGTTTAATTCCTAGGTCCTTGGTTTACTTTGAGTTTTGTGCATGGTCAGAGAGAGGGGTTTAGTTTCATTTTGCTGCATATGGATTTCCAGTTTTCCCAGCACCATTTGTTGAAGAGGCTATCTTTTCTCCAATGTATGTTCATGGTGTCTCTGTCTAGCATGAGATAACTGTATTTATGTGGGTTTGTCTCTGTGTCCTCTATTCTGTATCATGGGTCTACATGCTTATTTTGGTGCCAATACCATGCTGTTTTTGTTACTATAGTTCTGTAGTATAGTTTAAGTTCTGCTATGATATTTTCCATTTACTCTGGACTTACTGGGCTGTTGTGTGTGGAGGAACGCCTATGCTCTAGGGCTGACCTCTGCTCAACATCTGGGGCACATGTCTGTTTCCTTATCTGCACAGACGTCTTCATTTCCTCAGTGTGGCACACAGCACATGGACTCCTGTGTGCTCCCTCTGCTCTGCCCATCCGGAAATCTTTGTGGCCTTCCAGATGCAGCATGGCTTCCTGGGAAGCCTGGAGAACTGCTGGGGGTGGAGGCAGGCACAGCAATGCCACTGAGGTCCCCACAGAGGGTGGAAGTGGTGACCTGTGAAATTTCCAGCACATGCCCAACATCCATTTGCAGTCCCCTCCCCAACTAGGCTAGGCTCAATATTTCTTTCTTTTTTGTACCAGGTATTAAACCCAGGGGCGCTTAATCACTGAGCCACATCCCCAGCCCTTTTTGTATTTTATTCACAGACAGGATCTTGCTGAGTTGCTTAGGGCCTCACTAGGTTGCTGAGGCTGGCTTTGAACTTGCGACCCTCCTGCCTCAGCCTCCTGAGCCACTGGAATTATAGATGTGCACCACTGTGCCGGGCCAGGCTCAATGTTTCTGACCCCCAGTGGCATTATAAAAGAAGAGACAGAGTTCAGAGTCTAACAACTAAGATTTGCATGAAAAACATTTCACCCCCGGCAGGAGCCTGTCCACTAGCCTTTGCTTCATTCTGACCAGATCTCAACCTCGATTGGGTAAAGTTCGGTCAGGAGAGCAGAGCGTGGGGACAGGAGGCTCAGTGGGGGATGCTTGCTGAGTTACTGTCTGCAACAGTGAGAAGAAACAAAGCTAATGTCCATCAGAAGGGGAAATTGTGAAAAGGATGAACAATTTAAACTATTAAATACTAATGCAATTAAAAATAAAGTAGATGATAACGATGACAATAAAAACATTGGTAGAGGATTTCTAATAAGCCAGGCAGTGTCATAGGCACTTAAATATGCACTAAGTCATTTGTGCTCACAATAGTCTTAAGAGGGATGGACTATTATGATCTCACTACAACGAGGAACAAACAAGGCACAGAGAAGTCATGAAACTTGCCTATGGTCAAACAGCTGGTAAGGGATGGAGTCCAGATTTAAGTCCATCCATCCCTAACACATTCCAATATTTTCACAGGAACAATTTGTCAGTGCTGTTAATTTATAAGCAAAAACAAGAGTGAATGGTTAAAACCTCAAATCCAAGGAAACCGAGAAAGAGTATGAAATCCCAGCTTCCAGCTTTTGCTCTGCCATTATCACAAGCCAGTCTTCTTGCTGGATCAGTGTCCTCTCATGTCACTAAGGGAGCTGGACTGATGCAGTGGGCCCGGCTTGGGTGCCTGCTCTGCTATCCTTTCCTTTCTTTTGGTGACAGCATCCTGATTTTCCTTGGGGACTCTCCTGTCCCTCAGTTGGACCTGGGTTTGGGTGAAGCCAACTCCTCCCTCACCTTAGGGCTGGGCAAGGGAGCCTGGCTCAGTCAAGGCACAGCAACACCCCTCTTTATCCACGGTGACTGGTTCAGGGGTGGGAACTTGTAAATCAGAATAAAACTTTGCTGGGAGGACTGGGAGAGAAGTTAGCTCTATTCTGGTGAAACTGAACCTGGGAGGGTATAAATCTGGCCTGCCTGCAGCTATGATTGTTCTCTGCCTCTGAATGAAGTTAACAGACCAAAAACCTTAGCCAAGAGCTGGAGAGATGCCTACTGGCATCCATGGGAACCTGGATCCAGCTGTGCCTGAAGCCAAAGTCTGCCCCTGGCTTTTTCATTATGTGAACCAATACATTTCTTTTCTTAAATCAGTTTGAGTTAGATTTCTGTCACTTGTAGCTAAAAGAGTCCTGTTGATATAACTGGACAATCCTGAAACCCTGTCAGTTGAATCAATTTCTTTTGGATCTAGTGATGGCTTCTGAAGGACAAGGAGACAAAAAATGTCCCCAAGGGACACCTCTGATCCGAAGGGGTGGCTTCTCTCTTCTGCCATAGGAGAACTTTGCTGGCTCACTGATGAGGAGAAAGTGACCTGGACAGAAGGTCCTGGAGGCCGCAGGAGGACTGGGAGATAACTGAGCTCCATTGTGAGTGAGTTCCCCAATTTAATATTCCTTAAGGATTCTGAGCTCTTGGGAAACAAAGACGAATCTAATACACTAGCCCTGAACATACACCTCAGGGCTTAATGCTGGCTATAAAAGAAGTCAAAATACAAAGGAAGCATTTCAAAAATAATCTCTCTGAGTCAACCCTGAGACAGGATGATCAATCATCTTTAAAGGAACCATAACACTCATCCAGTTCCTCAGCACGCGGCACCATCTATGCAAGTTGGCTGAACAACCTTGACACTCATGTGCCTAAGGGAGCAGGATGTGGGGACGGTGACCCCAGAGGAATGTCACCAATGCCAGGTGAGACGGCCCATCTAAACTGTCACATGGAGAGAGGAGTGGCTGTCTCTGGCCAGTGAGGTGGCGAGAACTCAGCAGAGAAGGCTCCTGACTCCATTTCCCTTTGAATCGGGGCTGGCCACCCCAAGAGAGGGCCCAGGGCTTCAGAAAGGCTTCAGCCAACGCTCTGCTCTTCTGGACTCGAATCACAGTCTTGACGCCTGGGCCTGAGCCCACACCCGGCTCTGACAGCCCATTCCTCACTCTCTCAGTCATTCCTGCTTTCAAGAAACGCACCTCCCACGGGATGCCCTGAGCTGAGCCCTGGGATTACAACATGAGGACCATGCTGCTGTCCCTGTCCCTCAGGAGGAGTCCAGTGGGGGAGGGGAGGAGGCAGACAAATAATATAAAGCTAATAAATTATTAGTGTTCTGCTGCCTGCCTGCATATAGCTGTGATGTGAGACAGAATGAAACAGCCTGGAGATGAGCCTGGGGGGAGGGGGCACCCCCTCACGCCCAGCCCTGCCAGCAGCGAGCAGGCCTCCGGTGGCTGCTGGGTGGAACTGGAGCGGGAAGGGGCCTGGGCAGTGATCTTGCTTTCCAGGTAAGGAGGGGGGCTCAGAGGAGATGATGTGACCAGAACACCTGGCCAGCTGGTGTCAGCCAGGGGTGTGGCCGGCTCCTCCTTTAGTCACAACACAAAGAGAAAACCCTTTGGAGACCCCGGATGTAAACAACAAATCTAAATCAGACAGTTTCAAGGAACTGGCATCTGTCACCATGTTCTGAGGGCTGCCTGTCTTCTAGGTCTGGGAGGGGCTGAGCCATGCAGCCTAGAACAGTGGGTTCTGCAGGGGGTGTTGATGAATTCAGCAACTGAAAACCCCCTGGGAGAAATGGGGGGCCCTAAGAATGCTTGTGGATGTCCATTCCATGCTCATTTGCATTCATTCATTCTGTGCTCATTCCCATTTATCAGAAACAGTTTGGTATGGCTGGTGCCAAAGAGATCGCTTATTAACCACACAACCTTGGGCAGATTACCAACCTCTGCAAGCCTCAGTTTCCTCCTTTATAAAGGAGATTTGCATGTGTGGGCTGAAAGGTGACTGGGAAGGGATATGGTGGGGCATCTCACCCCATCTTGGTCCAAAAAGGAAACTCTGAGCCAGTCGGTTCAGACATGGGGCCTGCCTTCCCATGCCTTTCCTTCTGACAGAATGACCTTGCTGAGGAAGAGCCCAAAGGGTGGGCCCTAGGACTGCCCTGTCCCTGGCTACAGCTACTGGGCAGAATGGAGCCCTCACCCAAGGGCATTGACTTGCCAGGTGTCAATGGCCTTGAACGAAGACTGTGTCCAGATGGCATTCACCAGGCCAACTTAATTCTCTTCCTTGAGGCTATGACCTTCATGTATGGGAAAAGAGTCACAGAGTTAATGAGGGAAGCAGAGACAGAGTCACACAGAGAGGTACGATGGCCTCTTAATAGTGGAATCCATTCTTGGAAGGATCTTTCCATTTTAGACACTGGGAGGCCTGGTTTGCCACAGCCCCACCTCTGAGAGCTTGGCTGTTGGACTTTTTACAATTCCAACTTAACAACATCCCGGCCTCCCTTTATTGCCCTTGGCTCCTCATGTGGGAAGCCCCAGTACATGACGTGACAGGGAAACCCTGGAAGTCTATCCTGTCCCTAAACCTATTCCCTGCATGAAAAACCAAAAGCAAGCATCTAAGTTTGCACTAAAGTTAGTTCATTTTTTTTCTTTTTCATTTTAAAGACAATTGAATTCTTTTAGAATTAAGAGTTCTAAACTTCAGAAATCTCACTAACATGGAAATCTGGGCTTCTGGGTCATGGACGCCGAGACTGGGGGACACACCATTATTCTGCATGATGTGCCCTGTCGATACTGTGCCAACTGGTCCACATGACATCATGAATAGACTCCCGAAGTACACACTCTATCCTCTGCACATTATTGCAAATTGTTCTTCAGTGGTTACAAGAGCGAGTTCTTTCTTTTTTAAAGGAATAATCACTTTAAAATTTCTTCTAGAGAGACTCTGCTGTTTGAAAGCGTCCAATGCTTGGACTCCTAGATAAACAATCTTCTGGAAGTGGGCACAATTTTGGCATCTCATCATGGGAACCCAATCCAACACACCTTCCTTTGCAGCCGAGAAAGGTTTGTAGATTTTCCACTGGCCTGTGTGTTTTGGGGGTGACAGAAGCCAGGAACTCTTTGGGCTGATAAATAAAACAGACAGCCAGCTAGTGTTCCCAGGCTGCGTGCACAGCTCAGCCTGAGAAGTCAGGGGGAACCACTGCACGTTAAGGCTGCAAGGGCTGACTCTCATCCCGTCTGTGCCCCTGGGTTTACAGATGAGGGGACTGAGGCAGGAGGGGAGGGATCTTCCCAAGGCCACAGAGTGAGACAGCTCATCCACATTGCAGACAGTGGCCCTCCATCCAGGGTTAAAAGAGAGGATGCAACTGTAGGTGTGTTGAGGGCGGGGCATGGGAGGAAGAGACCTTGGCAAGATCCGGGTTCAAAGTCCACTTCTGTCACTTAGCAGCCAGCTTGGGAAAGTGAGTCTCAGTTTCCACTTAGGTACAATAGGGATAGAAGTCCTTCCTATTGAGACTGTCAGAAAGAATGAAAGAAGTACTATATATGAATGTGTCTGGTACAGCATCTGGCACATAAGACCGGTTTCCACTCTGTAGAGGCCACTGTGTAGATTATTTTCCAACAAATGATTTAAGTTCAGAATTCTGAGATCTCCCTTCTCTGTTTTGCAAAAAGGACAGTCCCTTATAATAACAACTTTGTCAGAAAGACAATGTCCCAGGGACACTAGAACCCCAAGAAGTCGACTAAAGAGAAGTTATAAACATCTCCAGGCTTGATGGTGCACACCTGTAATCCCATCATCTTGGGAGACTGAGGCAGGAGGATCATAGTTTGGAGGACAGCCTCAGAATCTTAGCAAGGGCCTAAACAACTTAGCAAGATCCTATCTCAAAAATAAAAAATTAAAAGGCCTGGGAAAGTCCCCTTTCCCTCAACCCCGATCCAGATACACATGGAAAGCCCTTTTCTGACACATACCAACATTCAGCCTCCTCCCTCAGTGGGCACTTGGCTTCTCAGCTCTTCTCTGCCCTTCTCTGGGTTCTAGGCAGGCACTGGCTTCCTCTTAAACACAGTCCGTTGGAATAAGAGGAACTGGAAAATGACTGTGACAACACGGGCCAAGATAGACCTCTTTGTGAAGGCCCTTTTCCACTTGGGAAAGCTTTGCTGAGAGCCAGCCGAACCCACCTGCTGTTCTCTCTTCTCAACAGACAGCTAAAGAAAACCAGAAGTCACCATTAATACTATTGCTGACCATGGACCTCAGTGCTGCCAGGTCATCACCTGGCCCGCACCAGCCAACCTGAGCCAGAGACGACAGATTCAAGCAGTATTTAAAGACGCCTGGGTTGTGCTGTCTTTTCCTACCCCTGTGATGCTAAATTTTGGAAACCTCTTTATTCAGCTTTTATCTGGTTTTAAGATGTTGATAAAAATAACACATTTTAAAAAATCCAATCAAATCTCTTGTCATTTCCATCCCATAGGATAAAATGTTTGTTCCTCCTAAAGACACAACATACAATGTATTCTGCCTACTCAATCTTTAAACAAAGGCTGGAGCAAGGAGGAGGAGTTCTGATAAGAATATAGCATGGGGGCTGGGGCTGGGGCTCAGCGGGAGTGCACTTGCCTGACATGTGTGAGGCACTGGGTTTGATTCTCAGCAGCACAAATAAATAAATAAAATAAATGTCTATCACAACTAAAAAAATAATAAATTAAAAAAGATATTTTAAAAAAACAATATAGTATGGAAGGTGGGAATTAACAACCATGAAGACCACATCTCAGATTCCAGGTGGGTGTCAGCTGCCAGGCCAACAGTTTTAGGAAGAAATGGACTTTAATATCAAGACACTCAATAATTCATGAAAGAGGAGAAAAGATGAAATAAATTGTAAAGATCAGTGTTCCAGGGTGCCTCGCCACACAGTTTCTGGAGGCAAAGAGCCGGAAACAACCTGTTCGCCCGTCCATCAAGGAGCCGCGGAACAGATCACACGGCTGCTAGAAATGTCTTGCAAAGGTGACTGCAGTCTACTAAGTGAAAGAAGCTACTTGTGGACGGAAATGTTACCATACAACCACATTTTTGTAAAATAAAACAAAACAAAACTCAAAACTGCACTTATAAGTCTACGCATGCTGCATAAGCAAAGGAGAAACTGGAGAGTTATACACAAAATTGCTGCCATTTGCTACCAGGAAGATTGAGGATGTGAGTGTAGGGGCAGCGAGGATGGAAAGGACCCTGCATATCTTCCTCCAGGAAAGGCGTGGAGAAGGGGACTTAAAATCAGAAGTGCCACCGGGCACAGTGGTGTGCTCCTGTAATCCCAGCAGCTCCAGAGGCTGAGGCAGGAGGATCATGAGTTCAAAGCCAGCCTCAGCAAAAGCAAGGTGCTAAGCAACTCAGTGAGACCCTGTCTCTAAATAAAATACAAAATAGAGCTGGGGATGTGGCTCAGTGGTCTAGTGCCCCTGAGTTCAATCCCTGGTTACCCCTTTCCTTACTCCCTCCCCACCCCTTACCTCCAAAAGAATCAGAAGTGCCTGGTGTTCTGTTCCAGGTAACAGTGCTCCTGAACTGAGAGTCTCTGCTTGTCATATCACCAGCTGCCCCCCAAAACCATCTTAATGAAGGGAGAGAACGGATAATTGCTCTTATCTTTGAGTCATTACTTCCTCTTCCCCTAAACCCATTCAAGGCTGACATCACTTAAAATCAAACTCATCTCTGTAACCAACTTTACCAAATGCTATCTATCTGCTCCTGGACTAGCATGTTACCTTCAGCATGAAGAGCAAAATGCAAATGGAGGAGTCTGCCTGTCATGTTTGCTAGATTTATCTAGCAAATCCTGCTCACAATGGCTATCTAATAAACTTCATGCACAAAGCACAAGAATTTAAAAATGTCTCTCTCCTCTGTAAGACCTGGGTCTCAGTCCATCCATACACCTTGCAGTAGAAGGAACCACCTGTTTGGATCCAGGTTTGAATCTTTGTCTTCTACTAGCTGTTCAAACTGGAGCCAAGAGCTGAGCTTCTCTAAGGTTCAGTCTGTGCATCTGTAAGATGGAGCTAGTAGTTATCATTGGATACAAACCATTTTGGAGGAGACAAAATCACAAAACAGTCAGAATAGTGCTTTTGTAAACCAGAGGCAATGTTGAGCATAAAGGAAATAAAATTATTATCACACAAAAATGCAGAGTGGAAACGAGTAAGGTAAAGCTGGTCAAGCTTGGCACAGGTATAAATAAATAAAAGCACTGGATAAATGGGAGATGCTATTATGAATGGGGAACACAGTATTTGTTTCTAGCAGATGTAGAGAATGCATCTCTTTGCAGAAATAATAAAAATCACAAACCACACATCAGTTCCGCAGCTGACTAGTGGGTTTTACCTTGCATAAATTATAGGGGTAGGGAAAGTGTGCATGTTTTGATTTTTAGCTGATAGCATTTTTGCTTATAAGCAATTAATCTCTCCAATTTCAACCCAAGGGTTGAACTGACTGAAGTCTGTTTAAAAAAATCAAAGAAGTCAATTTGAAAAAAAAAAATTTATTGACTGTCATTTTATTTTAAGGCTCATGAGCACCTTTAAATCCCAATATTGGGTCTGAAGGGTCAATAATGGTTCCCTTGAAAGACATACCATTGTTCAGAAGGGAGTCATTTAATTTCAGAGGAGGAGAGCTGAGTTTAGCCTCCTGAAAAATCCGCTATGCTCCCACGAAACCTGGACTCTTTCCTTCCTAGCTCACAGCTGCCTGGCTGACAACTGGCCACACGGGAAGTCCACCCTGTGCCACATCTGGGTATCCTGGAGCTAATCTCACCCTGAAAGTGTCAGGCAAGCTTACTCAACCACATGAATCATGATAAAAAGGGCAAAAACTGCTAATAAGTACTAAATATGTCTTCCAAGCCTGTGCCTGCTTGGTGGAGGGTCTGACAACAAGCTCTTCCCTGTGGGGGCTGAGGGTGGGCACAGACTCCAGTTCTCCTCCTCATCGGCAAGGGCAGGAGGTGGTGGGCACGGCTCCTGCTGAGTCCTGAGCACAGAACATAAGGGCCATCAGTCCCCACACCACAGATGACTGGGGCTGTTTTTAGACTTCCTCTCTGTTGTGCCTTAGGCATTTCTTGCTCCTCAAGGGAGATGAGTTACTCAAAACCAGGCAAAAACACAGCAACTCAGAAAGAATCCTGTCACCATTTCCATTTTTCACAACTCAAATGGCATCATGTATTCAACTGCCTTAAAATGTGGATGTTTATAGTGTCTCAAACTTGTCTGGAATAAAAACAAACTATCCCCCCACCCCCCCGCCACCAAAACCTCTTGATGTCACTTCAGAATTTGCTCTTCCCAAAGTCTTCTCCATTTCTGTGAGTGGCAACTCCATCCCTCGGCTGCTCTGGCCAAGGACCCTGGTGCCATCTCTGGCTGCTCCCTCTTCTGCATACCCACATTGTCCTGAGTGAATCCTGCCATCTCCACCTTCAAAGCATACCTGGAGTTCAGCCACGTAGGACGCTGCCACTCATACTGAGGTCTGAGTCTCTTTCACCTTTATTTTGCTGTAATGGACTCCCAGATTCCACTGTGGCCACCTACAGTTTATCCTTAAAATAGCCATGAAAATGATCCTTTCAAAATGAAAATCAGATCATGTCACTCTCTGCTCAAGAACCTTCCAGTGGCTTCCCATCTTACCCACTGTGGCAAAAGCAGCAGTCCACCATGATGTCTGTCCTCCTCCTAGACACCTCTTTAGCCCTGCTTCTTGTCAACATGGTGCCAGCCACATGAACCAAGCAGGATGGCCTCAGGGCCTTTGCATTTTCTGTTTCCTCTATCTGTGGGGCTCTTCCACCAGCTACTTGCCCAGCTAGGACCCTTGCTTCTTTGTATATCTCCTCCTATGTTATCCGAGAGGCTTCTCTGAGTACTGAAATATAGTACTCCCAACCCCGTGGCTCTCACTACCCTTTACCCTGCTTCTGCTTCTCTTTTTCCTACATCACTTACCATCATTTGGAAAATTAATAAACTTCTTTGCTTGTTTACAGTTTGACTGCCCCTCCCCCAGGGTGAGGTAAGCTCTAGGAGGAAGAGACATCTTGCCTATTTGTTCACTCTTTGCCCAGGGCCTAGACCACACAGTAAGCTCACATTGTAGCACTCAATCAGCATTTGCTGAATGAGGAATGAATGAATGACTTGCAGACAGTCGCAGGTGAATAACAGGCCTGCAATCTCTTCAAGGCAGGGGCTGTCTCTTGATCACTTTAGTATAATAAGCCTGAGGAGGGGCTGGCTGCACATCAGATGGGCTGCACATCCGAGGTGGAAGGGTGGGAAAGGAGCCCCTAATAAATTCAGTTACCTTAAGTTCCCGATTTTGTTAACTCTATCAGTGAGGTGGCCATGCAGCGCAGGAGCCCAAGAGCACAATGGCAGCTTTGTCAACAGCTTCCACTGGCCCCCAGACCCCCAGCAGGGATGCACAGTTGAGATGCCCCCTGAGTCAGGCAAGATCAGTCCCTGCTTTTTCTTGATCAGGCTGACCTCACCCATCAGGGAGACGCCCCTTCTGCTCACAGGGCTGTTTATAAACACAAGGCATTCTTGGTTCTCACGCCAAGCTCAGTATCACTGAGGACACGATATCTTGGGGGGAAGGTGGAGGTCCCTGAATAGGACCTCAGCCATTGCTTTCCTGGGTCAGGGCAGCTTTTTCCTTACTGCCCACTCCTCCTGATTTCCCACACTTTACCAGGGCACTTTGGAACACTGAAAGGGGTGGCAAACCATGATGACAAACCCATTTCCAACTGGTCTCTGGATACACTCTGCTCAGGGTGCACTGTGTGATTTTGGCACGCCTCCTCACCCCTTTGATTCTTGTATTTGCTGAGTCGAAAAAACTGAATGATGATGTTGTTCAGTGCCGTGAGGGACACTGATTTGCAATTCTCTTTTCTTGTAATATCTTTGTCTGCTCTGTGTATTAGGGCAATGCTGGCTTCACGATTAATCGATTAATCGGAAAGTACCCCATCCTCTTTAATTTTTTTTGAGGGGGGAAGAGCATTTCCTGTAATGGGAAGGTTTTTAGCCAGACTGTCAATTTCTTTAATAGACACAGGGCTACTCAGGTTAATCAGCTCTTCTCTAGTAAGCTTTGGTGATTTTGCATCTTTCAAGGAATTTATCATTGTATCAAAGTTGTTCGATTTATAGGCACAAAGTTGCTCATAATATTACTTTATTATTCTCTTAAGACTTATAGAATCTAAGCTGGGTGCAGTGGCACATGCCTATCATCCCAGTGTCTCAGGAAGTTAAGGCAGGAGGCTGGCAAGTTCAAAGCCAGCCTCAGCAACTTAGTGAGGCCCCAAGCAACTTAGAAAGACTCTGTCTCAAAATAAAAAATGTAAAGGGATGTGGCTTAGTAGTTAAATGTTCGTGGGTTCAATTTCTGGGAGCAAAAAGAAAAATAAAAAGGAGTTATAGAATTTCCAGTTTTGACACCAACTTGAGACCATTTTTCTTATTAATACAATACATTTAATGTCACAGATTTCCCTAAGTACTGCTCTAGTGACACCCACAAGTTCTGATACATTGTGTTTTCACTATGTTCAGTTCAAAGTACTTTTTTGTTTTTCTATTGATTTCTTCTTTGATATATTCATCATTCGTAACTGACTTATACAGTTTGGAAAATTTGGAAAAATTTTAAAGATTGTTCTGTCTCTAAATTTAATATCATTGTGGTCACAGAATGTACTTTGTATCACTTGACTCCTTTTAATGTATGGAATCTTGTTTTCTGGCCTAGAATTTGGTCTACCTTGGTAAATATTCCGTGTTCACTTAAAACTCTCTATATCTTACTGTTATTGGGTGAAGTATTTTATAAATGTCAATCAGATCAGGTTGATTAACAGTGGCATTCAAGTTTACTATATCCTCTATTCTTTTTGCTCTGTTTGTCTTACCAACTATTAAGAAAGGGGTGTTAAGGTCTCATATAATTGTGGCCATATATGTTTCTCCTTGTAGTTCCATCAGTTTTTGCTTCTTGTATTTTGAAGCTTTCCTACTAGGTGCATAAATGTTTAAAATTACTGTGTCCTTTTTTAAAAAATGTTTCTGATTGGTGAATTATGGTTTTACATCATAGTGGGGCTCATCTTGATAGACTCCTAAATGCATATAATATTTGGCTTCATTTCAAGCCCTAGATTTCCTCTTTCCCTCCTCTCTTCCCTCCCCCTGATCCCCCTCCTCTATTCTATTGGTATTCCTTCTATTTATTTTTAATTGGTATATTACAGTTATAAAGTTATAATTTTCCGTGATATATTCATACCTGCATATACCATAATTGGTCAACTTCATTGCAGAGTTCTTCCCTTTTGCTGTGCCCTCTTGATAAATGGCCTTTTCATTAGGAAATGACTTTCTTTACTCCTGGTAGTTCTTTGTTCTGAAATCTACTTTAACTGAAATTAATATAGCCATTGTAGCTTTCTTTCTTTCTTTTTTTTTTTTGATATTGGGAATTGAACCCAGGGGCGCTTAACCACTGAGCCAATCCCCAGGCCTGCCCTTTTAATATTTTATTTAGAGACAGAGTCTTGCTGAGTTGCTTAGTTCCTTTCTAAGTTGCTGAGGCTGGCTTTGAACTTGCAATCCTCCTGCCTTAGCTTCCCGGGCTGCTGGGATTACAGGCATGCACCACCGTGCCTGGCTGCATGTTTCTTTATTGACTAGTGTTAGCAGGGTATATCTTTTTTTTTACCTTGTTTATGTGTTTTTTTTTTTATTTTTTGCTGGCAGCATGCGGTTGGATCTTGCTTTCTTATTCTGATCATCCTTGCCAATTAACTAAAATCATTAGAACAATTACATTTAATGTAATTTTTGTTATGGTTAAATTGAAGTCCATAATCTTTGTGTATTTGCTTTCTATTTTATCTTTCTGATATTTGTTTCTCTTTTTCTGCCTTCTTTTGGATTAATTGAGTATTCTTAATGATTCCATTTTATCTCTCTTGTTGGCTTTTAGCCATAATCTTTGTTTTGTTATTTTAGCACTTGCTTTAGGGTTTATAGTATACATTTTAACTTAATAAACTCTACCTTCGAATGATATTATGCCACTTTACATGTAGTATGAGAATCTTATAGAATATTACTATTTCTTCCCTCCAACATTTATGTTGGTATATGTTTTACTTTGACATGTTTTCAATCCAATAATATGTTATTATTATATTTGGTTACAGAGTAAAATATCTTTCAAAAGACTTAAAGAATAAGAAAAAAAATATAGCTACTATTCCTAGTGATCTTCATTCTTTGTAAATAAAGATCACTATTTCCATCTTTATATTTTCATTGAGTCAGAATTATACGTTGACAGGTTTTTTTTTTCTTGCTGTACTTTAAAAGATGTTGCTATATCACATTCTTGCTTATATTGTTTCCAACAAGAATTCTCTTATCATCTTATCTTTGTTACTCTGTATATGTTTTATGTGCCTTGATACAATTTTCTTCCTCTCTTTTGCTATTATTTATTTATTTATTGATTGATTGATTGTACCAGGGATTGAACCCAGTGTTCTATTATAAGCTACATCTCTAGACCTCTTGCAGAGTTTATTTTGAGACAAGGTCTCCCTTAAGTTGCCCAGGCAGGCCTTGAACTTGTGATCCTCCTTCCTGAGTCTCCCAAGTAGCTGGAATTATAGGCATGTGCCACCATGCCTAGCCTTTTTCATTGCTTTTTTTGAGCTCATGTTTCACCGGGCTTCTTGGGTATAGTTTTATAATTGTCATTCAATTTAGGAAAGTCCGGCCATTATTTTCCTCCTCATCTTCAGAGAGTTGTCCCACAGCTCAGTGATATTCTTTTCATTTTTCAAATTTTTTCTTTCGGTTTTCTGTTGGGTAGTTTGCTTTGCTATCCCTTCAAGCTTACTATTTTTTTCCCTCTGTAATATCTAATCTACTATTAATCCCATCCAATCCATTTTTCATTTCAGGCACTGTCAGTTTCATTTCTAGAAGTTTGATTTGGATCTTCCAATATTTTCTATGTCTCTACTTAACTTTTTACATGTATAAATTAGAGTTATAATGACAATTTTAGTGTCCTCTGCTAATTCTAGTATCTGTATCTAATAGCTGGGTTGGTTTTGATTGAGTGACTATCCTTGGCATTTTGGATCATGTTTCCCTGCTTCTTTGCACTTTTAATATTTGAATGGATTTCACATTGTTCAGGATGAATACTTTTGTATTTCCATAAATATTCTAGAGCTTTGTTCTGTAATACATTAAGTTCTTTGGAAAGAGTTTGATCTTTTGGGGTCATAATCTGTGATTTTTTGAAGACTTGTCCAGGGCAATGTTCAATGTAGGGCTATTAGTTCCCTTTGAGGTAAGCCTTTTCTAAAAACTCTACCCAACTAACTATGAAGTATGAACTATGAAACTTTCCAGCCTGAGTGGTGAGGAAAGGCCCCATCCTCAGCTCCGAGTGAATGCTAGGCACTGTTCCCTCTGGCCCTTTTGGGTGATCTCCCACTCGCCAGCTTCAGCTAGCTTCCTCGGAGGCTCAGGCTGATCAGTACCTCTGTGTATAGTCAAGGGGATGCCCTCCAACTCCATGGCTCTCTCCTCTCTAGTACCAGTCCTGTAAACTCCAGTCTCCTTGTCTCCTTGGACTCTCAGCTCTATTACCTCAACTAGGAAAATCTTCCAGGCTCCACACAGGGTCTCCATCCTTGTCCCATGGCCTGGGGCAATGAGCTATGGCAACTGTAAGGCTCACCTCATTTGATTCCCATCTCCTGCAGTTACTGCATTTCACTGCCTGATGTCCAGGTATCTTAAAAAGCACTGAGTTTTGTTTTTGTTTGTTTCAGGCAAGAGGGTAAATCTGTTACTCCATCTGGATCCCTAAATAACAATTTTAAATCTATGTGCACATTCCTATTGGGGAATTATTATTATTATTATTATTATTATTATTATTATTATTATAACAACAAATGTAGTTGACTTAAACTTCTTATCCTGGCAAGATTTTTTCCCCTCAGAATATGTATTTAATATATGTTTGTCAAAGGTAATAGGCTTCCTTGTTGTATTTTGGAAACTGCTGGGGTTCTAAAGTTGCTCAATGGAATTGTGGCCTAGTATAATATAACTTCTTCTGAGGAAATTCAGCATATACTGTAAATTAACCAAGTTAATTTAACAAAAAGGGGGAAAAGGCAAGAAGGAAAGAAGGAAGGAAGGAAGGAAGGAAGGAAGGAAGGAAGGAAGGAAGGAAGGACAGAAGGAAGCAGGAATCTGGTAGACAAAGATTCCATCAGGTTCATTTACTACTGAAGCTAACCCCACAGAATGAAGAAAGCAGATGAGGACTGTCAGCTGCTTTCATGGACCACCTAACAGCAGGACTTGCACAAGAACTGTAGACCCCAGCCACTCCTGCAGCGGGGGTCCCCTGTGCTATCACTTGTGGGCCAGGGAGGAGCCTCTGTGTTGGGTTGCCAGGCAGCCCAGCAGGGCTCCCCAGGGAGTAGGAGAGTGGGCCAGCCCACCAGCAGCCTCCTTCACACTCACTTGGCAGGAGGTGCAGAGGGCAGGCCCGCTCTGAGCCAGCTGGCCTCCTCCCACATGCAAGCCCAGCAAGTCGGAGCCCAACTGCCTCACTGCTGTTCTCCGTGGCTGTGTGCTCCCCAGAGCAGCTTCTGGTGCAAGCAAAGGCAGCTGGCACAAACAAACAGCCCCTCCATCCTGTTCTTAACACGCTGTTGCCAAAATTCAGTTTGAAGGAATACAAGGCAAACATAAACCTCAGCTCCTGCCGGAGAAGTTGTTTAAGCTAAAAGAAACCGAAGGGAGTGAGCAGCTCAACTGCTCTAATTTCTTCCTGCATTCCTGCTGTCAAACCGTGGGAAAGCATCCCCCTGGAAAACAGAAGAGCGCTTCAAGACATCTGTCAACTCTTTTCTGAAAGTCGCCTTCCCTACCTGGCAATCCTAAAGAAGGGGGGCATCAGGAGCACTGGATTTGGTGACATCTTTCAGTTAGTAACTTGGATGCTGGCTGGGTGGGTGGACGGGCGGGTAATAGAGATGCCTTCCGTCTCCTAGCTCAATTCTCCCCACCTGCAACAGGTGCTCTGCAGCTAACCAGTGCTAAGGACCTTCCACTGGGCTGGCGTATCCAATGTTCACAGTACAGAGAACAAAATATATGAAATTGTAGAGGAAGCTAATGAGACTGAAATACAAATGGTTCCCGACATACCATGATTCAACCTAATGATTTTTGACTTTGCGGTGGTACAAAAGCATACCCACACAGCCATTCCTACTGTATTCATTCCATAAATGACATGAGATATTCAACAGTATTTTATAAAATTAGATGATTTGGCCCAATGGGGCCTGAATTGAGGCCTCGGGGATCACATCATCCCAGGGTCCTTGTGCTCTCTCTCTGCTTTTGGCTGCCATGATCTCATCTCAGGCTAATGTAAGTTTTGTACATTGAAGGTAGGCTGGCTTAGCTAGGAGGTTCAGTAGCTATGAGGTTAATTGCATTTTTTTTACTGATGATACTTTCAACCTATGATGGCTTTATGGTGATCTAACACTATCGTAAATTGAGAAGCCACTGTGTAGTTCACAGAACAAAAGTTTGAAATTCGGTAGTAAATATGCTCCTTTATTAACACACAGTAAAATCTGGATATAAAATCTAAAACCACCTTCATTTCAAAGTAATGCCAAGCGCATATGCCATTTCAAGAGGCCTATAAAGTGATGTGGAATGGTTTCTTTGGGTGACAGTGTCATGGGGGCTTTAATGCCTCCATTAATAACTGGAAGGAACATCATATTTCAGGTAGAGGTTGATGAAAAAAAAAAAGCCATGTTTTTCTCATCCAGGTTTACAGACTGCCTGAACTCTGTCCACAGACCCATCTGTGCATCCCAGCAGGACTTCTCAATTAACAGGATGTTTCTTTCTCTGGACTGTTGGGAAAGAACCCTGCCCAAGGCTGGGCCCCCATCCTGGTTCCACTTATAGCCAGTGGAAGGTTCATCTTAAGCCCTAAGTTAGACAATGTGTGCTATCCTTCCTGAAGGCTTCTTCCGGGGCATTTCTCCTACCTGCAATGTCCTTTCCACTCTCTATCATGTGGCTAGCTCTAGTTAGTCCTTTAGGATGTGATAGATGGCACTCCTTTAGGGAGGCCTTCTGAACTCTTTTTTTTGTGGGGGGGGGCGGTTACTGGGGATTAAACTCAGGGTCACTGAAGCCTTATTTTGTATTTATTTAGAGATAGGTTTTCACTGAGTTGCTTAGCACCTTGCTATTGCTGGGGCTGGCTTTGAACTCACTCATGATCCTCCTGCCTCAGCCTCCCAAGCCACTGGGATTATAGGCATGTGCCACTGCGCCCGGCCTTCTGGCAGAGGACCCAGAATTCTCTGTTGTCCCAAACCATCCTGTGCCTGCCCTGTTATAGTTTAGATACAAGGTATCCCCTGAAAAGCTCATGTGTTAAGACAATGCAGAAATGTTCAGAGGTGAAATGATTTGATTACGAGAGCTGTAACCTCATCAGTGAATTAGTCTGTTTGATAATTTGAATGGACAGCTGGATGGTAAAAGTAGACAGGTGGGATGTGGCTGGAAGAAGCAGGTCACTGAAGGTGTGGCCTTGGGATCATATCATCCTTGGCATCTTGTGCTCTTTCTCTGCTTTTGGCTACCATGACCTGAGCCTTCACCGAGTTCTTCCGCCGTGATGTTCTGCCTCATCTCAGGCCCAGAGCAATGGAGTTGGCCAACCAGGAACTAAATCTCGAAAACCATAAGCCCCAAATAAACTTCCTTCTTTAAGTTGATCTTGGCAGGTATTTTGGTTACAGCAATGCAAAGCTAACTAACACACACCCCTATTATTGATCTTCTCAACTGCTTCCGCCATCTGTCCCCACACCTTGCCCAATACACCAAGAAATAATAGCTCATTTATCCCTTGTTCCTGGTGTTGAGCACAGAGATTCGCTCACAGAACATTGCTATGTTGTTACTGAATGAACAGATGAAAAGGTAGATAAAAGCTGTGACCACACTCAGCCTTTCTTTCTCATTGCAAAATATTCCTTGTTTTATATCAATGATTCCTGGTTATGTATGAGCATTACTTTTGGAGATTTTAGAACATACTGAGACTCAGGCTGTGTCCTCAGAGAGTCAGAGTTCAGCAATTGGAGGTGAGACACCAGTCTTTGTATTTTTTAAAAAAACATGTAGATACACTCATGGTTGAGAACCTACAGTATCACAAGAACAGCAGCTGAGGTTGGAGGACCAGGCTCCCAAATGAACTTCTTCCCTAGACACAGGAAGATGAAATTATTGTAGAATTCTGAACTTGCAAGGGGCTAAACATAAAAATTGAGTTTCTGACCCTCAGAGTCAGGTCATAGTTCTGAATCCAGCAACATCAGTGATAGCTGACCTACACGCTCAGACTTAGATGGAAAAATCTGGTGCTTGGCAGTGAAGATCATGGAACAAATTTCAAACCCCACGGGCAAGCACACTGAGGTCTCTGTGCATCCCCACTTGGCAAGAGATCCTGGGGCAGGGGGCCTCATTCTGGTGACAGCCCATCTTTTAGGTGAGGGTTCCTGCTGTGGGGTTTCATCATCTACAAGGGGAGACAACAATGCCAACCTCAAAGTACTGTCGCAGGATACAAAGGAGGTGAAGGGATAAAAGCATTTATAAATTACCAAACATGCTCCCAAGATTCAGTCTTTACTTTTACATTCTATGACTGAGTTTCAATAGGTGCAAAGACCTTCATGGATCAGAGATTAAACATGGATTCTGAAGCCAGACTCTCTGAGTTCAAATTCTGAGTCCACCTTTAACCAGCTGTGCTTCTTATGCATACACGATTTAACCTTTTTATGCCTCAATTTTTTTTTTTTGTATCAGGGATTGAACCCAGAGGCTCTTAACCACTGGGCCATATCCCTGGCCCTTTTTATTTTTTGTTTTCAGACAGGGTCTCACAATTTGCTTAGGGCTTCACTAGGTTGCTGAGGCTGGCTTTGAACTTGTGGTTCTCCTGCCTCAGTCTGCAGAGCTGCTGGGATTATAGGCATGCACCACTGTGCTTGGCTCCTCAATCTGTAAAACAGTGAGTAATAATAGTGTCTAAGGGTTTTGGAAGTTCTGGCTGAATTAATGCACTTCAAGTGCCTAGGACAATGTGTCTCAAGTGTGGGCTTACCTCAGAGGCAATGGGAGTGCTTGTTAAAACACTGATCGGGTGGGCCCCTCTCTAGCACCTTTTATCCAGTAAATCTGAGCTGAAGTCCAAGAACTTACATGTCTAACAAATTCCCAGGTGACACTGATGTTGCTGTTCTGGAAAACTACACCTTGAGAACCACTGGCTTAGAACAATGCCTGGCATAAGTAAGCATCTAATAAATGCTAGCTGTTTTCTATCCCGGGCTTTATTTTCTTAGTCCCTGAGCAAAACATGTTGTGCTCCAGGGCTCTTCAGTATTGCCTTCATTTAGAAGCAATTTTGACATCTTCTCCTGGCAGTGGTTCTCAAAGTGTAGTTCCCAAATAAGCAACACCAGTGTCACCTGGGAGGTTACTTGAAATGCAAGGTCTTGGGCTGCGACCCAGACCTACTGAATTAGGGACTGTGGCGATGAGTCTCAGTATCCTGCGTTCTAGCAGTTCTGCAGGCAATTCTAATGTGCATTGAGTTTGAGAACTGCTATAGTTGAAAATCACCATCAACATGACAGTAAACCTTACTGAAAACATAGGAGAGCCAAGGGTCCAGAGTCTAGTTCTTATTGAGCTGACGTCTAAGACCTGACTCAGCTTCTCAGTCATCTTGGGGCCTTAATTGAGTCATGCTACTTGTTTAAGCCTCACTTTCCTCATCTATAAAATAGGCAACATTCCAGGACTTACCTCTCAGGAATCTGAGATAATACAAATGAAGTACATGGCACATGCTACCTGTTCAATGAATGTCAGCTGCCATTATCATCTTTATAATTGGTGAGACATGTCCTTTCTCAGTATGATTTGAGACAGTTATAAAAAAGACAATACTAAAAAGATACTACTTACTTATTGAAAAAAAGAGAAAGAAAAACATCACACAAAGTGGAGAGAAAGAGGCCTGAAAAGTCACTACCATGGTCCTCTAAATTGAGGTATAAATGTCCCTGGGGACCAGGGCAAGAGACAAAATGCAGAGGTTAGGTGGTTCCAACTGCCCACCAAGAGAGGGAGGCTGGTTCTTCTGGGGAGCCAGCTCTAAATTCCAGGAGAACCTGATCACGTGAACCTCAGTCAAAGGTCCTGTGCAACAGGAGGAAATCTCGGTCAGCAGTGCTTCATGGACCTGTTTCTTTAATTAATTCTCAAACAAGAGCCACAGGCAAAATCCTCAGATCCCAGAAATGAGAGATGTCACACTCACTTTGGGTGCCGGATGTCAGGGAGAGAGCGATTCAGGGAGATTTTATCACTGACGTAGATGTTAAATCCATTTTCTCGGTATGCCTGGTCCACTCTCTCAGCATCGGTCATGGGGTAAGGCCGCCCTTGTTCTCCATTTCCTAGAGGCAAAGAGCAAATTTGGTGTTGCTGATCACCTAGCATCTATGGGGCTTCTGTGAATGGAGAGGGGAAGGAAGGATGCAAAATGTGTTGAAAGCACAAAGATAAAGCTTTATACCTGGATATGGGAAATGTCTCCAGATTTTGCAGAGGGAAGTGGGAAGAGGGGGAAGGGAACTACCATTTATTCAGTCCTGGTCCCATCACGTCCCTTAAGGATCTTGTTCTCATGTAATCTCCATAGCAACCCTGTACAGTAGATGCAAAAGCTCTCAATCTACAGATGAATATACTGACACTCAGAAAGTTACAAAGCCAGGTGTGTGGGTACCCACATTCCCTCCACTCCCTCTGGAGCTCCAGATACCCCTGCCCTTGGAGTCTGACACCTGGATGCACAGCCAGGCCTGCCACTGATGAGCAGATCAACCTTGAGCAAGTCACACCAGCTCTGAGCTGCAGCTTCCTCCTCTGATAGTGGCAGCCTATTTGGGAGAGGCAAGAGAGGCTGCACACGTGAATGCTTTTTTAAATCTATAAAACGCTATATAAATTTGAGGAAATATGATTACTCTCTAAGGGAAGCAAACTTTATATGTAAATCAAAATTGCCATAAATGATGATGCTTTGATATTTTTCTTCTGAGACAGTAAATAAATTAAGAGCTGCCTACCCTAAGCCAGGATTGCCTGAACGTGTCGCTTCCAGTCACAGATTTGAGCGGATAAGGGCTAGCTTTAGTCTCTCTGTACAATCCATCTGGGGAGTCCCTGATGCTTCAAGAAAGTCTTCTCTGGGTTCTCCAGGAGCATATGGTGTGTGGGAATTGTATCACAACAGCTGCAATAGAGCCCAAGAATCTGCATTGATGATTTTGAAGAAATGGTAATGAGATCACCAACTAAAACTCAGTTCACCTTCTGGAGTTGGTGGCCTTGTTTACTTTGCAAAGTATATGCTGGCAATATCAGCTCGCGGAGCAGAGGAGTTCAAGGCTACTCAAGTTCAGCCGGACAAGGGGAAGGACCCTGCCCTCTGTCACTTGTAGTGCTCCACAATAAGACATCGCTGACCAACACCCGGGATAGATCCCTCAAGGGACACAAATGCAGGAAGCAGAAAGACAAGACCAGAATGTTGGCTCTGAGGGATGCTCCAGCAGGGCCACTCATGGGCTCACTCAGAGATCAGAGTGGAGCCTGCAGGCCAGCCCTGCTAGATCCCAGCTGTCACTTGGACGTGCCTTTGGCCTTTCTAAGTTTTCGCTCTTGCATTAACTGGAATATGAAGTTCACTGATGACTAAGGAGGCCACTCAGGGCAAAATGCCTGCCATGTTGTTAGCTGGTCGTGATTCTTCTTGCTGTCCCCACCACTCTTCCTTGCTGGCCAACCTGATGTTCTAATCATTCTGGTACAACTGTGTGGTGAATCAGCTCTTTGCAAATGTCCCCTTTCCAATTTAAGCAGCCCCTCCATTGTAAACCACTGGCACACAGGGCGATGCACTTCGTGTCTTTAGTCTCCTGGCCATCGGTTCAGTTGTTATGTGAGCTCTCTCCAGAGCCTTGGGGGAGGCTGGTTTCTCATAACATCATTTAAAAAAAACCGATAGTGGGGTCTGCCTTTGAGATTCAAATCAATGAGATCCATCCCTTATATTTCTAGGGTGCTTTCCAGCATAGTGAGGCTACTTCACACCCATCACTTTCATGGCACATTACTACAACCTGAGCTAGTCCAGGCAGGGGGCACGAGCCCCAGTGACAGGCAGAGACTGAGGCCCAGGGGGTATGGACTGATGGGCACATGGCTGGGGACTGGCATTGGTGCAGCTCTCCTGATTATGCCCAGGCTTCCTAGAGCTGATCCCCCAGATGGAACCTGTGGCACCTCATCCCAGCCCTTCCTCGCTCTCCAGTCCAAGAAGAACTGCTCCAAAGACTAATTAGTCAAGGAAAACTTGAGCTGAAATCTGGTAGGTTAATTAAACTTTATGGCTGTGGTGGTGGGTAGGGATCAACCCGCCTTCCAGAACTGGATTCCCATCCCAGATTGGCCTTGTTCTCACTGTGGGACTGCAGGCAGGTTACTGCCCCTCTTTGAGATACAGGCCCCCTCTAATTAAGTGGACCATATAGGTTAATTCTGGATTGAACAGAGAAAATGCATAAAATACAGAGCATGGACCTTGCTCCCCATAGGTGTTCAGTGGGTTTGGCTCTTTGTTATTAACGCCCTTTGTTTTGGTGGCAAAGCATCCTAGATGGTGGAGACATTTTCAATCACCCAACAAAGGCGTCAGGATAGACGCTCCTAGGCAGTGGCTCTGGTGATGTGAGTGGAAAAAGAGGATCGAACAGTGAAGTGGGGGCAGAAGTCAGGGGAGGGATGGTGGCAGAGAGAGGAAGTCAACAGGTCCAGACACCCATGCTGACACACACACACACACACACACACACACACGTGCACACACGTGCACACACGCCTACGCCCTCCACAGAGCCCGCCTGTGCACCATCCTGCCCTCCGTACCTATGCGCTGAGCGTCCCTCCTGATGGCTTCTTTGTCGTGCCAGTCCTTCAGCTTCTGCCCATCTCCCGAGAAAACTGTCTTCTTTGGCCGATTGTGTGAGCCCTTAAAGAAAAAGGACAAAAACTGTAAAAAAGAAGAAAAGGGAAAGAAGGTCAGTAACCTTAGTACACTACCTAAGGGAGAATTGGGGATTGATGACGGAACATATGTCACCATCTATTCTGCCCTCAGTCCACCCGGGTGAGGGCCTCCTGTGTGTCAGCGAGGTGTGCAGAGGCCAGAAAAATGACACAAGTTCACTGTACCCTTTGGGAACTCACAAGCCGGGAGGGAAGAGAAAAGATGGGCACATTCTTCTCACCCACAGGAGGAAGTGCTGGGTGCAGCGTTGCCCAACAGAAATAAGATGCAAGGCAGATGTGAAATTTGAAAATTTCTATTTTTTTCAGAAAAAAAAAAGAAAAACAAGTGAAGTTACTTTTAGTCATATTTTTTATTTAATTCAATACAGTCTATCTCAAATATTATCATTTCATATGCAATCAAGGTAAAAATTAAAATATTTGACATTCTTTTGGCACCAAATCCTTTATACTTGTGTTTGTCTCAGTTCAGGCTGTTTCTGCAGCCACGGGTGGTGGGTGGCTGTGTGTTGGACGGAGCAGGGACAGTGAACCTGAGGTGAGTGACTTGGAGGAGGCATTACCGGAGTTCACAACCCCCGGGGATAAAGGGAGACTGCTTCATGGACATGAGGCATCAGGTCGGGCCTCAGACAAGGAGAAATGAGAGGCCTACAGCGTGAACCGATGCGAGACACAGGTGGGGAAAGGCAGCTGGGCTTGGCCTGATGGGAAAGGCCCCGGGAGCAGAAGTGGTCCTTGGTCATCTCTACAATCCCCAGGGCTGAGCGCCAAAGTGGGTGGACTTTGGCGAATATGTGCAGACTGTGCGAACAATTGAGAAGCTGAAAGAAAGAAATATATGCAGCAGCCCAAGACAACGCCTTCAAGAGCTGGGCTGTGACTGCGTTTTATTAGGTCCAGGGAAGTAAGCCCACCCTGGTGGTCCCATTAGGCAATGGCTTCCCAAATTAAAGGAGGTTGCATTCCTGGGTCCCAGTGTTGTCCCATGCCAGCCACTAAGTCCACAGGTGTGGTCCAGGCTCAGGCCTTTCCCTGTGCCCGAGTGTGGCCATTTGCAAATCTTCTGTGTGCACGCAAATGACAATGGCTCTCCAGATCATCTTGCCCATTAAATCCCTGCAGGCTTATTTTGCCACGGTGGGTAGAATCCAATAGTCCTGTTTCCTATATAATTAACTACAAGGGCCCCGAATGTGAGGTGGACTGGAACATCAGTGCTAACGAGAAGCCTCCTGGATAAAACCGTACCCATGCCTATTTATTAAGTGTCTGGCTCACCCCTGGGTTAGCAGACTTTCCACAACAAGCCCTTCCTCACGACAGGTCTGGTGATGACAAGCATCCTTCATATTCTCTCTGAATTGCAAGAAGATAATTCTGACAGTTGGAATACGAGATGTCTTGGTTGGAGGGAGAAGGAAAACTATAAATACAAAGGCCACACGCCTGCAACCAGGCCGAAGGGCTCTTAGAAATCACAGAAGCTGAGCTGGAAGGCCCTTAAGGGACCCTCTAATCAGCTGAGTGAGTTTCAAACGAGTTGAGCTACAGTTCTGCAGGAGGTGCCTCGGGCTCCGAGCTGGGAAGGCTAAGATCAGTGTTCATGTGCTGCGGATCCGGTGGGATTTCATTTGAAACAGTTCTTCTGCTAAAAACCAATAGACGACCAGCAAACAAGCAAATGAATACATTTGGAAACAGATCCAACCCGACTTCCCTGTGCCACAGATGGAGAAATCTGTTTTGGTTTGATCTTTTACGTTTGAGCTTAGAAAACAGGAAGATTTCATGTTGCTTTAGCAAGATGTTGGATCCTTTTGAAAACCCACGATCATGTCAATGCTTGGCCTGAGTTTCCCACACCTCATGGTTGGGCTGAGTGAGAGCTCACTTGTTTGAGTGCGGTTTGTCTTTCCAGTTTGCCATAGTCCCCATCATTCCTGGTTGAATCTCTTTTGTCTGTATTCCCTGCAGGGCCCCAGTGAGTCTGCAACATGCTGGGACAGGTAGTAACGCATCCTGAACAGGGAAGATTAGAAACTGTACTGTTTGAGGATGAGATGTGACGTTCAAGAGAACATGGGAGGAATTATCCTGTCCAATGAGGTCTTGAGGCTGGAGTGAGCGCCCATGGTAGAAGCTACTGAATGACTGGGGGTGTGTGGGGGGGTCAGCCTATGATAGAGAAGAAATTCTAAAAGCTGGATCAGTGCTGGAATCAAACAGGACCACTAAGAAGAAGATGTTAGAGGAGTCCAGGGATAGGAAACTTGATGGTTCAGCAAGATGCAGAGGATAAGAGTCAAGTGCTGGGTTACGGCTAGTGGGTAGCCTGATATTCTACATTTCTCCCCTCCCCCACCACTCCCTCCCCACTTTTTTTTTGTTCCAGGGATTGAACCCAGGGAGGTTCTACCACTGAGCCACATCCCAAGATCTTTTTTTTTTTTTGAGACAGGGTCTCACTAAGTTGTTTAGGGCCTCGTTGAATTGCTGAGGCTGGCTTTGAAAATTGCGATCCTCCTGTCTCAGCCTTCAAAACTTGTTGGGATTAGAGTCATGCACCATTGCAGCCGGCTGAGATTGTGCCTTTCTAACAAACTCCCAGGTGATGCTGTCCACAAAAGACACTTCGAGTAGCAAGGGACAGGCAACCTTTAAAGGACATCTCAAGTGTCTAAGATTCTGAGAAAGACATGTTTGTTTTTTTTTTCCACCTGTTTGTGGAAGTCTTCTGATGCTACTAAGATTAGGATACAGGGACAACTCTTGACTTCACAGATTCAATCTTTGAATCTTGTCCCTAAAATAAAACAGTGGACTGCTGAACCGATTGTGCTGATTTCAGGTTCCAAATCCTGGGAGGTTCCCACCAGTATCCACTGCTTTTGCCTTAAGGATGTGAATCGTATCTTCCTACCCTTACCCTCCCATCCTCCCAGGATCTGCAGAGCTGTCCTGTGGGGTTTGAGGTGGTCTCATTTGTCCTTACATCTTCCCTAAACCAAAGGAATTTCTGAACTTGCTGCCAGGGAGTTCTGAAGGTCTCCCACGCAGCTTCTGGTTCTCAAACACCCCAGCTAAGTAGCTGCTCAGAGACCTTCAGTCCGCCTTATGGGCAGGAACAACTAAAGTCCAAACCAGCCAAGTTACCCAAGCAAGGCCCACATAAGCAGGCAAGAGAATAAGGGCCATGTCCTTGGATTCCCAGGCCAGTTTTCAGGGAAAGAGCCCTGGCAGAGTGACATTGCATAAGCTCCTGAAGTCATAGGTACCCCAATTTCCCTGCCTGGAAAGTGGAGATGGTGCTCGTTGGCCAAAGTACCTTGGCATGAATGGAGAATCAACACACAGACTGTGGATAGTCACTCCTTTAGGATTTTAAGAAACTACTATAAATTGTTATCTTCTCACCAAATCACCTTGATGCAGGGCTCAGGATTTACTATATAGGTTAAAAGCTTTTCAATACCAAAGGCCTTTGGAAGGGTGAAAAATCAGCCTTGATGCTAATATCAGAGCTCAAGGGCCCTTAGAATCCTACCTTTAAACCTGGGCCTTGATTACAGATGTAAATTCTTGGACACCATCCTCAACCTGCTAAGTGCAAGTACTTGTGGACAGGAGCCCAGTAAACTAAGTTTTTTTGTTTTATTTTGTTTTTGTTTATTTAAACAAACAGGATTCTGATTCACAGTAAAGTTGGAAAACCACTTGTCTAAACCCAGCTGCCTCAGTTTACAAATATGAAATCTGAGACTAACCAAGTAGATCAGGTTTGCCCTAAGTCTGCTAGTTTATCAGCCCCAAAGACCAAACCGAATCTGTTCACTTTCTGGGATAGGCTGAGAACTTTCTGAAGGTGGGGAATATTTATTCGAGTTGGTCAGTGTATGTTCCTAGGCAATACCTGGCTCATTTTGGGGTCTGGAGAGATAATAGCTGAGGATGTCTGGCTGGATGACAGAGGCAGGTGAGGCAGGAAGTCAAGTTGAATGACTCAGTTTTCTGGTTCTAGAATCTAAGTTTTGCTTCTTGGGCAGCTGGACCCCAGTTTCCCTGGCTGATAAATAGTGAAAACTAATTAACACTATCTACTCTGGGGATGTTGGGGATTAACTGAACTAATCTATCCAAAGTATTTAGCTTAGTGTTTGGGACAAAGTTAGGTCCTCTCAGTAAGAAGAGCTATTATTTATACATTGATTTTTGAGAAAGTTTATAAAACAAGATATGTTCTAGTGTGTGCAATGGCTAAGTTTGGGGGAATGGGAGAAGGAATGGGAATCTAATAATAACTGTGCGTCCTGTAGAGGCAACCTATTTAACACCTGATCCAATTCAACTGGCTCCTGCTGATAACAGGATTTACAGAGTTTCCTCATTAACAGGATGTCATATGCCCATGTGGAGACTTAGTGTTCTTTAAGGACATAAAAAGTTCTTAGTTATAGTGGCGTCCCACAATAGAAACAAATGCCACAGACCTTTAACAATGGGAAATGAGTGAACAATGCTTCTTAAAAGACGGCGATCCTTAACCAACGGCAAGAGCCAACCACTACCTATGAGAGTATGTCTGGATTTTCAGTCCAGAGGTCCTCTCAAGTTTCTTTAGTTCTGTACACTCAAAGATTTGTCTCTGAAAGCTGTGGTTATTTTCTTTCCTTTGCAACCATCTTTTGCTGGATCTCTTCTCCCTGGGTTTCCAGAATGTCCGTTGGCTACAGCAGGCAAAGGGGCGGGGAAGGAGCATGGCAAGAGAAGTGAGTTTGTGGAGGAGGCTGGCAGAATGAATGTGGAAATCACATTAAACAATAAATTGGAAATGGATTCTGACTGGCTGCTCTGTATAGCTGCTCACAAATCTGTGGGCTTTTGACTTCACATTCCACTAAAAGAATCAATTAGAGTTCAAACAGCCACACACTCGCACACACAAATGGAATTTTAATCTTTGTTTAATCACTATTTAGTGTGCCTGGCACCCTTTGGAGAGAGGAAAGAATGGTGGTGGAACAAGCCAACTGTGTTCTGCTCAAGAAGATTTGTTGACATGCATACTCCAGCCCCAAGACTGCAGACTTGGCAAAGCCCGCTCTGCAAGGACACCCGCACCTCTGGGTGACCTGGAGGAGTTCTCAAAACAGGCAAGGGCTGGAAAGAAAACCAGGCAGGTCATGTCCTGCTGCAGGGTCCCAGGCTGTATTTGCTGCAGATTTTAGAATGGCTTGCCACCCCCCATCTCTTCCTCTCAACTAACCCTACAAAGGTGCTGAAATGATTTGGTTTTGAGCTTTCAGTGACTCTGTATAATTCCAAACATTTACTTATATACTAAGTAGATTATTCTAATAACCTCTGTCTCTCTCTGTCACACAGACATTCACAGTCACACCTTGCACACGTGTGACCACAGAGCAAAGCAAGGCATCCTCTTCAGAGTGACCTCGTAGGTTACACTCCAAAGAGGACCAGGCAGAGCTTAATTCAGCCAAAAGCACAAAGTTACTTTAAGCAAAGGAGTATGTACAATTGGATAATTATACTTTCTTCATGAGTTTGGGGACATAAGCTGGATTGTGTTCATTTATTCATTTAACAAGTGATTTTTGAGGGTCTACCATATCCACAGAACTCTGGGAGAAATAGAGATAAATAAGATAGGGCATGGTCTCAGCAAATAATAGGGACATAAGTATATAAGAAAGGAAAGACGCGCATACACACAATACTATCACATGGTGTCTTGAAATGTGTGTACAGAAAAATTCTAGATTGGGTAGAGAGAAGTGATGGGAGAGGAGGGGAGGGGAAGGGGGGATAGGAAGGGCAGCAGAATACAATAGACATTATTATTGCTGTATGTATATAGGTGACTATATGACCAATGTGATTCTGCAACCTGTACACTCAGAAAAATGAGAAATTATACCCCATTTGATTCAAATGTATGATATGTCAAGATCATTGTGGAGTCATGTGTAACTAATAAAAAAATAAATAAAAAAAGAAAAATTCTATAGGTATTTACAAGAGTCCCAAATTAAATTCTACCTGGGGTGAGCAAGGAAGAATTCCCGAAGTCTTTGAGAGGAGACTGGATGGCGAGGGCCCTGGCTTGTTGCAAGGGGGAATGGAATCCAAGCAGGGAAGGCAGGGGAGATTGGAGGGTAGAGAGTGAGGGACATGTTTCCTTAATGTCAAGGAGCCTGACTGGCTGGAGTGAGCCACAAGATCTGGAAGGAAGACTGGATCAGAACTCAAGGGCCTGACATCTGAGCTGCCTGGCGGGTGGGTGCCAGAAGGTCTTTGGGCTAGGAATAGGCTGGAGTAGAGCTTCAATAAAGCAAGTCACCACCTATTCACTTTCAGTTAATCTCTGACTCCTCTTCCTGAGAGAGATACAGGGAGACAGACAATTTTGTTTCATTAAGTGAAAATGTTTCCTCTTCTAAGGCTGAAGACTGCTCTTCTTCCAGGCCCCAAGAATCAGACTCACAAGTCACTGACCTACACTCAGCCCCACCCAGCAGGCTGATTCTTGGAGAAAGCTTTTCTTTCACTTCAATCAGAACCAATTTGCAAGAGAAAAATCATCAGATCTGAAGGGTACTGCGGGAACAGAAGGAGACACTACAACCCAGCCACCGTGAGACCAAGTCTGCGGGGCCTGCATCAGGCAAGTCCTGCTGTTCCAATCAGCAGTAGGGCCAGGTCGGTTTTCCTGATACCAGTAACTCTGTTGTCTTAACACCTGGATGTTGAGATCCCAAATCTGGATGGGGCTTCGTTCCCCTGAGAGGGGAAAGTCACTCACAAATAGAATCATTGTATTAAAAGATTGATTCCATGTTCCCAAGGGCAAAACCATCCCACCCATCCATTCCACATCTTGTTTTATACAGATGACTCTAGAAAAAAGTCATTTGCTACTTAAGGTGTGAAAGCCTATTAAAAGACTTTTTAAATAGCAGGAAGAAAAAAAAAGTTAAGGTCCTTGGGAATGTCTATTACCTAAAGGGCAAATGAAACCTTCAGTAGCTTTGTCTTTCCAATGTATAAGAGAGGTTGCAACAATTTTTTCAAAGGACTCAAACATTTTATCTAGGGGGGAACAAACCCTCCCTGACAAACTGGTAATGTCCATTTGTGTCTGTCACTCATCCATGCACCCTTCCACCCACCCACTTAAACATGTAATGAGGAAAGCCCTGGGAAGCCTCTGTGCTGGGTGCTAGGCTACAGGGGTGAGCAAGACAGGCAAGGGCTCAGGCTTATAGGAGTGTGTGGCAGGGGTAAGCATCGACTTTATCCAGAGCTAAAAATAAATTAAATTAGCTATAGTGGCAGGTGCATAAAAGAGACGTATGTGGCACAAATTCCCTCTATATCTGATCAAATGAACAGCAATTTGTTCTAGTCAGCAACACTTCCTCAAGGAAACTGGATTCAATATAGAGCTAATTTAATAGAGAATTTTCCAGACATAGGGAAAAAGCAAGGACACGCAAAGGCCCTGTGGCTGAGCAAACACTAAACATGGGACCCAGAGAGAACACCTTGTGTGGTGCATAGAGGAGGAAGGGAAGTGTGGGGTGGATGGGAGGTGGGCAAGGATAAGGATAAAGATTTTCCCCATTTGGAAATGCTGGTGTTTTCTATAAGGAGGTAGTAAGATCAGGTTGCATTGGAAAGCTCTCTGGCAGCAGACTAGAAAAGGAATTAGGAGGCCAGGAGGAAAGGTGGAGGCCAGGAAGGAGGCTGCAACAATAGCATGGGCAGAGATGGTTCTAGGTTGGACTAGGAAGGTTGTCCCATGTGTCCTGCCTGGGGCACCCTATGTCTAAGGGATGGGTGTACAGAGATGTTTGTTTTTAACAGGTTCATGAGGGCCCTGTAGGGCTGAGGCAAAAAAAAAAAAATGAATAAAAAAATAAAATAAAAAATAAAAAGGCAGCCTGAGAACGTGGACACTTGGGTGAGAAGACACCTATAAGGCCCAATGCCCACTGTCACCCAGGAGTGGCTGGGCCTACTTGGGACCCGAGCCCAGCTGCTAGATTGATTGATGTCAGCTTCAATACATGTTACTCAACACTATCAAGAGGAGGCAAGGCAGGAAATCGGACCTCAGGAGACCAGATTGTGTCCATTCACCTTCAAGTTCAATGACATGTGCTCTAAGGAGAGACAGGAGCGACGTTGGGGAGGTGGGTGAGCTTCCCCTCTGCTGCTCAGTGCCTGTGACCCTCCTGGCATCCCTGGAGGCCTGAGCTCCCACCAGCCTCCTGCAGTGTGGGCACAATGGGGCTGGGTGCGCCTGCTCCTGGAAGATAAGTATTCCATTACCTCAGAAGCACTGCGATCACTCCAACCAAACTAAAAGTGCTCAGTTTTCATGCTGGAGGAAAAACTGCCTGTATTGGGCTTTTGAGTGGTGGTTTGACTTTACAGTCCATGGGTGACTGTCCAGGGTGATTCTGATTCCACGTTCTTTTGCCTTAAGTGGTGAGTTTTTTACAGCCTAATGCAGGATAGGAGACTTGACCAAATTATTATTGTCATTACATCCACTTTGTAGATGACAAAACTGAGGCTTGGAGAAAAAATCAATAGGAAAGCGTTTTGCAGACTGCTGGCCATCACAGGCGTGTGATCCTCATGGCTGATGGCACCCACCACACACGACTGCCCACCCCTTCCCACATCTCAGTGTGGACAAGTTCTGGGAGCACAGCTCAAGGCCTGCTTGCTGAAACGAAGAGGGCAATTCACACAGGGACTAGGAAAGCTGGGTCTAGTTGGTGCCAGGAAGCCTGCACAGTGCCCTTCTTGGAGGCTGATGAGCTGAGCGTGGCAGGGCCACTGCATTGCTCAGTAGAGCAGCTGTGGACGGGTATAGAGAAAAGCAGGCAAAACTGGTGAGCTTGATAAAAGGCAAGTTCCAGGCTCTCAGGGACAGAGAAGAACTATGAACCTATCCTATTAGTCTCCTGGCTCGGGACTTAGGGCTGGGCCACCAAGTAACAGTCATTTTCCTGTTAATCATCATCATCATCATCATCATCATCATCATCCCTGGTATGAGTCAGCTTTCCATCATTATAACAGAATACCCGAGATAATCTACCTGTAAGAATGAAAGATTACTTTGACTCTGGGTTTTGGAGTTTTCTGATGAGGGTCACTAGACCCTGTGGCTTCAGGCCTTAAGTGGCATAGTACATCATGAAGAGAGTGCATGGCAGAGAATGCATGCTCATGGTGGCCAGGAAGAAGAGAGAGGGAGGAGGGGCTGGATTCTCAATATCTCCTTCAAGGGCACACCCTTAATGACTTAACTTCTCCCACTAAGCTCCACCTCCTTAAAGATTATACCACCTCCTAAAAGTGACACAGGCTGACAACCAGTCCTTTAACAGTTAGGCCTTGGGAGACACTTAAGATCCAAACCATAGCACCCCTACGTCCTGAAGACAGCATGACAAATCCTATAAGAGAACTTGCTTTGGAGCCAGGAAGACTAAACTTATGTCATGGTCACAGCTCACTAGCTCTGTGACTTTGAGCAAGTCATCCTATTTTCCCAAGCCTGGGTTCCCCAACTATGAAATAGGAGAAATTAATAAAATCTAACATAAAGTTTATTGTGAGGCTTGAATAAGATACAGCAAGTATAGCTCTTAGCAGTGTCTGGCATCTAACAGGCACTAAAATCTGTAGCTACCACTGCTCAATATTAGTTGGATGCTATCTTACAATTTAGAAAGCATTTTTCCCATTCCATGTTTCTTCATCACAGTCACACTTGGATGAAGACAGACATTACCAACTTATAATGTCCTTCCCTGTGGATCCCAGACTCTGAGAATCTCGATACCATGCTCTGTGTGGCCCTCAGCACTCAGCTAGCACTGGCCAGGGAGTAGGACCCCAAATATGTGCTTGCCATTAGCTGGAAGAGTGAATTCTCCAGGGTCCCTGGTCAAGACTGACCCATTGCTCGAATTCTGCAATCTTAGATCTTCAGGTCATTGTCTGCTTAATGCTTGTGAAGGTATCTCAGGAGAGTGGAACAGTAAGAGGTGGAGAAGGGAATATAACCTGTGGTCCCTCCTCTGGTCTGTCCTCCCCTTGCCCATGAACACTGGGCCCTCCCTTGTTCCATGCCTCAGAGGGTCTCACAATTCAGCTAAGAAGTGGGAGCTGAGATGCCCTCTCCATGGATGGTTCACTGAGACCAAAAAATACTATCTCAGTGAATTCCTATCTGGCTCATGAGGAAAATGTCTGCCTGGACGGTCTCTTCCATCTTCCATCTTAGTTTCTTCCATCTGCCATGCTGGAATTCTGGACTCTTCTCCTTATCTCTATTGCCTTGGGGTGGAGGCCCCAAGGGCTCTGAACCTCTCTGGCAGTACCCACTCCCTCACCTTGCCCTGGCATCCTTGTTCTTTCATAACTATCCCTTAGACATAGGGTGCCCCAGGCAGGACACATGGGACAGTGCTCCAGAACACACCACACTGCTGTGACTCCAGGCACTCCTGAGGGGTGCATCCAACTTCCAAGGTGAGCTTCTCTGGCCCCTTCACTAGACCACAGCCCAGATGGTTGCCCTTATAGCATCCTTCCTGCCCCTATGTGGCTTCACATTCACTTGGGTGATCATGTGATTACTATCTGTCTCTCCCCAAATTGTGAGCCCCATGAAGGTAGGAGATGTCAATTTCTGCTGAATGAATGAATGGGTGGATACACCTTTTGTTTTATCTTTCCTAAATGAAGAGAAGGTCACCCAGGGATTAGACGTGCCTAATATAGTCACAAGGATTTAATACCATGGAGGGGTTCTGAGGATTATCTTTATCCAATGATTAAATGGCTTCAGGTCAATTTAATGAGCTGCAGAAATCTAAAGAGAGATGGCTCACCTGATTCTAAAATGATTTCTAAAAGATGCAACAGACTCTGAACTCTTGCGCCTTTTTCCTTCTTTCATTTTCAAATTGTTTCCTGTCTGGATTCCTAACCTGAAGGCTTGTGGCAGAAATTGTCGTATGTCCCTCAGGAGCTGCTCTCCTTTTCTTTCATGGTAATAGAATTTTAGTTGGGAATATGACCACACAGTATCAGCGGCTATTCCCCCGACATCCCTGCAGTTCCATGTGACCTGGCGAAGCTCTGTCTGGTGAGATGTCAGTGGAGGTGCTGTGAAGAAGCTTTAGGAAACCTTCCCGGAGAAATGGCAATTATACACCTTGGCCCCTTGTTTCCATTCTTCCTTCTAGCTTTTTTTTTATTGATTTTTTTAAAAATAGATGACAGCAAAATGCATTACAATTCTTATTATACGTATATACCACAATTTTTCATATCTCTGGTTGTATATAAAATAGGTTGACACCCAGTTCGTGTCTTCATACCTGTACTTTGGATAATGATGTCCATCACATTCCACCGTCTTTGCTAATCCCCTGCCCCCTCCCTTTCCCTCCCACCCCCTTCCCCATCCAGAATTCATCTATTCATCCCATGCTCCCCATCCCTTCCCCACTATGAGTCAGACTTCTTATATCAGAGAAAACATTCAGCATTTGGTTTTTGGGGATTGGCTAACTTCACTTAGCATTATCTTCTCCAATGTCATCCATTTACCTGCAAATGCCATGATTTTATTCTTTTTTATTGCTGAGTAAAATTCCATTGTGTATATATGCCACATTTTTTTATCCATTCATCTACTGAAGGGCATCTAGGTTGGCTCCACAGTCTAGCTATTGTGAATTGTGCTGCTATAAACATTGATGTGGCTGTGTCCCTGTAGTATGCTGTTTTTAAGTCCTTTGGGTATAGACTGAGGAGAGGGACAGCTGGGTCAAATGGTGGTTCCATTCCCAATTTTCCAAGGAATCTCCATACTGCTTTCCATATTGACTACACCAATTTGCAGTCCCACCAGCAATGTATGAGTATACATGTTCCCCCACATCCTCGCCAACACTTATTGTTGTTTGTCTTCATAATGGCTTCCTTCTATCTTTATGCCTAGAATGCAAATGCCACCATGATGGACCAGAAGGTAGGAATCCATGCCTTAGGGATGGCGAAGACATTTGAGGAAGGAGTGTGAGAACTTGACTGAGCAGGACTGTCCTGCCAGCCATGGGCTGAAAACCTCCCCAATTTTAAGTGAAAGAAAAATATACTTTTATCTTGTTTGATCCATTCCCGTCTATCCTTAACTGTAAAAAAGCTTCTTCTCTCAAGGCTTTGTTGAGAGCCACAGCCAAAGGGGCCCCAGCAAACTTCCAGCTGCCAGCAAACTTCCAGCTGCCGGCTGATGATTGGCTCACAGCGGCCCCAGCAACATCTAGCTGATTGGCTCCTTGGCCCCAGCAACATCTAGCTGATTGGCTCCTCTGCGGTGATGCTCATTGGACTGTTTCCCTGCCCTTTCAGACCACGGAGCTGCTCATTGGGGGACTTTTTTTGGCTCCGCCCATGTGACCCAGCCAATCGGCCTCAAGAGCAGGAGGATTGTGGGAGGTGGAGAGAGGCTTGTGTGGGAGAGAGAGGCTTGTGGAAAGCCGGTGGTGGCAGTTGAGGCTCTGAGGATTTTTCCTGAGAGGCTGTTTTGTTTGGCGTGTGTGGTTCTAAAAATAAAGTTAGTTTCTTTTGACAAGTGGCTCCTGATTGTGCCCAGCCAGACTGCGGCAAGGCTTGAAAGACTGAAAAGCAACTTGGTGGGGTGGAGAGGACTCTGATGAAGGCCCCAGAAGACCCAGGTTTCTGACTCCTGCTCTCCATTGATTAACAGTAACACCTTAGGCAGATCCCCTTGCCTTTTCAGGTCTCTATTCTTAAACTACAGAATGGAGATCAAAATAATATCTAACCACAACACGACTGTCATGAAAAATGCTAAGGGATCTACAAAAAAACAAAAACAAAGCAAAACTACTAGAACTAGTGAGTTTAGTGACACCACAGGAAACACGGTTGATAAACAAAAACCAATTTGATTTCAAAATACTAGGAATGGAACATTGGAAACTGAAATAAAAAAACACCATTTACAATGGTGTCAAAATACTCAACACTTAAGGTAAATTAAAATGTATGTATGTGTGTGTGTATTTATGTATTCTTATACATTGAAAATCACAAATACTGCTAAAGAAATCAGAGCACTAAAATCACTGGGGAGATATATCATGTTAATGAGTCTGAAGACTCAATATTGTTAAGATGTCAGTCCTTGAAAATTGATCTATAAACTCAATGCTCTGTTTGTGGACACTGACATGCAACCTACAAGAATAGTCAAAACCACCACACACAAAAGCAAAAGAGGAACCAAATTGGAGAACATACATGTACTAATTTTAAGGCTTGCTCTAAGGCTACAGTGACCAAGGAGATGTGGTACTTGAGTGAGGACAGACAAGTGATCAATGGAGCAGAGTGGAGAGTCCAAATACATATATAGTCCATCGATTTTGAATAAAGGTATAAAGGAAATTTACTGGGTAAAGAATAATCTTTTCAACAAATGATGCTGGAACAATTAGATATCTATATGATAGAAAGTAAGCCTTAATCCTTACCTCACACCATACACAAACATCAACTTGAAATGCATCACAGACCTAAATGTAAGAGCCCAAACTATAAAACTCATTGAGGGATATATGTGACAAAATCTTAACAGCTTTGGTTTAGGCAAAAGTTTCTTAAATATGATAAAACAGCATAAACTGTAAGTTGGAATTCATCACAGTTAAAAGCTTTTGTTCTTCAAGGGACAAGCCTTGTCTAGGAGGATATATATGCAAAGCATGCATTTGATGAAAGACATATTCAGAATGCAAAAAGAACTTTGCAACTCAATATTATTAGTCATTAGGAAAATGCAAATCAAAACTACCAAGAAATATCACTTTATACTTACTGGGATAGCTATAATTTAAAAAATGGGAAATAACATGTATTGGCAAGGATGTAGGTAGAAAAATTGCAAACTTTATACATTGTTGGTGAGAAAGCAAAATGGTTTCCAACTGCTGTGGAAAACTTTGGGGTTCTCAAAGAAAACACAGAATTACCATGTGACCACAGAAATTCTATTCCTAGATAAATTAAAAAAAAAGTATTGAAAGCAGGGACTCGAACAGACTTTTGTAGTCCAATGTTCATAGCAGCATTATTCAAGACAGGCAAAAGGTGGAAACGACTCAAGCGTCATCAACATATGAAAATGTAAACAAGATGTGGCACATACACACAATGGAATATTATTCAGCCACACAAGGAATGGGATTTTGATATGTGCTGCAGCATGGTTGGACCTTGAAAACATTATGCTTAGTGAAATAAGCCAGATGCAGAAGGTCACATATTAAATGAGTCCACTTATGTGAAGTACCTGGGATAAGCAAATTCAGAGGCAGAAGGTAGAACAGAGGTTACCATGCAGTAAGGGGAGGAGAGAAGGGGGAATTCTTGTTTGAGGGAAATTATTACTGTTGGGAATGAAATAAAAACAAAATGGAGGGTACAGTCAGTGGTAATGATTGCACAACATTGTGAATGTACTCAAAGACAGGAGCTATACACTTACAAATGGTTAAAATAAGGGTTATATATTTTGTATTGCCTCTCTCTCTCTCACTCTCTCTCTCTCTCTCTCTCTCTCTCTCTCTCTCTCACACACACACACACACACACACACACCCAGAATAACCAAAGTTACACTTCCCTCCTTTTCCCCAGTAAAAAAGCTAATTCTTCCCATTTTCAACCCTTATATATTCTAGTGTCCTAGTGATTCACAATGTATATTAGCATATTAATGGTTCTTTGAAGTCCCACAGTAAAGACAGCTGTTTAATTTTGTTGAATCTAACATTTCACAAATTTATTTCACTAGAAGTGCCCTGTTATGGTTTAGATATGAGGTGTCTCCCAGAAGTTTTGTGTGAGAAAAGGTAAGAGAGGTGAAAGAACTAGATTATGAGAGCTGTAATCTAATCAGTGGATTAATCCACTGAGATGGATTAACTGGGTGGTAGCAATAGGGTATGGCTGGAGGAGATAGGTCACTGGGGGTGTGCTTTTGGGATTTAAATTTTGTTCCTGGAGATCAGAGTTCTCTCTGCTTCCTGGTTGCCTGGTCCTGAGCAGCTTTGCTCTACCACACCCTTCTGCCATGATGTTCTGACTCACCTGGAGCCCTGAGCTATGGAATCAGCCAACCATGGACTGAACCTCTGAAAACTTATGAGTCAAAATAAACATTTCCTTGTCAGGTCTTTTGGTCACAGCAACACAAACAACTAAAACAACTCCCCATCCACCTATCCCACCCAATAAGGAATAACCAATGTCCTAGAGAACTCATAGTAGTGTTTTGTTGCTAAGAATTTAAAGGGTTTATGAGAAAGAATGCAACATGGTTCTTCCCTCAGTAGTGTGCAATCAAGTTTGTTTGTCTTAAGCATGTAGACACAAAACAACTACCTGACCATTTCACTAACTTGGAAGAAGGGAAATAGTTTATGATCATACAACATCTTCTAGAAAAAGCTTCAATCAATTTCTAAAGTCTCTGTTATCCATCTGTCCTATCCATCTCTCCTATCCATTCACCATCTATCCATTTAGAGAATGTGTTTAATTTTCAATTAATATTTGTGGTACATAGAGTAGGTGCTTCAGGGAATATAGTAAAAACAATGGCTTTTGTCTAGGATATGGGCCAGATTTGAGATCATTTCATTCAAAAAATTGCAACTGGGACTTGGCAGAAGAACAATGAATTCTTTTTCTCCTATAAGAATGGTCTGGAAACAGTTTGCAGAGGGGCATGCAGGCTGGGCATTGAAAGATGGGTATTACATGGGTAGCAGAGGTGCAACGGTAATGAGATATTCCTGAAATGTTTCTTTTATTGTTTTTGACTAACAAAGAAGGCAGCAGACCATTATATAACCCTGGTGTCTTGTAACCCTGGCTAATGGATCACTTCACGTTTTCCAAATGGTATCTCACATGTCAATTTCTCCAAAACCCTTTGTTTAGCTTTAGATACCATGCAGTTGAAGTTTTTAGTCTAGACAATTTAGGAAATTTTCTCTGCATGACTGTGGTAGATTGGCTGAAGGTGACCCCAACTTTCCACTCCTCCCCACATCTGAGCCCTTTGCAGTGGGATCCTGCAGCTCTTCCTATCAAGAGTTCATGACTTGCTTTGGTCAAGAGAATGAGGCCAAAGTGACAGGGTGCCAGTGCTGAGCCTAAGCCTTAGCGACTTGTGCTCTTTTACACCACTGTTTGTTCCTCTGCTTCCTCTGAGATATCAAGCCCAGCCCAGTCTAGAAAGATGTGAGAGGTCCATGGAAGATCAGACATGTGCAGAAGAACAGAGGCCACCCCAGACCAGTGGACAGACAGCCAACCCCCCAAAACATGAGAGCGCCCAGGTGAGAGAAGCAGAGGACCTGAGGCATGGGTGGAGGCATGGGTCCAGAGGACCCACCCAGCTGGCCTGCACATTTGGGAGCAGGAGCACGTGGTGGGTGTTTGAAGTCACAGAGCTTTGGGGTAGTTTATCACACAGCATGGTTTTTGATTAAAAAAAAAAAAGAAGAAGAAGAAGCAATAATATGACCTCAGCAAGGATTTTTCAATTCTGTGTTGGCAACCAAGGGTGCCAAAATAGACAGAACTGCTTGAATCCTCTTCTCCCTTCTCATTTTTTAAAGATCCAAGTCCCGGTTCAAATGCCACATCCTTAATGACCATTAATTCTGTGCCCCTCCACTTAAGAGACCACCTTCCACCTTCCTTCCTCCTGACCTCTCGCTGCACTCTTTCGTCTCTTTCTTAAATTACAGCTGGACTCCTACTGGACTCTAAGCCAGTTTTTAAACTGTGATGAAGAATAACTGTGTTTTAAGTTTCCAATTCACTGAGAATCCAACCATCTATGGTAGGCAAGTTCTAAGAATGACTTCCAGTGACCTTCATCCTTTGATGGTCCCCTCCCCTGTGAGTGTGGAGGGAACCTGTGTGATGGCTATCACTTTGGTGGTACAGTATGTGATATGTAAAGGAAGGGCATCCATACCAACTTAAGCTGATCACACACAAACAGCTGAGAGCTTTCTCCACCTGGCAGTAGAAGAAGAGAGTGGAGAAGAATTCCATGGGGCACTGCTGGCTTTGCAGACAGGGGAGGCCAGGGGTGGGTGGGCCTGAGGAGCAGAGACCAGCCCTGGCTGACAGTCCACAGGAACACAGAGACCTCAATCCTACAACCCCAAGGATTGGATTCTGCCAACAACCAGAAAGAGTCTGGAAGTAGATTCTTCCCAGAGCCCAGCCTGGCTCATACCTTGATTTTGACCTTGTGAGACCTTAAGCAGAAAAGTCAGTCAAGTCCCCTTAGACTCATGATGAACACAACTCTGAGCTAATAAATATGTATAGTTTTAAGCTACAAAATTTGTCTTAATTAGTTACACAGCAATGGAAAACAAAACACCTCTCATTGGTATGGCAGATTATGTTTTCCAAAGCTGGGTGCAACAAAATCTGTCCTATGGCTTTTGGTAAAAAAGAAGCAATAAGATGACCTTTGTGAATCTTTCCATCAACAGGTGGAATCTGTTTCCTTTAAACTTGGGTAGACCTTTGTGAATGCTTCAGTCAATGGAGTTGGGCAGGAGAGATGCAATGTGACTTCTGAGACTAGATGATAAAAACTCCATGCACTTCTTCCTAATCTCTTGGGACACTCATTTTTGGAACCCAGCCACTATGCTATGAAGACCCTGCCCTGTGGAGGCCAATATTGAAAGGAACTGACAGCCACCACCAACTTACCAGTCATGTGAATGACGATCTTGAGAATGAACCATCTGGCCCTTGCTGACCCACCCTGGCAGGCACTCCCTTGGGCAGAGAGGAATGGCTCTGCAGAGCTGAGCTCAAACCATACATTCTTGAGAAAATAAATGACTGTTGTTTGAAGCTACTAAGTCTCAGGGCAAATCTGTTAAGCATTATAGTAATGGCAGCAAGGGTGTACCTTGTGCCACACACAATTCACCCCAAAAGCTTGACAGCCTATGAATTGACCTATATTCAACAGGAGGAGTCACTGGGCATGCATTTGGCTGTCATGGCAATGTCAAATTGTCACAGAAGTTTCTGAATGCTGTTCCTCAATTTCTGAATTTATCTCAGTGAACTGGAGCCAGCCTGCAGACTACACTGTGAGAGGCACTGCTGTAAAAACATGTCAGGGCCAGGCCCATTCTTATTCATCTCTGCATCCCCCTCAAATGCCAGTTAGAATTTCTGGAAATAGGAAGGTCTTGGTAAATATTTGTGGACTAAATAGAAGATACAAAGAAAGCTGAGGCTGGAAGTTCAACTCAGTCCTTTTAAAGATGGTGGACTTGTAGTCCAGCAGGGTTTTTGTGAAGGGATACATTCAGGGTCATGGGACAAACTAGTGATAAGGAAGATCAGACATGTGCAGAAAAACAGAGGCCACCCCAGACCAGTGGACAGACAGCCAACCCCCCAAAACATGAGAATGCCCAGGTGAGAGCAGCAGAGGACCCAAGGTGTAGGTGGGGCCTTGCAACCTTCAATCCAGGCTTTGCAAACCCAACTGCCTATGTGTGAAGGGGGTGGGTTGGGCAGGTATGAGACAATACAGAGAGAAGATAAGTGCATGCATACCCATGTCAGGGGGCAGCTGCCACCCCAGCTCCAGTGGATTGTCACCAAGTGAGGGCCAGTAGAACTGGATGTTCATTTTTTTAAAGAGAAGCTGGAAATTTCCAGGGACAATTTCTTGGCCTTAACATATTATACTGGATAAACAAACATGCCTACAGGGCAGATTTTTGTCCAGAAGGCTACCAATTTGCAATTCTTGAGCTAGGTGAACACTGCTACCTTATAGGTAAGGAAAATGAGGTCCCGAGAAGTTACAGATTTCATCAAGAAAGTGCAGGAAGAGGGAGCAAGGCCTTTGGCTGACTTGTTCAGGAATCTGATGATGAAAGAAGGAGGAAGAGGAGGAGAAGGAGAAAAGGAGTGTTTCCCGTGTTTATTCTGCATTGTTTCTTTGTCTGAGCTATATCCCCAACCCCCCACATTCATTGAGGTCCTGCTATGGGCAAGGCCTTGGGCCAAGCCCCCAGACTTACAATCTCATTTAAGTTTTTCAGTTGTCTTAGAAGTAGGAACATGTCTTTCCATCTTTTTTACATTCTGAGAAGGGAAATTGAATAACTGGCTAAAATCATGGTACATGTGGGCAGATGGTCTGTGTTCCTAAGCACATCTTATCAAGGTGAATAGGTCTTCTGCCACCTCACATTTTTTTATTGGCCCTTTTGCATCCTGTTTATCAAAGCCCCAGGGGTTCTGTTTTTTCCTTTTCTTTTTTTTTAACCTGAAGAGTTGTAAATTCTACCATTTAATCTACCCCTTCTCTACCATCTGAACCCAGGAGAAGCAACCCAAGAGTGACCTGTATCCTTCCTCCTAGAGTCTGAATGTCATTCCCTTAGAGCCAGGCTGGGTCTGCAGCAACTGCAGTGAAGACAGGACCCAGAGCCACAGGGCTGCACTGCTATCCTTCAGAAATGAAGAGGTAAAGGAGCGTGAAAGAAATCATTTAAACCTGTTATTTTCAAACTGTGTTCAACAGATCCCTTGGAGATGTCGCCACTGGGATTTGGAGAGGGGGCCCCAGCAAGAGGGGCTCTGATTTCTTTTTTGTTACGCATTAATTAGGCTTTCAAGTAAGATCATGTGAAAAGTGTTCCGCTGCTTTAAAAAAAAAAAGCAAGCTTAAAAACCAGTGATCTAATCCAACCCTTCATTGAATTTTTTGAAAGCCAAACCCTATAATTTGATTTGCAATTATAAAAATAATAAAGGCAAATGGTGAAAGATTCAAATAGTCAAAAGAGTATACAATGAAAAATAAAAATCTCTCCATTTTCAAGCCCTAGTTTCATGCCCTAGAAATAAATATTAACAATTTCTTGTGCATTCCTTCCAGAACTTTAAAAAGGAGACTGCGTCCTGGTGGTTGGCTTATCTGAGTTATTCAGCCATATCCAGGCCTTTTTATCTCAGGAAGATTCCATGTCTTTTCTATGGTATCCTGTCTTCCTATGGCCTTTGCTTCACCTGATAGAGAAACAACCAGAATTGAGTTCTCAGCACTGGCTGGTGTCCACACAGGGAGTAGCAAGCTGTGAACAGGCATGCTCAGAGAGGGGTCTGGGCCACCCAAGGAAACTCAGGCTTGGACCAGCATCCTGCAGGGGGCAACACCTCCATATCCTTGACCTCATAAGACCCACCTCCCACAGCCATGTTCCTCTCCTTTGCATTGCTTTCCTGTCCTCGGCCCCTACCCACACCTCCCCAACTGTCCTACCTGCCTGCTGTGCCTCAGATGGTCCACTGGCATTTCCCATCAGTAGCCCCCTTTCCCACTGCTAGAACCTCCAGGTTCATCACCGGAGTCACTTTCTCCCCTGGAGGGCTAACATTTTTTGGGCTCCCTGTGTGCCAGTCTCTGGGCAAGACTATTTCCAGTCCTTGGCCTTACCTCGGGCATAGAGGTGGGACAATTTTTAATTACCATCCTGCATTTACAGATGAGGAAACCAAATTGGAAATGGTAGCTGGGATAAAGACATGAAGCTGGCTAACCTAACGCTTTGACCACGTGGCATTTGACATATCTACAATCTTCGTGTTCCTGAAGGGGACAAAACATGCACTAGCAACCCCAGAAGACTCCTATCAATTTCCCCCTCTGATAGCCAATAGCCCTGATTCTTCTTCAGGCTCTTGAAGTGGACTTGGAGCCCCAAAGAAGGCTGTAGATCTGAGGAGAAATTAGTTCCGTGTTACTTGTTAGCAGTGGTGCAGACTCCCTGCTGTTGCCATGGTTACCTGCCTGGAGTTTAAACTATAGATGAAGACTCCCTATTTACCTTAATTAATCAGGTTGACGTGGTTGGGGGGTGGGGTGGGAAGTCCAGCCCACCCTGCACCCCTGGGGTGAGTGAGGAAGTTGGATAGCACTTCTTGGTGGCCGACTAAAGTGCTGCAGGGAGGCCTCCCTGGAGGCCAGAGTGGGGAGGATGACCACCACTGAGGGGCCACCTGGCACCGGGGGGAAGGAGCGGTTCATTCATCCTGGATGGCATTCACTTGCTGAGAAATTTCAACTATCACTCAGAAGGCAAAAGCATACCACCAGGAACGCATAATTATAAGTTGTATTATTGGGACTACTCAAAAGAGAGGCATGAGACTGGAGAAAATAGCTGTCTCGTGCGTGAAGGACCCCATTTCATTCTGCACCCTTTCAAGCTGCACAGGAAGGAGGAAGAGGAGGGCCACGCCTCTGCTCATTCAGTGGAGGGTGGCATTTCCTAAGAAACACACTCTGCTGGCCGACCTGAACATGAGCCTGCACTCCTCCTGCAGCTCCAGCTGCTGAGGCTTTCCTCTCTGGTCGGAGTGCCTTTTACTTCCCTGAAGGAGTTACAGATGACTGTACGTGTGGCATTCATTGGGTCATTGTCTGAAATATGCCAGGGCTGGAAGGACACAGAATTGATAGATGCATGAACCTCAGCTTCCTACTGGACATAGGATGTGACAACAGACAGGCCCACATCCCCACATGGACTTGGAAAGCTGGAGTGCAGCAGAGTCATTTAAAGAAGGCTATGACTCTGTCCTGAGTCCCTTACTCCACCATCTGCTCTCCATTTGGCCCCACCCTCACTTTTAAGACTTAAGAATTTGTCAAGGCTATTGTTTCTTTCATTGTGTTGTGTGACCATGTGATTTATTTATTTATTTGGCCGGAGTGAGCCACACAAGCTATTCCCAGTGGGCTAATACCAACTGGCCACTTGATGTTCCAGGAGTTGTGATTTCAAAAGTGCCTTGCACTTAATGACAGCTCTCAATTTCTCCATCTGATGACAAGGGAAGATAATAGTGCCCCAGGCTACCTCTACCAGAGGAGGAGAAGATCAAAGAGAACATGTATAAGAAAGCATTTTGGGAACCCAGAGCTGGTTCATGCCTGTCATCCCAGCAGCTCTGGAGGCTGAGGCAGGACCATTGAGAGTTCAGCAATGGCGAGGTGCTAAGCAACTCAGTGAGACCCTGTCTCTAAATAAAAGCAAAACAGGGCTGGGGATGTAGCTCAGTGGTAGAGTGCCCCTGAGGTCAATCCCTGATCCCTCTCCCCCCAAAAAATGAAAGCATTTTGAGGCAGTGAAGACCACACATAGAAATGGTCATCACATCCTCTGAACTGGGTCACACCTGAAGCCAGTGGTCTCACCTTGTCCAGCTGAGGAGGTGGAACTCACACCATCATGTCTGCTTCTTATTCTGTGTGGGCCCACCGAGTCTGCAGGTCCAGGCTATCAGTGTCAACAGCATGGACCTTATGAAGATCTCCCTAGATCTTATGAAGAATGATGCAAAGTTTGCTTAATTCTATTCTTAGCTCTTCAGCCACACAACTAGACTGAAGAGAGCTAGATTAATAATAGAGCCAGAGCAAGTATGTCCTGGGAATACATACTACATTGTTGCAACTTCAGGATTCACTACAAGAAACAGACAGCCCTGTGGGCAAATGCTGAAAGATGGGAGATGGAAGCATTTGGCAAGTTTCTAGGAGTTTCTAGGAGCTCCAGCTGACTGCTAGAGAGCTGATGTGGACGTATCATGTGTGGCCACACAGAGATGAACTGAATGCATCCTAAAAGTTGGGACCACTGATCCCTACCAGGAGCCTCAACCAAGCTGCCTGACTTTGGGGATTGTCTGGCCTTTGCCAAGATCCCAGACTGTGGGACTCATTTGGGTCAGATAACCTGGACTTCCTGCACTGGCTTCAGGGCTCAGATTCTTCTTCCTTCAAAAAGGGCCTCCCTCTACCCTGGGTGTCACTATGGGTTCCTCTTGGTCTTCTGACTCTCCTGCCCTCTGCTTGGATCTCGTCCAAGAAACTCAGACAATCTCATGCCGGTGTCCGGTCTGCTTCGCCTATGCCAGGCTCCCTCTGCCTACCAGTCTGCATCTGCTTGCTCTCAGAAGGCTGGCACATGCTTCGCTAGACTATTGAAGCTGATCTGGTTCAACTAGCCTGCCAAGTCCACAGGTCCCAGCCATGTCCAGCTGGGCCCTGCTGGGGATTGGACAGTCTCAGCTTTCTGTCATGGATCTGGGCTGCTCTGAGTGCCCTTCTGATAACACAGAGAAGGAAGCCCATCACAAGCACTGTGGTTCTGGTGTTTGACAGATCTGTTTTCACAACACCAGGTGGATCAACACAATTGTGGATTTGCTTGCATGTGTGTTTTCTGTTTGTTTTTGGGCATTGGAAATTGAACCCAGGGACACTTAACCACTGATTCACATCCCCAGCCCTTTTTAAATATTTTATTTAGAGACAGGGTCTCACTGAGTTGCTTAGGGCCTCACTAAGTTGCTGAGGCTGGCTTTGAACTCACGATCCTCCTGCCTCAGCCTCCCCCAGCCACTTGGAATTACAGGCGTGCACTACTGCATCAGGCTGCTTGCATGTGTTTTAAAATTATGTATTCATAAAAATCCAATAAAAGAACCAATAATGTTTGGATATTAGTATAAAGTTTCTCAGAAAGAACCAATAATAGAAAACATTTCTGGAGCTTATTAATTTTTAAGCCCCCTTAAAGTCCCTCAGTGGCTTCCCATTGCTCTTAAGCCAGAACCAAACTCTTTAACCAAACTCCTTCAGGTTTAGAAGGTTCTGTGTGGCCAGCCTCTGCCCACTCTCCAGTCTCCATCCCACACCATGCTCCACGTGTGAAGGATAAGGAAAATAATAACCCCCAGGGAAAAAAGAAGAACCCTGGGCTCCAGGGAACTTCCTTCATCTACGGTTGTTCCCCTACCTGCCCTCCTGCCCTGCTCTAACTAAGCCCATCACCTGGCCCTGCTAAACCCTATGAAACTCAGACTCTTGTTGTAGCCTGTCACCATTTTCCCCTTGAAAATGTCCCCCTCTGTGGCTTAATAAAACATCACTGATCTGTTGGGGTCTGTCTGTTTCCCTTTCTTTTTCTACTCCCTTTCATTTGGTGCTGAAACCTGCGATGGGGGTTTGGGGCTCTTTACTCCTCCCCGTCCTAATGAACCTCTACTGCTTTTTCCTATTTCCCTCCCATTTCTCCCTCTCTTTCCACCTCATACTCAAAGGTTAGTAACAGTCATGTTAAACAGGCTGGAAAGTGACCATTGATCTTCAGGCACTTCTGTGGCTCACGACTAGCACGGTTGAATTCCCAGACTGACATTTTTTTTCCCTCTCTTTTTCTACCTTATACTTAAGGAGGCCCTTCATGCTCTCCATGTCCATTATAGCTCAACAGTGGCTGGTTCACAACCCAAAATTGACCCCAGTCCTGGGCTAGATTTTGGCTGCCTTATTGCCATGTGGATGGAGCATGGACCAGTGTTTGGTCCCTTATTGGTGTTGGAAGCATCCTCCTTCTAACCCACTCCTCTCCAATTCCTTCTTTCTCTTATGTATTCAGAGCTATAGATCAGAGGCCTCTTTCTGCCATGTTCCTGCATGCAACACTGGCCTTCTTATTCTTTAGAGAGGTGAGATCCCTTGAGGTCTCTTGCAGAGGTGCTCTGCCCAAGACCCTCGCCTTTTGGCTCATCCAGACCCTGGGGGTCCTCTAGCAATGGGATTATAGGAGAAGATGCCCTCTCATTCTCCAGAGGAACTGTGTCTGGTGATGGGAAACATCAAGGGATCTTGGATATTCACTGCCACCCCAGTCAAACCTCTCCAACATGGGAGCTAATCAGTCCATCCCGTGGGACTCCCTCTTAGGTTGTCTCATTAAAAAATTCAAATCCTCCACCTCAAATCTGACCTCAAAAATAAATGCCTGATTAGGCTGAGTACATATATTTGGCTGCAATCTAAATTAGACAACCTAGTCAATGGCCTGGATTCAGAATTTGGGACCTTTGACCCCCAAATCCTCCAAGACTTAGACAATTTTCTCCACCAAAATGGCACATGGCCTGAGGTTCCTTACCGCCAAGCTTTCTTTTACCTTTACTAAAGGCCCTCATTACATCAACCTTGCTCTGCTCTATAATTAATTACTGCTGACTTCCTGCTCCAAAAGCCCCCTAGATCAGGTCCTGACCCCAAGACCTCTTCTTCATTTACTTCCCCTGAAAAAGCACATGAATTCCCATGGAAAGTAAGAAAAGTTGTAGGCTATAAAGGAAAGTTTGATAGACAGGAAAGCCTGATAACTATCAAAAGCATTCTTCTGAGTCAATCTGAGACCTATGAATCCTACTAACCTCCTACATAGGCAAGCTTGATCTGTGTTTCTTTGTCTGCTGGTATGATTATCTAGCCCCAACATTTATTCCTCATATTGGTCTAAAGATATGGCACATTAAAGTTTTAACTAACTTTACTAAGAAAGTCCTAATTGACACAGACAAAGGGTTCTCTACTAGGCACAGAGGTAATGCCAAAAGAAAGGTATTTTGCAAAAATCAAATGGCATTAGACATCTTAACTACAGCTCATGAGGACATCTGTGACATTATAAAAGCTAAATGTTTGTATATAATATTTCTCTAAAATGGGCCTATGTTGCTGACCCCCCACATGCTTTTTTTTTTCCCCCCCCCAAGGAGCAATTTACCTGAAGCCCTGCCTGGCCTCTAGACAGGATATGTCACCTTCCTCAGCAAAGTATTTGTTCACTGCAGGAGAAATGCAGGCCCCAAATAATGTTGATAAGAGGAACTCAAGTTTCCCTGAAGGCGGAGACTTTTGTGACCAAATACTGAAACTCTGGGAGATAAGGATGGTTCCTCCTAACCATAAAACCTGTTGGAATGTATGGTTAGGAATCCAATTAGAACAGTCAGCATGGGCCAAGATGACCTAGCTGTCAATCAAAAGTCAAGAGTTGGGTTAAATTCCCCTTCACCCAGGTGTTGAGACTCATGTCCATTCTGACTTGATTTAATTTTTTTCTGCGGGAGAAATTTGGAATGTGGACAGAGGAAGGCTTCAGACAACTAAAGGCAGCTGGCCGGGGCCATCCTCTGATGCTACAAGAAGATCTCATGTCCTGAGTCTGATCCCAATAGCCCTCAGGGGTACCGAATATCAACAACTATCTGTCTCTCTGACTGACTCAGCCTGATGGTAGAGGGCACCCTCACCCAATGAATCTTGGATCCTGAGATGAAATTTTGGTCTGATCTGAGGCCTTTGGGAAAGAGGTGCCCCATTAATCCCCAGAGCATGAGCCAAGCAATCTCTCCCTCTTCAGAAATGCTTCTACCCCAATTCTGTCCACACTGTTTGCCTCTTAAACTGGGACCCATTATGAGAGATTCTCAAGATAGAGCTCCCTTAGCTTTAAAATTGGACTACCTTCTCTAGACTCTCATAAGACACATTTTCTTTGTACTCCCCTCATCTGGCAGGAAAAAGACCAGAAAATCTGTCTCGGTTACTCACAGTAATACTACGCCTTATTTGTCCTACTTTAGGAATCCAAAATATTTATTTTCTCTAGTGGAGACATCACCCAGAGAACTAACAGGCTTGTCCCCAACTTCAAATTTAGGAACATAATATGAAATCGTGGTCCTGTGAGTATGAGTGCCCTAAAGGACAAAGGGAACATATAAGAAAATTTCATGGCACAACTAGCTGGTAAATATCCTCCCTTAAATTACAATAGTTATCAAAAAGTTAGTTAGGGGGCTGGGGCTGGGGTTCAGTGTAGAGCACTTTTCTTGCAAGTGTGAGGCCCTGGGTTCAATCCTCAGCACCACATAAAAATAAACAAAGAAATAAAGATATTGTGTCCATCTAAAACTAAAAAAAAAGTATTAAAAAAAGGTGGGGGTTGGGGTTGTGGCTCAGTGGTAGAGTGCGTGCCTTATATGTATGAGGCACTGGGTTCGATCCTCAGCACCACATAAAAATAAATAAAAGTATTGTGTCCATCTACAACAATAACAACAACAAAGTTAGTTAGTATCCTCCATTCTGAGTGAGGCCCAGACAGAAGTCATAAAAGGAAAGGCAGAAACTACTAGTTTTCTGCATATAACCTGGCCTGATTAACAACTAGAGAAATAAAAAAAAAATGTCTCTGGAGGAAACAAAAATTGTAGGATCGCAACTTAAAAGAGTGATTTTACAAAAGAAAAAATGGTTAAAATGCCCAGTGTATGAGGTTTTGCCTCTTAAACTCAGAACTGAAGCTTCCCTCATTGAGCTTCTGCCAGATCTTTATCTCACCAAGGTTTGCATTGAAATGTAAATTGTAGAGGCTTGCAGGGCTTGCAGAGAACCGATGTGGGACTGAAGAAAAAAAAAGTGTCACTTTTAAATCCAAGATGCTTGTAGCTGGCTGCCTGACCACCCTGCTTTATTAACAAGTTTTTCCATAGACACTACAGCACAGGAAGGGAAAATAAAACGGTCAAGTCTTCTTTACCTTGAGAATCTTTATCTAAGGATTTGGGGGCTCTCTCATTCTTTCAATATCTAAACTAACTCTAATCTGAGTCAAAAAGTAAACTCTGATCTGATAAAGGTGTTCTGGATGCTCCTTTATTAGAGTAATTAATGGTCATATCATTTTTTTTTTTTTTAGAATCCTTGTCTTTTTTTGCAATTCTATATTTTTGAGCTCATGGTTTTATGGTGAATTCACATTTGATCCTGCATGCCTAAATTAATATATTTTTCTGATCAGTTTTATTTTATCTTACTGTAGAGGTTTTTACACTTTGTTTTTTTTCAGGGGCCAATTTTCAAGGGTTAGCTCTCAAATACACTGGGAAAATTTCCTCTTACAACAAACAGCTACAAGATCTCTGCCTCATCTGTTCTGTGTATGTGTGCACATCAGTGTATTGTGTTATTGTGTCTACTAGGTGATTGTTTCCAAATATCATGTACACAGTATCAAAATTGGCATACAGATAAATGAGCACTCTTAAATTACAATTTAAATGAGAAATGGATCCAAGTACCTTTTAGTTCACTTGACTTAAAAAAAGGAGGGGGGAGTTCAATTTAAAAACAGATGAGAATATAAATGTCTTTAAAATTACTAACTCACAAGTTTTCTAGGTTGTCAGACAATAGAATGGTGGTTTCTATAAAAGGTCTAGAATGTAATATCCATTGCATCTAGTATATTTCTTCAACAAAGAAGAGATGGCTAGTACTAGTACTGTTAAATATACTTGTCTGATACCTTGTTTTTTACAGTTAAAAAACAAGTAAATTATATTTAAGATAAATGGGATTAATCATAAATGGTTTGATAGAGATATCTGATTAATTTACAAACTTAAACTGCTAGCTGCTCATATGGTTTGGATGTGAGGTGTACCCCAAAATTTCGCAGGCGAGACAATGCAAGAAAGTTCAGACAGAAATGATTGGGTTACAAGAGCCTTAACCCAATCAGTGAATTAATCACCTGATGGGATTAATTGAGTGGTAATGGAAAGCTGGTGGGTATGGCTGGAGGGGGTGGGGCATTGGGGGCATCACTTTGGGATATATATTTGTACCTGGCAAGTAGTGTCTCTCTCTGCTTTCTGATCATCATGGGAACTTCTTCCCTCCACTACACTCTTTCACCATGATATTCTGCTTCACCTCCAGCCCCAAGGAATGGAACCTGTTATCTGAGGACTGAGACCTCTGAAACCATGAGCCCTTAAATAAACTTTTCTTCCTTTTAGTCACATCAGTAAAAATCTGATAAAAACACTGCTAAATATAAAATCAAGTACTCTTAACCTCTTAAATTCCATAAGATAATATATTTAAACTTTATGTGTGTTATCATAAAAGGTTTAAGATTGCTTTGTGTCTGTGTCTTCACTAAAACAAGGTTACTGAAAATTATGATTCCATCAGGTATATATACAGTCAAAATATAAAAGGTTTCAGTTAGGTTTCAATTACCATACTAAAAAAACCCCAAAGTATTCTATCTTATTAAAGTGGATTAATTTGTCTAAATTCAGAAACTTTATAAGGTTGTTTCATAATATAAATTTTAAAAAGGGGTCAATAGCTAGGAAAGAGATGAAAAATTCTAGGTAAGGAAGTGTATTTTAGTACGGAAAGTAGAAGGAAAAAATATTTCTGGATGAGAAAGTCTTTGTGGTAAAGTAAAAAGTTGTAGAATGTCTAAGTAAATTGTAGAAGGTTTGTGGAGGGCAAATGTCAAAAAGTTTGTGTGTAACTAAGTTGGTTGTATACAAGTAGCAAAATCAGTTAAAGTTATTCAGGTTTTTCCCTAAGGTCAAATATTAATGTACTGCTATAAACCAAAGTTTAATCCTCTATGGGTTGAAGTAACAAACATTTCTTAAAATATTTATCTGCTCTTATTTATCAAGATAATCTCTTGTGTCTGTTGAATTTATTCTTTAGAAAAACTAGTCTTGAAAGAATTATGGTTTGTACAACTCTGGTTAAACAGCAACTGTTATTTTGGAGTATTATACTAACTTACTGAGTCTAAACTTTTCTTTAAAAGGTAAACTTAGTTAATGTAAGAACATTAGTGTAATCATGGGACTGTTATTATCTTCTTTGTCATATCTTCCAAGTACAAGTCTTTAAACTATAAGGTTTAGAAGAACATTTTACCAAGCTGATATTCTTCAAAAGGTGCCAAAAACATGCACTGGAGAAAAGATAGCATCTTCAACAAATGGTGCTGGGAAAACTGAAAATCCATATGCAACAAAATGAAATTAAACCCCTATCTCTCACTATGCAAAAAACTTAACTTAAAATGGATCAAGGACCTAGGAATTAAACCAGAGATTTTGCATCTAATAGAAGAAAAAGTAGGCCCTAATCTTCATTAGAATTAAAACCAAGAATCAATAAATGGGATGGAATCAAACTAAAAAGTTTCTTCTCAGCAAAAGAAACATCTGTGAGGTGAACAGAGAGCCTACATCCTGGGAGCAAATTTTCACCCCTCACACATCAGAGCACTGATCTCTAGGGCATATAAAGAACTCAAAAAGCTAAGCACCAAAAAACCAAATAATCCAATCAACAAATGGGCCAAGGACCTCAACAGACACTTTTCAAAAAAGGATATACAATCAATCAACAAGTATATGAAAAAATGCTCAGCATCTCTAGTAATTAGAGAAATGCAAATCAAAACTACTCTAAGATATCATCTCACTCCAGTCAGAATGGTAGCTATTATGAAGACAAACAACAATAAGTGTTGACGAGGATGTGGGGGAAAAGGTACACTCATATATTGCTGGTGGGAATGCAAATTGGTACAGCCAATATGGAAAGCAGTATGGAGATTCATTGGAAATCTGGGAATGGAATCACCATTTGACCCAGCTATCCCTCTCCTTGGACTATACTCAAAGGACTTAAAAACAGCATCCCATAGGGACACAGCCACATCAATGTTTATAGCAGTACAATTCACAATAGCTAAACTGTGGAACCAATCTAGATGCCCTTCAGTAGATGAATGGATTAAAAAAATGTGGCATATATATACAATGGAATTTTACTCAGCAATAAAAGAGAATAAAATCATGGCATTTGCAGGAAAATGGATGACACTGGAAAAGATAATGCTAAGTGAAGTTAGCCAATCCCCAAAAAACAAATGCCGAATATCTTCTCTGATATAAGGAGGCTGACTCATAGTGGGGTAGGGAGGGGGAGCATGGGAGGATTAGATGAATTCTAGATAGGACAGAAAAGTGGGAGGGAAAGGGATGGCATAGGGGTTAGCAAGGATGGTGGAATGTGATGGACATCATTATCCAAAGTACATGTATGAAGACATGAACTAGGTGTCAACATATTTTATATACAACCAGAGATATGAAAAATTGTGGTATATATGTGTAATAAGAATTGTAATGCATTCTGCTGTCATTTTTTTAAATCAATAAAAAGAGTTAGGATTATAAAATTATGTTTCTTGGTTCATAGCTATTATATAAACTCAATATAGTTTTACTCTTGTTGATTTCACTTTGTATTTTCTTTGTAAACTTTAACTGTTATCAGTGCCTTACAGAAGTATAACTTTCAGTGCAGACAGGATATAAGGCTAACTTCCAGTACCAGTACAAACACCAATTAGATAAAAGGGGTAAATAACTGTAAAGTTATAGACATTAAAGGGGAAACCTAGTACTCTTTCTTTGAGACTGGTGAAACTTGCTTGCTGGATGTTTAAGACCAAAGCTTTAGAGACAAAATTTAAGGAAATAGAAAGGCCAAATACCAGAAAATCATCAATATTTGGCTCCAGGCAGACTTCCATTCAGAGTGATTATTTAACACATACCTGGGTGCCTGGACCTTAATAAGGGCAGGGGAGTTCTTATTTGGCTCACTATAACACCTGGCTTACTACCACTTAGTCCTATACCAGACACATAAGCACTCAATACATGTTAACCAAATAAAGTGAAGGAATGGATAAGTGGGTGCATACTTGTGTTGGTCTCTGGAATTCCTCTTCAAAGCATTATCTCATTTTATCCTTAAAACCACCCCATGAGGTGGGTGCAACTATATTCCCAACTTTACAGATAGTAGCTAAGATTTTACAAATGATAAATAATTTCCTCATGGCCATAGATGTAGCAAGTAGTAAAGAATTTGAACCCAGGTCTGTGTGACTCTAATTCCTGGAACTCTGCAAAATTTCATCCCCAGCCAGGCAATAGAGGACATCGCAAACATTTACTTTTCCCCCATTGTTTTTAGAGTATGCACTCTTCCAGAGGGGTGAGCATAGAGATAGGAAGAGTTTTCTTCTATTTCATACACCTGGATCTGACTTATAGAGATAAAGGTATCTCAGATTCTTTATAGAATTTTCCAAAGCAAATTTTAATAAAGTTCCCTGGGAACCTCTCAAAAATTCCATATCCTCTTCCTCATCCTCCTTCCTTCTGGTGCACTCTTGAGACCTAGGCTAGAGTATGGTTTGAACTTGAGTGGTCACCGCACTGATATCAGGGTTGGTCTGTTATTCCACCTACCATGATCAATAAGAATGCAGGTCCATAATTACTCAACCAATGGTGCCTCCTTGAATAGACTTAGCTCAGTGGAACTTAATATTCCCTTGCCAGCTTGATAAACCTAAGGACATCCTAAGCTGCTGCTGAAATGTGCATTTGCCCAAACTCATCTGGTCTGTTGTCCCAGATGTTGACATCTGGCGCTCCTTGATGCTAATGTGATGTTTAGTCTCAGTGAGAGTCTGAAGGTGGAGCCATCTCTCTCTTGAGGAGTCAAATTGCCCAGACATTGTTTGGTGACTCTCTTTAGCCAACCTCATGGGAGTCTGAAGCTCCATGAATGGGGTGATCCTGAGACACCCTGGCATTCAGTGGGCTGCCGTGTCCATGGACTGTGCTGCTGTCAATATTTGGACTGATGTCATGGGTGAACTCCTCAGGGGAAGAGATCTGCTCCCTCATGAGGAGCTTGGCTAACTGCTTTGGCGGCGGAGTCTGCTAATTGCATTACTGCATGTAACATCTGACCTTGCTAATAACTGCTCAAGCTGCAAACCTGCTACTAAAGTCACCATGTTATCAGCAATTATTTGACTCTGTGCAAAAATGTTAATTTCATGCTTTGTAAACACATCTCTTGTAAAAGACCAACCTGCCTATAAAAATTGCTTTTGACGTCCCTAAGATAGTCTTTGTGGTGGTGGTGGGGGGCAATATTTTGTTAATCAGTTTCTGTAACCTTCTTTCTCAAGTTTTCCCCCCTCCCAGTAACGAGACAGTTATAGACATCAGGGTTCACCAAGGAGGCAAAGAAATATCCAAACAAGTGGAGACTGACTTCTGAGGACGACAAGTTCCTTGCCAGCTACTGTGCACTTTCAAACAGGTGCAAGGAATTTGGGAAACCCGGGAACATCACATGCTTTTGGCTGATTGAAGCTCAGCATCTTAGAGTTTTAACTGGTCTGAACATTTCACTCTGCTGCAAAGGAAAAGGTAACCTAGAGAAAAGGCTCCTACAGAGGTCAATGCTGGGATCAAGAATTGAACCCATGGGCTCAGATTCCCTGGGTGGCAGACTTTTCTGGAAGCCATGAGCCCTAAGACACAGAGAGAAAATCTGAACAATTTTTTTAAGTGAAGGGGGGCATGTCTAGTCATCCTCTCCTCTAGTGACCTGCAGTGCTATACATTCTGACTTCCAACTTCCACCCAGATGGATGGGGACAAGAAAACTGAAGTAAAAGACCACCCATTTCAATTATAGAAACATCATTTAGACATCTACCAGCACTGCTTCTCAAACTTGCTGCCACCCTTCACCCTGGCCACTTGGAGGGGGCAACATGCTCAGAGCGGGAGCAGAAGTGAGGCTTTGGTCCTGAAGCAGCCACCACTCATTTGCTTTTCCTTAAATATCCCACTCAGCTCCAATCTTACTTTCCACTCCAGAATTTGGATGTTTGAATCTTAAAAAGCATGTCTCTTTCTTTTTTCCTTCTAATAATTTGAGTAACCCAACTCTTTGTAAGATATGCCTTGTTTATATAATATCTCTCACCTTGAAGGCATGGATCCCGCAAGCTCTAATACCAGCAGAAGGTGCTAAGATCTACAATGGACCAACGTTGAGCAATAGGCCATGTATGTTTAGGGAAAGGAGAGATCAATTACAATTTGGAGTCAGGTTTTCAGAAGGATAGATAAGTATGTTTTTTTTTGTTGTTGTTGTTTTGTTTGTTTGTTTGTTTTTTAAAAACGATAGTACCTTCAGTTCTTAAATTTTATTTTCCCTGACTGCAGATTATTTGGAAAAGAGGAAAACACAAAGGAGAAAATTAAAATTCACTATAGGAAACTGGGAAAGAGGTACACAGGATCTCTCTGTAATTCTTCTAACAAGTAACTGAAAATAAAAAAAAATTTATTTACAGAATGGTCCATAATTTCACCATGCAGTAATCACCACTGCTAATAATTTCATGGTTACCCTTTTTACTTTGTTTTGGCACATGTGTCTGAAATCTGAAGACTAATTGGAGGTCCAGAACTGGCTTTCCTCACATATTATATGTCAAGAGAAATTTCCTGTTATTAAAAGTTCTTTGAAAGTATTTTCAGAGTACATTATATTCTAATACATGGGTGTATCATTTCTCCTAGTGTTGGGCAAATAATTGCTTCCAGTTTTCTACTATTAAATTTCTTTCATATTACATACATTTTACCATGATAAGAACTTAATTTTCAACAAACATCCTAGACATCTTGCCTCTCTGATTATCTTCTCAGGTTAGATGTCCAGAAAAAAATATTCTGAATTATTTTTTTAAAGTTCCCATTATATGTTAACAAATTTCTTTATTGATGGGAGTGGAGGGAGGTGGGCAACATTTTTTTCAAGAAGAAGATTGAAAAATGACTCAAAAGAAAAACTCCAAGTGACTGCAAAATGCCTAACTGGTGATTTTCAAATCCAAGGGCACCTGGGGTCTGGGAAAGAGGATCCAGAAACCAGAAAATCCATCTGTCCGCTTCATCCTGCTGTCATGGATCCCTGACATCTCCATACAAAATGATCTTTGAGGAGAGAGGCTGTAAACCAGGACATATGGACTCTCTTTTCCAAAAGGAGGCTGTTCACTCTTCTCCTAGGAGGGTAATAACTTGGGAGATATGCATAAACCATTGCTGCTAGGTTATAAACAGCATGAAATTATCCAAACCTGGAGCCATTAAAGATGCACATTGTGAATTTAGAATCAAAACACTCTATAAATTCATAGCAAATCTGCACATTGAAAAATCAGCCTGCACACTGTAAAAGCAGTTGTTGGTTTAAAGGCTTTTGCAAATGCTCCTGGCTGTATTTCCTGGGTGGGTGCGAGGTGTGAAATGAGTAGATTTCTCTTGTAGCAGGACTCATCACTATCAGGAAAATGAAAAGCTCTGAGGTCCCTTCCAGGTCTGACATTTCCATTATTAGTTTTACCATTTGTTCTGGAAGAGATCTGGCCAAATTCTCCTTATGAGTCTAACAGCTGCTTGGTACCTTGCTGATTTTCTTCATTTGTGGGGGGTGAGGACAGGAAACTAGAGACTTACAAAGTTACCACGAGCTTCCATACACATCTTCCCAAAACATAAATATTGTAACATGGAGGAAAAGTGTAAGGACTAGAAACTCATTGAGAAGTCTACCTCTCTGGAAATCACGCTTGCTGGCTATTTCAGTGTTTCCCATAGAGAACAAGAAAGGAAGTCTGTCTGTCACCACCACTGGAAGGATCCTGGGATGAGGTCAGGAGGGAGCTGTGGTGTTGGCCTCGTTGGTCATCATTTTGGGGTTACTGGGGGTCAGAAGAAAGCTCCCTTTTCCACAGTGGACATGAAAGGCCCATGGTATGAGGCTGTGGGCTTCAGGCTCCCCCTAAGAACAGCTGGGTTGGGGTCTGTACTGCTCAGCAATGGAATACATTTCATGGGAGGGTGGCCGAAACAAGAGTTCAATTATCCTTTGACTTGGACAGAGACAAAATCCTTCAGGCAGACAGCCAAAGGCCCTTTGACTTTTCTCTGTCCCTTGGTATTCTAAAAATTCCACTTTTTTGTCCTGTAAAAATATAATGTGGCAGCCTACTATTTTGGACAATTTCATTGGAAAGCTTGTGAGAATAGTAAACAGGACACCATATACTCTTTCCAAGATTTACCAATTGCTATTTTTTTAAATATTTTTTTTAGTTGTAGATGGACAATACCTTTATTTTATTTTTATGTGGTGCTGAGGATTGAACCCAGTGCCTTCCACATGTGAGGTGAGCACTCTACTACTGAAGTACAGCCCCAGCCCCCAGTTGCTAATTTTTTTGCTACATTTGCTCTTTCTTTATTTAGACATCTTTCTCTGGATCATATGAAAGCACACTGTAGATGTGAAGCTTTGCCACTACCTATGTTAGCATGTGCCTCTCAAATGAAAGAACGTTCTCATACAAAGCCACAATCCTGTTATTACACTGATATAAATCATTATTTGATATACATTCCATATTCAAATTTCCCCATTGCTCCCCAAGTTATTTCATATTTATTTGTTAAAGAGACATATAATTTACATAATACAAAATTACCTTTCTAAAGAGTGTAATTCAGTGTTCTTTTATTATTCTCACAAAGTTGTGCACGTATCACTGCTATCAAATTCAAGATTATTTTCATCATCCCCCAAAACTCTATACCCATTACTGGTGCTATGATCTGAATGTCTCATGCCCACGGAATTTATATGTTGAAATCCTTAACCCAAGGTAATATTATTAGGAGATGGGCCTTCAAGTGGTGACTTAAGTCATAGGGACTTGGATTAGTGTCCTAGAAAAGAGACCCCAGAGACCCCACCCCACTCACACCATGTGAGGATGCAAGAAGGCAGCACCCGTGAACCAGGAAGTGGCTCTTGTCAGAAATGCAATCTGCTGCTGCCTCTGTCTTGGATCATGAGAAACTCATTTCTGTAGTTTATAAGCAGTCTAGTTTAAGGCATTTTTCTAGAGCATTCCAAATGTTCAAGACCATCAGTCACTCCCAACTTCTCCTTTCCCCCATCCCTTGGAAGCCACTAGTATCCTTTCTGTGTCCATGGATTTGCCTGTTCAGGGCACCTTGTATAAAAGGAATTGTGCAACATGTGACCTTCTATGCCTGGCTTCTTTCATTTAGCATAATGTTTTTTTTTTTTTGGTACCGGGGATTGAACTCAAGGGCATTTGACCACTGAGCACATCCCTAGCCCTTTTTTTGTATTAGAGACAGGGTCTCACTGAGTTGCTTAGTACCTTGCTTTTTGCTGAGGCTGGCTTTGAACTCATGATCCTCCTGCCTTAACCTCCCAAGCTGCTGAAATTACAGATGTGCACCACTGTGCCTAACATGTTCAAGGTTCATTCATGCTACGGCATGCACCAGTACCCCATTCCTTCTTACAGGTGAAAGATATTCCATGGTGTGGACAATAGCACGTGTTGTATATCCATTTATAAGATGATAGACATTTGAATTTCTTCCACCTTTATCTACTACAAATAATGCTGCCATGAATATCCATGTTCAAGTTTTCCTGTGACCATGTTTCCATTTCTCCTGGATGTGCGCCTCGCAGGGAGACTGCTGTCACATTATTACTCTGTTCAACCTTTAAGAACTGCCAGACTGTCTTCCCAAGTGGCTGTACCATTCACAGCCCTGCCACCAATGCCTGAGAGTTCCACTTCTCGGCATCCTCACCTACACTTATTACCGCCTGTTTCTAAATCGTTTTGCTAGCCATTCTTTCCTCAAACCAAGATCCACCTAGGATCCTGCGTAGTGAGGGCTCCTTTGTCTTCCTTATCCGAGACCAGCTCACCAGCCTTCTTCTGCCTTCCCTGACGTTCACTTTTGTAGAATAAAAACAGGTCCTAGTCCAAAGGAGGGACTTGATTCCAGGCAGCTCCTTGAGCACCTTTCTCATGCCCACTGCACTGAAACCTGAGCCTTGAGAGTGCAGCCTCTGAGATAAGCTGGAGCCCCGCTTGCTTAGCTCCTGTGGCTCTTCTCTGGGGGATGTGCCTCAATACCATAAGCCATCCGTGTAGCATAACTGGGCACAGGGGAAGGACAGCAGGTCAGGCTGCGGTGCAGATGAGGGAGGCTGAAGGGCACTGGGGAATGTGGGTGCCAGCCTTACAGCAGCTGGGCTGTCTTCCGTGTGGGAGTTAATTGGGGTTGCTGAACTACTGCGGGGTGCAGCACTGGAGAATAACACCCACCAGCCCCACCACAGTAATGAGCTCTGACACATATCACATCTCACCCTGCAGCTAATTAAATACTCCACAGCTTCTTCAGCAGGAGCCCAGGAAGCCCTGAGCTGAGGAGGACAGAAGCAGGGAACCCGAGACCCAGTCCTGGCTTAGCAAGATTCCCAGCATGACCCGGGGAACTTCAACCCGACTCTCTTGGCCCCTGCCTACTCTACCATGGGTAGGGAGAGGATCACAAGTGAGGTTGCTTTAAGCTTTGGGGGTCTCATGTGCTAGGTAGGACACTGTCAGTTAATGTCACTGACAGTAACTAAGGCACATTCCTCATCAACGGGAATCCATGGCAAGGACTAAATACAAGACAGCTAACGCCTCAGGAAACTACCAGTAACCCGCAGGAACTACTGTGGGTTACATTTATGGAGTATCTCCTGGCTCCCCAGCATATGTCCCCTCACTTGTCCCCGTATAGCACAGACAGGGGTTGAGTTATCACTCTCATTTTGCAGGTAAAGCAGGGTCACAGGTCTGAGGCTGAGTCGTGCTTCCTTGAACAGCACTCAGCACGGTGCCAGGGCTGCGCTGGACTCTCGGCACATCACTGAGCTAGATAGGTAGGGGTTTCCTCAGTGAGTTTTCAAATGACAGGGAAGACAACTAATGAGTGACAGGAACAGAATGGAAGTCCCATGTCCTTAGGGAACTACCAGGAGTCCATGGAGGGTCCCTTTGGGGCTGGTGATTTGCCTCAGGTGTCATTCACACAGATGTGCCACTGAGACCTCTGGCCCTCTTCACCAAAGCAGAGGGAGGTGAGAGCCTCACTGGGCAGGAGTAACAGTCCCCTGGGGCTTTCTTGGCAGTGGAAGAAGGTGGTAGAACATGGTTCCTTTGTACAGTGCTGAACCCCGAGCTGCATGATGATTGCACAATGGTGCCCAAGGGCATTTCCGAAACACACATAAGTCTGAGAGAGACTCTTAAGGTCTTAGGCTTTGAGCAAACTCCCGGAGGCCCTTGACCCCACCAGCAGCTGTGGGGCTGTTGGCAGGGCCAAGAGACCAATCCTTCCCTCTGGGCCTCTCCTTCTCTACCTGTAAGGGTAATAGGTTGAACCAATTCCTGTTCCTTAACTCAAACCTATTTATGAGCCGTCAAAACTTTTTCTCTTCCTTTCTCTGCCAAAAGCCAAAGACATGGCATGAGTTGATGAGTTTCAAAGATGTCTCATAAAATTAAATTAACAGCGTCAGGAATCTTTACTGACCTCTGAAGTCAAATTTTTCAAGGCCAATTGGCTGGGCACAGCTGTTTAATAATGCACCCCCCACCCCCACCCCCAATCTCACATTCCTTTGTAGTTAATAGGGCCATCCCATAACTCATCCCAGGAGAGAGGGGAGAGAATGGCCAGTGTCTGTGCTTTCTGCAGAGGCTGGTTCATAAAGTAATATTTATACATTCCCTTTAACCTGACATTGCATGAGATCTATTATCAGTTAATTAAACTGTAACAGTTTTATACATTGACGTCTGGTGGTGATCAGCATCTAAATTTACAGATCCACGAGGCCACATTGACTCGCGTGATGAAACTAAATAATATTCACTTAAAAGAACATTAAACTGTGCAGAACCATCATGAGCAGTCAATAAAGGCTTCACGTGAAACAGAATTTAAAGGGATGGTATTTGCTACTTAACTCCCTTGAGAAACACATGCTTTCAAAAGTTATTTCCTACCCCTGAATTCCCTGCCACCGGAATGGTTTTGACAATTTTCTGATTTGTTTAAAATGGATGATTATAAAACTTTGTTAGAGGCATTTGCATTCATTTAAAAGGGGGTGCATCCTGGGTCCTGCCACTGTCATAAAGGAAAAAGAGACAGGAGACTAATTAAGTAACAAAGGCTCAGCCAGCAACCTCGCTTCCAGAGGCATAATCTCCTTTGCCAGGCGCAGGGCAGATGACTGGCTGCAGCTCGCCCCAGCCTCCTCGGCCTAATCCTCCCTCTTCAGCGAGCAGCATTCAGCAGTGTCTGGAATAATAATGTAATTACAGACAGCTCAAACACCTGATCCATGAAGGGCGAGGATTTGGGGCCTTTCAAATATGGGAAAGAGAATCAAAGCCACCAAAGGGTGGATCTTTTGTGGGGGCAGGTCATCGAAATTGTATCTCTCTCACTTTTTTTTTTTCCTGTCAATGTATACAGAAGTCCCTCATCATCCTTGGGGGGTATGATCAGAGACCCCAGTGGGTACCTCAAATGGCAGATAGCACTGAATCCTTAATAAACTGTTTTTTCCTATACATACACATCTATAGTGAAGTTTAATTTAGAAATTAGGCACAGTAAGAGATTGACAATAATAATAAAAAATAAAATCAAAATTATAACAATACACTATAATAAAAGTTATTTAAAACTTGTGAATTGTTTATTTCTGGAACTTTTTATTTCCTATTTTTGGACTTTCGGTTACTCAGAGAGCAACCGAAACTGCAAAAAGTGCAACCTCAGCTAAACAGGGACAACTGGATACACTTCTCAGAGGAGAAATTTTTTTACCAGGACATGATGGCCAGTTAGGCTAAAGTGACCCCGGTACTCAATGGAAATCCAAACAAAAAAGCCTCAAGTACATTCCCCACCCCAAATTCTGTTTTGTTCATATTGCCCCTTCATGCTTTCTTTTTGGGTGTAGGTTATAAAGTCCCCTCTGTTCTGAAACGAAAGATGCAGAATTAAGGCACAGAGATTGCAGGAATTTCAAATTCCCTAGACCTAGCACAGTGACTGGTACACAGAAGGTGCTAAATAAATGCTTGCTGATTGGTATCAGTTACACTTCATATTATGTAAGTTACATCTAACTTTACTAAACTCACTTTGGGAGGAAAAAAATATCTTGCAGAACATTTTGAGTATGGCATACTTAGGAACCACAACAACCAAAAGCCAAAACCAGAATGTAGAGCCACGGTTTTCAAATAGCATCCCAGAGGCTTTGGGGTGTTCTACAGAGGTGACGCGGGTGTTTTAGGGAAGGAGTCGGAAGAGTCTGCTAGGCTGCTGCTGCCCAAGGCATGTCCATGTCAATCAACAAGACTTACCTACCCATTTCTTTTTTTTCCATATTTCTTATTGGTACATTATAGTTGTATGTAGTGGTGGTTTATTACACATTCATACATTCCCACAATATAACACTATAATTTGGATGATGATATTCCCCAGTATTTGCTCTTTCCCTCCCCTCCTCCCTTTCCCTGGTCCCTTCCCCTCTACTCTCCTGTCTTCCTTCAATTCATGAGACAAGCTCCACCTCCGACTTTTCTTTTCCTTTTTCCTCTCCAGCTTCCACATCTGAAAGAAAACATATCCCTTGACTCTCTGAGTTTGGCTTATTTTGCTTTACATAATGTTCTCAGATTCCATCCATTTTCCTGCAAATAACATAATTTCATTCTTCTTTTTGACTGAATAAAACTCCATTGTGTATATACACCACAGTGTCTTTATCCATCCGTCCACTGACAGACACCAAGGCTGGTTCCATCCACCTCTTTTCCATGCTAGATCTTCCCATAAAATTTCCTTTTGAAGAGAAACTGCCTGCACCTGGATATTCATATAGTCTCAAAGGATCTCCCCACAAGATACTTATTAATTGCAAAAGGAAGAAAGTAACTTTATACTAAGGAACCTGGCAGATATCATCTTAAGCAGGTGATCAAAGCTGCATAACGGTAATAAGATGTTGGTATTGCACCCCAGACTCAGCGAGAAGGGCACAGGTCAGCATGCCCACCGAATCTGTCAGAATAATCGTGAAAAAAACATCAGACAAAGCCAAACTGGGGGCTGTCCTACAAAGTAATTGGCCACTCTTTCCAAAGGTGTCAAGGTCATGGAAGAGAAAAGACTGAGGAAATGTCACAGAATGGAGGAGACTAAGGAGAGATGACAACTAAAGGTAATGCAGAGTCCTGGATTGGAGGCTAGAACAAAAAAGGACATCGGCAGGAAAAGCTGCTGATATTCAAATAATGCTGCTTCCACATTAATTACACGTCTAGACGAGTAAACTATGATTATGTCAGGCATTAACTTTAAGTGAAGCTGGCTAATAGGTAAAACTAAAGTCATTGCAAAATAAAAGAAAAAAGTTTTTGCAATGAAGCAAAGTTTGATAAATCACCATTCATGAGGAATACAATTGCACTTTGTTGGGATGACCTTCCAGTATAACAGAGGCAGGCCTCGCTGGGGGACAACAGCAATTCCGACTCCTGGTCAAAGCCTGAGTTTGGAAAGATCGTGAATAGCTGTGAATAGCCAGGGCAAGGAGGCATTGCACCTGCCTGAGGCAAAGTCAAAAGAGCAGGAAGTAAGTACTGTCTGCAGTGAGAGGCAGGCTGACTGTCTGCACCAGTGTCAAGAAGGCACCGAAAACCCACATCCTTATAAGTGACAAGGGTCACGAGCTAGAATGGAAGTCTAGGCTGACTGATGTCCCTTTTATCTGGGGGTCAGAGTCCAAGTATGAGTCTCCTCTGGACAAGTCACATAGCCCTGAACTTATTTTATAGAAAAGAATAGAATTCCTGTTGTGCCAAGGCTGCGGTTTCATGTGTGCGGATCTTAACGTTATTCATCTGAAAACCTTGACAGTGTTTCTCCTGCCAGTGCCCTGCTCTCCCCAGCATAATGGAAAGACTAAACAGTGACAGAAAACCGTCAAGACAATAGACAGCAAAGAAGGAAAGACGCTCTGTGGTTTGAAGACATTTGGTGCAGGGGCAAAGGACCTCAGCAGGCTGGGAATGCATTCTGGAAGCTGCACATGGCTATGAACAGAACAGGGCTGGGAGAGGAGGAAATCCAGACAGCAGGCTAAACCAGTTCGGTTTAACCAAAGTCCCTGAGGATTTTACATTTTACTTCATAACATTCTTGGGTTTACTTTTATATAAAAATCATGGTCCCTCCCAACTCAGGTCTTGAAAAGAAGGGTTGGATTTATTCTGCAGATTCTCACAGCTACTTACCCTAACTTCTAGAAGCATAATGCAAATGGCTCGGTGATCATTCATTTATGATTATTGCATCAGGATATTCTGTTAGTACAAAGGAATGTTTTGGGGAAGATTTCTAAAAACAGATTTAAATCTTAAAAGTGTGGATATATCTGCAAAATCCATTCATCCAGTAAAACCTCACTCCCTAATGATGTCAGATAAATGAAGCATGCTCCACCAGGAAGCTGTGTTAGGACCCCAGGAAATCCATGTTGTACATTTATTAGTCACGCATGGGAGAATGAGGCTTGCCCTTTCTTTTATTGTTATGAAAAGTGTGGGTTTGGTAAATGTCCCAATGGTCCTTTTCTTTCTTAAAGAGAATATGTGAACTGCTGATAACACGTTACTTGTTTCTTAAAGTGTATTAACATTCCATATTTGTCCCTTTTATTTTACTTTGAAAGTCGGGATTCCTTGTTCTGGGTGTTTTTGATCTTGGGATACTAAATGAACATCCAAGTCTGTGTTATTTAAAATATAAAACTGGGTGCCCAGCTTCAACCCCCCCCCCCTTCTAGAACCTACATGAGGCATCCTCTGGTCTTGGGAAACCAGCTTTCTTCTACTCTAAGTCTGTGAGACTTGTGGGACAGCCTGTCCCTCAGGATCATGAGAAGAGGTGCAGCACCTAGTCCACAGTGAAGCTTTAGAACTAAGTGCTTGACCGCAAGAAGCCAAAGAAGGCACGAGGGGCTGGCCCAGTGACCCTGAACGCAAGCTTCAGGCAAGAGCTGCTTTCCTCCTGCTGGGGCAACCACACTGAAGAGCTGGAGGGAGGACATATGGGAGGACAGCAAACAGCACCCGCACTGTAGGATCAAAGCCTCTGGATCCAACCTTGCCTGTAAGCGGTGCACACCTAGAATTTCAGTAATAAAAATTCCTGTTTTGGTTTAAGCTACTTTGAGATGACATCTTTAAAGAGTTAAAACAAATTAAGATGGCAGAGATGAAGTAGATTTAATTTTTTTTTTAGTTGTAGATGGACATAATAGCTTGCTTTATTTATTGATTGATTGACTGATTGATTGATTGGTACCAGGGATTGAACTCAGGGGCAGACAACCACTGAGCCACATCCCCAGTCCCATTTTGTATTTTATTTAGAGACAGGGTCTCACTGAGTTGCTTTGTGCCTCGCTTTTGCTGAGGCTGCCTTTGAATTCGTGATCCTCCTGCCTTAGCCTCCCGAGCTACTGGGACTACAGGTGTGTGCCATGGCACCTGACTTATTTATTTATTTTTTGTGTGGTGCTGAGGATTGAACCCAGTGCCTCACCAGTGCTAGGCAAGCCTCTACCACTGAGCTACAACCCCAGCCCAATGAAGTGAATTTATAAGGGACCTGCAGTTTTTTTTTTTTAAAGCATAAACATCCAATGTTTAAAAACCTAGACAGTTCTCTTAAAGATTCAAATGTCCAGCTTCTCTTGAATAGATTGGCAACCCATGCTATGTTCCTGCAAATGACAGCTTCACTAGGGTAGCACGCAGAACCCTGAGGACACACTAAACCTGCTGAAATGCACACTCCAAAAGCGACCTCTATGGATTATATTTTTAAAAAGTGGGGAGAAGAAGAGCTTCCTGTAGGGCAAGGTCTGGACCAGATTGTGACACTGACCAGTTGGTAACTTCCCAGCTCCCCTTTTAAAAACTTTTTCTCCTCCCAGGGAAAGGGACTTGGCTTTCAGCCAGCCACCAGGTGGAAAAGTAGAAGCCATGCTAGACCCAGAGGCAAGAAACTCTGATTCGTCACTTCCTGGCTGTGTGACCTGATACAAATCAGCTTGACTCTCTGGTCCCAGTGTTCCCCCTATAAAATCAGGCAGCTCTGAGCTGCTCAGGTAGAGGATGGTTTTGACCAACATTAGAGATGACATATGTGAAAACACCTTTTTAAACTGTAAAGAATTACATCAGGTAATTCATGACCCATGACATACATGTCTGTCCTATGCCTATGGCATAGAGGAGAGTCCATAGGTCACAACCCTCCTCACAGTGACAAACACTACAACTCGTCTGTCCAAGAGTTGTCCTGCGCCCTGTTATGTTGGCAGAGCCCTGACTTTGACACAGGAACCTCACTTTCCTCACGTAATTGGGGGACACATCCTGGTGAGTCAGTGCCAGTCTTGGGTGGGCCTGTCATCCTTACTAGGGATTGGTTCAAGGATAGAGGCAATTGAGGGTTTTTTTTTTTCTTTTTCTTTTTTTTATAGTTGTGGATGGACAGCATGTCTTTATTTTTTTTATTTGTTTATTTTTATGTGGTGCTGAGGATCAAACCCCTCACATATGGAAGGCAAGCACTCTGCCACTGAGCTATAGCCCCAGCCCAATTGAGGGATTTTCTGGTGTTAGAGACAAGGCTTGTGGAAAGGATTTCCTCACTGATTAAAAAGTGGCCGAGGAACAAAACACCATATTCTCTGCTTCTGGCAGGGGCTCCTGCAAGAAACTCATGTCTCTGAAGGTAAAGAGCAGAAATGTGGAAGATGATAGAAATGAAAGACGGAAAGGGCCAGGTAACTGACAGCATTACTGAGCTGCAGAATTAAATAGCTGTGAAGCTGCCCTGCCCTGAAGTTCTGATTATTTCAAAATTAAGGTTGTCAGTACCTCTGGTCATTTTGAATTGGGTTTTTCTGTTACTTGCAGCCCAAAGCATGCTACTTTATAAATTCAGTGAAGTATGACGTGGCCTTAGACATACATTCTCTCTGTTTTTTATTTGTTTTGTTTTATTTAGAGACAGGGTAGTGGGAATTGAATCCAGGGGTGCTTCATAGTGAGCTACATTCCTGGCCCTTTTTATTTTTATTTTGAGACAGGGCTTTGCTAAGTTGCTGAGGGCTGGCTAAGTTTCTGAGGCTGGCTTGGAACTTGTGATCCTTTTGTATCAGTCTTCCAAATGCTTGGAGTTTAAGTGTGCACCACCACGTCCAGCTTATCCTTTTTCTTAACATAATGCTTCAGAAAGGCATTATTAGTTGATCAGAATTTCCATTGGACATAAAAAGATATTTCCCTTCCTGGGGCAATATAGTTTTTTCAAAGAGGTCTTGAAGGCAGTAAAACATTCCTGATTTTGTGTCTCCCTTCCTGGAATTTGATATTAATAAAAGGTCCCTGAAGACAGGTTAAAACAAAACAAGATAAAACAAAAATCCTACAGGAACTCTGGGACCAACAGGGCTTCATAAAACCAAATAGCTCTGGGTAAATATTTCTCTACCAACAGGAACAATTCCCAGTGTGAGCTCAGTATCGATGAGCATCTAACATGTATGTAAGGGGTGCTGAAGGAATTGAAGTGATGAGGAGAGAACGCTCAAGTGCAAACATAGTCTTTCCCATCTCTGAATCCCCACAGAAAGACACACACACAGCAACCAGATGGCAGAACCACTGGAGCAACACCTGTGCACCAACTAGCTCACAAGACATCAGGAACCTGACATACAAGTGGGTGGGGCAGACTGCCATTATCTATGAGGCCTGCTTGTCCTCAGTGTCTCTGTGGGATGAGGCAGGAAGCAGTGGGAGCAGGGGCTGCCAGTCCTGAGAGCAGAACACCAACCAGCACAGCCCATGGGAGCCACTGGGAAAGCACCACAGCCCAGAGAGCCCACACCAGGGAGGCTCTACCCAGGCCAATGCAAAGTGAGCACGGGGTCTGCAGGAAGCCCCTGAGGAGCACTGGCGTAGTCCGGTTCTACCTGCCAGGGAAGATGGAGACCTGCACTGAGGAGAAGCTGCAAAGGACAGGACGAGAGTGGTGGACACCCAGAATGAGGAGCTGTTGATAAAAGAACCAGGAAATATAAGAAAACAAGCCACCCTATTTTCTTTTTTTCAATTTTTTAAAGAAGCAGCTCTATGAAATTAGAAGAGTCTTCCTGAATCCTACCTTATTCAGAAGCTCACAAAAACTAGTTTCATGAAAAAATGGACAACAGAATAATATTGATGTCAAATCCCACAGGAGAAAACGGGCACAGAACAGCATCTCAGAATGAAAGCCTGAAGGAGAGCCTCTCAAACCAGATGGAGCTGCAACCTGCTACTTCAGTCAGTTAAAAGACATCAACAAAGTGCTCCAACATAGGAAATAGCAACATAAATCAGCCTCTGAAATGAGGGCACACACTCTGCAAAGAATCAGAACCAAAGGGAAAAACTCATTCTGCAAATGAAGACTAAACTAGAGAAAAAAAAAAATAGCTTAAAAATACCAACAGGAATGTGCTGAAAGGTGAAAAATATTACATCAAGAAGAAAGCGAGGGGGGGGTGGTGGTGGTGAAGACTTGAGAGAAAATGATAGATGGTGGAGATAAATATCTAATATGCAGACAGGAAGAGACCCTGCAGAAGAAGAAAAGCAAAACAACATAACAGAAAAAGAAAAAAACCTAAAAACTATAATGCAAAAAAGAAATGTAAAGGGGCCAGAGCCAAGCTCAGCAGCAGAGCACTTGCCTAGAATGAGTGAAGCCCTGGGTTCGGTCCCACCACTGGGGAAGGGAATGCAAAAAGAAGACTTGAAAGACAAGTTGAAAAAGCACACTGCATAAGTAAGAATATCAACTCCAGACAACACTAAGGGAAGGTCCAGTATATTTACTAGACAAAGTGGAAGGAAGGAAGGAAGGAAGGGAGGAAGGAAGGAAGGAAAGAAGGAAGAGGGGTAGAGTATATATACTTTTTAATGAGTTAGGAAAGAAAATTAGATTACCACCAAATGTCTTAACAATAATACTTCAAGTCAGAAGAAAATGGGCTTACAACTACAAGATACTCAAGGAAAGAAAATGTGAGCCCCAAATTTTATACCCAGCAGAATTGACTTTGAAGTGCAAGGGGCAAAAGGGCTCAAGAAGTACTGTTCCCATGAGCCCTTCCTAAGGCATCTACTAGAGAATAGGCTTCGGACAACCAAACCAACCAGAGAGGGATCAGCCTAAGGACTGACAGCAAACCGATTAAATAGTTACCAGCGGAACCAAGAGTAAGCGAGAGTTAGGAGGAAGGCGTGGCATAACACAGATACCAAATGACCATGAAAACAATGCAGGGAATGGGGCAAGGCACTCAGCATCTTCCATAATGTACTGGCGGAAGTCCTAGTGCTGTTTTTCTGCTTATATAAAGTAGGATACAAAAATGTATTATCTCCTTTGTCCTTGAAAACCTGGGTTCTTGATGTGAGGAAGGGACATACAGAGATGGAACAGAGGAAGAAAAAAACAGACTGTAGCCCAGAGACTCTTGAATTCAAATTGAACACAAATTTATGGACTCGTGGTATTTTATCTTTAAATGTAAATAAAATATAAATATAAACACATTTATAATTTCCTCCCCTGTCTAATGAAAAAGCCAGAAGCACACTCCGTAGCAAAGAGCATCCCTAGTACCCATTTTGTGGTCTTAAAATATTATTTTTCTTTTTTTTTTTTTTTCTTTTTTTTTAAATTCAAACAAACCCTTGTGTCGAGGGCTGACTCTCAATAGATCGCAGCGAGGGAGCTGCTCTGCTACGTACGAAACCCCGACCCAGAAGCAGGTCGTCTACGAATTTAAAATATTATTTTTCTGAGCCAGAGAAATGACTGACTCCAGGTCTGGAGCAGGGTGAATCTGGGAATCGTCACACGGCAGCAGCCGGGGAAGCTGTCAGGGAACACTGGGGTGCTATGGCCAGGACTCAGGGCCCACCTGGAGAGACTCCCACTGAGGAAAGGCATCCTAGATCTGGACCACAGAGCATGATAGAGAGCACAGCACCACGTGTGTTCTTGCCTGAGGGATGAGCAATAGTCAGGTCAACTCTCTGGATCTGGTGCTGATCTACAGAAAATAAAGAAACTGCAGCAACAGGTCAACCAGACCACGAGTGTGCAATCAGCAAATCCAGCTGTGGGAGGCTCTCCAGGCCTGGGCTCCTGAATAGATAAATTATAAGAGCAAAGAGAGGGAGGGGGAACCTGTAGATCCAGAGAGACTTGGAAAACATCATCTTGAAAAGTGGGTGCTTGTTAACTACTGAGATGCACATGTAGAAATAGATGTCTTCACAACGAGAGAAGGTGATGGCCATGCAAGTCAGTTTCCCACTAGGGGAGAGAGGAGACCACGACTGGATAGGGCACAGGGGCTTCTGCAGAGACAGGGATGTTCTATTTCTTGGCTAGTGGTGGCTGCCAAAGGGGTTCACCTTATAATAATTAAGTAAATTTATAGTTGTCTTCTGTGGCTTTCTGTATCTGTATTTCACTTTGCAACCAAAAAGTTTTTAAAAGAAACAGGGATGGTAAAGGGAAGAGAAAGGCTCTGTTCCAACCTCCATTCCTTGACATGTTTTGTGCTGAAGATAGAGAATGTGGACACTGTGTATTCTAGATAGAGGGCACAGAGGACAGAGAAGAAGAAATGAGGTATGGCAAGAGTCACAGGTCCTGTTTGGCTGCTGAAGAGCTACATGCAAAACACAGAGGGAAGTGAAACTAGGAGGTATCAGCTGAAGGCATGCTGTACAAGTCTCATGATGCCAGCATGAGATGTTTGTTCTTAATGTTTTAGGCAAGATAGGGTAAATGTTTCTGAACAAAGATTGACACCTGGATTTCACCACCCCAGTGATTATTTCTCTCTCCATCCCCTTTCTCTTCCCTAATGGAACTCTAATTTTGTCAAATTATCCATCCTGCAGGTTTCTGTATCTACATGTGATGTTTGGTTGGAGCTGCAGCAGCTCTATTGGAACAATGAGGAACTCATTGTTCTCTAGGGAGAACATGCTGAATATGGTGAAGCCAAAAGATGGCAGGAATATGAGTTATCAGATGATGTTGTTAAGCCACTGAACTAATTAATTTATAGTTATCCTTCTGCCAGGATTCTTGTTATATGAGTTCAATTGTCATTTAAATGGGTTGGGTCTTCTATCACTTACCGATGAAAGCAGCCAAAATTATGCATGGTTTCAAGGGAAGATAACAGTTTCTTACAGTCTCAGCTCTAAAACTCCAGAGGAGACATCTGGAGTTTTAGAGCTGAGACTGTAAGAAACTAAGACTAAAATGCATTTAAATGGTCCCCCTGCCCTTAGTGGTCCCAAGGACTCATCACCTACTTGTTGTCTTAAGGAATCTCCCAGTTCTGCAGAAACAGAGTGTTCCAGGGGCCAGCTCAAGTTCACTACTCAATCACACAAGTCTACCTGGTGTCAGACTCTAAAAGGAGCAGATCCCAGGGAATGGAGAGAAAAATGAAAAGGAAATAAGATTGAACAGTTGCCTGCAGAGAACCCCAGCTGCGTGGGATTGATTTCCATGTAATCTCCATTTGTCTCCCTGGAATTTCCTCATCAGATCTCTGGCTCCGAGTCACAGGGAGGCTCCGTGCTGCTCACACCTGGAGTGTGGTCAGAAAACATTGAGGGCCAAGGGGACCATGGTGTGTAATCTCCAGGGAAGCAAGAGAGAGACGTTTTTCCTCTCCTTGCCCAGAGGCAGTGCCTGGGCCATGGCCTCTGCAGCAATGAGGGAGAGTGGCCCTGCAGGCTGTTCTGGCGTGAGCTTCCTCTCAAGCTGGAGAGCTCCTGGGATCTGGGGACTGTGTGCCTGTCTTAGGTGCCTGTCATCCATCAAGTGTTCAGGCCGGGTGTCTTGGCCCTGGATGAGCAGGGCTCCTCCCCTGGCCCATCCCTCCTGAAAGCCACACGGGGAAGTTATTAGGGGGTCTGGACTTGGGGTCTCTGGTGGTGGGGATAAGGCTTTAAAAAAGTAGTGGAAGAGTAGAACAGAAGGGCAGGGTAGAGTGCGTCCTCCTGGCCACTCGAGGTGCCACTGCCCCTGTTTATTTAACGCCCCTTCCCTGGGGCTGAAGGTCCTCTGGTATCAAGGTTGGGGTGTGCACTGACCTGGTGCATCTTGCCCACTGGGAAGCACCCATGCGCTCCAAGGAACAAGGAGGACACGTAGGGCAGTGGTCCCCAAAGCCCATCCCCCAGCCCAGCAGCCCCAGCAGCCTGCTAGGGTGTAAACCCTCAGCCTACCTCAGGGCCGCTGAATCCCAACCCTGGGGCTGTGACAGAAATCTGTGCTTCTGCAAGGGCCACCTGAAGCCCAGACCAACAGCCTCGTTGTATAGGGAGGAAGAAAGCTGCCCAGGGAGCTGGTGTGTACCCTTCTAGGATCAAATAGCTGGAAAGTGGCAGAGATTAAACCAGAAGCTGAGTCTGACTCCCGCCTGGTATCCTTCCTGTTGCATCAGGAAAGGAAGCAAAGCGACTGGGAGCTATTTCAAAACACTTCTGAACCAGGTCTACATACATCTATCTCAGCCTGGAGCCTCAAACATGGCCATTCCTGACACTGGACACGCAGACCCCTACAGCCTCTCCCTTCTGGATCATCTATACAGTCATCCAGGGGGCCCTGGGGCAGAAGCCCAAGGAAAGGGGGCCCAGAGGGGTTCTAAGGAGGAGTGCAGGGAGCAGGCTCTCTGTTCAAATCCCAGCTACAAGATGGGGCTGTGTGGCCGTGGATGAGCCTTCGCGTGGCATGCATACGGCAAGTTTTCTGGGACAGTGCCTGGTGGTGCGGCTCAAGTGAGGACAGCACATAGGTGCTCAGCAAGGTGCAGGGCACGTGGCTTCGTGCTTGGAGCAGGTCAGCTGCCATTGCTGCCCTCACACCACCTTCTACCACCTCCCCACGCCCACCTGCTGGCCCAATCCTGCCGACTCCAGCTCTGATGTCCTGCATCTGCCCGCTCATCGTGGTGTGTGCACGCTCATGCTACAGTCACTGTGGTGGCTCTGGTCCTCATCCCATCCCCTGTTCCTCCACACAAGTCTTCACACAGGTCCAGCCAGCACCCCTGCAGTGTGCCGCCAGGATGGCAGCCAGAGAGCTTTCTCAACTACTAAGCTGAGCAGCTCCATCCGTGGCACGGGTATGGGTTTCCAGAACCCTTGCAGTGGCTCCGTGTGGCCTTGGGGGGATTCCTGCTCCTGGCAGAGCCCATAGCCAGCCCACCTTCACCTTAGATCTGGGTGCTCTCCTCCCCGTGCTCTGTACCTAAACACTGTGAAGAACCCAAAGTACGGCCTCCCCACATGACTGTGCTCCAGCCCTCTGCCAGGAATGCTCCGGCCCTGTTGTCACACACCCTTGAAGGCGCGGTGCTGGCACCTCCTGCCCTCTCCGGGGCTTCACCTGCTCCTCACAGCACTCCTCCACCCGGCAGGGCGTCTGTGCTCCGCTTCTGCGCCCTCACCTCTGCCGAATGATGGCTCTCTCCCGGGCATGCAAAGAGCGGTCTACACTTGCTGATCAAGTGGATCAACAATGTGGAACTCCCCAGCCCCAGCTCTGTCCTTCGGGCTCACAGAATAGACCTGCTCTGCTATTTCCTTTGGGAGCCTTTCAAGTGATGGAATATCCTCTCACTTCCGAGGCAGATTGAGGTGATTCTCATACAAACAAGGGATAAAGCATGGATGGCTAACTGGTCCCCACCATCACCGGTGGTCATTCTGTTCCCAGTAGGCACAAAGCTCCTGCTGCCTTCTCATTCCCGTAGGCTGTGGGATGTGACAATGGAAAGGAAGGGCTTGCTCCTGGCTGGAGATGCAGGCTGAGACTCCACTTCCAGTCCTGGTGCTGCCCCCACGGCACTGAGTGACCCTTTCCTGCTTGGCCTCAGCCCTCACCTGGCACTTGCTAAGGGCCCTTTAGGGCTCCAGCACCTCAGGAATGCAGATGCTTGCCAGGCCCTGGTGGGGAACCGGGAACCAACTGAAGATAAGTCAAGAGGAAGAATGCCGAGCCTGCAGCCAGCTCCTCCTCGCAACTTCCTAAAATGGTGCGACAGAGTGCTCCTTTCCCAGAGGATCTTAGAGCACTGACTCGAGGCAGGCACCTTTTGAGGAATTTACTGTCCAGCTATTTTAACCCTCATGCTGCCCTGTAAGGTGGAACGGTCGCTGCCCTATTTTCCAGATGAGAAAACTGAGTGGTTAAACCACTTGCTCCAGGTCACACAGCTACTAAATGGCAAGGCCTACTGTCAAACCCAGGTGGTATGACTCTGGGCCTCTCATTATCAACCACATACAGGACTGCCTCCTTCTAAACCCAGAAGGTGGGAGGGTGCTGAAACCTGCAGGATAACTAGAAGTCCTAGCAAACCGTCTGGGTGACAGTGCCTGGACGGAGACAGGAAGTTTGAGTGGACGCTGTCCTACTCATCTGTCCAGTGTGGGAACTGCAGGGTATTCAGAAGGGAGTAGGGGGAGAAAGCAAAGGAATGGTCCATGTTCTCACAGGAGCATACAGTAATGTTGTCAATGACAGTGACAGTGTCCCAGGCACCCTGCCAAGTGCCCTTATTTGTTATCTGATTTGCCACTCTAAGATGGGTGCTGATACTATCCTATTATTTTGCAGATAAGGAAAAGAGGCATAGAGAGGTGAAGTAACCAGTCCCAAAGTAACACAGTGTAAGGAGTATCAACCACAGGCATGCTCAGCAATGTCTGCATGTGACTGATAAGGACCATCATCTAGGGACGGAGAGAATAACACCTGAGTGCAATAAAACAGCACCCAGGGACATGACCAGGGAACACCAACTTGGAACTGTATTTAAACCACTTGTCCTGCCACATGGGAGAGCTTCGTTCTGAGGACACCGGTGAGACTGGCCGCCTGGCTGTCCATTCCTGGATCGACTCCACCATTCCCTGAAGTCCAGATGGAAAGGGCCACCGGACAATAACGATGTTCACTCTTTGGCTAAGAGAAGTCGTGTGGCATTGGAGGTACTTTGGGACTCGGGGCTGCCCTGGGACTGTGTGATGTGCTTGCTGTGTTAAATTAGCGTGAATTGAGTCACCTGTTGGTACTGGATGATTGGTGTGATCGAATTCGCTTGCATGCTAACACAATCTGCGCCACTTGTGACACACAGCGAATACACAGAATAGGATGTGAACCAGATCTGCCTGTTGGGGGCCTGTGCTCTTAATAAAATGACTTACTAAATTCTTAAGAAAACAACACGAACTTTGAAGGATCAAGGCACAAGGCAAAATATGATAAACTACAAAGCTCTAAGAGACCTGGGGTGAAAACATGGAATGGACATCCTGAGCACTGTTAAGAGACTGCAGCTGCGCTGCTCCAAGAAGGCAGTAAGGATCAGGAAGGACTTTTTGATGCATGGGATGCAGGTGGGAGTGTGGTGGGGGCTGAAGCTGGAAGAGCCTGGGAGGGTGGCAGGGCTGAGCCAGGCTCCTATCACCACACAGGGTTCTGAGCACGTGGGGGCACTCCAACCCATGAGGAGAGTCACGGGGCTTTCATGGGAGGGACGGGAGGAGAGCAGGAATTTAGGGGCAGGTCTGGGCCCTGAGTCTTCCTACAGGATCAACCCCACAGAATAACCATGAAAGTCACCTAGGCAGATGCACCAACAAGTATTCACCCAAAACAGAAGCACAAGTGCCAGAAAAGCAAGCGCGACAGCTGCCAGGGGGTCAAAAGGCCTGGGATGCCCAAACCACAGTGGTCACCCCAGAAAAGCTGTTGAGACATGGCTCCCTGGGCCACCCCCAGGGAGGCGCTGCCCTAGCATGTTCTCAGGTGTACGTTGCATGTGGGACATTATCTTCCAGCAGATGGCTCTCCTGCAGGGGCCTCGATTCAGCATTGGAAAATGAGTGATTCACCTTCAAAAGACTCCTGGTGGAGTAGAATCAAGACTCTAGCAATTATTACTTGCTAATGGTGTGACTCTGAGCAAGTCCTTTAAAACTTCCTTGGGCTTCAACTTTCTAATCAGCAAAAGGAGGACCACTTGCAATGCCCACTTCACGGAGCTGGCCAAGTGAGATAATGATGGAAAATCCTCTGTGGCTCTCAAGGGCTGAGCATCGTGCGTTACCGTGGTGATGACGGTGATGAGGAGCAGAAGGTATTTCTGAGCTCCATCATCCTTCTCTTAGTGCCACTTCCAAGTCCAGAAGAGACAAAGAAGAAAAAACGAGCTATTCAAAAAGCCTCATGCCAGCTCCAATTCCAAGGCCAAACACTGAGGAGATAACTGGAAAAATAGCTAATATGTGTGCAGGATGCTTACCATGTCTTGCTTATAATAATGAAAAACTGGAAATATTCTAAATGGCCGACACCACAGGAATGGCTAAAGGAATGAGGGTCCTTCTCCCATATGGAAATAGTACCTAGTGTTTTTAAATGGTGCACGACTCCATTTCTTAACATAAAATAATTCCCACTCACAATCTATTAAGTGGAAAAAGCTTGCTAACACAAACCTCCCGATAATCCTCTTAACACAGAAACTCTTACCAAAAAAATTCAAGCAGGCAGACACAATGCAACTGTGGTCACCTCTGAGGGTCATATGTGGGGGGCCACCTCTGAGCTATTTGCATGGCCTCTACTCGGCCGGCCTTGAAGCCAAGGAGATTTTGGTCTGGCATTGCAAGTCATTTTGTGGCTTATTACGCAAAGCATGTGCCCTCGGTCTTTGCTCCGCTATAGCGGCTGCTCGGTAGCTCTGGAGTTGGGCGCTACCCACTGGGCTTGGACAGCCCACCTCCTGTATTATTTGGCAAAAGAACATTCCATGGATATCCTTTGAAGCCACAGTGGTCACTTTTGTATAAAAATAAAAATGCGGGCTCACTCTCTCATTCCAGTGTGGAAGCAGGACCCTTAAGGTCACAGAGCCATCCCACCCACCTCGCTTTTCAAAATTATTTCTGTGTCATGTGATTTTTCGCCATATTTCGCAGCCAGTTCACTACATGTAGGGGAACACAGCATATCTTGCCTGTATGGGCGAGAGTCATAATCACTGGGGATTTTCTGTTTGGGCTTATCTGCATTTTGTGAACTTTCTACAATGAGATTATATTATGGCTTTGGAGTGGAAAAAGAAAAATCTCACTCTTTGCCTCCAACATCCCTCTCCCTTGGCTAGTTCTCTGCACATTCCAGGGACTCCGGGCTGCCAATCCAGTAGTTCTGCCTCCAGCTGGGGCCCTGTGCTCCAAGGAATTGCCAAACCCAACACTCTAAGCAGTGGGCTGGGGAGGGGCCTCCCCAGAGGGGGCTCATCTAACTGGCAAGAGGATGTTTCCAGTAAGAATCTCAGTCAAGAGAGGCAAGGAGGGCAGTCTGAAGTAGACCAGCCATCCACCAGGGCTCTGGGGCTCAGAATCTCAGCAAGGGTGTCCTCGAAACAACACCCCAGCCACTGACTGAGCACTGGGACCCCAGGCTGGGAGCTAGGCCCAGTGCCTTCCCAGCACTCCCTGACCTGGCTTCTGGAACTCTGCAGCAGACAGCACACTTGAGGCTCTGCTCTCCCATGCCCTGGCTGCATGGTCAGAAAATGCCCAGCCAGATGCCTCGACCCTGGGTCCCTCTGAGAACAGCACAGTGCTCAGCACTTCTCTATGGGCCCCCACACCTCGGTGCACTCAGGCTGGGCCTCCTTCTCATCCAAGGAACTGGCCTTGTGGACACTCAGGATCCTGAGTAAAGTCCGTATGGCTACCCCTGGGTGACTTCCCCTGCTTCCCAGACTCCATTCCCCAACCATTTGGTGGGAATTCACAGTGGTGCACAGGTCTTTGTGTCTAAGGAGGCTCATGCCTTTAACCTGGGACCTAGAGACTATCAGGAAGGACCCATGTCCTTGAGCATCTGAACATCTCATTGTAGGTCTAAGACCAACAGAATGAGAAGCTCATAAAATTGTGTCAGGCTGACCCCTCACTGAGTGTTCTCAGCTGGGACTGGAACATCACTAACTTAAGAGGCAAATGCTCCCATTTCCTGGATCTACCACAAACCAAGTGCTTTATGTACTTCCTGTCTTCTAACCCTCATCAGAATCCTAGGAGATAGGTCTGATGACGACATTTTATATGTGAAGACTTTGGGGCTAAGAGAGGGTCAGAGACCTGCCCAAGGTCACTGAGAACCAGGGATTGCTCTTGTAGCATTTATGACAGTTAGTCACAAGGGAGGGTTATTTTGGGGTCTGTCACTCTATCGGATTACATGCCTGTAAAGCTAAGGATGTGTCCCTCACTGACCTAGTCCTGTCAGTGATGTGTGGTAAGTATATACAGCTTGTATACACACACACACACACACACACACACACACACACACACGGGCCAGGGAAGCAATCATGGCAACTCAAAAGGAAGTCAGGAAGCCTGTGAATTCAGATAGGTCTGGCTTTGAATAGTCTCTCTGCCATGTCCTGAGTGTCTCTTCTTAAGCAATTCAGTCTTCTAAAGCTTCAGTTTCCTTAGCTGTTACTCAATTTCACTGAATAGGAAGGGTGTGAGGAAGAAAAGTGTCACAGATATTGACCTCTGAGCACAAAGCCTGGCATGTAGTAAGTGCTTATTAAAACACAGGCAGCTGTACTGCAAGGCCAGAAACAGAAGAGCCCAACTAAGGAAGTTAGGTGTTCCTTTCCGCCAACAGAATGGGAGCTCACTGAGGGCAGGAGTGGGATACTCACATCTATAAACTCAGGACTCGTCAATAAACAGTGCTCAACAAATGGGACATGATGGCAGAGATATTATTGTCCAGGGTGGTGACTCTGGGCCAAGCATGGAAGGACCGGCAGAGGGGACAGAGGGGAATGAGGCTTCTTCGGCTACGGCAGACAGCTCCTGTGCCACTGGGAGGAAGACAGCCCCTCCCCTGCTGCTGCACTGAGATCTCCTCAGAAAGCCTTCCTCCACGTGGGATCAGCGGAAGAGGGCACGAGCTGGTCCAGGGGAGAGCAGGCAGCGAGGCTTGAATGGTTGGCTAAATAGAGGCCTGGAGAGGGAGGCCTTGGAGCTGAGTGGTCAAGAGTTCAAACCCCAGCTCTGACGTCCACCAGCCTAGAGATTTGCCCTCGGGGAGCCTTCCCCACAAGATGGGGTGAATCAAACACAAGGTGCTGAGCGCGGGTGCCCAGCAAGAGAGCAGTAAATGCTGGTCATGTCGGGAGCATATGCTTTCTTCTGAAGGTAAAAACCAACCTCCTCAGAGCTAAGGAGGAATTCGGCTTAGTGCAACTAAAATAAAAACAGGAGAGTGGAAACCGATTCCTAGGATGACTATTTATGAGGCCAATTTCAGTTTCTGAGTGCTAATGAATCCCTCCGGCAGCCTCTGCGCAGCTCTGGGTCCAGAGAGCGGGCCGGCCCTCCCTGGAGTCCTGCGAAGCAGCAGAGCCTCCCAGACACTTGTGGGGCTCAATCAGCGTTGATCATCTCGGCAACAGTCCTAATAACGACGGGGTGAAGAGCAGGGGAGAGAGGAGATGCAGGTGGGCAGAGAACACTTCGGCTATTTTGTTTCCTCAAGACAAACTTCTGCCTGGAATAGATTAATTCAATCTGCATATTAATGTGGATTACTAATTAATGACTGAAAACTGCTTTCAACATGAGAAGGACTATGCAAATGCTCAAAAAATAATAACCACCAGGAGTTTCAGGGAAGGAAATATGCCAGCCTCTTTTTTTTTTTTCTTCTTCTAACATTTAAAACTTTATGGAGGAAGGAAATGGGTGGCATTAGGGAGTTCACCTAAAGCACAAGCTCAGAACATGTGGCAGCCTGGTGTGGGGTGACTTCCTTTGCCCGGCTGTGACCACTTCTCACTGCTCTCTCCCCAGGCGGCCGTGACTTCGGGCACACACACCTGTGTGGCCTTCCAGATCCCAAGTGCCTAGAGGGATCCCCAGAGCTCTGGCACCCAGCACTGTGCTGGGCAGGCAGGGAGCAGCCAATGGTGCTTGGTGAAACCAACCCTTGCCAGAAGCAGAGGCCGAGGACAGCTGTCCTGAGACCCTTCCAAAGACTACAATGTGAAGAGGAAGTGTTGGCACCTCCACATCCACGGTGGAGAAATGTGAAGGCCTCTCAGCCCAGTGATCAAGGTCAAATCTGTAGTGAAAAGGCTCATTAATAGTAAGGACATGTATCCAGTGTGATGTAATGAACAGGTCCGTTACTTCTGTGGTCTTCCCTCCAAACCCTTAACTCCCATTTAAGTATCAGAAAAATATCAGAAAAATCCCAACAGATTCTGAAACAGGCCTGACCAGTTCTCCTCAGAACTGTCAAGGTCATGCAAAACAAGGAAAGCGGGTGGAAGAATGGTCCTCGGAGCTTACCAAGACCAAATCCTCCCCTTTAGCAGAGGAAAAACTGAAGACCAAAGCAGGAGGCAGTGTCTTGCCCAGCGCCAGTTTAGGAAGTTCGTGCCACACTGAACTCATGCTTGCAGTATCCAAAACTTTCTCTTCTACCTGGGTCACAAAGAACCAGGTTGGGACCACAGAGACCTTGCTGCCAAAGCCCAGGTCTATCTTCACCAACCTCGAGAATGTCAAGGGCCTCTGTGTGAAAATGGTTTGGTATTTAGCCACATACCGTTTTGCCCTGCCCACTACACCATCACCAAGCAGAAAGCCGAGGCCTAGCAGGATGTGGCCCAACACTCAAAACTTACAACTCGGTGTGTGGAGAGGGCACACCTGGCCTGGCGGGGGGGCTGGCCATGCTTCTCCTGCCTGGCCCCATCCATCAGCCTCCCCGGGGGATCTCATTTTCCAGCTCTGCGTAGGGTACATTTTCTAAATGTGACCCTGTTTCTGTTATGAGAATCAAAGTGCTCCAACCGCAAGATCATAAATACTCAAAAGTGACTGCTAATGGCAGTGGCAGTTTGCAAAATGCCAAATGGCAGCGAGAAGTGGGCCCCATAAATTACATCCCAACTCCTCCATTCTCACTGAGGTGTTTTGTGGGTTTTTAGTGATGAGATCTGCTTTCAAGGGGATTTACAGGGTCTCCCCGTGAATTCAGGCAGAGCTTTTAAAAATACTTCTAACAGATGCTAAGAAGAAAACCAGAGGAGCCTACACTTTATTAAAAATTTGTTTAATATGTAATGGCAAAAAATATGGAAAGTGGCCGGATTGGAGATGAATACATTTAGAGTGCAAGTGCTAATAATTACAAGAACAGGAACAATGACAGCTAAGATGTATCGAATCAGACATTGGGCTAAGCATTTTATGTGAATTATCTCTGAATTCTTACAGAATTCTATGCAGTAGATGCCATGATTATCCTTATTTTGGACATGAAAAAATTCAGGTTCCAAGAGGTTAAGTCATCTGTCCAGATGACAGAGCCGGGGAGAGACTAGAGGTGTGAGCACCAGGAAAATTAAGAGCTTGGATTTGGCTCACCTGCCTCGCCTCCCAGTCAAAGCAGACCCAAGACAAACTCTCCAAGCCCCAGCAAAAGTCGCTGTGCCCAGGAGAGGACCAGGGACTGTGTCAATGAAAAATGTGAGCCCCTGTCATCAGCACAATGAACAAAAGGACAACTTTTAGGAAACATAAAGGATCCCTATTATTATAAAATTGTGAGCATGTACCTGGCTTTGTTACCTACTGAGTCTTTTCAGCCTCAGCTCCTTTATCAGCAAAATGAGGGCAGTACCATTTCTGACTGTCAGGGCAATTAGGTGAGATCGCATACCCGCCTCTCTTTGAAAACCCCAATGCACTGTATAAATTGTTATTAATAAAAATACCTAGATGAAAAAAATCTCAAGTCAGTGCTAACATTCATTCTCTCATGTCTCCTTTACAAAGGCAGAAATTGAGGTGCCGAGAGATTCAATGGCTTGCCCGGGGTCACAATATTGAGTCAATGGCTCAGCCAAGGTAGAAGGGCTGGAGTTATTTGTTCTTTTCGAACTCAGTTCCATTCTTACCCCCCATCTCCCCACACTTCCCCCCGCCTCTCTCTCCTGGGGCCATCAACCCCTAGGTCCTTTCCTACAACTGGAGCTGACAGTCTCTGTCTCCAGGTGGTAGAGAAAGTCACCATCTGTGCTGAACAGGCAGTGGTGCTGGTGACCCCTGGGTTGGAGTGTCGCTCTCAGGGCAGGAGCTGCCCCGCCTGCCAGGTGTGTTTCGTTGATCAGCTGCAGGTCAGACACACTTCTGATGGGGTGGGGGGAGAAGGAGGTCTCTGCTGAACTTCTCAGGGACCCTGCATGGCCCAGCACCATTGCCAGCAGGCTAAGGAAGGTATCTCCAAGTTCCTTGTCCTTCCATGAATTTCCTTCCTTTGAGAACTGTCCCACTTTTCTCATAAAATTCCACGTACTACACCATTTCCTCTATTTTCTGATTTTCAGTGAAATTGTGGAAGGGAAAGTTGCAGAATCCTCCAATTTCAGGGCTCAGAGGCTTTCAGAGGCTAAGGACTGTCTAATGCCACCTTTCCTGCCTGGCCCTCAGACCTTCTCTAAAAAGGTCCTCAGACCCTGGCCCTGCCACCACTGCCAGCCTCCCCTTGAACATCGCTATGGGGGTGGAGGGGGGCTTACTACTTCCTGAGGCAGCTTGTACCATTTTCTGCCTATTGTTAGAATAATTTACTGAGAGATTAAGAGTGTGGATCTTGATTGGGACTGACTATCTGTTTTGCAAAATGAAAAGGCAAGTTCCTTATTTAAAAATTATTAATTTCCAGGGGGCCAGAGGAGTGTGTTAAACAAGTGCAAGCCTCCCAAAGCTGGCCCTGTGCACGTGCACTGGTAGTGTGTCACACAGCCTGATTCTGATACTGGGTGCAGTGGGTTTGAGTCCCACTTATTCATCAGTTCTAGAAAGTTACTGGACCTTCCTTCCCATGTATATAAATGGAGGCCATGCTAGTCCACAATCTTGTTTCTGAGGATTAAAGGAGTTAACTATGTAACATACTTAGAAGATCAGGGCACAGGGTGAACACCATCATTTTTGTGCCCAAGTTGCATATGAGGGACAGAGAAAAGCAGCCTGGTAATGTCTACGCCAGCCCCAGTGATACGTGCAGACAGCTCTTACAGCCTCACGAGCCTTTTCTCCTGTAGCAAAGTTGCTGGCTCCTGTCACCACTGCCAGCGACTCAGGCCCCAGGAAGGAAAACTCAGACCACCACCATGGTTGGAGCCAGCCTCGTGGGACCTGCTGTTTATGCCCTGGGGTTGTGTGGGAGAAGATCCATAGGAAGAATATGGAATTAAGGTGGCACATGATGCATTTTCTAAATGCCGACAGATGTAGTCCTGATCCAACTTTCCCACCACAGGATCTTAAAAATGCCTGTGGCCACTTCACACCAAAGAAGAGGGGAAGATGGAGTGGAGAGAGACGGAGGTCAGACTGTGGTTACATGATCTCCTCTGCACGTGTGAACAGGACATGTGACTGTGGAACGTACTGCTAGTGCCCTTCCCAGGGCCTTGGAAGGGGAGACTCTCATGCTCCATGGTAAACCTGGCTCTAGTTATTGTTCCAGCTTATGATGTCCGACCCAAAAACAAGAGTAACCACCCAAGAAGAGAGTCCTGGGTCACCCTGGAGCATCTCCTGAGTGTGCTGCTGCTCTCCATCATTTTCTACATGGATTCACGGACTCACAGATGGCTAACCAGCTGGCACCCTCTCCCCTCCAGCCTGCCTCCGTAAAGCAGCATCCCTGCAGAATGCATACCTGACCACACCCTCTCCTGCTTAAATCCCTCCCGTGGCTTCCTCCAGATTTTAGGGTAAAATCGAAACTCCGTACCACAGACCCCGACCTCCTTCCAAGGCCCTGTGCCCTCTCTGGTCACAGTTTTCACTGCTCAGCCCTTCAAATCACACCTGTACAGGATGCTCTGTCTAGAACCCTCTTTATCCCATGCTCCAACCTGGCTGATTCTTTAGATATTTGCTTAAACAGCACTCTCCCAAGGAATCTTCCCCAGCCCTTCCTCCTCCAACAAAACAAAACTCTGGGGTTAGTGCTACTATGTGCTCCCGTTGCATCCTCTACTTGTCCCAAAGGTGCTATGTCACCTTCTTGGCCCTGCAGTCCTTGCTAAAGTCTGTCTTCCAGCTAGCTGTACATGCCACAGGGGAGGGCCCTGCCTATTCTGTATCCCCAGAACCCGCAGTCGCCAACATGTGATAAGCACTCACCAAGAACGTGCTGCCGAATGACTGTTTCACAAAATACCCAAAGCAGAGGGCAGGGGAACAGAGACCACTGGGGTGGCACCCCAAAGAACCAGTCTCATGCCAGCGTACTGGGCAGCCAAGACAAGCATCACACACTCTCCCAGGAACCAGAGCCTCTGCACAATGCTGTGGCAGGCGCCCTCTTCCCCTCACAGAGCCAGCACAAGGAGACCAGCTCTTTTTTTTGCAGAGTTTCTTGTACACAGAAATCTTGCCAGAGAAGCATGACTTCAAGTCTTTCATTTATTATTCATTTATTTCCTTGTAATGTCATTTCTGCTGCACTCTAAGGACAAGCCCTAGCACAGGCTGCCCACCTGCAAGTTAACACTGATGCAGCCCAGACACAGAGAGCTGGTGCGAGAGCAGCCTTTTACGGCCAGCCAGACAGGCCACGGGGCAAGAAGCGACTGAGTCAAGATCTTCTCTCTCCTGCTAGCAATGCCCTTTATCACTTCGAGCATTTTCATATCCATCACTTCCTTTAAAAATTTTCTTTGGGGCTGGGGAGGGAGCTACATGGTAGAGCAATTGTGCAGCATGTGTATGGCCCTGGGTTCAATCCCCAATACCCACTCTCCCATTTATTTTCATAACAATCCTCTGAAACAGAAAGCTTGGGGATTACCATCCCCATTTTACAGACAAGGATACTGAGGCTCAGGAAAGCTGAGTAATTTCTCCAAGGTTGGAGTGCTCATAGGTGGCATAGCCGATGGGGTCCCGGGGGGACTGATTCGACAGTCCATGATCTGGAACTACAATCTTCTTCCTCGGCATTCTGAAGGAGAGATCTGTACATTATCTTTGTTCCCGAGACAAATGAGCTCAAAAAAAAAAAAAAAAAAAAGGCAGAAGTGCAGGAAAAGAAGTTGAAGCCACTCATTACCTCATAAAAGCAACCACACCCTGTTACACCATGCTGCACTCCATCCTGGTCTCAAGCCATCCTTTGCGGCCTCAGGGACCCTGCACTGGATGATGCTTCTTCCTGGATACATTTCTCCTGGCTTCTTCCCAGGCTTTAGGTCACAACCTGACCATCATGTCACTGGGGCTCAGAGAATGATACTCCCAAAGTACAGCACTTGGACCAGCGGAGCACTTGAGTGACAGGAAGCTAGAGAGCCTGAGAATCAAGGTCTCTCTAACCTTTCCACGTTACGCCCTGCCCCCAACACAAAGGGGCTCGCTCTGAAGCTCCCTCATCTGACTGAAGGAAATTCTTCCAAAAGTAATCCAATTGCCTTGGACTCCCTCCCCCAAATCTCATTATCTAGGTAAAATTAATTGCTGGAGAAGAGACTGGAGTTGTCACCATGCACAGACATCTATTCTTCTGAGGGCAGCTTTGGGGATTACCTGAGAGATGTCATCTGTGAAACAAGACAACCTTTGTTCCTAGAGCAGTTCCTTCCGCCCCTCACCTTCCCATAATTTGTCACTACCTCCCTTCCCCAGATGAATTTTGTCCCATGCTTTTGTCTGCTCTTCAGGCCCATGGATTTCCTTTAAAGGTCATGAGCCACCCCTCTAGGTGGCCCACACCCCCATTTCCCTCTCCTCTGTGCAGAAGTGGTATAAGTTTCTGACCTCGCTGGGTTTTGGGTGCTCCTTTCCTGTGACTCTCTGTGCAGAAACATGGGGCATGTCTACCTTTTTCTTCTGTTAAGCCATTGCCAGTTTATTTCAGCAGACTAGATCCTTCAGCAAGGGAGAGAGAATGCCCTTCGCCCCTATACTATTTGCAGAGAGGCCTCCTGACCCTATGTCCCAGACTGTCCCTTCATGGTGCCCATGAACTGCTGTCACACATGTTTGTTTTCTTGTCTACTGTCTGCTTCTTCCACTGGGATGAAAGCTTCCTGAAGGCTGGGTGAGTTTTTCTTACCACTGCACAGAACCAGGCCTGGCACACAGCGGGTAGAAGCAATGGGTGTACCAAATAGGCAAATAACTTATTTGTATTTGGCCATTGTCCTAGCCCACAGCATCTCATTTATAATAACCAAATCATGTACAACAGCCAAGTAAACTTCCAATAACTAAAGAAAAGTAGGCCAGCTAATAGCTTTCTATTTTTACTAAGGTGAAAATAAAATGAGAAGCCTGGAGAGGGTAAGTGGCTTGTCTGAAGTTACATGGCACTGAGAGACAGAGGTGGGCCCTGAACTCACCCATATGTTGGCTTTCTAACTCACTTTCAATTTAAAAAAAAAAAAAAATACTGCTTCAAGTATTTTTCCTTCCTTTCTTCCCACTGCCTCAAAGATTGTCACAGGTCACTGTGTTGTTTACTGAGCCCCTGGCTCTCATTCCCCAGAGGGCAGAGAGCCACCCATGCCTGCAGCATTTCTTTGAGCTGACAAACAGCAAGACAAGTGAATTAACAGGACTTTCTGGGGTGTTGCTAACCTGCCGCCAGGATGTGCCCAGGATTCTGTGCAGAAAAGCTGATGAGCACAAAACCTGTGTTTCTAGCATTCTCAGCAAAGGCAGGCACACACACAAGCATCAAGGGATTTATCTGTACCCAGAGCCAGGAAGGCGTACAGAGGCAGAGACATGTCAGCAATAACGCTCCTGCCAAACCCAGGCCCAGGAACATGGGCACCACCTTGAAACAACGGACCAAGATGCTGCCCACAATGGCTTCGCCCTCCCCCCAAGAGAGTGGGGTTCACTTCCATTCTAATACACCCATAATAAAAACAGAAATTAATCAAAACCCAAACTGTACAGTCGAGGAGAAGAAAGGGAAAGGATTTCCTGCTCTCTCCATAATCCTCCATCAGAGGAGTTGAGACTGCTCAAAGTCCTCTAACTAGGTGGTTCTGACTTCTAAATCCAATGGATATGCCTCCAAAAAATGGGTTGGGAAGAGGCAGCGTCACTGGCTTTGCAATTCATTCAGTTAAGTCCCTCCAAACCAGCCAAGAAGATGGACAGCCTACGTTGGATCTTACCACTGTTCCAGAAGATAAATCACAGTGCACTCATGTCACTCAAGATCAGTAACACACTGAGCTTTTTGAAGATTCCTGACTTTTTCCTCATTTTCTCTTTCATTTTACCTTGGCCTGGTAAAAATTTTAACAGGAACGAGTCTGTGGGCCAGTGACTGGGAATCCTAGCTGCAGCCCATCCCCTCCTTTCCTCCTCCACATATAAGGACAGGAAGGCCTAGGGAGGCTGGGCAGCTGATTGGAGGAGGCTCTGAGAATCTGCAGAGACCCGAGTTGCCTGGTGTGTGCCTCGCCTTTTTGTGAAGAGATGTCAGAAGAGCTTGACCTTTTATCTACCAAATGCTGCATCTCTCCTTCCTGGGCGAGGCCAGATTGCAGGACTGGTCTGGTTTCCACTTTCCATAAAGTGAGAAAGGGACTTGGATCAGGTTCAGTCACAACCTTGGTTGACCCCAGAAGCTAGGAATCAGCTGTGCAGAGGAAGTGCCCTGGAGGCCAGGACGCACAGTGGGCACACACAGCTACCCACAGAGGCACATCTAGGGCCCCAGGACTTAGGTAGCCCATGCAAAAGACCTTCACAGGCCAGAGAAGCAGAATATTGTGAGCTTTTGGCTTTTTACCATCTCTAGCTTCATCACACCTGGAACACCTAAGACCATAAACCTTCATTCAGCAAGCCAGATGTGGAAGGTGCAGATTTGGGACCTTGAAATTTTGACCATGCATCAATATCAATGTTCCTTCAGGATGCAAACCCAGGAATTTTCTTTCTGTGTCTACTTAGGGCTTCTGTGGGCAGGTCCAGTGGTTGCTCTCCATGATCTTCAGAGTCTCTATTGATAAACTCCTTGGGGATAGGGCAGTTTAATTTTAAAATTAACATTTCTCAAATAACCTGATGTACTCCTGGGCATAGGGAAGCACATGAATGCTAACTGAACTAAAGTGAGGGCTAAGACAGGATTTGGGCATTGCAGCCCAAGGTTATTTCTGGGGCTATTTCTGGGATGTTAAAGCTTTGTTTACAGAGGATTATAGGATTGGATAGTTAACATCTCAAGACAAGACAAGGAATTTACTCATAAGATGATAAATTTCATCATTCAAATTTGTAAATTCCAATAGTGGAAACACTGTGTTTTCTCCACTGGGTCAGGGGTTCCTTAAGGGTGAGATATGGATTTTGCCCATCTTTGCATCTTCCAAATATGCCTGGCGTGGAGACTGACTCAGAGAAGGCCTCCAAGAAGAGCTGATGGACTAAACTGAGTTATCACAAATTCCTACTCCCTCCATGTATTCTGACAGATCCTGTCATTCATTAATTCACTCATTCATCCATCTGTTCATCTAGTGCTCTTTACAAACCAAGCACTATGTCAGAAAATAGAGAAGCTACAGGGAGACAGTAAGAGCAGTCTGGTGCCTGATGACATGGAACTTACATCCTTAGCAGGAGAGACAAATTTTAAATCTAACAGTTACACAAATAATCACATTGTTTTAACTGCAATAAATAATCTAAAGGAGAGAGAATAGGAGGAGAGTTTATAACAGAGGGCTGACTCTAGCTGTGATACAGTGTAGGAATTTTAATCACACTCCGATTTAAAAAAAAAACAAAACAACAAAAACTCAACTCTGTTGGCATAGATGATTTAGGAAAAGGGAAAGAAGCAAGGCCCAGGGGCTCATTCATTGTTCCTACAAGCAGTCTGTACCTCGGTGCACAGATCATCAATACAAGAAAACTAAGCACCTTCCTCCCTAGCTCTCTACTGCTCACCAAAAAAATAAAGGAAACAAAGTGAACAAAAATACAATTAATCCCAGGTTGCCAGAAAAGAAACAATTTCTAACCCTGAGAACATAAAAAGACTGAGACCCAATTTACATGTCCCTGGTAGACTGGATACTCTGATCAAACCACTAGTTGAAAATAACTGAAAAGCAGACTAAAGAACAACAGCAAAAGCAAAATCACATATTTTTAAATGTACGAACAAAGTTGCAAGGAAGTAAGAGATAATAGAAAACCAAAACCCAAATGAAAATAGAAATCTACAGCTAATTGGAGAACAGGACCTTCCTTCCTTCCTTCCTTCCTTCCTTCCTTCCTTCCTTCCTTCCTTCCTTCCTTCCTTCCTGAATTGAACCTAGGAGGCACTTACCACTGAGCTACATCCCCAGCCCTTTTTTCAGGCCTCACTAAGTTGCTGAGGCTGGCTTTGAACTTGCGATGATCCTGCTCGGATTTCAGGCATGCACCAATGTGCTCAGCAGGAACTGGTATGTGATTTGAGGGCATTTATTAAACATGGTCAACACATGTATTGATTTGCACAACCTTTTAGGACCCAAGAAAGAGGACAAAGCCCAGAGTCCATATAAGGTGGGAGTATGACAGGCCCACTCTATACCACCATCCAGATACCGGGAACCCTACCCCTTTGTTATGAGTCAGAAATAAGGCCATCTCATCAGAGAACTGGCTCAGATTCTGACAATGAGTAAAGGGGTGACAAAGATTCCACTTTTTTATTGGTTCTTTTTACTTATACATGACAGTGGAGTTCATTTTAATAAAATTACACATGCATGGACTATATCTAAGTCTAATTAGGGCCCCAGTCTTATGGATGTATAGACACTGGTGTATTCATTTGTGTACATAGGAAAGTTATGTCTGATTCCCTCTATTGTCTTTGCTTTTCCCGTCCTACCTCCCTTCCCCACATTCCCCTTTTGTCTAATTCTCTGAATTTCTATCTCTCCCCTTATTGTGGCTTAACTTCTATATGTCAGAGAAAATAATATTCACCCGTTTGTTTTTTGGGGATTGGCTTATTTCACTTAGCATGATAGCCTCCAGATCCATCCATTTACCAACAAATGTTATAAAGTCATTCTCTATGGCTAAGTAATATTCCATTGTGTGTATATACCATAACTTCTTTATCCATTCATCTGCTAATGGGAATCTAATTTGGCTCCATAGCTTAGCTATTGTGAATTTTGCTGCTATAAATATTGATGTGGCTGTATCGCTGCAGTATGCTGATTTTAAATCCTTTTGATATATAACATGGGTGGAATAGTTGGATCAAATGGTGTACCTATTTCTAGTTTTTTTGAGGAATCTCCATATTGCTTTCCAGAGTGGTTGCACTCATTTGCAGTCCCAAGAGAATGCATGAGTGTACCTTTTTGTTCACATCCTCACCAACATTTATTGTTACTTGTATTCCTGATGATTGCCATTCTGGTTGGAGGGAGATGAAATCTCAGTGTAGCTTTGATTTGCATTTCTCTAGTTGCTAGAGACATTGAACATTTTTTTCATATATTTGTTGACCAATCATATTTCTTCTTCTGTGAAGTGTCTTTTTAGTTGTTTTGCCCATTTATTGACTGGGTTATCTAGGTTTTTTTTTTTTTTTTTTTTGGTGTTAAATTTTTTGAGTTCTTTGTATAACTTGGAAATTAACACTCTACCTGAAGTTGGAGTAGCAAAGATTTTCTCCCATTATGTAGGCTCTCTCTTCATGCTCTTGATTATTTCCTTTGCTGTGAAAAAACTTTTTAGTTTGATGCCATCCTATTTATTGATTTTTGAGCTTATTTCTTGCACTGTAGGAGTCTTGTTAAGAAGCTGGTTCCTGAGCTGACACATTGGAGTGCTGAGTCTCCGTTTTCTCCTAGTATGTGCAGTTTCTGGTCTAATATCACTTTGAGTTGAGTTTTATGCAGGGTGAGAGATGGGGGTTAACTTTCATTCTGCTACATATGGATTTCCAGTTTCCTAGCACGATTTGTTAAAGGGGCTATCTTTTCTCCAATGTATGTTTTTGGCATCTTTGTCTAGTATGAGGTAACTGCATTTATGTGGGTTTGTCTCTGTGTCTTCTATTCTATTCCATTGGTCTTCATACCTGTTTTGGTTCCTCCTGAGAATATTTTAACATAAGTCAGCTCTCCTGCTGGTTTTTGGTCCATAATCAGAGTATCTGAGAGGTCTGAAAATCTTTAGGCTGAAAACGTAAAGAGATCCTACTAGGTACATGGCAGAAGCAAATGCCAATCTTTTTTGGAGGAACCACTTTCACTTAGTCCTCAGACTACTCTCACAGAAAAGGGCCCAAGAAATAGGAGTTCACAGTAGAGAAAAAAAAAATGAAAGGAAGGAAGGGAGGGAGGAAGAGAGGAAAGAAGGAGGGAAAAAGGAATGTAGGCAACTACCCCCATACCTAAAATATGTAAGGAAATTAGGTACTAGAAAAGCAGCGAGGGAAAAACCCAGAAAAATTAGATCCACAAAAAAATTTTAGACAGTGAAATTACCAGACATAGAATATGTTTAATGTTTTATAAGAATTAAGAGGAGGTTTGTTTCCCTATTTGCTGGTGTGATGTCCTGAGCTGCTTTCCTCGGCCATTTTCCCTGATATTCTGCTTTATCTCAGGCCCTGAGGAATGGAGTCAGCCACCTATGGACTGAGACCTCTGAAACCACAAGCCCCCAAAATAAGTTTTCCTCCTTTAAAGAAAAAAAATTTTTAAAGGCACCCAGCAGAGCAGTTACTTTGCATTTTCATTTAACATTTTAGTTTGAAAACTTTTGAACATATAGTGAACACCTGTATATGGTAGGAGAGAGAAAACTTTGTTACTGTACTCTGAAGTTTTGAAAATTGAGTTTATGAAATAAACAGAATAGGGGCTGGGGATGTGGCTCAAGCGGTAGCATGCTTGCCTGGCATGCGTGCGGCCCGTGTTCCATCCTCAGCACCACATACAAACAAAGATGTTGTGTCCTGAAAACTAAAAAATAAATATTAAAAAAAAAAAAAAAAAGAATTAAGAGGAATTGACAATATGAAGAGAAAATAAGAGACCATGAGAAAGACTAAGCAGATTTTAAAAATATCCAAGTACAACTTTTAGAACTATAATAACAAAATATTCCATAGAAGATTAAATATAGATTTAAAAATCAATATAGATATAAAAACTCTAAATCAAATTAAATAGATTCAAAATTAAATATAGATGTAAAAATTTTAAATGAAACTTTAGCAATGACATCTAACAATATATAAAAAGGTTACCAAATAAAGATTGGTGGTGTTAGGAATTCTTAGGAATGCAAGGTTGGTTTAGCATTCCAAATCAAATTATCCACTATATCAACAAATTAGGAAAGAAATATCAAATAATTATCAATAAATGCAGAAAAAGCATTTACTTGACTTTTTGTTATATGATGTTGGATTTTTGCAACATGTATTCCCGATTAAACATGACATCAAACTAAAACTACCAGGAACTTCCTCAATCAGATAAAGAACATCTATGAAAATCCTATAGTTAATAATATACTTAATGTCATCATTTAAGACTGAATATTTTTCCCCGATAAGAAACAAGACGAGGATATCCACTCCCATCACTTCCATTCAAAATTGTACTAGAGGTTCTAAGCAATGAAATGAGGCATGAAAAAGAAATGAAAGGCATCCAGATTGGAAAGAAATAAGTAAAACTCTCTTCACTGGTACATGACATGACAGCCTATGTAGAAAATCTGACAGAATCCATACAAAAATCATTAGAACTTTAACAGTGAGCTTAGCAAGATCATAGTAGTCAAACAATATACAAAACATTCAGGTATATTTCATTGTCTCAGCAATGAACAATTTAAAAATACCATTTACAAAAGCATAAAAAATTATCAGATTCTATGACTAAAGCTGAAAAACACGTGAAGACCTAAAGATACAAAAGATCACTAAGACAAATTAACAAAAAAAATTGAATTGGTGAAGATATACAACATAATATGGATCAAAAGGCTGAATGTTGACTTATGGATTTGATGGAATCCCAATAAAAATAAATTAATTAATATTTTTAAAGCCCAGAAAATTCTTTTCAAAAAATGGACACACTGATTTCTAAAAGTCATATGGAAATGCCAAGGGCCCAGAACAGCCAAAACAACTTCAGAAAAGACCCAACTAGATACCTAGTACCCGATTCCAAGACCTACTATAAAGTGGTCAGCATCAAGACAACATGGGATTGGTACAAAGAAAAACAAACAGATCAACGAAACAGAATAGAGGGTACAGATACAGATGAAGGAGCAACTGTTTTTGACAAAAGTGAGGAGAAATGATAGTCCACTCAACTGGTGGAACAACTAGATGCGAAAATGGGGAAAAAAGGACTTTATAGCACATATAAAAATTAACTCAAAATGGATCAAAAAATCTACATGTAAAAATCTAAACTTTTTAAATTATCTAGAATGAAACATAATCTTAAAAATTTTGTGACTCTGGGTTAGTGGAAAGATTTCTTAGATATAAAACTAAAAGCATGATCCATATGAGAATAAATTGATAACCCAAATTGCAACAAAATTGAAAACTCCTGTCCTTCAAAAGACACTGTCAAGAGAATAAAATGACAAGGCCTGGGCTAGGAAAAAAATACTGCAAAGTATATATTTAATAAGGGAATTGTACCTAGAACAAAAAGAACTCTCAAAGTTCAAAAATGAGAACTTAACAACCCAGTTTTTAAAATGGGCAAATGATGTGACTAGATCCATCATAAAGGAAATAAACAGAAGGAAAGAGCTTATGAAGAGATGTTCAACATCACTGGTCATTAGAGAAATACAAATTGAAGCCACAATGAAATGCAAACCTGTAGGAATGGCTGAAGATGAAAAGATTGATCATACTAAGTACTGAGGAGGATATGGAGAAACTGAAATCCTCTCATAAGCTGTTGCTGAGAATGGAAAATGGTCCCCCCACAGTTCAATACACACCTAACATGACCAGTCCCTCCACTGCTGGATGTTTACCCAGGAGAAATAAAAGCACATGTCCGGACAAAGGTCTGTACACAAATGTTCTCAGAAACTCTGTAACAGCTCCAAGCTCACAAGAACCCAAATGTCCATAAACAGTAAAGGGATGAGCAGGCTGACCTGTCTATACAAAGGAATGAAATTTACAATAAAAAAGGAACAAACTTTTAATGTATGTTACAAGATGGATGAATCTCAAAACAATCATGCTCATTGAAATAAGGCAGATTTTCAAAAATGAGCATATACTATGTGATTCTGTTTGTAGAAAATACATACTGATCTATGGAGAAAGCAAGTAGATCAGTGATTGCCTGAGGCTATAAATTCAGAAGGATCCAAGGAAACTCTGGAGGTGATGGATATGTTCATGATCTTGAAGTGGTGGTGTTTTCATGGGCACATATATATGTGAAAACTTATCAAACTGTACACTTCCAATATGTACAATTCACTGTGTGTAACTTATACACCAGTAAGAGCTGCTTTTAAAACTTCACATCAGAGTGAAACTGCAGAACACTAAAACAGATATAACATCTTAAGAGTAGCCAGATAAAAAACAGATTCCATAAAAGCAATGATCACTAGGTGACCCCTGACCTCCCAACAGTTGTAATGGAATCTGGGAGGCAGGGAAGAAATCCATCCAATATACTCAGGATAAACACTGTGAATTAGAATTGTATGCCCAGCAAGAGCAGGAGCAAAGTAAAGATATTCTCAAGCAAAAAACTGAGTTTGCTATCAGGAGGCCCTCACAGAAAAGAAATTTAAAAGGACACACTTCAGGCAGAAGGAAAGTGACTCCACTCAGAAAGCCTATATGAAACAACAGAAGCACAGTCTTGGGGAATCAAAAAGAAATAACCAAAACACGTGACAGCATGCACAGAAGTCAGACAAGGTGAGGAATCAAAGCTAGCTCTCGCTCAATTCCTCTTACCAGTGCAGTAGGGTAAAAATATTGATTGACTGTAGACTCAAGAATGCATGCTAACATTTCTTGTTTAGGTATTCAAAGCAGAGAAAGAGAATTCTGACCTTAGTTACTAGAAGAGAGGAAAAAGAGTAAAATGAAGAAAAAAAAAATCCCAAAGGCAAGAAAGGAGAGGAAAAGAAATTCAAAAACGTGAGATGCAAACAAATTTTTAGTGGGCATGGTGGGGCACACCTCTAATCCCAGCCACTCAGGAGGCTGAGGCAGGAAGATCACAAGTTCAGGGCCAGCCTGGGCAACTTAGCAAGGCTTGTCTCAGAACAGGATTTTTAGGAAGGGGTGGGGATGTAGCTCAGTGGTAGAGGGCTTGCCCAGCATGCATGATGCATGGATTCATCCCCAGTACTATGGACAGAGGGGAGGAGGCAGGAGAGGGAGGACAGGAGGGAGGGAGGAAGGAATCCCTGAAGCAGATGGCAGGTCCAGTCCTCCACGAGACTGGGAACTTCTAACAGGCAGAGACTGTGTTCCCTTACACATTGTTATCTTCATGCTGACCCCAGGGTCTGGCACATGAGAAGAGATAAGTGATAAATACCACTGATCCAGTGTTTATCGAATTTTTTTTTTAATTTTGGACAAATGGATGGTAAATAAATGATTTTGGTAACTTGAATGAATAAAATGAATGCGTGAATAACATAAGACTTCATTTTGGCCCCAAATTTCCACTTTTGCTAGGTACCACCTCATTAATCAGAATTAGTCAACAAATTACAGACTGGACAAATTGAGTTTCTCTCCACGCTGGCTACTGTGTGGGAGCAATGAGGTGTGCAAAATACAGATGGACAAGGAAGGAGGAGGCTGCAGGGACAGGTCAAGTTAGTTCCAGATTATAAAGTTGATAGAATGGAAGGAATGCATGAGGAATGCTTCTGCTTGTGAACCAGGTGTTTATCCCTTCTCCATCTCTACAGCTCATGCTCTAGCTGGGGCCCTTATACATAAGGTAGGGGCCACGAGGTCCCCAGCTGCTCTCTGCCTCAACTCCAATCCATGTCCCCTGGGACATGTATCCATCACATCATCACCTCCTGCTCCCACACTTCAGTGGGTCACCTTCTGAAATCAAATTCACATTTCTTAGTCCAACTTTCAAAGTAGAGTTTCATCCCCTCTCTTCTACTGTGGACCCTTAGGCTTAATAGGCCTTAGTCACGAGGTGCCATGACTGTTCCCACCTCGGCACCTTTTCTTTCTTCAGTTGTAGATGAAGACATACTACCTTTATTTTTATGTGGTGCTGAGGATCAAACCCAGTGCCCCACATGGGCTACCACTGAGCTACACAGCCCTGCACCTTTTCTTATGCTGTCGCCTTCAGCTGCCATTCCCCTATCTCTGTCACTGATCTCTATTACTGAGGCCACATATCCTTCAAGGATCAGCTCAAATGCTAACTTTGCCATGGTGCTCCAGGGCACAAAGCCAAAAGTAAATTTTCACTTCTTATTCCACAACATTGTTTAGGACTTTCTTATGTTTCCTTAACCCATTGTCTTAGGCTCCACTTGACAGGCAATTTAAATCGAAGATTAAGAATGAGGGCTCTGAACACTTGAGATTGGATTTGGGTCTCCCTGTCCCAGATGTATGAATCAGGGAGGTTACTCACCTTCACTTAGCCTCAGTTTCTGCATCTGACAAATGGGAAGAGTTACCTCTAGGATAGTTTGGGGGATTAAATAGCATCATACCAATAAAGCATACAGTGCATGCCATGGTAACCTTGACCAGAATGCATGCTTTACACCTCCTCCTCCGCAGAAGGGCGCCCCTAAACAGAGGACCCACGTCTGATTGTGCTCATACCTTTCCTTCCCTCTCTCTTCTAGCACCTAGGGTGGCGCTCCACAGTGTTTTCCTCAAACTATGCAAAACAATCCCCAAATCCAGAGTTAATATGATGGTAAATACACTCTCACTCATGTGGGTTCCACATTCAGGTCCTACAGGATTCTTAAGGTTGACTACATTTGTTAAATATTCAGTGTCTTTCTTATCCCCGGAAACCTCGTATGCTCCATATTTTACCAGATGATACAAACACCTTCTTAAGAAAACACAAAGGCAAGCCAAGGAATGGGGGAATGTATTTGTAAAACACAGATCAGATGAAAGACCTGTGTGCCAAATACACAAAACACTCTTAAAACTCCATAATAAGGCAAAAAAAAAAAAAAAAAATCAGACACAAGCAGAAGACTTAACAGATTCTTCACAGAAGATACAATGTGGTCAAGAAACAAATGAAGAGGTGCCAATCATGAGAGCAGGTAAATCTCATGTGAGAAGAGCAAATTTCAATTCTTCATGCTGTCCCCCTCCTAAGTGTTTATTCAAGAAAACCAAACACACATGTCCACACACAGACTTGTACACAAATGTTCATAGAAGCTTTATTTCTAATAGGCAAAACCTAGAAACAATGCAGATGTCATCAGCAGGTGACTGGATAAGCAAATTGTAGTATACCCATGCCACAGAGTGCTGCTCAGCAATAAAAAAGAATGAACTATTGATACACCCAAGGGTGTGGATGAGTCTCCAAGACTGTCATGCTGGGCTGGGATGTAGCTGAGGTACACAGCACTTGCCTAGCATGTGCAAGGCCTTGGGATCCATCCCCAGCACTGTGAAAACAAAAACAGGAAACAACCACAACAAAAACCATCAAGCTGAATTTTTAAAAAGCCACGCAGAAAGGAATACATACTGTGTGGTGCCTTTTGCATAAATTTCTAGAAAATGCATCTAGAGAAAAAGAAAGCGGGTGAGTGGTTATGTGGGGATAGAGGGAGGGAAGAGAGACAAAGGGGCACAAGGACCCTCGGGGTCCATTACCTGACGGTGACGATGCCTTCACAAGGCTACACATGTATTCCAACTGATCAAGTTACACACTTAAAACAAATAGTTTATTATTCTTCGACTTTATCTCAATAAAGCTGAGTGGAGAAAAAAAAAAAGTACCAATACTACACAAAATAAAAACTTTAATTAAAAAACAAAGGGCAGCTCACTGCTGAAGCTGGTATGCAAGCTGCTCTTGGAGCTAAGGAGAGGCAGGAAGGCCAAGATGCAGGAAGCTGGGCAGACAGGCCCCAAACTGCATCAGGGAGCCATAAATGTGGTTTGGCCACGACTGGCTTTTTTTTTTTTTTTTTAATTTTTGATATTTATTTTTTAGTGGACACAACATCTTTGTTTGCATGTGGTGCTGAGAACCGAACCTGGGCCGCACGCATGCCAGGCAAGCGCGCTACCGCTTGAGCCACATCCCCACCCCCATACGACTGGCTTTTTGAGGTTGCTTTCGTGGCAGAGCTAATTTATTCATGCCCGAGTCCCTGGCAGTCCAATACCCAGAGCCTGAGATGGACGCTGGGTTGCATTCCTGTGGCTTTTCTTCTTTTCCTCTGCGCATTCTAAAAGAGCTTCCGGGTCCTGGGAAGCTTACACCCAAAGCAGGGTGATGAGGGTGAAGTGTCAGGCATGGTTAGAGGCCTAAGATGCAGATCCCTGGGGAGGAGGAGAGGCAGAGTCCTGGAACAGCTCCAGGCCTCTGCTCAGGGATACGCGCGCTGCATGTAAACTGCAGGGCACCCAGCACCAGGGCAGTGCAGGCAGGAGAAGGAAAGCAGCCTCACACTGATATCCTCAGGAAGCAGAACTCCTGCTCCAGCCCCAGGAAGTGCTGGGCCTTCCAGCCCTCTCTTCGTCCACATAATTTTGTAAGAAGAGTTTAAACATGAAATATTAATGGAATGGGCGAGGGCGGTAACTGGCCATTCCTCCTCCTCCTCAACCCTGTCCTCGCCCTCCTCTGTTACCACCTGGCACTGGGTCTCTCTGGCTCCAGATGTCCTGGCTCCTCCATCTGTTGGAGAGACAATGCCTACCCTACCCACTTCGCTCACCTCACCTCTGAAGAACTGAAGTGCATGTAACCCCGAGAGTCCTGGAACGGGGGACCAAACTGGCAGGCCTTTGCTGACACCTGGCAGACACAGATGGCTCTATTTGACCTGCACGGTATTGAAAACCCAGGAGAGTCCATATAACAAAATGCACAAGTCCATCTTTTCTTGAAAAACCCAAAGAAAGTTCTGGCCTCACTGGATCCACATTCCCAAGCAACCCACTAGAGCTGAGGACAAGGCCCCGTCAGAGAGCCCTTCACTCCTTTGGGCCTTGGGTTTGCCCTAGCGCCAGTCAAAGGGTATGTGGGCCTTATCTGGTCCTATCTGTCCTTCACTCAGGACTCTGTGAGAGGCCCATGTTATGAACATGTGTCTTGAACATGTGTCTTGCAGTGGAAACTCTTACCTTTAAGAATGCTCACTTGGCTGGACACAGTGGCACATGCCTGTAACCCCAGTGGCCCGGGAGGCTGAGGCAGGAGGATCACAAGTCCAAAGTCAGCTTCATCAACTTAGTGAGGCCCTAAGCAACTAAGGGAGACCCTGTCTCAAAATCAAAAAAATTTTAAAGAACTGGGGATGAGCTCCCATGGGTTTAATCCCTGGTCCCATAAATAGATAGATAGATAGATAGATAGATAAAAGAATGCTCACTGGCAAGATTCCACTTGCTGGAAAGTTCTTCCTTACATTCAAGTGGAAGATCTTTCCCAGTACCTTCTGCCCTCACGTCCAGGGTCTACTTTTCCTTAATGCTCCCCTGCAATCCCCAGGACTCGGGCGTTTATAAGCCACTGAGTTCTATGAAAGTGAAATGCCCAGTTTCTTTAACCCTTCTCTTTAACACAGTTTCCTGGTCCTGTGGTGTTCCAGAGCCTTCCTCCAAACACACTCCACTTTCTCTGTGTCAAATGTGAGCTCTTCCTTTCCATCTTGTGCTGGTGAGCAGGCTGAATGAATTCCTAACATATGTTCCTGCATGGCGGCTCTCCTCTGGCAGGCTTTAAGGATACTCGGGCCATGTCGCTGAGCACTAGAAGCAACATTAAATGTGTCCTTTCAGTTTTAGTCTCAGCATCCCAGATGATAAAAATAGACTTCATGGCATCAGGCAGGATAATTCATCCTCTCTACAAATCAGTTGTGAGGCAGAAAATGAAACATCAGGGATTTCCTGTGTTTAAAAAAATTATGTAAGTCTCGGAGTGAAAGTAATTATTTAGAATTTTAAAAATAAGTAGCCCATATTCTGAGGCAGAGTACTTTTTATGGAAAGAAAAAATAAACAATCTGCCAAGATTCTCCAGTTCAGACCTAAGGTTAGAAGAGGAACACCGACTCTCCGTCCTGTGCTTCCTGTGGTTTTCTCAAATATCAACACTGTGGGAATGGAAAAAGCATCAGACCTTCATGTCATCTCCGATAAAATCTCTGTGAGAGTGTGCGTGCACACGCACAAGTGCAATAGAGAGAGAGAGAGAGAGAGAGAGAGAGAGAGAGAGAGAGATGGGGTCTTACAGAAGTCATCTCTGCCTCTGATCAGTTACCTCTTTTGTAAAATGCTAGCACTGGGCCAAATCACTGAGAGGTCCTTAAATGATTGCTTGGTTTACCCACAGAAATTCTGAATCTGGAGGGCTGGGGAGCTGGGCAGGGGCTACCAAGTTATCAGTTTGGCAAGTGCCTAGTGACTCTGATAGCCCCAGATTTCTCTGTCAGAGAGTAACAATCTATGTCCTTCCTCTACTCTGTTATTTGGCTTGCACTGTGTGGCAGGAAGTGCTCAGAGCTGAAGGCTCTAACAGTAAGCAAGTTGCACTGGGGCCACCCACAAGGAACACATACACCCATAGTGTAGGTGAGGAGTGCAAGAAGACCATGAGTGCCCGGGATGTGGGAGGGGCCAAGACTCCCATCAACATGGGGCATCACAGGAACCCTTCCAGGCTGAAGGGTGGGCGGGGAAGGCTTGCTGCGGAGCAGTGTCTCAGCAGAGACCCAAAGCATGTGGAGGACCTGGCCAGGGGAATCTCAAACTGGTATCCTGCCAAGGCCTGGGGTCCGGTAGAACACACGTGTCTAGGGAGTGCATGGGCTACGACTGGAGCTGAGGGTGACCTGGTGTGTCAGTCAATTTTTCGCCACTGTGACTCAAACATTCGACAAGAACAACTTAGAGGAGGAAAAGTTTTTTTGGCTCACAGTCCCAGGGTTTAGTCTGTGCTCGGCCAAGTCCATCGCTCTGGGCCTGAGATGAGCAGAGCAATGTAGGGGAAGGGCATGCTGGAGGAGCCAGGAAGCGGAGAGAGGGAGGGGAAGGGCTCTGGGAGGAGGCACCCTTCCAGGGCACCCCCAGCAACACTCCTCCTCCAGTCACGCCCACCTGCCTACATCTACCACCCAGTCAGTCAGTGGTGGCCCCAAACCAGGATGGACTGATTAGGTTACGGCTCTCACAATCTCATAATTCCTGCATGAACAAAGGCGCTTTTGGGGGGATTCCACGCATCCAACCACAACACAGTAGGGGGAGCAGGATATGCAGCTGGAGAAGCTGGCAGGAGCCAGATCACACAGGGCAGGGGCAGCCACAGCAAGAACTCTGGATTCTGTCCTAACAGGGATGGGAAACCAGAAAAGGACTCTGAGAAGGATAGGGACATGACCAGACTTATGCTTCAGAAAGATCACTCTGGCTGCTGTGTGTAGAATACAATGCAGGGGAAAGAAAGGAGGCAGGCGGGAAGAAGAGGCTGGGATAAACAAGGAGTCCATTCTTCACCACAAAGAACCAGCGCTGGTGGTCAGCCTGGTGAATGGTGCTGACTGTCAGGGGAAATCCCTGACTTTTAGCTTCTCACTCAGGGTCCCACAGGAAGATGACCTTTTCCAGGAGGAACCGAGGTCTGAGAACAGAACTTACTCCCACCTGCCCACCTCACTTATCCCCCTAATGCTATCGGGGCTACTTTCTTCCCTCAAGCTCAGGAAGGAAAGTGGGATCTGCCAGTTAGTTTTACGGTATTAAGCAGCAAAGCAAGAAGGTTCTAGACATGGCAAAACTCTTCATGCTCACACTTTGGAAACATAAACTCCATCTTAATAAGAACTTAGGACCAGCCTTCCATAATTGACAACATTTAAAAAAAATATATATATATACTTTTTTAGTTTTAGGTGGACACAATATCTTTATTTTACATTTATGTGGCGCTGAGGATTGAGCCCAGTGCCTCGCGCATGCTAGGTGAGCGCTCTACCACTGAGCCACCACCTCAGCCCTTGACAGCATTTTGATTGCTGTGCCTTTTGGAAGCCTCCAGAGACTTCTAGGAAGCGGGCATTCCTATTCTAGAGAGGAGGAAACTGAGGCCCAGAGGCTTTAGCTACTGGTGCCAAGGTCACAGAGCTAGAAGCAGGATGGGGGCTGGGAATTTATTCGGCAGCTCTTTACCGTTATTGATCTCCAGAGCATAGGGACTGTAATTAATTAAAATGTCTCTCCTCCACCCTGGAGACAGCAAACTGGAAAATCCGATGGCAACGATCTGCCTGGTGTGAAAGTATGTTGTTGTGAAGTCCTGGGAGGGCTCCTGAAATGAGAGAGGGACCTCAAGGTGGGAGGGCAGCGAGGTCACAGGCCTGCAAGGAGGTCACTCCTGGCTGCCCACAGTCACTACAAGAAGGCTCAGACTGAGCATGTGAGCCCATCTCTGCTCTGGGGAGGCAGGACTACTCCTGGTCCCAGGAGGTCCGGCCTGGGGTGGGAACATGGCTAGCAGGAGGAGTAAAATGGACAAATGACCAGGAATGACCCTCTTCCTCTGCCCTTGCCCCCTATGTTTTTATCCAGGTCAAATCAAGTAAGTTAAACTGTACAGTTTAAAGAAAGGAAAACGGTCTCTGAGTGTCACTGTCCCCCCCAAATTAATAGCTATTCTTGAGCTCTCACAATGTGCCAGACACATGTCCCGTTTAAAGAGTCTCCAATTAATCTTTAGTGTCTGTCTGTGAAGTTGGTAGCTATTATTTCCATTTTATGTGTAAAATGGAGGTTCAGAAATGTTAAGCATCTCCCTTAAGGTCCCCGCACAGAGCCAAGATTCAAATCCAGGCCTTCCTGACTGCTGAGCTGTGGCGTATGGAGGCCAGAGCTCACTCCCTACATTTGTCTCTGTGACAAACGCAGCCCTCCATGCATGTCGTGAACTTCCATGGTCTTTATTTCACTTGGAAGTCCAGCTGAACCCTCTCCATCTTTCCTCTAGCTGCTTTCTTGGACTGAGAGAGTAGTTTGCAAATGAACTAGTAGACAGGGTGTCGAAGGGCTAAAGGGCTCAGATAACAAGGCCATGGGGAAGAGACTGCAGATCCTTGATTCCCACAGGGCTCAAGTGCACGCCCCACCGCCCCTCAAACAAAACCCTGGGAGGTGGGAGGGTGACGTGATAGTCCCTTCCCACAGGGTAGCCTGCCCTGCCAGAAGTAATAGAAAACAAACACACACACACACACACCTTGTGGATGAAGAATGAGGCTTAAGGCTGATGTCACAGCTGCTCCAAAGCCTGGGGAAGATGGGAGTGGAGCCATCAACAGACAGACAGACAGGGTGGGAGAGGGGGCCAGCCACGGGGCTGGGGGGAGTGGGGTTGCTTGGCTTCTAGGAGGTCGAGGACTGACCTGTTTCTCATGCTAGGTGTTCAATAGCTGCTGGATTTTTTTATATAGTGATTTTTATGGGCAAACTGCCCAACAAGCCTCTAAGAACATGGGAAACAACTCCAACAGGAAGCAAAAGGTAATGGTTTTATAATTAAACCATGACCACCTGGGGTTGGGCAGTGGCAAGGCTTCTCTTAGGAGGATGGAAGAAAATGTTTTCTTTTATGAGCTGAGACTATCCAAAAGGGGGAAATTTGCCAGGGTCCATTCACACATAAAAAGCAATTGCTGGGATGTGAATATGAATATATAAATGTAGTTGCCAGTACGTAGACCTTCTTGTGCAAATATCAGGTTGCTACATTAATGAGCTGGGACATAATTTAATAAGCAAGTAATGATGATGAGGGATGCTAGCTCAATGTTCTCTGAAAAATAGATAGGTTTTCAGTGAGTCAAGTCTTTCATTTAATAAGACCAAAAAGTTGCATTTTATTATTATGAATTCTTAATTTTCAAATTAATGGCATTTATTTACTATAAAGTTAACTAATGAGGTTGTTTTGATCAACATGAATAACTAGGACTCAGAAGTCAGAGACAACAGGTTGAAGCTTATATCTGCCTCTGTTTTGCTTCAGCTGCCCAATACTGAGAAAATCTGATTTAATGGATGTAGATGTATCTATATGAGTAGGCAGATGCTTTTAAAAAAATCCACACAGCCTGCCCTACCTGGACTCTTTGGATTATCTTTAATTAACTAGATGCTATGAGAATAAGTTGGTGATTTTTACCATATAAAAATGTGGAACACAACACCTAGAAGCAGTTTTTAAAAATTATTCTTATTACAACTTTAAAAAGATTAAAGAGAGCCAGGCACAGTGGCACATGCTTATATTCCCAGCAAATTGGGAGGCTGAGACAGGAATACTTCAAGTTCAAGGCCAGCCTCAGCAACTTAAGCAAGACCCTGTCTCAAAATAAAAATAAAAATAATAATAATAATAATAATAATAATAATAATAATAAAATAATAAAGACTAAGGATGGAGCTCAGTGGTAAAATGTCCCTGAGTTCAACCCCAGAGTGTGTGTGTGTGTGTATGTGTGTGTGTGTGTGTGTGTGTGTGTGTGTGTATAAAATTAGAGAAGTAGAAACATATTTATAGGACACTTCCAACACTGAAACTGGGTATTTCAAGTGGGCTTGGACTTCCAGAGAGTTTGTAAAGTGTTGGCTGAGATGATCTCCTGGGTCTTGCCACCTCTGTTCTCTGACCCCTCCCTCACTGTGACATCTTTAAATAGAAAGCAATGAAAATCCCAACAGCAGAAGCACTCCTGATGCGAACAGGTTTTCTCTCCCATTTCAGAGGAGAAAGGGAGGAGGAAAGAAAGAAGGCAACAATTACTGTCACCACTGCACCTTCACAGATAAATCCTCCTATATCTAGAGCCAGAAAAAACTACCAGCTGAAAAAGAGAAAAGTGTTAAGATGTACAGAGCTTAGAGTCCCCTGCTGAGTCCCCCTCCTGCCCCAGGGCTAAGGCCCTAATAACTCAGGAGCTCTGATACAGAAACTATCAGGTCTCCTGAACAAGCAAGTTCAACACTTGGGAGACAGGTGGGCCAGGCGGGCGCACCTGCAGCAGCAGTGGGCGCAGAGGGCTGATCTGCCGAATGCATGCCTGGCACGCTTACTCGTTTTTAACTACGACAGCATCTTCTGCTGTCTGTCTTAGAGAAGAGGAAAAGAACTGCTCTATCCTTTATCAAGAAAAACGAAAAGGCTGGGAAGGTGAGGGGAAGAAAGGAAAGGGAGAGGTGGTGCCCTCCACATCCTGGAGCCAGGGCAGCTGCAGGCTACCTCTGAGCACACTGCTCACAGTGTTCCTCCCCAGAGCAGGACTTCATGCTAAGTGGCTCCAAGGCGCCTCTGCAACTCAAACGGTTTCAAAAAGTAAAAACAATCTTTTAAAAGCAAATTCTTAAAAATCACACAAGTTATACATTGATGCAATCGTATCTCAGTGTGCACACGGTGAAGCAGAATCTACAAAGCATTTTTCCTTTGTGTATTTTCTCAAGTCGTTCTGGCCACAGCCCTACAACATGGCTATTACTGTTATTATCCCCCTGTTAGAGGTGGGGCAGGGACTCCAAGTTTAACCACTCTGAGGTCAGACTGCTAGAGAGTAGAAATCACTGACAGCTCCAGGTTTCCCCTTAACACTTCTCCTCCCCTTTCTATTACCTCTTTCCTTTTTGTCTTCGGGGAAATATAGTTTAACAATGAGAAAATGGAGGGGAGAAACTGAGAGGGAGCCTCCTGCACAGGGGGCTGGTGGGGTCTCTTCCCGTCACTTTGTGCCACATGATCCAGGGCAGATTTACTCATAACCTCAATGTATAATAAACACAATGCGATGTGCAGTAATTTAAGAAAAAAAATGGTTCATGCATGTCAAACTGATTTTAAAAACTAAAAAAAGAAATTAGTCCTTTTCTTTAAGCTTCAATAAGGAAGTGTTTTAGTATAAGGTGAGGAAATGAAAGGGAGGAGGTTGGGGGTATTTTTTAGTCTCAAAGTAGGCTCTGTTATTCCCACGGGAGTGAGGGCTGCTGCCTCTGTGACCACAGTCAATGAGACAATGAGACATTCCACAGTGAACCAGCACAGACCACAAACGCCAATTCGTTAAAGAAGAAAAAGGGTTCCTTCTAGAAGACAAGTCACCAGGTTGGTTACTGGGTTAAAATTTTAAATTCCACTTACTTTGTAAGAACCACGTGGTTCTTGCTTTGGTTTGGAGGGCTGTTTTCATCCTCAGAATTCAGATCAAAACTGTTTTTTCTCAACAATGTTTTAGCAAAGAGGGTGTGGGTGGCAGTGGGTAGGGAGGAGTGATTGCCATCAAACAACCTGTGTACATTCCACTTGTTTGAAGAAGCCATATTTCTAAAATGATTGGAAAGGAATGAAGGGTTCTGAGACCTTGCACTGTGCTTGCATGGTTTCAAAAACATCTTCTTTCAGATGAAGAACTCTGGTGGGGAAGGATTGCCAAGCCCATTTTGTAAAGGAGGCTCTCAGAGACCAGAAAGATTTAGCAATTGACTCAAGAATACACAGCACCGGCTTGTATCCCAACTTGCTTTTGCACTTATCTAAGGCAGGCTCCTTGCTCCTCCACAGGGACAGCACTTCAGAGAAAGTTGCCAACTCCTGTTCACCTTCCTAGAACCCAGGTCGGCCACTATCTGGGCCTGCACAGAGGAGGGAACCAGCAGGCATCCCAGGAAGCAGTCAGATTCTCATGGGAATAAAACAGAAACAGGGAACAGCAGACGCTGACGGCACATTGCCAGAATGTTCATCCTGGACACGTTGTTTTCCCCTTCCAATTCTTAATCCACACACTGGGAGAGCAGGTTGCTGTAGTTACCTCTTGCTTCTCTCATCTCAACCCTTTATAACAAACTGAGGCAACGAACTTGAAGACAGCAGAGCAATGTGTGGCCCTGCGAGCTGACGACAGCAATAGCAACCGATGCTTGCCACAAACCAGGAACCGCGCTGAACAAGGTGCACAGTGCAGATGAGGAAACCAAAACCAAACAGGTCCAAGATGCTTATGCAAGGACCTGAAGCAGAGAAGCTGGAAGTTAACCCGATCGGTCTGTCTCTGGGCCCAGGGCCTAACAGCTCTGCCACTCACTAGCCATCCATCTCGCATAAGTCACTTGATTTCCGAAGGCTTCTCTTTGTTCTCTGTGTAATGGTACTGACCCCATAAGGAAGCTCAAAGCCTTACTAATTGGGCAGGAGGATGGTCCACTGTACAATTCCAAGGGATGCTATTCACCAATAGAGATTGTGCTACGCAGCAGTCCTGCCTGCCACGGTGCCTCTTGCAGTGAAAATGTTCAAGTGCTACCATCGTTATTCATTATCGTTGTATGACAATGTCAATAATCGGGGTCAAGAACCAAGGGGAAAGCTGCCCATCTGTGAAGGCAGGTGTCGGCTCTCCCGAGAGCTTCCCTTGCGATTCCTCCTTTCCCAGACCTCCCTCAAGCCATCTACCATGGAATACCTTGGCTCCTAGGGCCAATTTTGGGGCATTTCTTACTTTCCTACCAGATATAAGTTTCTGGAGGAAGATGTCAGTCTGTACCTTAGATCCCTTCCATGTGCCATTTAGTGTCACGCACACAATAGTGGTTTTAAAATGTCCCCAAATTCTCTCACTCCTCCCTTCAAGAGGTAGAGTCTAATTCTCTTCTTGCACAAGGGCTGAACTTCATGCCTCACTCCTAACTAACAGAAGAAAGCATCAAGGATGATGGCTGAGTCCAGATTAGGTCATGGAAGGAACTGTGCTTTCCGTTTGTGCCCACCTGCTCTTATTGGTGAGCTCCCTCTTCCCTGTTTCATGGATCACTTGCTCTGGGAAAGCAAGCTGTCATGCTGCCAGGGCATTCAAGCTTCCTCGTGGAGAAGTCCACGTGCTGAGCAACTGAGTCCTCCCTGAGTCCTCAGACTGCTGGGCCCCAGCTGAGACTCCAGATGCCAGCAGAGTTGGCCAACATCTTGACTGTGACTTCATGAGAGCCGCTGGGCCAGGACCTCCGAGCAAAGCCCAAATTCATGACCCAGAGAAACTGCAATAACAAATGCTTGTTGTGCTAATTCTCCACATTTTGAGATAATTTGTTATGCAGCAATATGTAACTCAAACAGGAAACACATGGTGCTTTACTACTCAAGAGTAAACCTCTACAACAAGAAGGTCGTAATTTAAGGACAGAAAGAGTCATCTGCATACTTGGGACGACAGCTCCCTGTTCTTAAGTAAAAAAAAAGAAATCAAATGGAAGAACTGGGGATGGCCTGGCTTCGTGTATCAAAAATCACAAGGAACAAGAGGTGGAAATGTAGACGGAGACCCTCAAGCTGAGTGAGCCGCGCAACACCCTACTCCCACGAGAGACACCCCAGAAGGGCTCCAGCTCCGTCCCCCGCTCTTCCTTTCCCAGCCCAGGGCCGACCTCCAAGCACACAGCCCTCCTGGAAGCCCCTCCTGGCCTCCTGCTTTTGCACTTGAAGCCTTCCTTTCCCCTTTTGTTCATTCATTTCTAATCACTGAATTTTTAAAAACTTTTTAGTGTGAAATAATCTCAAACTTACAGAAAAGATGCAAGAAGTTCAAGGATTTCCTGTATAGCTTTCATATACGTTTTTCATTCATTCTTCTTCTTCTTCCCTATTTATATCTAATTTTTTTTCTGAACCCAAAAGTTGAAGACATGGTAAAACTTTACTCCTAAATTCTTCATTGTGTATTTCCTAAGAATAATGATATCAAAATCAGGAAACTTAACAACGATACAACACTGCTATCCAATCTAAAGTCCAAATTTTTTGCCAGTTGCTTCAGTAATTTCCTTTAATGCCTAATTTTTTCTTTCCTGGTTCAAGATCCAATCCAAGATGGTCATTCCTGTTTTCATTCATCAAATATGTCACATGCTAAGCACTGTGTAAACAGCAGGGTTCACATAATGGGGGAAGGAAGAGACACAACCACTGTTCTCATATAGCACTCACAGTTTCACAGGAGGACAGATTAATGAAACAATCATGCTCACTGTAAGTTTGCATAATCACAAACTAAGGCATGTTCTTTAAAGAACAGAGCCTCAGGTGGGGTGAGGGCTAGGAAAAGGGGGCTCAGAAAGCTCCCCTCAGGCAGGAACACCTGCACTGAGGTCTGTAAGATGAGGCCGTGTTTCCAAGCACAGTGTGTGTATGTGTGTGTGTGTGTGTGTGTGTGTGTGTGTGTGTACCAAAAGAACATTCCACGCAGTGAGAAGGAAGTGTCCAAAGGCTCTGTTGCAGGACAAGTAGCTTATTTGAGGACAGTGTGGCTGGAGGGCAGACCTGGGGAAGGGGAAGACAATATGCGGTCCCGGAGTGGAGTTTACTCTTTATCCTAGAGCAGGAAGCCCCTCTTGGGTTCCCAGGAGAGCTGTGGCAGAATTTACATTTCCAAAAGATCTGACTGCTGTGTGGAGAAAGGTAATGAGGTCAACCATCCCTCAGCCTCAATCCAAAATCCAAAAAGCTTTTTTTAATAACTCCTTTTTAATAACTCATTTAGTGACAGAGCCTGACCTGAATAGAGATGAGGCTATATAGTCTTTATTTATCTACATAGTGTGAATACATTTTTGCCACAGGGAAAAAAAATGTGTTGACTACTATCGTTACCCCAGCAGGCTACTACACAACAGAGCACATGCACGGGACTAACACCCTGAATCAGACTCCATGCCAGGGTGGGGGACTGAGTCTTGTCCTACCACCACTAAATTCATGGTAAAATCCCTCCCACCAACATGATGGCACTTGGAGGCTAGGGCTTTGGGAAGTACTTAAGACACCAGGGTGGAGCTCTCTGAGTGGGAATAGCACCCTCAGAAGAGATCCTTGTGTGTGCTCTCTCTGCCAGGTGAGGACACAGCAAGGAAAGTAACTATCTGTCAACCAGGAAGTGGGAGGACCCTACTGAGAACCTGACCACCTGATCTCAGCCTTCATAACTGTGAGAAACAATGTTTAAACCTCCCGGTCTCTGTGGAATTGTTCTATCTGCCCAAACTGACTGAGACAGTCAGTTAACAATTTATTACCTCTCAGCTACAAACCCACCTTCATTGCCTGCCACACAAAAATGGTTCTGGACCTTAAGCCTGTTTTCCTTGCCAGCTAATCTGGTGTTCGCAGTGGTCAGGGGAAGACGTGGACAGACACTGCAGGAGGAAGGGCTTTCCACCTGCTCATGTTGTTTGCTGGATAGGCGGTGAGGGTGGCTCCATGGGCGCTAGGTTCTCCATGCCCAGCTCCTCCCATCCCTCCTCTTGCACTGCCAGGCTCCGGCAGCGTGTGGCAGCCAACAGCACCCAGTGCCAGCAGCTCCCACAGCGCCCACTCTTTGGATGGTTTCATAGCAAATGCCTTCTGTGAGGCACCTCACCATGAACCCTATCACCCAGCTTCACTGGTGTGCAATGCAGCAGCTACTCTGCCCTCAGTAAGCACAGCTGTGCCCTCTCACAGGTCAGGACCTCAGCCCAAGGGGCTTCTTCCTTGGGCACTCTCTCTCAGCCCTGTGGGGAGGGATTTCCCCAGGGTTGACCTCAACACAGGGGTGTGGGTGCTCCTTAGGCACTCACCTCAGCCCTATAGGTAGTGGCCACTCCTGTATCTGGTATTCTTATATACTTTAGAGCTCCTTTTACTTCTAATTAGCCAATTTTATTACTCTAATCTCCTGTTATAGTTGGTAATTCCTTAAACTTCCTGTATTCAAATTTCTGTGTACTTTCTCTCCTGATTGAACCCTTACTAACATAGTTCTGAATCCTAAATGTGCCCAACACCAGAGAGATAAGCCTAAGAGATCCCAGACCTGTGATATTGATGGCATCTATGTAGCACTTATTAAGTGCCAGGCACTAGTCCAAGTGCTTTGCATTGTGACCTCACGCGATCCAAGTAACTATCCTATGAAGTAGGGACCATTAAGTGGAGGAAATGAGCAAAGAGATTACGGAATGTTCCCAAAGTCACACAGCTGGTAAAGGGCCAAGTTGAGATTCAAACCAGGCAAACCTGTGGCCTTAAAAGCCCAGGGGTGAAGACAGGGAGGGGCAAGGAGAGAGGTGGCAGGAAGGAAGCCTGTTTGAAAGCTACAGTGTCCTTTACTGTGCCCTCAGGCCACATTCACTCTGACTGCACAGGACCCCTACCTTGGAACTGTGTGCCTAGTGGTCCAGCTGGTCCTCAAGGGCAGAGACCATATCCTTCTGCTTAGCAGAGAGCCAGCATGGGGCACTTTCAGTATTCTGTCAAATACTGATGGATAAATGATAAGCTGAATGAAGAAGTCTAGGCCCAATGAGCCTTCCAGATCAGGTCCTTGGCTTAAGAGTATGGGGCCCTGGAGGCTTGGTTGTCCTGGGAGTCTCTCTGCCTCACCTGACCTGGATGCAAACACCTTACTGTGGCTGACAAAATGACCTCCCAGAGTCTCAACTATTGAACCCCAAGACCCTTGAGAAAGCAAATCTGGAACACCATGGAACACCCCTCACGCTCCCAGGTGCTGGAGGTGGAATCCAGATCATGGGCCTGGCCCCACCTGCATTCCAGATTCTTCTAGTCCTACTCTGGCTATACTTTTTAGGGACCAGCAACACTAAACCTGGAAGCCCTAAATACCCCTTGCAGTTTTCCCCACTAAGGATTTTTGACACTTTTGTCCCCTCTATCTGAAATCCCTTTGCTCCCCACTTCACCCCTACCTTCAGTGCCCGGCTACATCTCTCTCCCCTGAAAAGACTGGGCCAGGATGCCCCTCAGGAAGCCCTCCCTGCCCAGCCATCTGGTTCCCTGGCTCTCTATGGGCTCACATACAGCCCCATACAGCTGGCACCTACAGCTTTCAGGGAGACCTCAGAGTATTCTGGCTTGACTTGTTTGGTATATGGAGCCAACAGTTCGGGTTCAGGGCTCTGCAGGCTAGTCATAGTTCCTTTAGGAACCAGTTGTGTGACCTGGGTGAAACATTTCATCTCCTAGGGCTTAGCACCTCATCTATACAATGGGGATAACTATGGCCTGCATGTTACTGGGTTGCTGTGAGGCCTGAGAATGATAATGTATACAAGGGCTTCAGACTATGCCTGGCAAGAACAGCCAGCAGCAGCTGTCACTATTATAAACATCTTGAGTTCAGAGGCAGCAGATTATACATCTTGGTGACCTTGCTACCTACTCTGGTGTCAGGACCAGCACAGGGCACAGTGGATGAATAAATGAATTTATTCTCCCTCCATCTCAGTAACCTCCAAACTGGTCTCCCTGTCTCCAGTGACCCCTGCATCACCTCAGTTACCTTTCTAAGTCATACGCTGATCATGTCATCCTCTGTTCAAAACCCTCCATCCCTTCCCTGCCTCCTGAAATGCAGCCTCCCCAGCCCAGCAATCAACCCGCACTCATCTTTCCAGCTCCTCTCTGGCAGTCTTTGGGAGTTTCAGTGGCTCTGGCTAACCTACCATTATGGGAACAAGTTCCCCCACTTTCTGCTACCTTAGAGACCCAAATCCTACCGTGTACACAGTGCTGAAGTCTTAACTGTCCTCAGGACCACCTTAAAAGTCATCACTTGCAGAGGTCCTTTCTGACCTCCACCGTGTGATCTGTGACCTCCTCTTGGTACCCGACACACCTGCTGGTCCCTCCTGCAGTGCTGGAGACATGCTGTTCCTCCCGCAGTGCCCAGCCTATGTGATACACCACCGTGGCCCCTTTTAAACTCAGAGTTCCGAGGGCACTGACCACACGGCAGTCCCCCAAATCAACTTAACCGGGACCCAGAACAAAAACAGTTTGTTGAAATCAGTGTAGCTGGAACTCAGAACAGAATGAGAAAAAGTAAAAGTAAATGTAAAAGGTATGCAGTAAAGTAAAAGGTGATGTGTTTATTCCACTGGTCTTCAAGGCTAATGGATGAGTTAAAAAAGAAAAAAAAAAGAAAAAAAGGAGGTTGACCCATTAATCAGAAGCGTGGCTTTGAAGAATACATACGTGCAATGCAATGTGCTGATCCTCCATTGGAAGAAAGGATCTTTTCCATGAGATAGAAAGGAATGGAAGTAGCCAGAAGAGAGTAAGACAATTATCGCTGCCTCTGGTCCCCCAGGCATTGAGGTTTAGGGCAGCATGCCTCCAATCTCCACCTCTGTCTTCACAGGGCCATCTTCCCCCTTTGGGTCTCTCTTCTTATAAGGACCCTGATGAATCACACAGGATTAAGCACCACTCCAGCATGTCTTCATCTAAACTAATTACAATTATAATCACCCTATTTTCAAATGAGGTCACATTCTGAGGGACCTGGGCCTAGGACTTTAACATATCTTCTCTTGGGACATGATTCAACCCATAAAAATCCATTTATCCACTGATGGGTGCTGTGGTGCTGTGGGACAACTGGGCCCTAGTCAGCACCCTTCTCCTTAGGAGACCTGGGCTGGGAGATAGCTCAGGGGGAGAGCACTTGCCCAGCATGTGTGAGGCTCTGGGTTTAAGACCTCTCTGGACTGAAGGGCCACTCAGTTTACTTCCAGCAAGTACCTGCTCCAAAATAAGCAAGCAGGGATCCACATTTCCAGAACCAACGGAAAAATATACAATCCCATAAAGTTATTTGCTTCATATTCTAAAGACTGTCCAAAGGGAGAGAACTCAATGGATCCTCATCCAGAGATAGCACCAATGAAGCCTTGTGGGCCATGGACAAGGGCTACAGCTCTGGCTAACAGTCCTTTGGCCAGAGGCCCTCTGATCTCAACAGGAGAGAGATCAGAGAACAGGGCCCCCTGAGGGTGAGAGGGTGCAACTTCTTCCAGCACCAAGAAGAAAACACAGGACCAGGACGGCAAGAAGTACTACCTGGGTGGGTCCTCAGGCACACAGGCATCATTCATTCATTCATTCAACATACACGGACACCTACTATGTGCCAGCACTGTGGATAACATAGTACTAAGACAAAGGAAGTCCTCCTGAGTCTTTTGTATCTGCTGAAGCAGAGAATAAACAAGTAAATAAAATGCAGTGTAACTCCAGACACTGCAAGCTGCTGTGTGTATAATTCACAGTTAGATATGTTGCAGAACGGTTGGGGAAGACATATTTAGAATGCAGGTTCAAGGAAGGCATCCTTGAGGAGATGAGACTGGAGCTGAGGCCTTGAAGTGATGGGGAAGCAGTCATGCAACAATCTTTGGGAAGAACACTCCAGGCTGGACCCTGTGCAAAAGTCCTGAGGGAAGACACACATGACGTGCATGAAGGCCAACATGGCTGGAGTGTGAAGAAAGAGCCGGAGAAGGGAAGAGAACGGGTCTGGAAAGGAGGCGGGGTCAGACAAGGCAAGACTTTGGTATGTACTGTCATCAAAGCAGTGGCAAGCCACTGAAGAGTTTCAGAAAAGGGACAGGAACTTCTGATTTATACTTGCAAATGTGCTCTCTGGATGTGTATAAAGAATGGACTGTGATTTCAGGGAGGAAGTGGGGAGAAGAGCCAGAGACTGTGGCAGGAATCCAGGTGAGACACCACGGGCCAGTGGGACTATTTCAGAGACGGAGTCGATACAGCGGCTCTGCCAGACGCAGTGGAAAACTCAGGAACGCACCGAGTGTCAAGAACTGGCAGAACCATTGCAACTCACCTCCCAACCAGCACAAGGGGCACATGAGAAAACTGAGGCACTGTGGGTCGGGGCACTGCCTAAGGTCACACAAGAACTTCAGGCAGCTCCCATCTAAGTTTCAGCCTCCTCCATCAGGAAGAGACCAGAACAGCCATTGACAATCAACCAGTCTGCCTAATCCAGCCTGCTGTGTGCTTTTGCAAATAAAGTTTTATTGGAACACAGTATGTTCATCCACCTGTCTAGGGCCACATTGCTCTACAACAGCAGAGTTGGGTATTTGCAGTAGAGACCATATTGTTCACAGAGCCTAAATTATTCCCTGGATGAAAATAGCACAAAAGACACACTTGCCAGGTTTAGGAATGGAAGTTCTAGAGACAGGGGAAGCCTAGGCTCACATGGCAGCTCTTTGGGGGGTCCCCTGCCTCCACCGGAGCCTTACCCAAAGGGCTGTCCTGCTGAGAGAGCTCTTTTCAAGTACTTGCCTCTGCCTGGGGAGATGGTAAAGCACAGCACTGCGGCACCCATGCCATTACAATTGTACAAATTAAGTTCTATAAACATTTTCAAGAGACAGAGATTAATTCTGACTGGAAAGATCAGGGAGGGCTTTCTGGGAAAGGAAAGATTTGAGAGGAGCCTGAAAAACTGAGCAGAAGGCACTTTAGAAATCCTTTAAGTTACCCTGAGCCATGGTAGATTACCTAGGACCCAGCTGAGCTAAAGGAAGTGAGCTCCCCATCACTGTGGGTGTTCGAGCCAAAGATGGCTGCCCATTTGGCAGGGATAAGATTGAGGGAGACTGGACAAGATGAAAGGTATAATCCCTTGAAGTTGTGGGGGTGGCAGGCCTATGGCTTCTGTGGTCACATCTTCCATCTTATTTGCTGAGATAGACCCAAACAGCATAGACAAGTGGGGGCGGGGAGGTGAAGGAGAGGCAGAGACACACAGAGGGAGAGGAGAGGGCCCAGAACAGGAGAGGTGTTGAGGCAAACTCCCACCCGAAGGCAGGGAGAAGCCACACAAGCCATGGAGGGAGGAAATCCACACCCGGGCTTTGTGCCCCTCAACTACTGTAGAGAAAAAAAGAGCAACCTGACAATTAGGGTTGAAACCAATCAAATGCCCCTTTAACATCTCTGGCTCGGCACCTGGCAGCCTTCTTAATGTGCCCCGTTGTTCCCTGGCAGGACTTTGGCAGTGCAGCCCTCAGCTGCCTCTTCGGCTGCCAGGGCAGAGTGGAGAGCAGCAGGATCCAGGCTGGGGAACGAGGGATGGGGAAGCACTCCCCAAGCCCATGGGGTGACTCTACTGGGGCACTTTGTCCCAACAAGCAGAAGGGCCCACCCCAGTGGGAAGACCACTCACCTGGTGCCACAGTGTCTGACACTGCTTCATGGAAGGAAGGGGTGGCAGAAGAGTTATGGGTCAGCAAAGTGCTCAAAGGCCAGGAGGGTATAATCCCACCTTATAGCCTGGGAAACAGAGGCCAAGAGAGGTTAAAGAACTTGGCCACAGGAGTCAATCCAACATGGTGGCTAAGAGCGCATGTCTGAGAGTCAGAGATCTGAGTGGGAGTCCCACCGCTTGCTTGTTTCTTGCGTAGGCCCGGGAAGTTACTTGAGTTTCCTGAGCCTTAGTTTTGCACCTGTAAAAAGACAACAATCAGAGCACCCACCTCCTGGAGTCACAGGGCTGACGAAATGAGAGGGGCACAGTACATGGCAGGCAGTATGAGCTCACGAAGTAAGTGATCACTGCAGTTGCTGCTGAGGAGCCAACCCAAAGTCCAGGACTCCCATACCCAGCTATGCCTCACATCCATGCCCACTGCAGGACAGGGAGACTCCTGGGACCTCTCAGGGAAGGTTCCTGGACATTGGCTAGAGTTGCAGCTCCCACACTCTGGCTGAAGGCCCTGTACTCAGAGACACAAATGACTGTGTGCATCGGAACTGCCCTCACACAGGCACTGTTTTCCAGAAATGTCCTGGATGTCAAGGGAACACACAGCATGAGCCATTTCATCTGGGAAAGCACCCTTACTTTGAAGGATCCTAATACTCTTCCAGTCATAGGCATCCATATTCTGGAGTCTCCTGACATGCCAGAAAGCACAAGGAAGAAAACAAAGTAGGCTCTGCATCCACATCACTCCTGGCAAATCCACAGCAGCCCCAGACACAGCTGGAATAAGCTTTATTACCGAGGGCGGACCTTAAATTCAGATGCCTAAGGCAGGCACCATGGTACACACCTATAATTCCAGCAACTGGGGAGGATGAGACAGGAGGATCACAAGTTCGAAGCCAGCTTCAGCAATTTAGTGTGACCCTGTCTCAAAATTAAATGAAAAAAAAAAAAAAATACTGGGATGTAGCTTAGTGGTAGAGCACTTCTGCATTCAATTCCCAGGACCATGAGGAGAGTGGGGGGTGGGAATCAGGTGCCTGGAGACAGAAAGAAGCAAAATAAATGGTTTCTTGGGCCATGATAGAGAAGGAACCATCTGAATATAAACTTAAGTGAGGAAGTTCAAGAGCCCAAGGATAATGTATTTTATATTTGCAAGTAATCTTTATTTTCTTTCTGAAAAGTTCATTGGTCTTAGAGAGAGGGGGCTTAGTCTCAACATACTGGTTCTGTGACTAGTTGTGTCATTTATGCTCTTTGAACCTTAGTCTCCACATCTATAGAGTAGAGACCATAGGCTCTGCCTTGCCTCCTCTAGAAGACAAGAGGGCCAAAAGAAGCTTGCAGACTGTGAAGCAGGGCTCCACACTCAAGTCTCCCGAGGCCAGCCTAGGTATGTGAAAGGGGGGAACACCCAGGTGTGAGACCACAAGGGTGTCGGGGGCTCTGGCCAACTGCAGAGCTGGGCCAATCTAGAGCGGGCAACTATTTCCCAGACCCAGCAGATTCTTATGATAGTGGAACCTGGGTCTAGCTGTAGACTGTTTTATTTTGCATATCCCCCACCCCAAATAAGAATTTTTTCCCTAAAAATATGAAATATTTCAATATTTGGGTAGTGGCAAAAGTAAAGATATCAGCCATCTCTGGACCAACACTGGCTGAACCATTCAAGATGTATCTCTGGGATACATACAAACCAGTATAAGGTTTTTTTTTTTTTTTTAATATAAAGGCCAAATAAATCAATAAAAACAAAAACAAAAACCATTAGGCTTTATTATCAATAAAATAACCAGGAATCCAAACCACAGACTCTGGTTTTCTAAAAACAGAATCGTTAACTTTTTGCTAAAGTTGGGTGCCAAATTTAGAAACTGGTTATTTCACAAATAGACACAGACACACATACACATTTTAACTGTCAGCCACTAACTCTGATCAATACTCAGGAGGAAACATGCAAAAAATAACAGTTTTCAGTTGAGAACATACAATGTGCTTCAGCAGCAGGAAGTCATTTTCTCACACACGCCCCTGCCAGATGTTTCCAACCTGTTCCCTGAAGAATACCCCTTCCTCCAGAAGCTCTTGCTGTTCCTGGTGCTCAGCAGCGGCTCTCAGACTCAGAGGCTGACATTTGTGACTCACAGGGGAGACCCACACACACAACCCTGCAGAATTGGGCTCTTGGGAGACTGCCCGCATGTGGCTCCCAGGCGGCACGTGGGGACCAGCTGTAATCCCTGCCCTGGCACTACTGCCCAGGCATGTGGCTAAAGCAGAGCTTTTCAGAGCCAGCGAGAGCCGAGACCCAGGTTTATGAGGTCCTTAGCGATGATCTCGTCCCAGGGAGGGGGGCTGACTTGTGGCCTGATGAGACTGCATGATCTCACACAGTCAGCAGCTGCTGGAGGTGGCAGAAGGAAGCCTCTGGGCCGGGATGGAGTCTTTCCCACCACCTCCTAGCTCTGAAGCCCTGGATATGTCACTTCACCTCTTCACACCTCCTTCATTTCATCTTTGATTTAATAATCACCAGGACACTACAAAGTAGTGGAAACTGTGCTCATTGTAGGTGAAGGAACCTGAAGCCCCAGAGTCCTAGCATAGAGCTAGCGACTGGCAGAGCTGGGCATGGGTCTCAATGCCACGCTCTCCCTTCTGCTCTCACCAGCTCCAGGGAGAAGTTCACAGGGTTCTGTAATGCCACCTCTTGCCAGGAGGCCCCTACCTCAGCCCCTCATCTGCTAACAGGTGCCTCGCACTTGCCCCCACGGCAGAAAGGCAGAGCCCTGTACCCCAGAAGGGCATCAGAAGAAATCTTAAGCTCTGGAGTCCCAGCCAGGCCACACAGCCCACAGCAGAGGGATTCCAAAGTGCTCCGCCCAGTCTGGATGCCAGACTCAGTCTGACCTGCTGGCATCTAATACATGCCACCACTAATAGGCACCGCAGAGCTCCCCTGCACGTGCTGATTGGCAACAAAGGAAGCTGCAGATAAAGGTGCTTCCCACTAATAGAGGCAGCACTCCCAAAGCACTCCTGGGGACAGTGTGGAGGGCCCCTGGGGAACAAGAGGTCTGTCTCCTGGGACATGAGCAGAAAGAAGAGCATTCTCTGTTGGACCCTCAACCAAATTTGTTAACTATGTGATCCTTGGCCCATAACAGGGTTTGTTAAGTGTGTGATCCAGACCAGCCCAATCATGTTGCTTGATGTGGGCTCTGGATTCTCCATCCTTAACAGGCTCCCTGGGGATTCTGAAGCACCCTGAAGCTCAAGAAGAACAAGTCCTTAAAGGGAAGCTCCTTGCCCTCTGCCAGCAGTTATTTAGTACCAACCACATCACGACTTCCTCCCTCTCTCCGACTTTCAGGTAACATGTTGGCAAACAAGAGTGACCAAGGCGGAGGTCAGTTCCTGTCTTCAGGAAGCAAAGGTTAAAAATAATTACTGTGCTACATGACAGGTTTATATGAAGGGCTTTGGCCACCAGAGAGAACAGTTACCGAGGCTGCCCAGGAGGGACGCATCAGGGCTGGCAAAGGGCAGCAGGGAGGAAGGGCATTAGGGGTCTACTTGGAGGGGCCTCTGAACTAAGTAGGGAGACCGAGAAAACTGAGGCTCAGAAGAACTAAGGCCAGCTAGAGCGAGGGACTTCATGGAGGCAGCAGGCTGTGAGCTGAATCTAGAGGATGCCGAGGTTTGGGGTCCTCTCCTAGGGCAGGAAGCAGAAAGTGCCCCCAACGACTGGTTCAGGTACCAAAGAGTCAGGAGCAGGGTAGAAAGAGAAGCCTCTGCAGGCATGGTCTCCTCCCTGTCTGCGAGGCACGCACCTGGCTCCCTCTGCTTCTGAACCCTGAGCCTTGCCAAGCACTTAACCTCAGAGAGTTCACCTTCTAGATACAGTACACAGCCCTCCCTGTCCCAGCCACAGGGAAGCCAAGAAGAGTCCTCCCTATAAGCCAGACACAGCAGCCCTGCAGCCTGGCTCACACAGCTCTTGTTCCTACCAAGTGTCACGCTCTGGGTTTCGCCCACAGCGACTCATTTATCCTCAAAAGAAACCCCAAAGAGTTAAGATGGTTCCCATTTTACAGACTGAGAACTTCAGACAGAGGTCAAGTGACATGCTCCGGAAACAGGCAGTGTAGCTCCAAAGCTGAGCCCTACACACTGCCACATCCTATCTCCAACTAACTGGGGGGGGAGGGTAAGTTGCTTTGCCAGTGGGGCCTCAGGAGGCCTGGAGCAAAGTGACTCATGCCACTGAAGAGGGTCAGTCTTAGGGCAACAGCCTCTGCCCTCTGCTCAGACATCCGAACTCCCTTAGCAGTCTTGAGGAGTGGGTGGAGGGGAGGGGGTGAGGGACAGGTCCCTTGTCCTATCAGATATGGAGGAACAGAGTGATTAAGGACTTGTGCTGGGCCTGAGACTCAAGGTGCGAAGCCAGCCCCCCAGTGCTGTGCATAAACCACCTGAATCTCCGCGATCTCTGCTCCCTCATTTTTTCCTGTTTCCAACTATGGGTATTAACAAGATGGGAGGGTCACAAGCTCTGCAGAGTAAGTGCTGAGTGAGTGGGAATCGCTAGTATTACTACTAGCATCTTCACCTCCTCGCCATCCACGGCCAGATCATTCTTTGTATTTACATCATTTTACGCTGGGGCTTTCCTCACCAGGAAGGCCAAAGGAGAGATGGCACTGGGAGCTCAGAATGCCCTAGGAACCTAAAGGGAGAGAAGGCGGGCCTGCTTCTTCCCCTTCCCTCTCCTATCAGCACTCAGCAGAGGGCAGCAAACAAGAACCACAGCAAGATAAGAAGAGGAGCGAGACACATGGAGAGAAGGCGACACATGCGTAAACACACACCCACCCACCGCAGCCGGGGAATTGTTTAGCTTCCTCCGGCTTCCACAGCATGAACACTCCACCTCCTCCAGCTAAGAAGGCCAAGCAGAAAAAAGTCAAAGCTGAAGACACAGAAGTTCTTTTTTTAGCTTGAGAGAAATTTTCAATGAATTTTCTTTCCGTGTGTATGGGGAAGGCAGCTCCGCGTGGGGAAAGGCAGGCAGTGGCCGAACCTCTAAGATCACCTGTTCTTAGTCGCCACCCTTGTGTCAGCAAGCTCCAGCACCACAGGGCTCACACAGCGGGCATCTCAGCCCAGGGGTGGCAGAGCAGGTTCGGGGATCAACAATGAGTCCAGGGTGGCAAACAGGTTTTCTGTTACCAAGTCTGATTCCCAGGGAGTGACTACTCCAAAGTAGACATCCACTCCCTCTTCTAGAGAGTCTTCCTCCTCCTCCCCACAGAGCCCCCAGAGTCTCCTCTAGAGAGTCTCTGTCCATGATCTGGGTGGCCTGCCCCACTCCAACTCAAGGTGTGCTGAGTCAACCAACACAGCCCTTCCTCCAGACAGGTGGATGTGAGTGGTTCTATGCACACTAGATCCACACTGGCCCAACAAGACCCAAGAAGATCTTGCTAGAGCTTAAAGGAAAGACATTTTTTCTCTCTTCTATAGAAGCAACCAGAGGAGACAGACTCTGTCCTCTAGGATCTAAGTATGGATATGAAATTGGAAAGAGCTGCTATCACATTTTGCTACCACAGGGGCTCAGACAAAGCTAACATACAGAGAAAGTCAAAATCAAGAGACATGAAAGAAAAGGAGCCAAGCTCTGACAATACACAATATCGCACCGTGCCTGAACTCCATGGCAGTCACAGGAACCCGTCTATCCTCTAACTTACTTGAGTCAGCCTGCTTAATTAATTCTGTTACTTGCAACTCATACCGAATCTGAGCTGGCTCTTAGGCTCAGTTAGCTCCGTGTACCATCAATAGCAGTAATAGCACCACATGCCTCGCACACGTTTAATTCCTCTACTACCCTGCTGGATCCCTGTGCTGCCTTAAAGTTTAATCCATTTTACTTACTTTAAAGTATAAAACATTTGGGAAGTAACTTTACAAAAAATGGATCTGCAAAGAAGCCAGGTAAGTTCCAGCAGATAATTGGTCTCATTAAGTACTGGCCTTCAAAACTTGGCATGATAATCTTGGCTCATGAGGGAAATAAGGATAGAAAAGGTTCAGATATTGGAATGGGGAGGGAAGAAAATCTTCATGGTGAGCTCCAGCGAGAACTCAGAGCGCTGTGTTCTGGGGGCATTGTTTACATGGTTTCTGTTCTGGGAACTTGTTTACATGGTTTCTCTTCTTCTGGGCCTTGGTTTTCATACATATAAAATGAGGGGTTGCACTAATGACCTCTGAAGCCCCCTGCCTGCTCTAACACGTTTCAATTGTCCAGCAAACACATCCTGACTGCCCTCCGAGGGCAATACCTCATGCTATGTGCCAGAAGATTTCATTTCCAGGGCACAAGGCCAAGCCAGGATGTATCTCTTGTCCACAGGAGCTCAGACATGTGTGGGCTACATCCTTTCCCCACTCCAGGGGCATGAGAATAGTGGGCTCAGGAGAAGCAAGACTCTTATGCAAGTCCTTCCTTTACTTGCTCTGACACATTCACGAGCGGCAGAGGGTCAGATATATGCAAAATACAGAAGCCACTGCACACACCATCGGGAGCATTTAGCTGCTGCGGGACATGCTTCTAACTGCCAAGTTTGCCTAGAGGTGTTTTATACCGAGATGAGACCCTGACGCCATCTCTGTAAAGAGCTGACTGCAGACAAGATACAATTAGGAAGCTGGATGGTTATCTTTTAAATGGGCCTTTGCTTTTTCTGTCTTTATTCCTTTATCTGTTATCATGTCACTGGAGCCCACAGATTAAAGACATCTTTGGATGACAACCCGTGAGAAGCCTTCAGAATATGAACAAATCCTTAAGTTGAAGCCTCATCATTTCCAAACCCATAGAACCCCAGGTTGTTAGAATTAGAAAATCCTTAACAAAGTATCTGTTCCTTACATCACAAGTGAATTTCAATGTCATTAACTCCACTTAAGTGGCAGTGTTAAACAGTCGGAGACCAAGTCTGGGTTTCCTGGGAAAAAAAAGATTGATTAGCAATGTCTGCCCTGGCCATGGAAGGAGAAGCACCATTATGATACATACGCATTTGTCTTTCCCCCTTCAGAGTCTAAACTCACTTCACAAATAAGGAATCCAAGGCCCAGAGAGGTTAAACCATTTTTCTGAGGTTACACAGTGGGTTTAGGGCAGAAGAGGGAATCAGAAACCAGGCCTCTCTTCCCAGGCCTTCCTCAGCTCCCAGGAGAGGAAGAATGCAGGAGGTAGATTAGCTCTGGTAAATCAACAGCCCTTCCCTAGTGGCATCAAATTTCACCTGGGCAAGCAGACAGAGAAGTGATTAGCAACCTAGAGGACACCAGCCCCTCTGTGGAAAATTAAAGAAATCATTCCAAGCTACATTTCCACGGTCCTTAACTTTCTGATGGGCAAGGTTTTGCTACTAGAAAGACTGAACAAAACAGGGGAAGAAAGTATTGATTTCTGGATGTTCTAAGAATAAAGTTCAGCTCTGACACAGTAAGAAAAACTCCTGATACTTGAAAATTAAAGTTATTGGTATTCCATGATCCCACCAATTTCTATTCCACAGATGCTGTTATCCAATGAAGTCATTTCTCACCAGGGATTAGGGCTCAAAAGAGGGGAGGGACTGCATCAAATTTCCTAACACAGTTTTTTAATAACCAGTTCCCCAGCCTGGAATCCGAAACAGACTCTAGAATTAAACCAAGATGTTAGGCAGACTGGGGCCAGGAAGAAGAAGGACCCCCAAATTAAAAGAAAGATGGCATCGAGACTGGGTTTTCTTGCTGGGTTTTGTAGCTTTCCAAGACACCAACTGTCTGACCAAAAGAGTGCTGAAATCCTAGAAGCATTATGTATCCCTATAAATCAGATGCCCTACACAGCATGAGCTAGTGTGGCAATTATGTAGACTTACATTCTAGCAGATGACAAATGCTCTTAATTTGAAACAATTCTACAATCCAGTGGTGAAATCAAGAAGTTAGAGGATAGTTTACTCTCAAAGAAACTTCCCTCAAACCCACAAGGAACCTATTTTTCATTTGGATAAAATCCGTCAGACTTCCCTCTAGAGCCTCTGCAGCTGTTTCGACCAGAAAGATCAACGAAGTGCTCTGGGATGGTTCTCCACAATTATAAGAGTGACAGGCTGAGCTCAGAACTGGTCAGGCCTGTCGAAAAAGCTCTGTGTGCTCAAGATGCCAGATTCCCCCCAGACAGCAGCCTAATGTGTTACGTGCATGTTCCAGGACACTGGGATGAGGGCAGGAACAGCACTGCTGGGAGAAGTCGGCTTCTTCCCCCAAGGCCAGCTGACATTCTAACAGGGGACTGGGGGCCAAGCCCAGAGCTCTGCATCTGCGGGAGAATGAAACAAAAAGGGCTGTGTGGAAATTTGGCAGGGTGTTCCTGAAAGGCAGCAGATGAATGCTGAATCCTGGAGCACCTAGAGAACTTATGATGGGGGAAACAGCTCCCTTCTGCTGCTTACTGGAAGCAAAGAAATGTTCTTCAAAGCAAGGACAATCAACTGGCAAACCCCTCCCACACATACCAAACCCCTTCACCACCTCCTCCTCCTCCTCTTCAGGCTAGTCCAGGGAAAAAGAAATGAACAAGTAATGGATCTGCCCAGATGAGCCTATCTGCTTTTTTTCAGTTAGGGACTCCAAGCAGCATCCAGCTGTTGCTCCCCTCTTCCTCCACCCAAAAGGTTGCCTTACTCCATCAACAGCCTCTTGCACAAGTGAGTAATTTACTTTGAAAGCTCAGGCCAAACTGGCAGTTAACCTTGACCTTCTCTCTACACATCTGGGTGTGTAGGAAATGAAAATCAGGACAACTCTGGCATCTTCAGCAAATGAAATATAAGGGCTTTCTCCAGGCAGAGACAGAATGTCAAGATCTATTTTACAAGTGGCTACAGCTCTTCCAAAGGAGAGTCTGCACTTGAGCAGGACACTCCCCCTTGGCCTAGACTTCTGTCCATAGGGAGCTCCCAGAAGTAAGGAATGTTACAAGGGGCTTCTATCTTGGGAAAAGGAAAAGAAGTGACCCACTGTCCTCCTCACTGATTCACTGATTGTATCACAGAATGCTGGTACTGGACCAACGATCGCATTTTACAGATGAAGAAGATAAGGCTCAGAGAGGGAGACTGATAGCAAGTTAATGGTAGAGCTGAGGCTAGAACCTTGGCCTCCTGGCCCTGATGCTGGTACAGGTAGGGACAGAGGAAGGAGATTTCATGAAAGAAAAACTCATACAGATGCAGAATTTAAGAGACAGAGGTCCAAATTGGCTAACAGGGTTTGAATCATATTTTAGGAAAAGAATTAGGCCCTTAGTTTCTAAACAGTAACATCTACCAGAAAAATCAACCAGACCCTCTGGGATGGTTTGCAACAATTACCAGAGTGACAGACTGAACTTAAGTTGATGAGCCCTGTAGCACAGAGTCCTCTGTGCTCAAGATGCCAGAATGCCCAGAAAGCAGCCTGATACTGGGAAGAGAAAGGAGAACCATCAACCTCAAAAAGTCATCCTCTTCCCTGGAGGGCAGCCAACAATCAGTCAAGACTGACCCTGATGCACAGCTTACCACTTCCCATGGGATCAGAGAAATTCCATAAGAAAATCTGAGAAGTCCCACTGTATGAAAGAGTTGAAGCATGAATATGCTTGCCAGGAGCTGGTAGGGTTAGGGTGATGTGACAGAGCTTCTCTATCAGGAAGCTGCTAGTCTCAATGTATGTACTCATGCACACAGCACACACATACAAGCACACACACACAAACACACAGGAAGGTACATGGGTGAGCTCAAAAGAAGCAGAAATTAAGATTCCAGTTTTGGTTGCAAGAAACACCACATCTAATTAGTTCAGAAGAGACATGGTCAGCATCTGGAGTTCTAATCTCAGGGCAATGGGCATCAATAGCCTCTGGGATATTTTGGAGGTCCTTCCACCACAGAATCCATCTTTTATACTCCCAGAGGGTCAAAGGTGGAAAGTTCCTTAAGGACCAGGAACTCACTCCCATGACCAGGGAGCATAGCATGATCTTTGCACCCCCCCAAAATGTACAGGACCTGAAAAATTAATAGGTTGAGAGGGAGACAAACAAATGAGGAGAGTCAGGAGGCCCAGGTGTCCCTGTGCAGATGGCACAATAAGAAGGGATGAATCTGAGTAGAAACACCAGGATCAGCAGGTGGCGGTGGGGGATGAGGTGAGAGAGAAGAGATTTGGACATCTTATAGAAGGACCAGCATCTCCATCCTCATCTGCAGAAGGAATCATCCTGGGATACAGGGATGCAGGTAGGCTACTCTAAGAAAAAGAATGCTGGAAAAAGGTCAAGGAATAGCGGACAGCGACAGAAAGGAGGGGGCAAGTATAACAAACTGAGCCTGCACTAAGTACAAAGGGTCCTAGGCTCTAGTTCTGGCTCTGTCTCTGACAGGAGTGAGACCTTGGACAAATCCCTGTCCCAGGAGCCTCAAATTTCCCAATCTGAGAAATGGGAAGAGTAGAGTGTTCGGCGCTGCCTTTGGGGAGACAGACAGGAGAATGTGGAGGAAGGAACCTTAGGCTAGAAGTGAATTTAGGGAGAAGGTGCTCCCAACCCGATGGCCACGGTGCCACTCACCTGTCCTGCGGCTGGGGCCACCGCTGCCCCAGAACCCCCGGGGG
>NW_025999869.1:18911807-19027980 GCF_001458135.2 Marmota marmota marmota
GCCTCCCCCTCTCGGGCCGCGATGGTGCGTCCCGCTCCTCGGCGCTGCCCCGCCCGCGGGAGCTTTGCTAAAGTCCCGGAGTTGGGGAGTTGGGCGCTAAGTGGTGCGGGCTGGGCGCTGATGGGCGGGGTGCGGGTCCCCGATTTCGGGGGCGCCCGGGACCCCAGCGCCAGCCTTGACAACTGCTGTTGCGGAATGCAGCCGAGACTTTGCGAGCCCCTGGGGAGGGACGTGCAGATAGTGCTGGGGCCCCGCCGGAGTCTCGGCATCTGCAGTCTTCGGGGCTGTGGCTTCCCAGTCGCCCGGGCTCGGTCCCGAAAACTGGCAGACCTACTTTGATCCCGGAGACTCAGTGTTTTCCGCCTTGAAATGGAGCCACAGCTATGCACCATGAGCATCCATCCATGGGCGGGCCCTGGTTTTCTTCCTCTCCGAGACCCTCCTGTTCAGTGTGAAAGCCCTCTGTACACTGTGGAATGATGTGTCTGCCCACCACCTGTCTGTTGTCTCTGATAACCGGCGGGGAGGTGACCCGAGAGACTCTGCAGGACCTTATTCTCAAGCAACTTTAACCCCCGTGGAGTTGGAATGGCTTCCAGTCCCACGTGTGTTTCTGGACGCCCGGCGCACGGTGCCCTTTCCCAAAACCTCTTGTCGGTTTCTGATCCCATTCAGCCGTTCAGCAAGCCGTCGGCGAGCGCCGCCGTATTTCAGACACTGTGCCAGACTCTGGCAGGAAATGAAAGCAGTTCCCTGACGACTGGGAGCTGGAACGTTAAACGCGTAATCGCACTAGACAAGGTAATGTGTGTATCACTGGTGAGGGCTCTGAAGGGGCTGCCTGGGCGCTGTCTCAGCCCTGCAGCGGGAGACTTACTCTGATCCCTGAAGCCTGGGGCGCTTGGTACTTGTCACTTAACTGCTTCCTCCCAGATGCTGAGAAACCGAGAACTCCTGGCTTCCTTCCTCTCTGCCACTTTCACGTGCGCCCTCTGCTTCTCCTGCCCAACCTCTCCACCCCTGGACCAGCATGGTGAGGACTCTTGCTCCCAGTTTTTCCAGCACAGGCTGAGCAATGAGGGTTCAATTTTCTGACATTACAGCTCTGGGCTTGCTTGACATCTGTCGCAAAATCGTCAAGACTTGGGTCTCCTGGGCTCTGGAGTCCACACTGCTCTGGTGACCCTCTATGGCTGATCAAACCTCTCCCTCTCTCTTCCTGGTTGCTGGCTTTGTTTTTGTTCATGTGCTGTTGATCACTCAGATCCCTCCACCCAGAAAGCCCTCTCCTTCTGTTAGTGGAAATATTGTTCATCCTCCCTGTCTAGTTGAAGTGCCACAAAATTCCCTAAAACTCCTCCTCAGGGACTATGGACTTTCTTTGGATTTCTAGCAAAGTAATGATTATCTTTAAATGAATTCCTAGCCCCAGGCAATGTATTAAATGCTTGATGTGCACTCTTAACGCTCTGGGTTACTCTTACTGTTTGTGGTGGTTGATTTTCTTATACCCATTTGCAAATGAGGCTTTGATTAAAGAATGCAGCAGCCAGAATGATACTGTTTGGACAAAGGTTAGATTTTATCATTCCTCAGTTTAAATTCCTCCAGTGGCTTCCAGCCTGTCCCCGGGTTCCCTATACAGAACTATAAGACCCTACAAGCCTGCATATGATTAACCCTTATCCCTCACTCTCTGCGTTGTGCTTCAGTCCTAATCTTCCTTACTGTTCCTCAGAGCTCTGCAAATGCATTCCTGCCTCGCCTCAGGACCCTTGCACTTGTTACCTCTAGAATGCCCACTCTTCTATTTTCTAAATTCTAGCCTCATGTGCTTTTCAAATATATTTTTATTGTGCCAAAATACACACAATGGAAATTTTACCATTTTAACCATTTTAAGTATGCAGTTGAGCAGCATAAGTACATTCACATTGTTGCACAATCATTGCCACTGTCCATCTCCACAACTTTTCCCTCACTCCGGACTTAAATTCTGTGCCCATTAAACACTTAACTCCTCATTCCTCCCTTCCAAACCTCCAAAAACTGCCATTATCCTTTGCTCTATGAATTTGACTATTCTACTTATACTTTGTATAAGTGAAATCATATAATCCTTGTCATTGTGTGTCTGGCTTATTTCATTGATATTTTCAAGGTTAATTTTTGTTGTAGCACGTATGAGAATGTCATTCTTTTTTAAGATTGAATAATATTCCATTACATGTAGATACCACATTTTGTTTAGCCATTCATCCATTGATGGACATTTGGGTTGTTTCCGCCTTTTGGCTATTATGAATAATGTTGCAATGAATAGTCTTCTATCTTTTATACTTCAATAGATACACAGTATTTATAAAATCAGATAATGTTGCAAAATTCTTTTATGTGCCTCTAGAGCAGAGAGCACAGTGCTGTCTAGAGTGATCTTTCATAAACACAAGCTCCCTCCTGCTTGGGCTCACCTATGGCTTCCCTTCACTTTAGACTTGTCTATGAGAAACCTTACTACAGTCTGCAAGATCTAAGCGATCTGACCCAACCTCCAGCTTTTGCCTTTTCTCTTTTCCTTCTAGTTACAGTAGTCTTGCCGTATTCCTCAAACACACCCAGCTGCTGATCACCTTAGGGCCTTTGCAAACTTGCTCTGCCCTTCTCTGAAAATAACTCCCTTCAGACCTTTGCATGGTTCAGGAACCCAATCAGAGGTTCTGCCTCAGAGAGAACTTCCTGACCAGTGGATCTAAAATATCGCCTAGTGCCCCAGTTGTCTCCATTTTCTTGAGTTTTCTTCAGAGCACGTCTCATTTGGGGTCTCCTGCCCTACAATGTGAGCTTCAAGAAAAGCAGGAATTTGGTGCTTTTCTTGTCTTTTATGGTACTCTTATCTCTGTCAGAACAGACTTCTCTTTATTGTGAATCAGAAAACGGGTGCCCGTGCTCTTTCTGGACAGAGGAATTTGCAGAAAGGTTCACCCTCTTCCTGAGCCAACGCAGCCAAGGCACAAAGATTTCAGCTCCTGCCCCTGTTGTCTATACAATGCTGAATTGTGGACCCTCGCAGGCATGGCACACAGTAGGTGCTCAATAATTACTGGTCGAGCGAAATATAGCAATTAAGATCATGACGGGAGATAAAATATTCAGTGTGGGGCTCTCCTTCTCACCCCATCTTGTAGCTCCATAGAGGATTCTGCAGGAAATTGGATTTGAGCTTTTTCTCATGTCTTATAGAGTCACTTGCGGATCAAAGCTGCACACCAGCCCTGTCTGCCCCCAATGGGGACTTGAGCTTGAGAACCCAGCTTTAATCCTAGGACTCTTTGATCACTTTCTACAATGTGGGATGCACCAGGCAGGGATAGGGCTCCTGGGGCTTTATCCTACTCACAGAGACAATACCATTTCCTGGGAAAACTGATCTGCACTGACTGAAATTAAACAAGAAATGTTACTTTCAGACTAAGCCCTCCTACTAGGCCTGTTGTGGCATTAAATGATATAATGTGCATAAAGGGCTTACGGTAGATCCTGGTCAAATGTAAGCATGATTAGCTGTGGGTGCAATAAAAGCTCAGCACCAACAGGAGCTCTGAAAAGGGATAGACAGGATTTCAGCTGAGGGCAAAACCCTCTGCTATGGCCTGCATTTTTCTGATCTCATCTCCTATCCTTTCTTTCTCACTCCAAACCAGCCACAAACACTTCCTGCCCTTGAAGGCACCGTGCTCATTCCAGCCCAAGTCCTTTAGTTAGCTGTTATGTCTGCCAGCTGTTTTTTCCAAGATCCCCCACTCCGACCCCAATAATTGCTAGCTGTCTCTGATCCTTCAGATCCCAGTCAAATGACACCTATTCACAGAGACCTTTTTAAACACACTCTTTCATACTTTATATCTTGCTCTATTTTCTTCACAGTGCATATCCCTCTTTGCCACAGTCTCATTTATTTGCTTATTCACTTGCTTGTTACTGAGCATCTCCAAATAGAATATCAGCCACACTTGGCAGTTTCCTTGAGGGCTGTACCCTGCTATTTCCCTGCATTGTGGAATATTAGTCCCTGAAACATGGAAAGAGATTGATACGTTTTTGATGAATGATGAATCTCTCCTCGCTTTCCCCATCTTCCCATCTTTACTTCCTGTTTTATAAAAATGAGCCATATATTCTATGACTCACTCTTTGGTGTTCCATCTTGTCATCAGTAACAGGAAGATTCAGTCGGAGGAGAAGTGACAGGTGCAGGCCCCCAATCTTCCTAATGAGGATATAAGAACTTTTCCTGCTGAATATCTTCACCTGGACTTTCTTAGGGACCCATGTTGCTGACCCCATTTGTCAAGAACTGTACCCTCAGGCTGGAGTGGCCAAGCTCTGAGCTGAGAGGGTATAAAAGTAGACTGGATCAGAAAGTCAGGCGGGTTGGCCTTTGTGATAGTCTGCTTCTAATACCCCTTAATCTTGGCCAAATCCTTTAGCTGTTCTCAGCTGCAAAATGAGGATGCCTTTAATGAATGATTTCCAGGCTGGTGAGAGACACCAAAAGCAAAACCCAAAAAATCATGGGTGTTGGACTTCTGTATTTCCTACAAGCCCAAAGCCTTCTAGCTCCTCCTCTCTTTGGGGATCACCAAGCTCAACTGACGTGTTCTCAGAGAAGCCTGATCTCCCCAAACAGACTCCATCTTTCAGCTGTCTGACCTCCCAGTCCTGCCTTTCCTTATGGTCAGAATGTTTATGGCTGTGGAGAATTACTTGATATCCATCTCTCCCTCTGGGCTGTAAGCCCCATGAAGACAGAGACCATGGTAGCTTTCAGCATTTTTTTATTCGTTTGTAATAGATTTTACTTTTTAGAGTAATTTTAGGTTCACAGCCAAATTGAGCAGAAGGTACTGAGATTTCCCATACACTCCTGCCCCCAAACATGTACAGCCTCACCTGCTATCAACATCTCTCAACAGAATAGCCTTCTTGTTAAAATTGATGATCTTACATTGATACATCATGATCACCCTAGTATGTAGTCTACATTGGAGTTCACTTTTGGTGTTGGATATTCTATGGATTTGGACCAATGTATAATGAGGTATCCACCATTACAGAATTATAAGGAGTGGTTTCCCAACCCCCAAATCCTCTGTGCTCCCCCTTCTCTGCCTGCTCCCAACCCCTGGCAACCATGGATCTTTTACTGTCTCCATAGGTTTGCTTTTTACCAAAAAAGTGTGTAGTCTTTGCAGACTGGCTTCTTTCACTTAGCAATATGCATTTACAGTTCTTCAATATCTTTTTGAGGCTGGGTAGTTCATTTCCTTTTACGGATGAATAAAATTCTGTTGTCTAGATGGCTCGCAGCTTATCCACTCACTGACTGAAGGCCATGCTGATTGCTTCCAAGTTTTGGCAATTATGAATTAAGGTGCAATAAACATCCACATGCAGGTTTGTGTGTGGACATAAGTTTTTGCCTCCTTTGGGTAAATACCAAGGAGCTCAATTATTGAGTGCGTTTAGTTTTTTGAGAAACAACCAAACTGTCTTCCAAAGTGGAAAATACAAAGTGCCATTTTGCATTTCCATCAGCAAAGAATGAGAATTCCTATTGCCCTACTCCTTGCTGGTACTTGTCTGGGTTCTAGATTTTGACCATTCTAGCAAGTGCAGAGTGACATCTCATTGTTTTGATTTACACTGATGACATATGATATGGAACATCTTTTCACATGTTTATTTCCCTGGGTTTTGGCTCCACAGTATCCCCTCAATGCCTAGCATAGTACCTAGACACAAGGAGGTGCTCAACAAACATTTGGAAAATAAATGAACCAATTAATCAATCAAACATTAAAGCATTCACCTCTCTAAAACCTACATTGAGTAATTTTAGAGTAATTTTAGGTTCACAGCCAAACTGAGCAGAAGGTACTAAGATATCCCATATACTCCTGCCCCCAAACACGTACAGCCTCGCCTGCTATCAACAGCCCTCTTCCTATATTGAGGAAATTCACTAAGGCTATTGTCAGTAATCCAAATTGCTATCTCTACAACTTGGTCCTTTAACAAGGCTCAAGCTTCTAATGTACAGAAAGTGAAGAATTCTGGATCTGAAATTTCCCTACCTATGTCTGGTCAGCCTGAATCAGTCTAGACTTTGCCCCAACTACTAATTTTACTACTACTCTACTAGTACTTATTATTACTTACCAGAGATTAAACCCAAGGGTGCTTAACCACTGAGCCACATCCTGAACCCTTTTTATGTTTTAGAGACAGAGTCTCACTAAGTTGCTGGGACTGGCTTTAAACTTGGGCTCCTCCTGCCTCAGCCTCCTGAGTTGCTAGGATTACAGGCATGTGCCATCACATCCAGTGAGCCTAAATTCTTGTGTATACTCAAAAGTCATCCAAATTCTCTGAGCATCAGGTTTTTCTTGTATGAGTCCACAAAGGTATACATGTAATATCAGGAATTAGAAATATCTAGCTAAACATAGAATATGGTCATATTAAGTAAAGCAGTTGAACCAGATGCTCTCTGAGGTCTTCTTTAAAACTCTGGGACTTGGTCTTACATCATAGGGTGGAAAAAGAGGGACCAGTTATGAAGTACCACTCTGGACCTTCTCCAGTGTCTATATTTAGTGGCATTTTAGCTCCTGGATTGAGTAAGACTAAAGGGGTTGCAGGATGTCTATTTGAAATGACCTCTAGACAGGCCATTGCCTCTCTTTTCCTCTTGGAGTCTACTTTGTCATTTCCACCATGAGATGCCAATAAAACCAACCAATCCTGCCAACGGTAAAGGATCACTGTTGAGTCAAGACAGTGAATGTGGGAGATGCCTCAAGCAGGAGAAGTTTTGAAAGAGCAAACAGAAGGCTACAAATCTCAAACAGAGTAAATATACAAAGTCACTGGGTGGATACATCTCAAACAGACCATCAATCACCAGGGTCAGATGCAAATATTAGGTGTAGAGGGAGCCATCCTCCTGGCACTGCTGTGGAAATATCAGGGCTTGGAAAATGCAAGTGGTTCCTGTTTAATTACTTATGTTTTTGTACAAAGGAAAAAAGATCAGTACAAAACACCAATAGATAGGTGGTAGGATTCAGAGCAAGGGGTTCTTCCTAGGGTACTGAGGCTCTTGAAAGAGTGACTCTGTTTTGTGAGCACCTCTATAAAATAAGGGGGTTGGGTACTCTATAACCCAGGGATCTCAATCTTGGTTGCATATTAGAATCACCTGGGGGATATTTTAAGACTCTAGATGCTCACCCCACATCCAAAACCTATTAGACTCAGTCATCCCAAGTGATTTCTTACAGTAGCCAAATTTAGGAGCATCACTGTTCAGAGGCTTTCATGGTTCCAAAACCGGGCTAAGGTTTCTAAGTCGTAGATCATATGATGCTCCACTAGGTGGCACCTTCCAGCAGTTTCAAGAATGAACTCATAAAGCAGGGCTTGGTGGTCTTTGCTAGGATCCGTAATCCTGATGAGAAGACTGAACTTGTTGTTTAAAAATTCCTAGTAAGTGGTGGAGTTACAGAATATTAAGATTTGTCCTGTTGGGGAACAGGCCAGGAAAGGGGGCAGCTCCATTCCTTACTACTGGGCTCACCCATCCATGCATGCACTCTGGGCTTTCCTCCCCCATCCATCCAGCAGGAATAGCAAGCTCCCCTCAGAAGCCCTCCAGGAGCCCCATTGTTGGAGTGGTGACATCTGCTCTTTATATCTGGCTAGTGCAAAACACCCTGCTTTACCTTGAGGATCTATACTCCATGCCCTGGGAGGTTGACTCCACCCTAAACTGCTGGCTTGGCCAATCAGAGCACTCTATCCCCTTCCACTTCTGTGATTAGTCTAGGGGTGAGCACCTGATTTCCAGAAGACAAACCTGAACCAATGGGGTTCGTCCTGAGGATTTTATGAAGGAAATAGTGGCCTCTTCTAGGTCAGCTTTCTAACAGGATGTGAAGAGTCGGCTGAATGTCTTGCCTTTGCTCTCCTGAAGCTTTTGTTCTTTGCTGCTGCTGCTTCTATATTTTTATTAGTTGTTCACGGATCGATCCTTCCTTCCTTCCTTCCTTCCTTCCTTCCTTCCTTCCTTCCTTCCTTCCTTCCTTCCTTCCTTCCTTCCTTCCTTCCTTCCTTCCTTCCTTTCTCTTTCCTTTCTTGTGCTGAGACTCGAACCCAGAGCCTCACACATGCTAGGCAAAGCGCTTTACCTGGGAGCCACAACCCCAGCCCGTCCACCGGCTTCTTGATGCTCCTTTTTCTTGATGAGCTTAGCCCTTGACAGGACCTAGGAACAGGGAGAAGACCCAGGTCAGGGTTTCTCCCCAGCTCCCTCACTGGGACTATGCCACCGGCTGACTGTGTCTGCCACTAAGGGCCACAGTGCCTGTCACAGTCTCCCTGGGTTCTGATAACTGCCCCTCCCCTTAACCTGCAGTCCTAGGGCATTTCACTCTCCTTGGTGGTCGCCCCTCCCCTCCCAAAGTGTTCTAATAAATTCTTCTCAAATTTTCCAGCATGAGAGTGCCATTCATTTCCTGCCTGAGACCCTAACTCAACCAGGGTGAAGCCCCCAGAGAACAGCCTAACACAGAGGAAAGGGGAGCTGACAGATCACTGGGTCACTACAGCTAACCCCTGATGTCATCCGGGCTTCTAATCCAACTCACCTCCCACATTCAAACAATTACCTAATAATGCTGATTTTATTGCCTAATAAATTTTAAATGTATCCCTTCACCTCTAGGCCTGCTCTGTAGCACATATTTCAGATGCCTGTAAGAATCCCTGATCAGAACACTACATCAAATGACTAAATTCCGTACCTTGCCGAGTACCTCATCCTCATCTATGGGCTGGTCCTTGACCATGACTTGTCTGACTTGGATCAAAAGGATGAATTGGACTACTCAGACTCTCTCAGAAATTGGAAACAAATGACAGAGGAAAGAAGATAGCACTTTAATCTTCCCCCAAACCCTATGAGGCAGGTTCTATTATTATTTCCATTTTCCAAAAGAGGAAACTGAACCATGCCTAGACACTGTGTGCTAAGTTCTTTATGTACATCACCTCACTGACTCTTTTAGTTATTCATTCAACCGATATTTATTAATGCACCTATCATGTGCCAGAAACTATGGGAGATGCTAGGCATTCAGTAGTGGGAAAATGATAAATAACAGTCACAGGGCTTACCATGTGGTAGTGGAAAAGACATTGTAAAAATGAATACAGGAAGGGGCTGGGGATGTGGCTCAAGCGGTAACATGTTCACCTGGCATGCATGGGGTGCTGGGTTCGATCCTCAGCACCACATTAAAAAAAAAAAAGATGTTGTGTCCACCGAAAACTAAAAAATAAATATTAAAAAATTCTCTCTCTCTCTTTTAAAAAAAATGAATACAGGAAAAACAGTTGTCTTAGGTAGGAGGAAGGAGAAAGAGCCTCTTGGCTGTTAGACAAAACACTGGGTTAGAACCCAATGCTGTTGGAATCCTAGTCCAACATTCAGCCAAGTTCCACTATTGTGACTCCCCTAGGTTGTTCTCCTAGGAAGACACTGGATTTGCCAATGATTGTCTGAGCAGTGCTATTTGTACCTGAAGCAGGGCCCTGCCACTTACTGACATGCATGCAAGTACACACATGCATACACACAGAGTAAGAGCTTGGCTGTCACATCTCCTCAGCTACAGAGCTCACCCAGGGGACTGCACCTTGCTTTTATGTAGTAAAACGATTACTCTGTATCAACACAGAGAGATTGCCCCCATTTTTTTCTCCAGAGATGAAGCTGAATGAACAACAACAACAAAAATCCAATTTTTTTTTTTTTTCAAAATCTGAGCAACACTGGGCCTATTTTCCTGTATAGCCATTCAAGTTGGAGCTGAGTGGTAACTGGTCAGTGGGACTGAATGGTTTATCATAGGCCTGTAGATTTTAGAAGTCTCTACTGATATAGTCCATTCTCTCATGACGAAGAGACTCCATAAATTAACAGAGGAAGCTGAATGGGGACTAAAACCCAGTTCTCCTGACTCCCCATCCATGGTAGCATGCAGCCTCCGGAGTAAGTACAAAAGGGACAGGTAGCAAGAGAGGGTTCAGCGTCAAAAGTGGAATTGTTTTCAGCATCACTCAGCTCAACGCCTACATCACACACCCCGTAGTAGATTGCACTGTGACTAATCCACATACAGCAGAGTGACAAATTGGTTCCTGTTTCTTTGGAGTAACAAAAACAACAACAAAAAGTGGGATACTGCCACAGCAGAAAGATTCTGGTTATTACTCTTTCATTCCCTCGTTCGTCAAGCACAAAGTCTGCCGGCTCCTCATTCTAGGCACCCCGGGTTCAAGCCCAAGCATCATTTAAACAGAAGTATCAGAGCAGACAAAACTTAACGCAATGCACTGAGTATTTTATTGCAGTGTTTTCCAGGGGCCATGAGAGCCCAGAGGAAGGGACTTCTGATACTGCTAAGAGTGGCATGGAAGAGGTCACAGGAGGTGATGTTTGGCCGCATCCCGGAGGATGAATAGGAGTTTCCTAAGCAAAAGAAGGAGTATGGAAAAGAATTTCTTAAAGATAAACAATATTCAAGAACAAATTCTTCCTCAGAAACTGACAGATAAACCCGCTCAAAAGAGCTATGGGTAATAAATTTTTTTTCAATGAAAGCAATGTACTGCCTTAGTTAATTGAAAAATCTAAGGAAAGGATGCCTTCAGAGACCACAAGCTCCAGGTGTTCAAAGGGTGTCATTAAAGCCACAGAAACTCCTAATTCTGCTTCTTCCTTATGTTCTTGCCCTCGGGCAGGCTGTTCCCTGCTGATGACAGGGCTGCTCCAGATTTAAATTATCCTTAGGGCTAGCAGTGCCAGGGAAAACTGATTTCTCTTTCCCAGCAATCTCACTAAAAATGCCCAAACCAAGTCTCATTCAATGGGCCTGGGTCACTTGCTTGCCCCTTAGCTCCATCTGAGTACTTAAGACATGAGAGTGGGGAAGAGGGAGCCCTATAGGGAAACTGGAGTCCTGGGTCTAGAAAGGATGGATGGATGGATGGATGTTGGATAGTCAAAACCATCAAATGCCAAAGAGGTGGTGGATTAAGAGCACATCTGGGCCAGAGGTATGTGTGTGTGTGAGGTGGGGGGGTCTCTATATGAGTTGTACATGTATTGTTATTTCTTAGACCAGAAGACAAGTATTCGACTTTCCTAGACTGGCAAAGATTGAGGAAGAAGTAGCAGGAACTGTTATGGTTTGCATGTGAGGTGTCCCCACAAAGCTCTCGTGTGAGACAACACAAGAAGGTTCAGAGGAGAGATGATTGGGTTGTAAGAATCTTAACCCCATCAGTGATTTAGTGCCTTGATAGGGATTAACTGAGTGGTAACTGAAATGGTAGGGTGTGGCTGGAGGAGGTGGAATTGGGCATGGCTTTGGGTACCTATTTATATCTGGCCAGTGGAGTCTCTGCTTTCTCATCATCATGTGAACTGTTTCCCTCTGCCACACTCTTCCGCCATGATGTCCTGCCTCACCTGGAGCCCCAAGGAATGGAGCCTGCTGTCCATGGACTGAGACCTCTGAAACTGTGAGCCCCTAAATAAACTTTTCCTCCCCTAAAATCGTTCTGGTCGGGTCTTTCAATCGCAGCATCGAAAAAGCTGACGAAAACAGGAACTTTTAGAACAAACAACTTATTTTATTGAAGAAGAAATTAAGGCTCATAAAAAGGGAGGGAAGTGACATGTTAGAAGCAAATAACCTGGTAGCTCATAGACCAGGAGGAGCCTTGGTGACCTGAACCCTAGGACTCTCAGGTAGTGAGCAGCCATTCATCTGAGGAAACAAGAAGCCCCAGGAGGAATATGGGCATTTCCAGGAACCCCCTGGGATCACTGTCCCCATGGAAGATGCCACATCCTCCAGGCTCAGTTGCCATACTCTCTACCCCAGTCATGTGCCTGGCATTTGGCCTAGGTGCCATGAAGCATGGCATCAGGCCCCGGGGCCCTAGGAGCTAAATGACTCATAGACACCAGGACCTACTGAGAACAGTTAAGAGTGGGTGACCAGACAGAGCAAGGCAGCAGAGTGGAGGTGGGAAACCAAAGACGGAGCTGGGGCAGAAAAGAGGGAAGGGCTCTGGAGGGAGCAGGAAGGAGGCTCAAGCCGAGAGCACCTTCAATGTCTAGTTTTCCAATCCCTCGATTGGTACATATGTTTTAAATTTTTTATTTTTAGTAATGCAATACATGCATATGGTTATGAAATTAAATAATTCAGTTTATAATAAAAAATACGACTCCCTCTCCCCATGTCCTGGTCCTGAGACTATTAATTTTTAACTGTTTTGTTTTGACCTCAGCTAATGTTTATTGAGTGCACGTGTCGTGTGCCAAGCCCTGTGCTAAGCAATGTGCATTGCTTCCTTGAGGATCCATGAGCTAGGTACCGCTGCCATGTTCGGCTGGGGAAATTTCAGTGATCCATCCAAGGTCACACCACTGACGAGTAACAGAAATGAGATTTCAGCACAAGGAGGTCTGATTCCAGACCCCCGAGTGCTCTTAATCATTACACTCTGGTGGTTTCTGTCAAAGATTTATTACTTCTGCTCCTTGATTTATAAACTCTCAACATTATCTATTGACTTCTTAGTATGACTGATAAGGATTTATCTCACTTAATCCCCCACTTTCTGCCCACCAATTTTATAGACACATGGCAAAGTAGCCTTCTGTTGTGGGTATCTTTGGGGCTTTAAATAATTCATTCAAACCTCAATTCTTTGTTTCTACTCTACAGACACTTATCGATTGGTTGTGTGGGGTCCCCCATGAGTTGGATAGTGGAAAGGACATCGCAAGTTTCCTGGTTATCCTTTCCCATCCACCATAGCACCCAGCTTCGTGCAGTCACACAGTAGGTGCTTGATAAATATCTGTTTGATAGAACAAAGGCGGAGCAACTTGGCACCCAAGGGGAGAGATGACCAGAAATCTCAGGCAGGCGGAAGGCATGGCAATTGCAGTCTGCAATGTCAGCCTGACTTCTTCAGAGACACAGCCTCCCGCTGAGGAGGGAACAAGAAGCTATAAAATGGAAATTGAAGGAGAATCGCTTCAGAGCAGCTGTTAGGAAGCACTTCCCCCAGTGGAGAGAGAGAGCCGGATGTGCAGAATGACCTCGAGGCAAGGTCATTTCTGCTCACACACCGGGGCCTGTCCCTCCAGCTTGCTCAAGAGCCACCAGGGAGCTCACACCATGCAGATCTATGGCCATCTCCCCCCATGTGAGACACTTGGGGTATTGTGCTAGCACAGGTTCCAAAGTGGGCTTTTGAAAGGGGTACCACTTGGATAGGCTTCTCCCTGGGCCCATGTAACTTCTCCCTGGGCCACCTACTGTAAGGTCCCTGGGCACGCTGTTCCGCTGCCTGTACCATCCTTCACCATTTTAGTTCCTGCTCTTCTGGGTAATTCTTACTCATCCTTTGCACCTCAGGTCAGGTGACACTCCTAGGGAAGACTTTCAGAATCTGAGCCCCCACCAAGGTAAGTCATATCCCTTACTAAATGCTAAGTATTTACCCTTTATTGCACTGAGCACAGTTGTAGTTTTACATTTATTAGAGTCATTATTTGCATAAAGCTGACCTCCCCCATTAGACTGTAATCCCCAGGAGAACAGAGACCATCTCTGATTTTGATCACCACTGTGTCCCTAGCACCTAGTACAGTACCCAGCACATGGTAAACATCTGGAATAAAGGAAGAAGTGAATGAATGGGTCTTGGTGAAACCTTTTAATCAAATGATTCATTTATGTGAGGTTTAGTCTCCTCGAATCCCAGAATCTCCCTTGAACCTAGGGAAAAAAAATCTGTGAAGCTTTCCATCCCTGACCTCCAAGTCCAGTCTCCTGAGTCACCTGAAAATGCACTGGTGGGATTCCTGATGACTCACCTGGACTCTGGGGGACACTCCCTGCCCCCAACACACACTCTCCTTCCTCTCCCCTGCTCTTGCCCTCCTCTGTCAAGGTCACCAAGCCTTGTTCATCTTCTACCTGGGTGATTATCAGCTCTGGCTGCAGCTCTCTGACCAGGGAAGCTGTTCAGACACACAGATTTGTGTGTTCCTCATCCAGGGGTTCTGATGGGGGCCGGGAAAGAGCATGTTTAAAAAGATCCTCAGGTGATCCTGATGTGTGGCCCCTCTCTGAATGGATTCTTCCTTCTCCAGTTCCTCCTCCACCTCTTGCTGTGGGGAGAGCCATCTCCTCCCTGATCTCTCAGGCTTCAGGCTTGGCCCCCTTAATCTACTCACCCCCAGGCAGCCTTATCTTTCTAGAATAAAAAAACTAATTGTCATTCTTCCACTTAAAACTTCCCGACACACCCCACTGCCTTCAGGAGAAACCCCAAACTCTCAGACAGCCTCACAAAGCCCCCGTTGGCTTCCCCAGGCCCACCTCCCTGATTGATTTCTGGCCATCTCATTAAAACCTCTGAGTCATTCATCCTCAATGGGCCTGGTCATATTCTTTTCTCCCTCTGGGTCTCTGCACATCTTCTCCCCTAGCCAGTGTTAAAGAAAAAAAAAAAAATTCTGACACTCGTTAAAGCAGTAAAAAAAGACTCTTCTCAGAGCTATTGCCACAGGGCTGTGGTAATAGGGAAGAAAGATCAGACTCAACTCCCAGTACAACAAAGACAGCTGGGGATTTATAGCCAAGGAGCAGAGCGAGAGGTGAATGGATGGAAAATTACTAAGAGAAGATATCAGTATAAGGAAACTCTTGCTAATGGCAGGTCAAGGGCTTAGACATCAAGGATAAGGGAGGAGGGATATGATCAGACAACAAGGGTGACCAGATCTCAAAGGGTGAGGGTGACTTAGCCGGAGCCTTTGCTAAGAGTGGGCTGGGCAGACCAAAGGCAAATGAGGGCCAAGGTGGAGGCCTAGTGGAGGGGAGGGCTCAGAGAGCATGACTAAAGAAGTTTGGTCAAGGACAGAGTCTTTGCTCTCAGGAGCTCCTTCTGCAGCTGACACAGGGGTCCCTGGGACACTCTTCCACCTGGGGCCCTCCACCTGTGGATGTTAGCATTTGTCACATCTTATAGCTGTGATCTATTTACTTGCCTGCATCCCTGCTTGGCTGTGAGCAACTTAAGGGCAGAAGGTGTGTTTTGAAACCCCAGTGCCTAAAGAAGCCTTTGGCTCTCAGCTGATTTGTGACAAATGAATATATATTGATGAACATGGCTACTCCTGGAATGGCTACTCTGTCCTAAAGAAATCAATGATAATGCATCCTCCATCAGTGGTTCTCAGAATTTAGTGTGATCAGAATCACCAGGAGGGCCTGTTAAACACAGATGGCTGGACCCTGCCTCAGGTTTCTGATTCTTGGGCTGGAGCCCAAGAATTTGCCTAACAACAGGTGATGCTTTTGCTGTGGTCTCAGATTGCACAGTGATGATCACTGCCCTGAAGGATTACATCTGATATCATCTCCAAGTGATATGCATCTTAATACTTCTCAAATCCAAAGATGATGAGATTTAAAAGGCAACTTCCAGGTGCGATAGTGAAGCAGATATGATCTCATGTTGTAGGTGACCTCCTTCCTCCTAATATGCCACATTCTGCCTCTCTCATTTGTGACAACAGCTCAAGACTTCTGTCCTTTCTCTGCTCCATTTGCTGTAGGAGGGGCTGCCTCCCAGACCCCTCTGCCAGGCCTGATGCCAGACTATGAGCAGGGACCAGGCAGCTGAGTGGCAAACTAATGCAGGTGACCTGAGGACATGTAGCATCCCATCTCAGACCTAGGGGAGATGGATTTCAGGGCAGAGACAGCCAGACAGGAGTCATGGCTGGAGCAGGCAGGGCAAGACAGAGCTCCCCAAAATTATTCCTCCCAGGCCAGAGGAAGCCAAGGTATAGTCATTTGCAGGGCATGTGGACAGAGCTGGGATGTGCAGGCTGTGGTGGCCACACACAATCACTGGAGACCTTCCGGATATGGCACAGGGTTGAGGATAGAAAGAGAAGAGGGGCATACTAGGAGCCAGGGCAGGGACCAGATCTCTCTGCACTGCCAAGTCCAAGGAGGAGCTCCTTCAGACTCTGAATTTGAACTTGACCCTCCTAGGCCATGAAGAAAGAATATTTGTTGAGCTAGGAAGATAGAACATGTGTTATTTACAGTGTGTTAATTTATAACTTCTGACGATGAGACAGGTGATATGCGGGTCTCGATGTATAATCTTGCTCCCATTTGGCATGAAGGGCAAGGCCTGGACCTTGGGAGGTTTAAACCTGAGGTTCCCAGCTAGTTGTCAGACGGTGGTGGTGGTTGTGGGCAGGGGTGGGATGGGGGTTAGAGGCAGATAAACCTCAGTCCTGCCCCTTCCCTGATGTCTTTCTTTGGGCTAGTTACATCAGCTCTCGAAACCTCAATTTCCTTGTTGGTTAGGTGGAGATGATTGTAGTACCTACACAAAGAGGGTTAGGCCAAAACCTCTGTGCTCTGACTGCATGGGTGTGTATTTACCAAGGGTTATTTATTTGTGATTTCCTGGTTAATATGTTCCTATCTAACATGACTTCCTCTTCCATCAACCCCACCCTTGGCAGGGCTTGCTAAGTTGAAGAAGTTGATCCCCCAAGTCCCTGGTCTTCTCTTTGGTCATTCCTGCCCTATTTGGTCATTCTTCCCATCTGTGGTCTCTCATCTTACAGATCAGGTATCCTGCATTGAAAGGCAGATTCCTGGGTCCCTGGCTCAGAGGTTCTGATTGTCTAGGTTGGCACTGAGCCCAGAAATCTGCATTTTAATGATCTCACCAGACAATTTTCATGTAAGAGACAACGCTTGGAGAAACCCCCTGGCTGAGAAAGCAGCTTGGCTGGCAGAACCAAGAGCAGTTGCTAAGATTTAGATTCCTGTTCAATCTAAAGCATTTTCCTAAGAATCACAGCTGCCCAAGAATGTAATAGCTTCCCTGGGAAGTGGAGACTTCTGCCCATGAAGGTATTTAAACAAATGTTAGGTCAACACAGTGATAAGAGAGGGCTCAAACGTGAGCTAGGAGTGGGACTTCATGACATTGAAGACTGCTGGGATTCCATCTTCTTTTTCCTTGACCCTTCATCTCTCAGAAGATGCTGGCAGTTGTTCATACTGTCCCCATTGTTCCTTCCCCAGGTATATTCTTGATTCAAGTCTCACATGTGACAATGCAATGAATGCTTTTGTGTGCTAGTGGCTGGTGACAAAGAAGGGCGTTTCGGGCTGTGCCACTCAATTGTATCAACAGAAGGGACCCCCTTGACCATTTGGGAAGAGACTCTTGTTTCCCATCCTCTGTGAGCCCCTCTCTCCCGTACATAATTGATAAAAGAACTTGGAAGCAAACGAGGCTGGTTTCAGACTGTGCTCAGGAGAGGATTTGGGGCTGCCACATCTTACAGCAACTGTGCCTAACGCTGCATGTAATCACTGCCATGTGTCTATGTCAAGACTGGAGTACGCTTCAGTGAGGTCCCTGGAAACTCCCCTGTCAGGACCCTCTGGGCTGGAGACAAGTAGACAAGTTAGCACAGTGACAAATCCTGCTGCCCTTCTGTTGTTGGGTGCCCCATGCAGCCAACCAGCCCCACAGGGGACAAGGCGGGAAGGCCCACCCAGCAGCAAAGTTCTTCAGGACTGGAGGGTGGGGTTGCTTCCTAGGCGAGTCTCTCAAGGTGGGGAGCCTCGCCAGTAATTTGTTTTGAGTAGATGTCGTTACTAAGGATCTGAGAAAGTCATTGAAGGGAGAAGGGAAGGTTTTGTTTTTTAATTTGCTTGCTTCTACACCAGTCAACAAAGAGGGCCTCACACAAAGGCCTTTGCTGACCTTAGGGTTGCCCCTCTAGGGCTCTGAACCTTCCCGGGCATCTTCTCACCTATGTTCTAATTGCGAGTGGAAAGCATCCTGTCCCTACAGCTGCCCTTGGTGACCCAACTGCTCTGAGCCAAAAGTGAACATTTCCTTTTTGGACCAACCCCTACCTCCATTCAAGGGCAATGGGTCTGTCTTTTCAGGCACCTGTTGTCTTTGCACCTCGAATGATTTTTAAGATTGGTGGCCACCTATTGAGCATCTACCACATGCCCAAGAGGGCTTAGAAAGCCATATGCCTAACTTCAAATTTTCAGAAGCATAAGATGATTCATTGTATTTGGCAGGTTACAAAAGTGAGGCACAGAGTGATTAGGTCACTTGCCCAGGGCTGTGTGACCTTAATATTGGTTTGGGCTAGAGGGGGTATAGCATAAGGGGTATAGACTCTGGCTCAGAGCCCATGAGAATGAAGCAAGGCCCTGGCTCTTATTGGATATGGGGAGGACTACTGTGACTTCTCCAAGCCTTAGTTTTCCCTCTCTTTAAAATGGAGAGAATAATGTTACCTACTTCTACATATTTATAAATAATAGTCTTGCAAATATGACCCCCATCCTAATCTCCAGAACCCGTGAATATGTCCCCTTATATGGCTTATGAAGACATGATCAGGTTAAGGATCTCCAGGTGGAGAGTATCCTACGTTATCTGGGTGGACTCAACCTCACCGGGAGGGTTCCTGCACAGGGAGGCAGGAGTGCCGGAAGAGAGTTGAAGATACTATACTGCTGGCCCTGGAGCAGGCCAAGGGACCACATGACAAGGGAAAGAGCCATCTCAGAAGCTGGAAAATGCAAGGACGCACTTTCCTCTGGAGTCTCCAGCAGGAAGGCAGCCCTGCTGTCACCTTGATCTTAGCCCAGTAGGACTCATTTTGGACTTCTGGCCTCTAGAGTTATAAACTAATAAATGTGTGATGGTTAATCCACTAAGTCTGTGGTAGTCTGTTACAACAGCAATAGGAAACTAATAAAATATTATTGTGGTTTTTTTTCTCCCCTTAAAACCAGTAAAATGCCAGGCACGTTGGGTTGCTTACATAAAAGTTCACTATAAATGTCGGTTCCTGGTTTTACTGGGAGCTTCTTAATATCTTACCTATCTTTGTATTCCGAACATAGTCTGTTATAGCACTTGGCCCATAGCAGACACTGTCATTATCTGATGGATGAATGATGGCTCCATTCATGAAAAGAAAAAGGGGTTGTTCCCAGGAAACGGTGGGAAGGACTAGAGTTCATGCATATGGAATGAAAGTAAAAACTCTGACAGTGATTAAGGTGGTCCCACCTTTCACTCTGGCTAAGGCGTTGATGGCTCTAGTGAAGACCCTCATGGTTCTCTGCATGGAGGGACACATTAAATAATGAAGAGTCTTTACCCAGGATTTTGTTAGGTATACCCTGGTGCAGAGAAAAGAGCAGCTCAAGGTTTACATTCTCTAAGAAATCTTTCCTTCTCCCTCCTTTTTTGCACTTCAATATGTGCTCGTTGGAACTCTTGGTTGCAGGTTATCAACATCCAACTCAAATGCACTTGAGCCAAAAAGAAAGAAAGAGAAGGGAGGAATAATGAAACAAATGCAAACAATCACCCCAAATTTAAAAACCAAACACAACTATAATTCACTGATTAACCTAACTAAAATAAAATGTAGCTTTAAGTTATCTTCAGGGACTGTGGGATGCAGGCATTTGACTGATGTCACCAGGATCTGTTCTTGCCACCTGTCAGCTTTGTTTTCCCCTCGGTGTTTGTCTGGCTTTCAGGCAGGCTCTGCCCATGTCATAGACCTCGGAAATCACAGGCTCAAATGTGACCAGCTGAACTACCTGAAGGGAAAGAGCATCTCTTTCTCAGTAGTTTTACCAAAAGTCCCGATGGCTTCTGATTGGTTTAACTTGAATCATACACCTGCTTCTGAACCAGTCCCTGTAGCTGGGGAGCTGAAACACACCTGAGCTCGGCTTGGCTCCTGGACTGTGAATAGGGCAGTGGTGCTCCCCAAGGGACATGGAGAAGCTGTTACCAGAGGAGGAATGGGAGGAAAGGCTGGGCTGGCTAAACTACAGAGTTTTCTTTCCCGGGCCACTTAGTCAAGAAGTGGCAGAAACAAACTTAGGACCCAGCCTCCTGAATCCCAAAGAAATCTGATTCTTTATTCACAGAAGCTAGAGAGTGGCAGCTATATCTGCTCTCAAAGCTGCTCCCCTGGGATTTCTTGCAAACATGAGGAGTGTGGGTGCAAGCCTGGCTGAAAAGACAATTCCTACTAACAGGAAAAACCCCGAATCTCAGAACTGGAAGGCTCCCAAGCCTAACTTCTCCTTCCCTTTGCAGAATCTTCTCTGGTGGCTGGCCAGCTGCATATGGGACCTCCTGAGACAGGAAACACACTCCTTTTTTGAAGCAGTCATTTAAAAAATATCTTTGAGGGGCTGGGAATGTGGCTCAAGCGGTAGCGCGCTCGCCTGGCATGCGTGCAGCCCGGGGTTCGATCCTCAGCACCACATACAAACAAAGATGTTGTGTCCGCCTTAACTAAAAAATAAATATTAAAAATTCTCTCTCTCTCTCTCTCTCTCTCTCTCTCCCTCCCTCCCTCCCTCTCTCACTCTCTCTTAAAAAAAATATCTTTGAATATTAAAAACAAACTATTTCTGTTTTAAACCTGAATCTGTCTTTCTGTAGCTTCTCCACACTTGTCCTTAGAGTCTCAGAGGACTGACTAGTCAAACTCCTTTGGAATGGCCCAGAATAGAAGAGCATAGAAACTGGGAGTCAGTCCGAATACCCAAGGCTCCAGAAGCTTCTGTCACAGCCATTCTACTCATGTTTAATGATGTAAATCCAACTCAAATGCAATTTCACCTCCATCTCAGGAGTTCCAGGTTCCACAGAAGCCTGAAAACTTGGGCCACAGCAGAGACTTTGCACATACGGAAATCTGCATGTCTCAGGTAGTAACCACCTGACCGTTATAAACACTCATCACAGGGAAGAATAAAATAACTTTTGAAGCAAAGAGGAAAACACTTTGGATATGTTCTCCTCGCCTTTGTTGACCATCCTGCTCTCTAACACAAAGATTAGCAAGCATTTCTTTATTTTTAAACACCAGATAGTAAATGTTTTATTTTACCTGTGATGTAGTCTCTGTTGCACCTACTCACTTCTTCCTCTGAAGCTCAAATACAGCGATATATGATACCCATTATATATGCATAGCTGTAATAAAATTTTATTTAAAAAAAAAAAAAAGAAACTGGGAGTCAGAACCCGGTTCCAACGTAGGACTTCTAGAAAAAGTGGGGAGAGTGGGATGGAGTGTAAGCATAAGTGTGAAAGTGTTCTGTGTGTCACGGATAACACTGGGGATAATACTAATTATATACCAGACTGTGTCCTAAAGCATTATCTCATTTTATCCTCACCATAAATACTTGAGGTAACTATTATCATTCATGTTATACAGATGAGAAAATTGATGCCAGGAGAGTTGAAGTCACCCCCATCCCAGGTCACACAGCTAATTTAAATGATTCCCAGGTGCGTGTCCTTATCTACATGTCACCTGCAAACAAACAGACAAAAAAGATACGATAATGGGCATTGTTTCAATCCATCGTTTCAGCTGAAGATTCCCTAGATCAGAGTATATTTGGTTCTTCACTCTTCTCTGCAGTTGCCAAGTGGTTCTTGGATTCTGTCTTCAGGGAGAGACACTGAATGTGCCAGAAGCAGCCAAGAGCCATTCTCCCAGTCTAAGGCCCGCTCCTAACCAAATTTCCTGGGGAAAATGAACTCCCAAACATTTCTTCCTTCTTCCCTGATCCTGAGATGAAATAACCCAAGGGAGCTCTCTTCACAGAGGGGAAAATGATACAGAGGACAGTTCATGTTACTTACAAGAACATAAAAAGACCAGGCTTTGTTGACTCAGATAGGGAAATAGATTCCAGAAACACTGTGTCTGCTCTAGGGTAATTATCCTGAAACTGGTTGGCATTTTACTCAGCTCCAAAACTCATAAAGAGGCTTCAAAGAGACAGAGCCTCTGGGGACTGTTTTTATCAAAAGGAACTTTAGAAGAGGTAAAGTCTCTAGATCAAACTCGGCTCTTAATTGAATCAGCAAAAACTGAACCTGTCTTAAAAGAGAGTTTTGTGAAACAGCAGGAAAACATTTTCGATATGTAGATTGGAAAAATATGAAAAGGAGAGAAAGGACCCAGATACCTGGCAGAATATCTCTGCGCTGTTGGCTGGTGGTAGTGAGAGAAGGGAAGTTATTGGAATCGTAAGCCCTTAGCTTGAGAGGAAAAAAAAAAAAAACATGGAGTTTCCATCTGTTCCATCTTTTTCACTTAATTCACTTACATTTAATTCAACTTACCCATTCATTCATTTTCCAGTAAATAACGATTAAGCGCCTGCTACACATCAGGCACTCTGTTGGGGCGCTGGAGATGCAGAAGGGAACACAGCACAGCCCTGCCTTCCAGGAGTTCAAGCTGCCCAAGCCCCCACGTGCCCATCCTAACAGGAAGTGCCTCTTCCTGCCATCTCCCCACCTCCACCCTTCACTTTGGAGTTCCATGGAATCCCACCGGGCTGGGTAGTTTGAATGGCAGAGCCAGCCTTTATACTCTAGCTTATTTCCTTTAGAACAGAATTAATTTGGGATTCAGGAAGCTGGATTCTAGTGCTTTTTCTGCCTCTGGAAAAGACACTTTTACTTAGTTATGGGAGGAAACTGAGCTCAAGGAAGCTTGCTTTCTCTTGCTTCCCTGGCCTCTTAAGTTATATTCAACTCTTGACTCCCCTACATTCACAAGCGGTGTGCCTGTGAGCAAATTGTTTACCCTCTCTGTTCCTCAGTTTCATCATATATAAAATAGATAATGACTTTTTTTTTTAAAGTATGTGAAATGCTTAGAACAGTGCCTGGTATATAATAATTACATTATTTTTATAGTTCCATGAGTCTGGTTTTCATAGTACTGATCACCATTTGTTACTATCTATTTGCGTGATAACTAGATTTATGTTTCCCTCTCTCCCCACACTAGATTATAAATTCTTTAAGGGCTGTTTACCTATTGCTATGTCCCCAGCAGCCCCCCGCCTCCAGTGACTGGCATATAATAGGGGCTCAGTCAATATTTGTTTAATGAGCTAATGAATGGATGGATTTCTCCCCCAACCCATCTCAACTCAGAGGAAAGAAGAATCTGAAGGGATGCCCGAGCATCTGCTCCCGGAGGTTTTTTCAAACAAGCTCCAACAGCTGTTTGTGCTAGAAGCCACCATAAAAAGCATTCTTAAAAGCAAGAGGGAGAGAACAGCAGTAATGGAGAGATCTATGGCTCCGCTGGGATCTGGGATGTATGGCTGCAGCAAGACTCTCGGGAGGGAAGGGGGAAAGGTGGGCAGGTAGAAGCAGGAGCAGAGAAAAGCAAGGCTGAGGCTTTCCAGAGAGAGAGACTCAGTGAGAAAGACACTCAGAGAGGCAGAGACAGACAGCCAGGGCTGCCCCGTGGTTGACAGAGACAAAGATGGAGTGGGAGAAGGAAAGCGGGGAAGACAAGTGTTTGAACTGGCAGCTAATTTCCCAAATCCTTGAGGGGTTTGGAGAGATAGAGAGTAATGCAGGCTTCAGCCTTGGCTGGTTGATTTATGACCAGTGAGAGTTTAGCCACCGTTGAGCTAAGCGCATTAGGCAGCTGTGTGGCCTGGAACTCCTTGCAGCCAGACCTGGGGCTCCCAGGGGCAAATCCCCGCTGCAGAGGCTGACTGCTCTCGTGGGACCCGGACACGGTGGTGGGGAGGACTTGCTCCTTTGTCATTACCTGCCCCACTTCACCTCATTTTAATTGGCAGCCACAGGAGGAGTTTTGACTCAAGACAGGCCCTGTTGACTGGTCTTTCTTCCTCTCTCCCTTCCTCCATTCTGCTCTTCCTCCCTCCCTCCCTCCCTCCCTCCCTTCTTTCCTTCCAGATTTATTAAGCATGCACAGTGTACAGACGACTAGGGATGCAGAGATTAAATAAGACACAATGCTCAACTTTTCAAGAACTCTCAGTGGCATAGCAAAAGAAGAGAAAAGCAGGCAGCAGAGTCATAGGTACAGTATGGCACCATTTATGTCAACTAAATTTTACTTGTGTTTGCTTGTGATACATGTACTTAATAGAGACTGATAAGGGTAAAGTGGGTTAGGCAAAAATAATCTAAATTTTTGACTGAGGTGGCTGGGGGAGGACGTAAGGAGGAAATGAGACCCAGGAAGGGAACCAAGAGGATTTCATCTTTATATAAGCAATGTGTTGCTTATTTTATTTAAAAAGTAGGAGAAATCTCTTTTTCTTTTTTGGAATGGTCATTTTCAGATGGTGGATACTGTTCTTTTAAAGTTTTTCAGAATTTAAGAAAAGGTTCGAGAAATTGGTCGGGATTCAGTGAGACAAGTCACTTATGTTCTTCCACATTTGCCCCAGAAGATAGGAGCAGCAGAGGGGGTCAGGGGGCGCCACTCATCCATTCTCTCCCTCATGCTCGGCCTACCTCCCTGCCCCCTCCTATTCTCAGTAAACAATTCTCCAGGACTGCATCAGATAAGCTACCTTATGCTAAGAAAGACCAAAGAAGGCTCTTTCCAGGAAATATTTTCACCTTTCAGAGGCTTCTGGGAATCAGGAGCATGAGTCGTTCAGGCAGGAAGGAGGTGAGGAATGGGAGATGAGGTGATCAGGCTTCTTTGGCATCTGTGGAAGAAAGGCCCTGGCCTAAGTTTATGGTCACTCCTAAGACACCTGAATTTGTACGCAGGTCATATAATGATATGTGGCATAATACATAATTATATAATGTCTGGCTCCAAACAGCCAGACAGACAGGGATAAGGCTTCTTTGGTGACCTTGGATAAACTGCTGTCTCTCTGGGCTGCAGTTTCCTCCTTGTCTGTCAAATGGGGACAATAATTCTTCCCAAGGTGGTTGTGAAGTTTAAATGAGCCGGCAGAAATCACATGACCAAAAAGACCAGCTCAATGCCCAGCAAACAAACACACACACATTCGCAGCACCGTTTAATCCCTTCTTCCTGGGAATTAGGATTTCCTCAGTGTGACATCTAGGACGTGTCTCCATGAGTGAAACGACTTGCCAGGCCTTCCTAGGTCCTTAAGTTTTTCTCCCATGGAGAAAGCAGTGTTCATTGGGCCTGAACAAGTCCTGGTCCTAGGAGGAAACATGAGTTCCAGGGACACAGACCAGAACTGGCAAGGACATCACTGGTTCCCCAAACCTCATCCACATCTCCTGGAAAAATCAAGCGGGTTCTTGAATCTAAGATCAGAATGCCTAAGATTGTGGCACAGGAGCCTCTTCTTCCAAGGAGGCCCTTCCTCGAATGCAAATTAAAATAATGACATAGCATTTTTCACCCATCAGATGACAAAGAAGAGTTTGATAATGTCAGATGTCGAGGAGGCTGTGGGAAAATGTGTGCTCCCTACTACTGCTGGTGGGTGCAGCCACTTTGGAGGGCAAGCAGGGTTGCATGAGGATCTGTGCTGTGTGGATTTGTACGGAGGCCTGTCTGAGGTTGCTTGTTGCAGGACTGTGTGAGATGGAGAAAAGCTGGGAGCAAACCATGATGTACCAGCATCCTGCAACACCACCCAGTTCAAAAGAACGAAGTGAGTCTCCAAATACTAATTTAGAAAGAGCTCCAAGAATTACTCCAAAATCAACAAAATCAAGCTGCAACATAATACAAACCATGTGGCTTTTATATAACAACAATAACAAACCAATAACAATACAATATGAATATGTATTCATTCTGTGGGTACAGTTATGTCTGTAAATGTGCAGGAAAAGACCTGGACAATACACATGAATCTAAAAACTGGAAGGACTGAAGGATAGTGGGAAATGAATTTTAACTTTTTTTTTACATTTACATGCTACTGTCATGTGTAACTACATTTAGGTAGTTACACATGACAGTAGCATGCATTTTTTTTACACATCTACATAAATGGAGTATAACTTCTCCTTCTTCTGGCTGTACATGATGTAGAAGCACATGTTTGTGTAATAATATATGCACAAAGGGTAATAATGTCCATTTCATTCTACTATCCTTCCTGCCCCCATAATCCTCTCCCTTCACTCCTCTCTGCCTAATGCAAAGTACCTCTATTTTTCCCTAGCCCCACCCTCACCCTTATTGTGAATTAGCATTCACATATCAGAGAAAACATTTGGCCTTTGGTTTCTTGGGATTGGCTTATTTCATTTAGCATGATATTCTCCAGTTCCATCCATTTACCTGCAAATGCCATAATTTCATTTTTCTTTAAGGCTGAGTAATATTCCATTGTGTATATATACCACATCTTCTTCATCCATTCATCTGTTGAAAGGCATCTAGTTTGGTTCTATAGCTTGGCCATTTTGAATTGAGCTGCTATAAACATTGATGTCACTGCATTACTGTAGTATACTGATTCTAAGTCCTTCGGGTATAAACCAAGGAATGGGATAGCTGGGTCAAATGGTGGTTCCATTCCCAGTTTTCTGAGGAATCTCCATACTGCTTTCCATAGTGGTTGCACCAATTTGCAGTCCCACCAGCAATGTATGAGTGTACCTGCTCTACCGCTGAGCCACAACCCCAGCCCGTGTTGTTTGTATTCTTGATAATTGCCATTCTAACTGGAGTGAGATGAAATCTTAGAGTAGTTTTGATATGCTTTTCTCAAATTACTGGAGATGTTGAATATTTTTTTCATATATTTGTTGATTGATATTTTAACTGTATGTATAGCTTTCTTGAGGCATAATTAACATATGGTATATATAGCACATATTTAAAGTATACAATATAATGTATGTTCACATCTGTGAAGCCATCACTACAATAAAAATAAGGAACCTATATATCAGAAGCACCCAAAAGTTCCTCATGTGATTACATTCTGTTCAATGAGATGTAGGGGACTTCTAGAAAGTATTTCCTTGCTCTTACATAGAGACACACAGGAAGAAAAGACCTCTTCTTTTGCTGGGTATTTTTCTTTGAGTGGTACCTAGAAGAGTGCAAGCATCTTATGATCTGGGGGAAACAGTTAGCTAGGGAACAACACCAGTGCTCTTGAGAATGACAGAGGGAGAAAGCAGATGTACCTGCATCCTGAGTCATTTTGCTGAGCCTCTGAATTAACTCACCCTGGAGACACCCTACTGTGGGATTTCTGGTTATAAAGTAGAAAGCAATGTCCACATCTTTGAAGCTCATTTGAAATAAGTGTTCTGTTACCTGTAACCTAGAAGTCTAAAGAGATGTGCTTTGCAAATTAAGGGAGAACTACTATCTTTTCTCAGAAGGAAAAAGATCAAAAATCTCGACCAGAGGTTACTAGGGAGTAGAGATAACCAGCAGAGGCAAGATGCTGCTCAAGGTGGGATGTGATAGCCAGGTTCCCATAACATCACTTGGGGGGAGGGTAGAGGACTTTCTAAAGTCAAGGTAGAAGGGAGCTTGTTCTTTTGCTTTTTTGGCAATGAAGGGAAGTGAGGGCCTTGATAAGAAGATGAGGTGTCTGTATACCCAGGTGCCCAGTTTTCCCAACTGTGGAATGGGCGGGATAGTTCCGTCCAAGTTTTCTTCCATGGGAATTGTGAGAAGGGATTGTGACCTGACATGATGTTGGAAGGCCTGAGAAAATTGGACCCACAGCACAAATGCTCACGTCTACCATTTGTCTTCTACCTGTCAGGCAGATCTATTGAACCAAGTCCTCTGGGTGTCTGTGAAGAACCAGGATGTGCAATTTACAAGGCTTGGCTACAGGAAAGCCAGAAAATGTCCAGAAAGACAGATCTCTCCTTAGACCCAACTGGCTGCATGTCAATGAGCTACCATGTTTGGGTATGTGTATCAGTGCCTGCACAGGTAGAAATGAAGGTGAGGAGTGCAGCCCAGTGGCGGAGGACTTGCTTAGCATGTGTGAGGTCCTGGGGTTGATTCCTAGCACTTTCTACCCAAAGGAAGGAAGGAAGGCGGGCGGGGGTGGTGGTATGTGTGGTAACCAGAGAGTATATGGGAGATAACTGTGAATATACATATGCATGTTTTCCATATGTATCTGTGTGTCCTTTTTGCATGTGTGGGGACAGCTGGGTGTGGCCACAGCACAGCCCAGAGCCATCCAAACACACCTGAGTGCTAGTCTCAGTTCTGTCCCAGCTCGGTGACCATGAAGATTTTTAACATCTCTGAGCCTCACATCTTTACCTGTAAAACAGGGCTGCAGTGATTTGCAAGAAGGCTACGAACTTGAAAGCTGAACTTTAAAGTGTTCTGGCAAGCATAATATTCCTGAGCTGGGTATGAGTGAAACTACATATTCTATCTGTACTGCAGTGTGTGTGTGTGTGTGTGTGTGTGTGTGTGTGTGTGTGTGTTGGACAATGTGCATGTCGGAGGTGGACATGTGGGTGTGTATGTTTATATTGATGTGTGTTTTGTCTGATCATAGACTGATAAGTGTGTGGGAAGGAAGAAGGAAAGGAAAAAGGGAGAGAAAGGAATTTAAAAAAAATGTTGAAAGAAGGAAATGAGAAAGGAAAGAGGGAAAGAGCGGAATGAGACAGCACGAGCCCAGAGCTTTCTGTTCTCTCTGGAAGCATCTGCTAGCGCCAGGAATGCAGCCTGGAGTGGGTTCAGAAACCTCAGGGACTCTCTCTGGAGCCAGTCATCCGCTAGCTCCTTTGTCCTAGAATCACCTCTCCACACTTAGGGATGTTTTCCGGGAGAGTGAGGCTGAAGAGGGGAGTGTTCAGTATGGCAAGGTGCATTTCCTTGGCCCTCCGATGGGAAGGGGGCCCTCTCTGTTTCTGGGTGCTTTGCCTCACCTGCACCTGACCACCCCCAAAGCCAGGTCCACCTCATCTTGCTCCTGCAACTTGCCCTGCAGCTGCCTCCTGCCTCTGGCCCTTCCTGTCCCTCCTGATCACACTGTGTGCGGCCACCAGTCTCGTGCTCATAGGATATAATGGTCTGCCTCGCCCTGCTGGTCCCTCCTATTACCCAAGCTGGGCTCAACTAGTCCACCTCAGAGAGTCTCCAGTCTTCAGTGGACAGCACCACTGTTCTCCATGCCCAGCTTTTCCAATAGAAAGTGTACTTCATTTTTAATTGTGAAAAAGAAACAAAGTACACAGAACATGTGTGTACAGCATGGCGGGCGATTATAAAACAAATACCTGTGTTATCACCCTTCTCCATGATTAAGAAATAAAATAAAACATTGCCTACACCCTAGAAAGATCGACTCCTTCCCTAAATGTCTCCTCCCAGGGTGGCCTCCTTCCTGAAGGTGACCACTGCCTGACCTTTGGATAAGCCTGTCCATGCTGACTATTGAGCTATTGCATTGGGCTTGAAGCCCACCCTTCTGATCTTGGCTTGGCGATGCTCAGGCTGGGGCCTTCTTAGACTCTGCCTGTAGGGGGCGCTATGGGGAGATGGCAAGCCTGGAGGAAGGAGGAAGGATGTGCTTTTCCCCATTTGCTTCCCGTGTATCTGTTTCAGCTACCACCGATCTAAATAATTCCATTTGATGAACAGAGGTTCTAAATTTCAGTGCATATATGGTCAAATTTGTGCATTTTTTTCCTTTTATGATTAGTGTTCTTTGTGTACTGTTTTAAAAATAACTCTTTCTTTTATAGGAAATTCTCCTATCTATTTTTTTAAATTTTTGAATACTGGGGATGGAACCCAGGGTCTCAAGCAGTGCTCTACCATTGAGTTCTGTCCCAGCCCTTTCTGATTTTTATTTTGAGACAGGGTCTCACTAAGGTGCCCAGTCTGGCCTTGAACTTGTGATCCTCGTGCCTCAGCCTCCCGAGTTGCTGAGGCCTGTGCCACTGCATCTGGTTCTGTGTTATCTTTTTTTTAAAAAGCTCTATTGTTTGGCTTTTCATCTTTAGGTCTGTGATCCACCTGACCATCAGTACCCACCGCCCCCCATGGGTGATTGTTCAACAGATTCTTACAAACTCTTTCTGTATACAGAATAGTCATACCAAATGCAAATAATGACAATTGTATTTTATACTTCTCAGTCCTTCTATTAATTTTTCTTGTTTTTTTCTTGTATGATCATATTCGCTAAAATTTTCAGTATAATGTTGATTAGAAATAGGAATAGCAGCCATCTTTACTGTATCACACATCTGAAAGAAAACTGTATTTTACCAGTAAGTGGGATGTTTGTTCTAAGTTTTTTCCTAGACGCATTTGATAAAAGTGAAGAAATTCTCTTTTATTTCTGATTTTCCAAGTGTTTTATATTATGACTAATGCATTTTATCATATGCATTTTCTGTACCTATTATGGTTCTCAGTTGACTTTTCTCTTTTATTCAGTTAACATACTGAGCTGTTCTGATTTTTAAATGTTATACTAACCTTGCATTCAGGATAAACTTAATTTATCTTCATATCTTTATATATACCCCTTTATATTGGGGGTATATATCCTAATTCTATATTGCTAGAATAATTTTGCTGATATTTTGGTTAGGGGTTTTGCATTTATATTCACTAGTGAGGATTGGTTGAATTTTCCTTTCTTGTATGGTCCTTGTCAAGGTTTATTATCAAGATTATGACTTGTCTCACAAAATTAATTGAGAAATGGTTCCTTTTTTAATATTCTCTGGAAGAGTTTATATAATATGCTTGATAGAATTTGCCTGGGTAGCTGAGCCTGGAATTTTCTTTAAGAAAGTATTTTAATTATGAATGATGAATAGCCCTACTCAGACTTAGCATTTCTTTTTGCATCTGTTTTGCTAAATCATGTTTTACTGGAAATGTTTTCATTTTTGCCTCATTTATTTCAGGTTCATTGGTGTAAGTTAACACACATTTTCATTTTATCATCTTTTAATTCTCTATAGTACATAGTGCTGTTCCCCTTTTTGTTGATTATTCATCCTAATTTTGGCCTGTGTTTCTTTTCATTGCTTCCGACTTCTCTTGCCTTTTATCTAGGACATTTGTCTTCTGCCTGGGAAAACACCCATTACTAGTTTCTTTAGTGTAAGTCTCCTCGTAAGAAATCATTTCAGACAAAATTCAGTTCATATGAAACATATTTTTTTTAATATTCATTTTTGAAGGATTTTTTTTTTTTTGGATAGGGTGCTATTGTTACTTTGGCAGAGACTTTCTTTCATCATTTGAAGATATTATTCCATTGTCTTCTTTCTTCCCTGGTTTTTCTGAGAAGTGAGTTACTGGTCTCATTTTTGCTCCTTTGAAAGTAATGCATCATTTTTCACAGGCTGCTTTTAAGACCAAAAAAAAAAAAAAAAAATCTCTAATTAGAGCAGGGCTGGCTTACTCTGTGTTAAACTCTATTTCAGTAGCTATTTTGAGTTTTCACTCAGCATTGAAGGGACCTGGTCGTTGACTTTTGTCTACCCAGGCTGGAGAGCCTCAAGGGACAGCTTCTCAGCCTCCCAGCTGGGTTTAGGTCAGCAAAGTCCCCTGGGACAAAATTCTGAATCACCTCCCTCAATGTCCCCCACTCCTGGACCTTGTTCCAGTGCTTTTTTCCTACCCTTCTTAGCCCTTTGATATTCTGAAACAGATTTAAAACAAAAACAAGTCCAGCTTCTCTTACTGTTTTCAGTTGGAGGGTTGGTCTGAAGTCCGTAGTTCAGCAGTACCGACTCCATATCACCTCATTTTATTTTCTTCCTGGAAAATTCTCATTTTTTTGTTTATTTTATTTTTTGAATTGTCCTAATAGGCTGAAAGCCCTGCAAGATTGGAGAACTTGTCTTGCCGGGAGGTCAGGCCATAGCCCTGACCCGGCACACAGTGGGCGTCTCACTGGAATGTCTTTTCATATCCCATTTTTCTCTGCTTCTTGCCCTCACTGGTCTTCTAGTTCTTCTACTTTTCCCATACTCACCACACGGCCTTTGCAAATGCTATTTCCTCTACCTAGAAAGTCCTTCCCTTCCTATTTCAAGTGGTTAACACCTCAGCTCAAGCTTAACTCCTCAGGGAATCCATTTCTAATGGCCTTTTCTTGGTCTATTTCCATATATATGGTTCCACAGTGCCATATCCATAACATTGATTGTACATTTTATCCTTTTTTACAGTTTACATATTACACATACTTATACGTATATAAGTATCATAAACTCGTCATTATAAACTCCATGAGGGAAGTAAGTTGTCTCTTTTTCTCATACAGGTCTTCTGCACTTGGAACTGTACCTCGTTCTCAATCAACAGATCCTGCATGAATGAATGAATGTGCCAATCCTCAAACCTTGCCTGATCCTTATTTTCCAGGGGGGAAACTTGGGAGGACTAGGGAGTTTTAAATTAGGTATCAGCCATAGACAATCTGCTAGATAGACATAGAAGTGTTCTGTGTGACATGAAGCTAATGCTTAGACTTTTTAAAGGCCTAGTTTTCTTCATTCGTAAAATAGGAATGAGCCCGATCCCATTGGATAATCTTGAGTATAGAGTTCATGTTCATAAGGGCTGAGCACATTGCATGGTATGTGGTTATAAAATGGTCACTTCTGTTATTATTGTCATTGTTGTGACTATGTTCTGTCCCCATCGAGGTATTCCAGCAGGCCCAGCTGTTGGGAGGAAGGAGCAAAAGTCGCTTGATCCAGAAATTTCAGCAGCAAGCTTTGGGTAGTTGAGAGAAATGGCTGGCTTGTGATGTCATAAAGAGATGATGAAGAAATTGAGGACCCAAAAGAGAGATGGGGCAGGGTGAGGGTGGGCTGAGAGAAGGGGCCCGAGCAGCTTTCTCTGCCCCTGGGCTCAGACTGCACACTGCCCAGCATCAGCTGCAAGTGTTCTCAGAGAAAGCCCCTCTGCTCTTTCCCTAGGGACTTGGTGCAGGACTTCAGCTAATTCTCAAGATCTAGTCACATTCAATTTACTTGAATTTCATCAGAGCATGGGTCAGCAGAGTTCTAGATAAGCTGGCCTGAAGCTCATGCAGAGGCCAGTGAGGTCCCGCCTCCTGCCCTGTCTCACTCTATATTGGTGACTCCCCAAGTGACCATGGAAAACCTGATAGTCTCATAGAGCAGTTCCTGAACCTGCAGAGTCCTGGCCCTGTCAAGCCGTGGTGGAGACTGGCCAGAGCAGCAGGACATGGGCCACAGCCTCAGCAGGAAGAGTGGACACACGCTCTGCCTTTTACCCTGGGAAGGTGCCATGTTTACTTCCGGAAGTTGCTGTTACCATTCAGACCATGAGGCAGAGCTGGACCTCAGGATCATCTGCTTTGAGTGACTGACCTCAGCAACCTGAAAGCCAGACTGAGTAGGAAAGTTCCAGTGCAGTTTGTCACCGAGGCCAGCGTCATCCAAAGGCCAAGCCCAGTGGTCAGCGGTGTCCCCTGCATCTCTGGGACGATTGCAGATCTGTGAAGCTAGGATGGCTCCCCTTGCCTGCAGCGCTCCTGCATTTATCAGGTGGAGGAAACGGTCTCTCAATAACAATAACAATTTACACCCAGAGACCATTATTTAACCACACGTTGATCTCATTAAGCCTGGATCCCAGCAATCATCACGACAGAGTGTGCGCTTCCCCGCTCTGGCCCGTCTAACAGGGAAAGGTCTCCAGGGCAGCCCTCACCTGATGGCTGACACTGAAACTTGAGCTCTCAGCTTCCGACCAGGAGGAAGAAAGGAAAAACGGGCAGCTGATTCCAAAGACTTAATGCCATTACCATGGTTATTTAATGAAGTCACTCATTGGCCAATTATCTTTGAGCACCTACTATGTGCTATGTGCCACTCTCGATGCCAGGAACAGAGTAGTTATAAGAGGAGGGGTCAGTGTGTTTATTTTTCATCGATTGCCACCCAACAGAATGATCATGAATTGAGCAGCTTAAAAAGACACACGTGGCCTCGGGTTGTGACCCAGTGGTAGAGCATTTGCCTAACATGTGTGAGGCACTGGGTTCGATTCTCAGCACTGCATATAAATAAATAAATAAATAGTCCATCAACAACTAAAAAAAATTTTAAAAACGACACACATGTGATCTCAGAGTTTCTGTGGGCCTACAGTCTGAGCATGGATCAGCAGCGTCCTCCCCAAAGCTGCCACCAAGGGTCAGCCAGGGGGGGGTTCTTGTTGGGAGGTTTGGGGAGAGATCTGCAGTCATATGTCACTTAGGGTCAGGTGTGTATTCTGGGAAATGCATCCTTCAGTGATTTGTTGTTGTGAGAAGAGATCAGTGTGTACTTACCCAGCCTGGATGCTGCAGCCTATCACTCACCTGAGCCACAGGGTATATGTACAGGGCACAGCCTAGGGTCATGTTAACAAAACAATGGGAGATGGAATCAAGCGCTAGAGAAAATGATGCCTTCGAGAGACATGGTGAGCAGGAGATATATGAGGCTGCTGCTGGTGTGATAAGGCAGGCAGGCTGGCTATTTTACAGTAAACTTTTATTTATTTTATTTATTTTTTTAGTAAGTAGAAGGGGTACACTCTAAATAACACAAAGAAATCAGCTGTGGTGGCTTATGCCTGTAATCCCAGGAACTCTGGAGGCTGAGGTAGGAGAATAATAAGTTCAAGGTCAGCTTTAGCAATTTAGCAAGACCCTCAGCAACTTAATGAGACCCTGTCTCAAAATACAAAATAGAAAGGGGTCCAGGTACTAGGGACTTTTAAAAAGGACTAGTGATGTAACTCAGTGGTAAAGCTTCCCTGGGTTCAATCTCTAGTATAATAATAATAATAATAATAATAATAATAATAATAAATAAAATAACAAAAAGTATAGTATGGTAAATAAATAAATCAGTAACATAGTAGTGTATTAGCTTTTAATCCATTTTATGTTGCTATAATAAAATGACTGAGGCTGGGGAACTTATAAACTAAAGAGGTTTATTTGACTCATAATTCTGGTGTCCAGAGGGTCCAAACAGTGCATTCTGGCATCCTGACAAAGGCTCCCTGGCAGCATCACAACATGGCAGAGAAATAGAAAGGGAAATAGCCAAGTGCAGAAGAGACCCAGCACATGGGTTGGGCTCACTTTATAAGCAACCTGGTCTCCCAAGAACGGATTCACTCCTGTGAGACCCAGCCTACTCAGTGAGACCAGCATTAAGTCATTCATGAGGGTGGAGTCTCTGTGCCTATCTACCTTGGCACTAGTCCCCACCTATTACACTTCCCACCCATTATATTTGCAGCACTAGAACCTTTGGGGCACACACTCAAACCGTAGCTAAACCATAGCATTATTTGTATTAAGTACGATGTGTTGTACCCAATTGTACATGGTATACTTTCACATGACAGGCAGGGCAGTGGGTTTTTTTTATGCCAACATCCCATAAACACATGAATATGTGTTCTGCATGGCACACCAGTGGCTGTGACATCACTGGGCCATAGCAACTTTCCAGCTCCCTTCTGCTCTTACAGGCCCACTGTCATATGGGCAGCCTGGATTGGACCAAATGTCATTATGCAGTGCATGACTTGACTTCCAAATCCACGTGGAGTTCAGGTCCTTGCGGGTTATAGGACCAAGAGCCTTCATTCCCAGCTAGCTGTTGGGTGGAGGCCACCCTCAGTTCCTTGTCATGGGACCCTCCCCAACACAGCCACTTGCTTCCTCAAAGCCAGCAGGGGAGGGAACCTAGCCAGACAGTATTGCCACCTCATAAGACATAATCATAGAGCTAGCATCCCGTCACTTGGCCGAATGTGTACATTAGGAGTGAGTCACACTTCCTGGCAATGCTGGAGAAGGCGAGGATTACACATGGGTGTGAGTAGTAGCCGGTGGGATGATTGGTGTCCACGTTGGAGTCCGTTCACTTTGGAGTCTGTCCACTACCACTCGGGCTCTGCTGTCACTCCGTTTACAGGGAAGACAGCTGTAAAATATAATTACTGTGCAGTGTGATCCAGGCCCTAGGAAATGCCTACCTCACTTCACTGGAGAAGTATTGAAACTGGGCGGAGGCCTGACCTGCAGGGCTTTACGCAGCATTTATGGGAGGTTCCCCCAGAGGCTCTGATGAATGGGGCTCAGGTGGACCCAGTCACCGGGGAGCTTTTAAAAGCTCCCCAAGTGAGTTTGATGTGTGGTCAGCGTTGAGAACTACTGCTCAGGGAGACTCCTTCAATTTTACAGATAAGGACTTTGGTGCTCAGCAAGGAAACATTTTCCACAGATCCACGGCTACCACTTGGCAAAACCAGAGCACAAATCAGGGGGAGATTAAGTTGGCGGGTGTAGGAGGTCTGGGTTCTTCTTTCCAATGGTTCTGTGTCCCTTCTTCTCTCTAGGACTCCATATCCCCGTCTATAAAATGACATGGACTGGATGATCTCAGAGTCCCTTCCTACACTCACAATTCTCCAGTCCTCTTTGGTCGAATTATCGGCTGGCTCTATGTTGGCAGCTGACCCAAGACTGGCACCCTGCTGCTCCTGCTTGGGGCTGTGTCTCTGGGTGGCACTGCCTGATGGGCTGGGATGTTCCCTCGCAAACCCTCTGGCTGGAGACATTTGTGTACTGAAGCATCGTGAAAAGTTGGCCCAGCAGGACTCTGCTCCAGCCGGCTGTAATCTGTGGTGTGCTTATGAGAAGTAGGGTTTTAATTAAAATTGACACTTCAAAGACTACCTTGGAGGGAGCCCTGCCTTCACGGAAGGCACACGAAGGTGGCATAGGTAACCCTCCCTGTGACAGGCAGGCGGCTGTGGAATTAATGTGGGAACACCTCATTGGCTCCTCTGACTGCTGTGACAGTGGACCCTTCGCACTGAGTTATCCCTTGGCACTAGGTAGTACAGGAGCCAGAGAAGTGCTGCTCTCACCCTCTGGGGACCAGGACTCCCCTCCCACTCCACACAAGTGTGTTAAGCCCTCTGGGACTCAGTTATCGCCCATGTAAAATAGGCGGCTCTACTACCTACTTTTTAAGAAAATGCTTGCCAAGCACTTTGGGTTATAATACCCAGTATTTTTCTGCCAGGAATTCACGGTTGGTAGCGGGAGGCCAGCGTGGAGCAGAGGCAAGCAAGGAAATCAATAAGGCAATCCGCTCCGTGCCTTCCATGTCAGGTGTCATGGGGACCCAGAGGAGGGGCCTGAGATGGCAAGGTGAGGGAGAAGAAGCCAGGCTTTCAAGACATTAACTGATTCTCCAAATATTTATTGAAGAAAACAAAAATTTATCAATTACTGAATATACACCAGACACTGTCCCAGGTGGTGGAGACAGAGTGGTGAAGAAGGCACTGACTGTGGCCTCATCTTTACAGAGCTTACCTTCTCATGGAAATGATAATAAAAACAACAGCCGTGATCGTGTTACTTGTTACCATGCTGTCGGTCTACTAGTAAGAGTATGTACCGCGTGCTCTGCTCCTTATTTACCTGTCCTGTATCATTTAATCCTCACCAATGACCTTATGGTGTGGATACTATTACTTTCCCCTTTCACAGATGAGGAGACAGAAGCTCATAGAGGAGACTTTGTCCAACGTCACCCAGCTAGGGACAGACAGAGCTGAGATTCCCACTGGGAGCTGGGCAGCTAGGAGCCTGGATCCTCAACCATTATAGCATTCTGGTTTAGGCTTGAGGTTCATGCATAACTGGGGGGAGAGGTTACCCATTGTACGAATGTGTGTGTGTGTGAGCGAGAGAGAGAGAGAGAGAGAGAGAGAGAGAGAAATACTGACTGGTGGTGGGCCTGTTGCTGACCAAGTCCTCTCCACGAAGCCTCAAGACATACCCTCTTCTCCCCTCATGCTGCCCTTGATGATGTGAAGGGATCAGTTTCTAAGACAGCTAAAGGGAAAGCTGCTGCTATTTATTTTGAGGAACCACAGAAATTAATGGCGGCTTATTAAGGTGAAACCTAAAGAAAGACGACAGAGACAGGGATTCAGAGATTCCCTTCAACCGTCCTTTCTTTCAAAATGTTTATCCCTGTGGGTGCGGTGGTCTCTGACGTGAGGAAACCAAGTGCCATTCACTCAATGGATTAATGACGAGTCTGAGAGCAGCCATGTCCTCTTCCTGAAGTCACATTGCTGAAGAGCTCTGGACCCTGGATTTAAATCCAGGTGAAGAAACAGTTCAGAGAGGCCCAATGGGTTTCAGGCCCCAGAGCTCCAAAGACCATGCTCTGTCTCTGGTAGAAGCCACATGGAAAGTTCTGGAGGGTTCTATGGAGCTGCTGCAGGCCCCATGTCCTGGTGTCCTTCCTCCGACCTCAGTGACCTTCCTGGGGATGCAGCAGAGCTGGGCTGGGTGTGTCCTGGAGGAGCCACGGGGCCTGCGGCAGGATGTGGGTGTCCCCAGAACCACAAAGTCAGGACTGGAGCAGGAGCCTCCCCACCCCCGACTCCAGACTGAGAGTGCTTTCCTGTGACGCCAGGCTGGCACCAGCCCCAGAGGAAGGGACAACCATCCGAAATGTTGGCGAGCACCAAGCACAATGCCGGCTTAGCCAGATGATCATGGAAATTAATTTCCCGAAATTAATTAATTAATTCACCAGACATTTAGTGTTTGTCGGATCCCCTGCCAGGCACCTTTCAGACATTATTCATTCTGTTTACAAACATGTGCCAGGTGCTGGGTACACAGCAGAAAACGAGATGGGCCAGGCCCTCGCCTCACAACCATCCTAACAGGTGATTATTTTCCTTGTTGTGCAGTAGAGGAAACTGAGACACAGAGGGATTGAGGGACTTCTGAGCACACGTCCGCCTCTCCCTTCCAGCCACCGCCTGTCCCACAGTGTCCCAGAGTCCCTTGGAGAGGGCTCAGGCTTGTCTTTTGGCTCCCAAAGCCAGTTTTCCCAAGTTCTTGCCAGTGTTCCCATGACCCAGTGGTTCCCGACCACTGCTCCGGGTGAGGGCGAACTCTCCAGACTCTCCTTCCTCCTGTCTGAACCTCTCTCCATTTTACCCGGGAAGCTGAGGAAAACCCCACTCAGTGGCTGCCACTCCCAGCACCGTGGCTTCTGCTGCTACAACGCCCTTCCCAACCTCAGAACCTCCAGAGCATCCTTCAAGACCCATTTCAGCTGCTGCTCCCTCTGGGAAGCCACCCCAACCCCCTGGGGCAGAGGCTGTCCTGTGTGCTCCCCCAACACCCACCTCCTTTGGAGCCTTTTCCATGAGCATCTTGTTAGATTCCTGAACATGTCTGTCTCTCCCATTTCCCTGCAAGGGCGAGGACCACCCACGTGGCCCTTCTTGCTGCTGTATCGGTAGTCCCTGGCACACACACTGTGCATTCAGTAAATGTGTGTGAAATGGGTGTGCGAGGGCTGAGTGGCTTCTCTCTCCTCCAGTTTATGTCTTGGCTACAGGCCTCCCTGTGGTCCAGCTCCATCCTCTTTATCCCAGCTGCCAATTGTGGGTTTAGGCCTAGATGCTTCATTAACTAATAATAATGAGTCACTGTACTAGCCTCGGGAGCATTGTAAATGATACAGTGTCAGGAGAAGGCAGTGGGATGTGGAATTTCAATGAGGCTGGAGTGGTTCTTGAAACAAAGGAGATGCCATGTGTAATCTCTTCCTCTGTGCCAGCTTGCACGCACCCGCCGCCTCGCCAGGGAGAGATGCTCCATTAGCCATTCCAGTTCTAATTCTAGACCCCTTGGAGGGACTGCCAATGCAGGCCATGTGTCAAGTGTGGTAGGCTGAGTAGCTGTCCCCCAAAGACACCCGGGTTCTAATCTCCGGAAGCCGTGAGTGTCCCCTTACAATGCAAGAGGGACTTTGCTGATGTGATGGAGCTACAATCTTGAGGAGGTGATCCCAACTCTCGGGGTGAGCCCCATGTGTAAATCACAAGGGTCCCTAGAAGAGGCTGAGACATATTTGACTGCAGAAGAGGATGGGATGATGGACAACCAGATGGACTGACGGGATTTGTAGATGGAAGAAGGGGCCACAAGTTCCCAAGAGGCCACCAGAAATTCCAAAAGGCAAAGGTAGGAGATTCTCAGAGTTTCAGAAGGCCCCTGCCAACATCTTGACTTTAGCCCAGTGAAACTGATTTTAGACCTCTGACCGCCAGAACTGTTAAGAGACTAGGTCTGTGTTTTAAACCACAAAGCACATGGTAATTTGTTACAGCAGCCATAGGGAACTAATACATCAGGATACTACTCCCTCTTCGGGACAGCTTGATAGATGCTGTACTCTAGGTTGGAGTCTCAGAATTATTCATAACACAATGCACCTAGCAGTCACGAACAACTGGTCGGAGTTGGAAAGGGATGAGGGAACTTATTTTCCATCTCTGAACAGGGCCAAATATTTCTTTCAATGGATAGGGAAATGGGAGTTCAGAGAGTTGAGGTGACTTCCCTGGGGACACACAGCACATTCATGGCAGGGCTGTCTCCTGCAGGCCAAGAGTCTTTCCTTTATGTTAGTTCCTCAAGGGCGCAGGTTGGTAGCAGAAGCCTCCAGGGTAATATAATTCTGGTTTGGATTGAGCTTCCAGCAGGAATCCTCTTTTCCCCTGAAGCCAGGGCTGTTTAAAGAAATGGCTCTGCTGGGACCTTTCTCTGGCTCCACTTACTGTCCCCTCCTGGAAGTCCAGGCTCTGCAGCACAAACCAGGTGAGGTCCCTGGAGCCTTATGACAGGTTTGGCCAAAGACTGGCCTCTCAGGGCAGATGTGTTTATCAAAGCTTTGATGCAGGTTTCAGCCACCCACTAATGACTTACCCAGGGAGTCTTTCTGCTTGGCTCTAATCTCTCCCTCAGGAAACCTGAGCTTGTGAACCGAGAGTCATTAAGGAAGCTGAGAGACAGAGATGCTGAGGCCAGGCCTCCCCTGAGGGGAGGTAAGGTTATGGCCTCACATGAATACCTGCTTCTCTACCTGGATTAACCAAGTGTCCCCTCAGGCTCAGCCTGTGACTGAGCAGGTCAGCTCCTCTCCTCCGGGGAGGCTCCCTCCCCACTCCTGCCCAAACCAAGTTTTGCCGCCACATTCCCAGCTCTTTGCAATTGGATTGTACCATTCCTCTCTAGCCTTTTCCCCTCTAATACTAATGCTACAATAAAATTCACCATTCTCTAAGAAACAAAGAAAAACAGCTAGGTGTGGTGGCAGATGCCTGTAATCCCAGCAACCTGAGAATCGCAGGCAGGAGGATTACAAGTTCAAGGTCTGGCCTTGAAATGTAATAAAAGAGGCAGGGCAGGTAGCTCAGTGGGGGAGCAATTGCCAGACACGCACAAGGCCCTGGGCTCCACCTCTGCACCATAAAAACAAAAAGCATAATTTTATTCTCCTTTATCACTGAGTAATACTCCATTGTGTGTATAGACCACAATTTCTTTAGCCATTCATCTACTGAAGGGCATCTAGGTTGGTTCCACAGTTTAGCTATTGTGAATTGTACTGCTATAAACATTGATGTGGCTGTGTTACTGCAGTATGCTGTAAAGGATGGGATTAGAGAATATCATGATATGCGAAGTAAGCCAATCCCCAAAAACCAAAGGCCAAATGTTTTCCCTGATAAGTGGATGCTGATCCATAATAGAGGAGGGGCATGGATGAATGGAGGAACTTTGGATGGGGCAAAGGGGAGTGGGGAAGGGAGCACGGGGGTAGGAAAGATGGTGGAATGAGACGGCATCATTACCCTAGGTAGATGTATGATTGCACGAATGTGTGACCCTACTTTGGGTACAACCAGAAAAGTCAAAAATTGTGCTCCATTTGTGTATAGTGAATCGAAGAGCATTCTGCTGTCATATATAACTGAGTAGAACAAATAAAAAAAATTTAAAAAAAAACACTTTTAGAAGAATAACTAATTTTTAGAGAAAATAAAATTGTTGCTATGAAATATTGATTTTCATAAATAACTAAAAATAGTATAACAGGAAAACATTATTACCTATGTAGCAAATGTTTATTAAGTAATACCATTTTCCAATTTTTTGAAAAATACTTGACTGAATTTTATCTTTTAAAAAATTCAAAGTAATATTACATAAAATTTATTTTTTCACACACACATACACACACATATACACATATACACAAAGCAAAAGAGGAGGGGAATGGCTTGCCATTAGTAGTAGGATTGGAGACAGAGTGGGGATGCTTAAATCCTACTCATATTCTTTATCCTGCTTCCCAACATGCAACCAGGCAGGAGACATACGTTGATGGTATATGAAATTCCAAACTCAAGTTGTAATCCTGATTTTTTGGATAATAAAAAACAGTGGATAAAGAAAATATTTATACATGATATGTGTGTGTGAGTGTATGTATGTATGTGTGTATCTCCACTAGAATATTACTTGGCCATAAAAAGAAAGACTTCTAACTTTTGCAGGTAAATGGATGGATCTGGAGACTATCATGCTAAGTGAAATAATCCAATCCCCCAAAAGTTTGAATGTTGTCTCTGATATGCAGATGCTAACACATAATAAGCCAGGGGAGGGGAGAATAGAAGTTCATTGGATTAGAGGAATGAAGGGAAGGGAGAAAGGATGGGAATGGGAAAAACAGTGGAATGAATCGGACATAACTTTCCTATGTTCATGTATGAATACATGACCAGTGAAACTCCACATCCCATTCCAAGAATGGGATCCTAATTAGAATAAATTATACTCCTTGTATGTATAATACGTCAAAATATACTCTACTATCATGTGTATCTAAAAAGAACAAATAAAAAATAGGCAGGTGCAGTGGCACAAGCCTGTAATCCCAGTGGCTTAAGAGGCTGAGGCAGGAGGATCCCAAGTTCAAAGCCAGCCTCAGCAAAAGTGAGGTGCTAAGCAACTCAGTGAGACCCTGTCTCTAAATAAAATACAAAATAGGACTGGGGATGTGGCTCAGTGGTCGAGTGCCTCTGAGTTCAATCCCTGGTACCATCCCCCCCCAAAAAAAAATACCATGTAAACAAATCTCATTATTTGGTTTTGTGTGCACCATGGGCTACATGCTGAGAGATTTTGCATGTAGAGTTGGAAAATCTGGGTTTTGTTCCTGTCTTTGTTCTAAACAAAACTGTGTGACCTTGGGTAGTTCCCCTCACACCAGCCCCGAGCACTTCAGTCCTGTACAATCAGAGGGCTGGACCATAGGATCTTTAAATTCTGTGTGGAAGACATTTCCACCTCTCCCAGCAGCCTGGAAAATCCCATGAATGTGAGTGAGGAAGAATTCTCCCAGGTGGGTGGTGAGCAGGCTGGTCTGCTGAGGAATGACCCAATCCAGGAGCTGGGCTCTGTAGGTGAAGGGGATTGCTAGCAGGGTTGCAGGGGCGCAGGCAGAATTGGACAGGGAAACAAGAACTGTGGGTCTTGCCTAGCAGGGTGTGAGGTCAGCTAACAGAGCAGGCCATTCACCCACAAAATGGTAGGGAGCCCCACTCTGTGCCACTGAGCTAGGTGTGGGGCACACAGCAGTGGCCAGATGGAAAAGGTTCTTGGTCTCAGGAAATCTGAGTCTGGTAGGAGAAGGCGGGCTTTCTATCAGGAGTAACAGTCCAGAGTGATGGGGGTAGGAAGGGAGGTGTACAGAGCTATGTGAACCGTAAAAGGGCCTCAGTCGTGGTGCAGGAGGGAGAGAAGCCCACCTGCAGGATGTCGTCTGTCACCTGAGATAGATAGGCACTTATGAGTGAAGAAAACAGGAATGGTGTTTCAAGCATAGGTTCCATTTAGGTAGAAAGTGCCCAGGTATTAAAGGTCAAAGGCTAGCTAGAGGGATGAGCAGAGGAGACTGAGAGTGAGGGCTGGACCTGGAATATAAGCAGCTGCTTTGTAGCCAGAGGGAGAGGCAGAGAAAGGAAAGTAGGCATCCATTCATCTAGCCATTTTACCATTTTAGACGTCCTTGTCTGCATAAGTATAGGTCAGATGCTGCAGCCTGAGCAGAGGGTCTGGGTCTGAGGCCTTCAAGGGACAAGATAGGCTGCAAGAGCTGAAGAGGTAAAGATGGAATGAGGGGAACAAAGCTGACAACAGAGGAAATAGAGAAGCAATGGGGTGTGGGAGGACGGAAGGGAATAAGCCCTCATTGGAAACTTGTTGTGAAATTTAAGGGTTAGACTCAGTTTTTCCATGTGTAAAGTGGGACTAAATAAGATAATATGCAGTATATTCAATACTTAACATGGAATCTGACACACATTCAGCGGGTAATATATCATAACTATTATAGTCGGTTTTCTGTTACTGTAACAATACATCAGGGGCTGGATACTTTATAAAGAAAAGAGGTTTATGTAGCTCATGGCTTTGGAGATTGAGAGTCTAGGGTTGGGTGGCTCCATCTGTTTGGCCAATGGCGAGGGTTCCCTTCTGTGCATCACAATATGGCAAAGAAGTAGAAAGGGAAACATTGTATATAGAACAGACCAAGAACATGTCATGGCCCGACTTTTCAGCAACCCTAGAACTGACCAGTGTCCCTTAGAGAATTACATTAATACCTTCTGAGGGTGATGTCCCCAATGACCTCACCACTTTGCACTGGGCACCCACTACTTAAAGGTTGCACCATCCCTCTCCATTGCCACGCCGATGACCAAGCTTCCAACCCATGAGCCTGAGGGGGTCAATCTCAAGAATACCCAAATCACAGCAGCTACCTCTCTTACTATCACAGCTTCATTCATCCAGCAAACATTCACTGGATGCCTGTGACCTGCCAGGAACTATTCTAGGCACTGGGATTCACCAGTGAGGAAAACAGACGACATCCTTATTCCTATGGAACTTACCTTCCAGTGTTCACTCATTCCACATGTACACTGCTGGGAGGAGGGTCTTATTGCTCTTCTTTTGTTGATGAGGACTGGACATTGAGAAGCTAAGCAACTTGCCAAGATGGTAAAGCCAGTAGGCAGAGGAGGCGGTATGTGAACCCCAGCCTGCAACGGCGTTCCCACGCCTCCTTCTGCTGCCTCAGATCATCCACTCTCTAAAAGGCAACACGGAATCAACCATGATGTATGGTATCAATTACATATTTTCAACCCAATTATTTTGTGACGGTCCTGATTTTATTATACCCTCTGTCTCAGCGTTTCTGGGCTTGGGGAAGATGCAGTGGTTTTGCCCCTAGAGCCTACAAGAACTGCAGGAAAAGAAGCGACTGTTGCAGCTGGAGTAGGGGAAGGCTCCTGGAAGAGGCTGCCCCTTCAACAACAGGGAAGGTGAAGGGCACATGAAGGCTCAGGAGTGCATTAAATAGGGATCTAGACTGAGGGAGAGCGAATGACATTCGGGTGTGCATGCTTCGGTTGCTTCGGCACAGGTTTATTGAATACCTAATAATATGTCAGGTACTGCGCTAGGCACTGGAGAACCACAGGCAAGAAGACAGCCTGGAGTCCTGTCCTCAGGGTGGCCGGTGGGTGGCCGGTGGTGAGGGGATGAGAGTTAAAGGAGGGGGATGGGAGCCCTGGGCAGATAAGGCCATTTTTCCCAGCAGAGATCCTTTCCCTGCATTCTGCTTCCCCAGCTCTTCCTCTGGATTCTGTTCCCCTGACTCATGCTTCTTCCTGCCAACTGGAGGGGAAGGCACAGAGTTCTGGAAGCTGCCGATGGGCTCAGGAAGTCCCAGATGCCAGAGTGGAAGCTGTGCTGAGAGCGAGGAGTCTTGGCTCATCCTCTCAGGCCGATGCTCCTTTTGGTGTGGGTCTTTTATCTACGAGCTCAGTGCAGACAGTCAATGCTAATCCAATCTTCTGGGACCAAATGAAACAGCCTGCATTTAAAGGGCTCGGGCTTTCTTTTCTGATTACCAAGCGACCTACATAATCACTCTCACCCCAGCCCGCCTGGGAGGGCACTGCCATCGATAAAGCTCAACCAAGCACTCTCCCTGCTGGGAACTGGCTGGGATTTCTTTTGAGCTTGCCAAGCAGAAAGGAGACCCGGGCAGAGCAAGTCTGGCCAAGGATTCCAAAGGCCTGGTTCTTGCTCCGGATCTGCAATTAGCTCCTTGTGTGACTCAGGGACTGTCTATTCCCAGTGCCACTAAACCCTACCTCCGGCCTCAGTTTCTCTGCTTGGAACACAAGGGGGGTTGAACCAGACTATCTCAACGGTCCCTCCTGCCCATGATTCTGGGTCATCAATGATGCTAGCTCATTTTAATTACTCCCTAGTCTGAAAATGTTTCCAGGAACTACTCTGGGACCCCTATGCTGTTATGAAATTTGACACGATGGTTAATAGTATACAGATGTACACGTGAGTGTGTGTTTAAACCTACGCAAGACACATGAAATAGAAAATATCAAGTTGCAGGATGAGTCCCATGGTGAGGTGCCATACATGTGTGTTACATGCATACTCACACATGCATGCACACGCAGAGAGTATCCAGATGCCTCTGGGAAGGTACAAAAGAGCATTATAACCTTGGAGAAAGGGAAATGGGTGACTATGAAGGAGATTTTGATATATCACTGTACCTTTATGTACTTGTTGACATTTTTAACCACACATATTGCTACTTTGAATAGTAATAAATGATCTTAAAAACAGTGTATTGACTTTGCCATCAATTCATTCACTCACTTAACAAATATTTATGGAGCATCAATTATGTAGCAGGTGCTGGTATATAAAGTGGCAAATAAGACAGTCCTTGCCCTTAGGAAGCCTATGTTCTAGAAGACAACCATCAGATGAATAAATATATCAAGTCAAGCCAGGATAAAGGGTATGAAACACACAAGTTAGACTCGAGCATGAGGCCTGGTTTGGCCAGTTGTGAATTGCTTGAACTTGTGTAGGTTGCTTTACCTTATTATTATTTTTTTTTGATCTTTGGTTTCCTCCGTGATAAGATGGGGTAATAATAAGATCTACCTCATCGGATGATTGTAAGAATTAAATGAAGTGAAAAACATTTCCTGGGTCAGAGCAGGTGGTGTATAGGTGTTGGTTATTATGTGTTGAACATGGCTGGGACAGAGTCTGGAGGAGAATGGACATGACCAGGAGCTGTGTAAGGAGAGTTGGAGGAGTGGGGGATGAGCAGACACCCAGGGCAGGAGGGGTCACTAGGAAGAGGTGAGCAATCAGGGCTGGCTGAGGGTAAGTGGTGGCCATATGGAAGGAGAGGTGGTTGCAAGGGACCCAGCCCAGAAGAGAGAAGTGGGCTTGGAGCCTTAAGCAGCAAGGAGCCCCAGATGACTCCCCCATCCCCCCAGCATGTCTACACCAACTGGGAAATGCAGGGCCCAGCCTGGTGAGGCGGGAAGCAAATCCACCCAGCAGGATTCTGGGTGAAGACTGTCCAGCGCATCCAGACATTACTAGGGATGGCAGAGGATGAGGAAGCTGAGTGATGGTGAGCATGGAGGATTCTGATTAAACTCACTTAATAGGATTCTTGCCAAGAAAAGACAAAGCAGAGATAAACATGGAATTCCAAAAGTCAGGGTCTCATTGAGAAATTAGTTCAGGGCTATCTGAGTAGTTGGGTCAAGGAGGAAATCTCTGTCACGGGTATCACCATGTTATGCCTGGGTTGCTGAGAGTGTCATTCTAATCTTCTATCTTATGCTCGGTGGTGTGCGGGGTGGGTGACAACATTTGGGTGACCTATGACAGAAGGTCTTTGTCAAGAAACTAGATGCAATTCAGGAATGAAGAGAGAGGGTTTTCCTCAGGGCTCCCAAGCCTGGCTGGGTGTTAGATCTCCCGAGGAGCTGGTCATAGTGCAGGCTGCTGGGCCACTGTCCTGGGCTGTCTCAGGAACATAGAGTGGGGTCTCACGAATGTCTCCTTGGGCTCCACACTGCCATGCCCAGAGAAGTGGCCTGTGCTTCTCAGGGAAGCAGTGTTATGGGCCAGGCTATATAGGCAATGACCAAACAGACTCCATTTTACCCTGAGACTCCATATCATGTAAGAAATGCTTCTCCTGTGGGGAAGCCCCACCTCTGTACCCATTAGTAGTTACCTAGCATAACATGCTTGGCAACACAAAAGAGCAATTCTTATACAATGTAAAATTGTTCTCTTTGCTTTCCATCTTTCTTGGGCAATGTACCTTGCCACACATTGATTGTCTAGATGCTAGTAACCATTCTCTAACTTTTACAGTTTGAACTAGGGTCATTTTGACCCTCTTTCCTTCTGCTGGCTTGCTGCTAGGCCAACCTGGAAAGTCCTGTGGGCAAATACCAATGGACCCATTACGTTTCTCCCTAACTGCCCAATCCAGGTTCTGTACCTGCTTGCTTACAGCTACGTCAACCCAGGTGTAGTCTTTGTCTTTAAATATCCTAAAATGCTCAGGCTTGGGGCTGTTCCTTGCAGAGACAGTTATGAGTCCTGCGGGGAGCAGTCGCTGGCTGACCAGCAAAATAAAGACTCTTCCATTTGGACAAAACTGGGACTTGGTGTGTTTTCTGAGCGACCTGCCCCACAACAGCAGAGCTGGGAGCTTTCCCTTCTCACCCCCACTGGACTTCACTATAGGCCAGAATCCAGCTCCAGGATTTGTCTATGATAGAAACTTCACAGTTACTTATTCAGGGACTTAGAGCTTGTTGGGTGTGTGTGCATGCGTGTGCATGGGTGTGCACATGTGTTCATGTGTATGCGTGTGTGTGTGTGCACACACACATGTGCATGATGCGGAGGAAGAGAGGCACAGGCAGGAGCACAGGCCTGGTGAAAGCCAGAAAAGTGAAATGTTTGCTTCTCAAGGAAAAATGAAATTCAAAGAGAAAAATCATTGCCCATAGGGACTCTGTGACTCTCACCTGCTTTTAGTGACTCTCAGTGAATTTTGCTCAGTGATGCATTTTATGCAAATCCATGCAAACAAATTGGGCCTGGCTTGGAGTCCTGGGAGGACTGATTCCATTTCAGGAGCCACACAGGGAGGAGAACCTAGCAGGAGGCCCCTCCTGAAAGCTGAAGATAAGAAGCTGGCCAGAGCCCACAGGGTTTATTTGACGGTTCCTGGTGATAGCTTCTTAGTCACAAGAAAATACATATCTATGGCTTTTTGACACAAACCCCAAATGTCAATTTTTTTTTCTGAATTATTTTAAGTAACAAAAAAATCTACTTTTGCCCAAAAGGCAGCTTTAAATGAAACCCTAACATAGAAAAGAAAAAGAAAAACAATTTGCTTAGTTCTAAGGATGGAAGGAGGGACAGGGGCACCAGGCCCACTTGCTCAGGGGATGCCCACCTGGTAACAGGTCTCAGTTCAGATTTTAAAAACTCAAGCCTTTTCACCTTCCCCACTGTGAAGGTGGAGAATCCCCGCCCCAGGCTCCTACCACAGACCCTACATTTCTTTGTAATCATCTGGGCCCATGGGCAACTGAGTTCAGGGCTTTCCTGGGCTGGAGAACAAGTTCTTCCAAAAAAGGAAACTTCCAGAGGCCCCAGAAGCTAAGACCTGACATGCTAATTACTGGCTCTATGACTTTGACCCATATCAAGGTCATAGACGATAAAGTCAGAAGCTGAATCTTTGCTATGCCATTTAAAATTGTGGCAAATCACCTAACCTCTCTGAGTCTCTGCTACCTTTTCCATAAAATAATTACAGTCCCCACATCATAGATTCATATAAGGAGTAAAAGAGTTGTTAAAGTCCAAGGGTAGCCAAGACTACCCTTTCACATATGCCTGTGTGACCCAGGAACATAATCAAGATGATTGGCAGGCTGGGGAGAGCTTTCCTAATGTGGAAGCCCCCCTCAGCCCCAGCTGAGCATTCCTGGGAGGGAAGGCAGGCCTGGGGAATGCAGTTTTCCCAATTTTCCAAGAAAAGACTGAAAAATCAGACTTTTACATAAAAACTTCCAAGTTTTCAACGTTGGCAACTCATTCACAGTTTCCAAGCACCCTGTGGATCAAACAGAATACATCTGGGGGGCCCTGGGGCTGGTCACCACAGATGCCAAATGACAATCAGAGGCTTAGGAGTTGCTTCCTAGGTTCCAGAAACACCCTCCACCTTCTCTTCCCCTTCTGTTCTGTCCATCCCATTGCTTGATGAGCTCTGAAGAGTTTTTCTTGAGAGGACGAAAAGATCTTCACAAGTGCATCTTTTCCAGTGTCTATCATTTCTACCAACGCCTAGCAACTTTTGTAAAATGAAAGAAGGAGGAGAAGTAGGAGGAGAGAAAGGAAAGAAGAAAGGAAGGAAAAAATGAAAAACCAATGTGCATCAAAACTGCCACCCAACATCCATTTATCAACGTGCACACACATGTACACACACACATGGAATCTAGATGCCCCTACCATGCTCTGGTTTGTTTTCTCCTGGACCCTTCCACCTTCCACTGGGGGTTCCGGGGCAACTCTCCACAGGTGGGTTGAAGATGGTTCAGCAGCTTTGGAGCTGTATGGGAGGGGACGTGCACAGTTTCAAAAGCACAGTCTCCATTTCCTGAGTCTTAAATTCACTCAAAGACTGAAGGATCTCTGTCTGAGCTCTGGTGTGGCAGACTAACCATCCTCTCAGAAAGGAACTCTCCAGGGCTTTCTGGTAGTGTCCTTTGAGGATACACATCTGGAGTTGGTCCAGCTGTCTTTCACCTCCATGTGCTGGTGTGAGTGTGTACCTGTGTGTGCAGGTGTGTACATGCATGTTAGAAGGAAGGGTCGGTGCACAAAGCCATTGATTTTTCACTTTTTTCCTTCCTTCCTTTATTTCTTCCTTCATCTCCTCCTCCTCCTCCTTCTTTTTCTTTCTTTTCTTTTCTAGAAATGATAAATGCCCATGAAAAAAAAATTAACTCAGAAAAGTTCCAAGAGCACTGTAGGAAAGGAAGCAAAACCAAAAACAAATCTGAAAGCCTTGCTCCCCAGAAAATCTTGAGAATTCAGTGTTTTCCCAGATGTCTTTTTATAGTAGATAAACGAATACAGAAATGCATTTTTAATTTTACATAGTCGGGCTCATAAAATATCTGTGCAGTTATTATAATATGCTTTTCTCATTCGCACCACATGTCGGGGGGATGCCTTTCCCTGTAGTGTATTCGGATTTGCACCCCCGTGGTGGCTGTGGAGTGATTCATGGAGGTGCCATAAATATTTATTAATATTCATAAATATTGTGAAGACACACACACCCTACCCCCCTGAAAAGGTCCCCAGTGCTTCTCTGGACCCAGAACATATTATCCCATGTGTGGACACCTTATAACTGGGCTCCCTGCTTCCAGGCCCCCAACCATGCCCATCAGATGGGGTCTTAAAACTGCTTAAAACCCTTGAATCTCTTCCCATGACCGTAAAGTCCAAAGTACTTACCACTGGCTGACAAGGCTTAGTGACTGCATGATCTGGCCCTGCCCGCCTGGCTTCCCTGACCTCCACTTATGCCAATCCGACCGCATTCCTCCTGGCTCAGACCCTCTGTCTCCTCTGTCGGCTGCTTCCCCCATCTAGATCTTTGCAAATGGCCTTTTCACCTGTCAGTTCTCAACTCTGAGAATTCTTTCCGGCCCCCTACCCCTCCCACTCGCCTAATCCATATCGACGCCCCGCATCCCATTGTCCCATTACTCTGAATTCACAACGCCTATGGCGATGTGAAATGATCTTACTGATTTGTTTGCATGTTTGCTGTCTGTCTGCCTACCCTGACATTGACACCTGAGCACTGGGACCTTGCTCCCATCAGGATACCCAGATAGCCAGTGATTATCTGTTGAATGACTGAGTCCACCCCACCCCACCTCCTACCCTCCCCACACCTCTGCAAAATCCAACACTCTTAAAATCCCTGTTCCCCATGTCCCCTGGATCTCTCTCCATCTCTCCCTTCCAATAACTCGGCTTTTCAGAGTGAGCTGAAATGCCTCTTTGCTCCCCAATGAGCCCCACGGAGAACCCAGCTGCAGCCCCTCTCCACTTTGTCTCCCACCCTCCTCCTCCTCTTCTTCCCCATCCATCCTTCTCCCCAGGACCTCCCTGAGCTTCTGCTCTCTTGCTCTTGGCTCCTGGCCCCTGCTGTCCCACTGTGACCCCTCCTCAGTCCAGCCCTCACCACTGCCTGGAGCCGGTCCTGACTTTGTCTGCAGGAATGATTCTGTCTTCTACACTCAGGCAGCGCTTTATCATTTCCACCCTTGGGACATTAGCATTTTATGCCTTACAATATTGTCATTTGCATCTCCAGCTTAATCTTTCTCATTAGATTTTGAGTTCCTTGATGGCAGAGACTACTTTTTTTTTTTTTTTAACCTTTCTACAACATTTAGCATGGAGAAAGTGTCTTGCATACATTAGCTCTTTTAATCCTCACTGGGACCATATGAGTTGGGAACTTGAATTAACCTTATATTATAGATGAGTTTAAGAAACTTGCCAAAGGTTACACAGCAAGCAAGCACTAGAGCTAGGATTTGAATCCACAGCTCAAACCCCTAACTGTGAGACTAAAGCACTTTCATCTTAGTGCTGGTGGTGAAAACAAACAAACAATAACAACAACAACAAAAGCCAAACCCTCTTTTTTCCATCTCTCTTTGTATTAGCTGCAGGCCCTCTGCTCCTAAACCCCCAGGGCTTTAAAGTGAGAGAAGGGCATTGCAGGGATATTATTAGAGTTAAGGAAAACAAACTGAAAACTTAACTCCAAATCTGAATTTCTGGCTGTGGGATCCTGCTTCTTACTCACAGATAACTCGAGAGTCAGGATTGGGAGCCAGGCAGGCAGGGCCTCATTTATACTGTTAGACTGAAGCATTTCTGAAATTGTGCCAAGGGGGTCCCTCTTTCCCTCCTATCTCACTAGGACTATTATAGCCCCATCTTATTTGTGGTTTCACTTTCTGTGGTTTCTGTTACTATAGTTAACTGTGGTCTAAAAATATTAATAAAGTTTCAGAATCAACTGGTTTATAATTTGAAATTGTGTGCCATTCTGAGTACCATTGATGAAATCTCATACTTTCATTTTCTATCTTTCTCAGGACATGGATCATCCCTTTATCTGCTGAGAGCCATAGCCGAGTCAGAATGACGCATGGCATTTTTGCCAGAACGAGTGGTTGAGAGGTGACGGACGCCAGCAAGCCATTGAGATGATGATGGTTATGTTAAGCTGTGTATTCATTTATATATTAGACCCCTGCTGTCCGCCTCGCCCTGCTACATTGGAGTTCTCGCGGGGATTCCCGGAGAGTTCCCATTGGTTGGGGAAGTGGGGGAGGAGGGATTTCCGGAGGAGGGATTTCCGGTTGGTGTGGTGTGTCCTGAGAGAAGGCCATGTGCGTGGCGTTCGTGGGAGTGCGGAGAATAAAGAAGTTCCTGTTTTGAACCTACAAGGCTGTGTGGCGGCTTGGTTATTTTGTGCCCAGCCAGACTTCGGCATTTATCCATTGTATCCACATTATATATACTACCCACCTGGTAGTCACTTTGTAGCTGTCTCAGCTTTCAGATTGTCTATCATGGTATTGCAGTTCAAGTAACTCTTGTTTTACTTAATAATTGTTCCAAAGTACAACAGCAGTGACACTGGCAATTCAGATATGCTAAAGAGAAGTCAAAAAAGTTCTTCCTTTCACTGAAAATGTAAAAATATAATAAGATATCTTGGGAGAGAGACCGTATTCCCCTACTTTTTATTGCAGTATATTGTTGTAGTTGTTCTATTTTATTGTTAGTTATCATTGTTAACCTCTTATTATGCCTAATTTGTTAATTAAACTTTATCATAACTACCTGTATTTATAGAAAAACATATATAGGCTTCTGTACTATTGTTTCAAGCATTCACTGGGGGTCTTGGCATGTGTCCCCTTACTGATAAGGAGGGAACACTGTACCATTATTTGTTTACCTGTGTTCTTCTTGATGGACATTTTGGTTGTTTCTCTTTTGGGGGTTATACATAAAGCTGTTTAAACATTCTTTTGCCAAGTCTTTATGAGCATGTTTTCATTTTTCTTATGCAAATATGTAAGAGTAAAATTGATGGGCAAGCAAAACTTAGGAGAACTTGCCACGCCATCCCCCGCCCCCATTGGTTGACCAATTTTACATTGTTATTCACAATTCATGATACTTCCAGTAACTCCACATCCTTGCCAACATTTGAAGTTGACAATCTTACATTTTACATATCTGAGCAGTGCAAATTGTATCTCATTGTGTTTCAACCTGCATTTCCCTGATGGCTAATGATGTTAAGCATCTTTTCAGTTGTTCATTGGCCACCTGAAGATCTTCCTTTGGAATGTGCCTGTGCAATGCTTTTGCCTATTTTGAAAAAGTTGAATTGTCCTTTGATTATTGAGTTTTAAGAGTTCTTTTCTGGAGAGTTGGTTATAAGAGTTTTTTTTTTTTTTTTAAATGTGTTTCAGATAAAACAGTCTTTTGTTAGACATATGTATTGTTACTATGTCTCCTAGTTATGGCTTGTCTTTTATTCTTTTAATGTTGTCTTTTGATGGAGTAGGAGTTTTTTATTTTGAGGAAGATACATTTATCACTGTTTTGTGGTTAATGCTTTCTTGTGTCCTGCCCGGGTCACATACTTGCCTACTCCAGACTTCTTATGCCTACTATTTGCATAGTATATCTTTTTATATCCATTTACTTGGAATCTTATCTAAGCTTTTATATTTAAAAAGCATTTTTTTAATGACAGCATATAGTCTAGCTTTTTTATCCAGTCAAAAACTTTCTCTCTTGGATTTGTGGAGTGTTTAGTCCATTTAAATGTAATGCAAAGTGATGAAATTATTGATATCCTTAACTCTGAGTCTACCATCTTGCTGTTTGTTTTATAATTGTTCGTGTGTTCTTTGTGCATCCTTTCTGCATTCATTCCAGTTATTTTAAATATACATTTTATCTGTTCTGTTGGCTTTTTGGTATGCTTCCTCATATTATATTTAATGGTTGATTTGTGGAAATAATATAAATCTTCAATTTCTCACAGTCTACTTAGAGTTAATATGGTACCAATTCCAGTAATGCAAGAAATTTAAACCGTGTTATATCCACCCATCTTTTCTTATTGTACATTTTATTTCCACATCTGTAGCAAACTTCAAATTACATTATTGCTTTTTGTTTAATTATATTTTTAAAAAATTAATAAGGGGGGAAAGCCTTTTGTATTTACCTACGTATCTAATATTTTTAGTTCTCTTCATTTCTTCAACTAGATCTGTGTTTCATCTGAAGAATTTCATTATTTTCTGAAATACACATTAATCGATGACAAATTCTTTTAGCTTTCGTTCTTTTGAAAAATGTCTTCATTTTGCCTTTATTTTTGAAGGATGTTTTCCTGGGTATGCAAATCTAAATTGACAGATTTTCTTTCCTTTCTCTCTGCACTTTCTATATACTGTTTACTTCTTGCTAACATTATTACTAGTAAAAAGTTGGTGGATTTTTTTGTTTGTTTGTTTTCTAGTATACAATATATCTTTTGGGTCTGATGACTTTTAAGATATTTTTTGCACTTATGATTTAAGCAAGCTAACCATGATGTGCTTTTATGTTCTCTATTTTCCCTCCTTGGGATTCACTGAGCTGTGTGAATCTGTAGATTGATATTTTTCATTCCATTTGGGGATGGCCATTATTTCTTCAAATGTTTTTCTTTTCAAGTCTCCTCTTCTAAAATTAATTGCATATGTTAGACTGCTAGATATGATGTCAATAGACACTAAGACTTTCCATTTTATTAAGTCTTTTTCCGTTTTGCTCTTTTCTTTGGACTGATTCTATTGTTAAGTCTTCATGTCCATTTTCTCTTGAGTGTCCAATCTTCTGTTTATACAGTGATTTTATTATTGTAGATATTATGCTTTTCAGGTATAAAATTTTCATTTTTAAATTGTCACTTCTGTTCTGATATTCCTCCACGGGTTCAAACATTATATCCATCTTTTCCTTGAAATCTGTAAAACATACTGATAATGTTTTAACATTTCTTGTCTACCCATCACAACATCTCTGTCATCTGTGACTCTGTTTCTCTTGATTCTGATTACTTATTTTTCCTGGTTATGGTCTTGCCTTTCTTGTGGATCACATGTTGAATAACTTGATGGTATGACAGATATATGAATGCTACAGATATATGAAATCAGAGCCTGAAATTTAGTCTCTTTCTTTAAAGAGGTTTGAATTTTTTTTTTCTTTTTTTCCCCACCTTGCCCCGGCAGGCAGTTGTTTGCTGGTAGATCAACATCATCCTTTGAAGTCTTGTTTTTGAGCTTTGTGAAAGGTGCAACTAGAATAGTCTTTTCCCTGGAGCTTGAAAAGCTCTGCACCCTAAGGTGTGGCTTTTCCAGAATTTCAAGTGAATGCCTAGGGTGTTTAGTAGGTCTCTCCACCTTGGATAATAAAGACTCATGTTTCTCCCAGAACTGTAACTTTTGGAGTCTGCATTCAGCTTACAGTTCCTTTGTAGCTGTTCTTTGCCTGACTTTGCACAATCTAGTCCTGTGCATTTATTATTTATTTTTGACTAAAGATTTAAAGGGACCCCTATGCAGACTTCAGAGCTCTTTCTCTGCACAAGTCCCTACAACTCCAGCCAGTTTAGAACCCTTGAACTCTGATCTTTGACTCTTCAGCTCAGCAAAACTGAAGTGCTCTGCCTGTGCTATGTGGTCTGGACCAGTGTCCCCAAGTAGAGAGCAAGGACAACTTCTCTAAAGGTCATAGTCCTCTACTGCCTATGTACGACATTTAAAAACAGCTATTTTATATATTTTTCCATGGTAGAAAGACTGACCCAGTTCCAATTATCTTATAACCTGAAGCAGAAGTCATAGTTTTTATTATCAGGATTTGCTTTTTATAATTTATTTTGTTTGGTAATTACATAGAATATTTACACAACTCCAGATCAAATCTACAAAACAAGATGTATTCATAGGAGCGGGAAAGAGTAGAATGAATCGGACATAACTTTCCTAAATTCATATATGAATACACGACCAGTGTAACTCCACATCATGTACAACCACAAGAATGGGAAGTCATACTTCATGTATATATGATATGTCAAAATACATACTACTGTCTTGTATAACTAAAAAGAACAAATTTAAAAAAAGATGTATTCATAGAAGTCTATCTGTTTTTGCATTTTCTACATCATTTCCTTCATCTTCTTAATATGTAGCAATTAACAATAATAGTTATGGTTTGTTTTCCATTCTTTCTTTTGTTAATATAAGCAGATGTGTGTGTGTTGTTTTTATTACCTTTACCTAGACAAACCCTATATACTTTCTTCTATCCCCCTTTTATTCATGTAGATATTCTGGTGATTTTTATGGGCCAGGGTATGTGGGCAATGACCAAATAGACTCCATTTTACCCCGAGACTCCATATCACATAAGAAAAGCTTCTCCTGTGGGAAAGCCCCACCTTTGTACCCATTAATAGTTACCTAGCATAGCATACTTGGCAACACAAAATAGCAAATCTTATACAATGTAAAATTGTTCTCTTTGCTTTCCATCTTTCTTGGGCAATGTTCCTTGTCAGAGATTGATTGTCTAGATGTTAGTAACCATCCTCTAACTTGTACAGTTTGAACTAGGGTCATTTTTACCCCCTTCCCTCTGCTTGTTTGCTGCCATGCTGACCTGGAAAGTCCTGTGGGGAATACCAATGTACCCATTGCATCGTCTCGCCAACTGCCCAGTTCAGCTTCTGTACCTGCTTGCTTGCAGCTACATCAATCCAGATGTGGTTTTTGCCTTTAAATATCCTAAAATGCTCAGCTCAGGGCTGTTCCTTGCAGAGACAGTTATGGGTTCTGCGGGGGGCTGTCACCAGCCAGCTGGCTAAATAAAGACTCTTCAATTTGGACAAAACTGGGACTTGGTGTGTTTTCTGAGTGACCTGCCTCACAACAGTGATCAGTCTACACTAGTATAACAAGGTGTGGCTCATTCCATCCTTACAGTTGCCTGGTTCTCAGGTGTCAAAGTCACTAACTTGCCCTGGTTTGCATGTTTCAACATTGAAGGTTCCATGTGTCCTGGAAAAAAAAACAAAACAGAAAGTTTGGTCACCCTGTCATTTTTATGAGTGTACTAGCTGATTCAATCAATTTTCCTTGGGTGGATTAGATTGTTTTCAATCTTTTACAACTGCAAATAGGTCTTCAGTGAATGGCTTTGTGCATACATCTCTTCATATTTTGGAAGTATATTTTTGTGTTGTAATTTTTAAAGACAGGATTGTTGATTTAAAGGTCAATGTATATGTAGTGTTTCAAGATTTTGTCAAATTCTTCTCCATAGGGATTATACAATTTTGCATTGCTAACACCAGAGTTTGAGAGGCTGTTTCTTTATCGATTCCCCAACAGGCAATTTGCCCAACTTTTCCCAATTGAATAAATGAGAAATATACCCTGATATCATTTTAATTTATATTTCTCTTATTATAAGCAAGTCTAAGTATCTTTTCAAAAGGTTAAGAATCACTTACACTTCTTTCTATGTGGTTTATCTGAATTTGCTAGATTATTTTTTCTGTAGGCTATTGGCTTTTTCTTATCTAATTTTAAAAACTCTTATATATGAATACACACACACACACACATATGAAGTCTTTATCTATGTTTTGAGTTGTAAATATTCCTAGCTTGTCATTTATCTTTACCCTTTGATTGTGACATTTTGCCATATAAAAGTTCCTTTGAATGAAATCAATTTATCTATGTATTTCCTATCATATGTAGATTTTTTTCTTTTAATGTAGTCCATAATTTTGGGGTTTGTTGTTGTGTTGTGGTGCTGGGGATCTCACCCAGGGCCTTGTGCATGCTGGGCAAGCAGCTCTATCGACCACTGAGCCATAACTGCAGCCCGCATGTAGGTGCGTAGGCCCTCACCCCACCTCCTGCTAATAATGCTAAATTTTATTTGACCTTAGTTGTGGCAAAGTTCCATAGACAAAATGAGTTTTCCTGAATTACCAAAGACAAAATGCATGTAAGTTTTTGAGTCATAGTTAGGGGTGATTTCTCCCTTCCTCTGTTTTCTTCTACTACTTGTATTGTTGTATTTTTTTACATTTATATCTCTTACTCATTTGGAATTTGTCCTGGTGAATGACATGAGGAATGGATTCAACTTTATCTTTTCTCTTTCTTGTTTTCTAAATATCACTATTTAAAAGTCCATTATTTTTCCACTGATTTCAGCTGTTGCCCTTCTACTAAATTTGCATATGCAATTAGGTTTTTTTCTGATTTTCTTATTCTGCTTCATTTCAATTGTAGAGGCTCCATGGCAGATTTTAGAATCGCCTTTTTCTTAGATATTCAAACTGGCCCTCTTCTTTTTTCTTCTTTTTCATGATTTTCCTCACTATTCTGGTTTGTTGTTCTTCCCAATGAACTTTATAATCAATTTGTTAAACTTGCAGAGAAATCTGATGGTTTTAAAATTCGGATTGCTTCAGGCTTATAAATTAACTTAGGGAGAATTACCATTTTTATGGTATTTCTTCCCATCCAAGAACACAGACAGTAGCAGATGACATTTTTGAAGACCTCATCAGATTAGAGAGTTGACAAAATGCTCTGTGTAATCATGTGCATGCTGGGCTGAATACCACACTGGGCTTTCAAGTCATCCCCAACTCATCCCTGCATCACCTCCTCCAAGGAGCCTGCCTTGCTCTCTAGGGATATGATCTTTCTATTCCCTATTCATATCTTGTGGTTCACATTTACATTTTTGATCATTAGTTTTATCTATAAACGTGAATATAGGTATATATACACATATATATCTATTACTCTTTCTGGGCCAAATAATTCTCTGGGGAGTGGGTATGTATTGTATGTCACATAAAAAGCTCAGTTAAGGTAGTGGCTGAGTTGGACCCTTCACGTAAATGACCCTACTGCCTTTCTCAGTGGTAACTAAGTAGACTATGGCAAGAGACCTCCAGCCCACAGGCTTGGTCAGCCTGGAATATTAAAAAAATTTTGAATTCGTTGTCAGCATTTAAACATGAAAAGATTGTATAATCATATAGATTTTTGGTTTATCTGAAAGTAATACAGCCTGAGGCCATATTGGGTCACATTCTCACACGCCAGCAACCAGCGGGAACAGGGGACCTGCTGTGTCCTTTAGACCAGGCATGTGCTCCCCAAGCATCCCCCAGTGCTCCCCCCAGTTGTCATTTCTGTGACCTGCCTGGGCCCTTGAAGGCTTTTGAGTCTGTACTTCTACTCCTTCAAACCACCAGTCAAAGGGAATGAAATCCCTGACTTTGACACACAGTGGGTGCTCAGCAAATACCTGTGGGGTGAATAAATCCCCTCTTAGCAATCCAGTTCAGACAGTGGGGCTGATTTAGCAAGGGTCACATGACGGGTGGGTGGCAGAGAAAGGGACCCGGAGATGTTTTGCCTGGCTGCCTAGCCTAGGCCAGCTATTCGACTGCCATCCAAGGGCTTGCCCAGGGTTCTTTCTCACCTATTAGCTGGCTAATGGCTGTAGACTTGGTCTCAAGCTCTTCACTATCACAGCTGTTCTCAGTTGGAACAGGAGTAACTGCCCCATTAACACAGGCCCTGGGAAAGGAGGCTGTGGGTCCTGAGGGAGAAACAGGCCCTGCGGGATTCTGCAGCGTCTTAGAGTCAACTTCTTTCTTTCTATCCTCTTTCCACACAGCTCCCCTAGGTTTCATCCAAGGTGGTTTCAGTTGGCACTGGGGGGTGGGCATTGAGAAGCCCCTGGGTGAGGACAGAGCCTGCACCTGTGGCTCAGGGCTTTCTTTGCACCTTTAGGAGAAAGACCAGGAAGCTCCAGGCCTCCCTGGGGACCATAGGCTCCCATTCCTCCAGAATTCCTCTGGGATTTGGGAGCTTCACCAGATAACTGCCTTGAAAAAGAACAGCTAATTGTTTTTTTTATTCAGCAAACAAGTATTGAGCGCTTCTGTGTCAGCCACTATGCTATTTGCCAGGGTGGGATAATTCCATAGACCTGTCGCTGCCTTCTAGTAGGAGAGACTGCAAGAAACAGGGGACTGCAATGGAGGGGGCGGGGGGGGGGCTGTGGGGACAGATGACTAACACAGGATGTTCAGCAGAGGCTTCAGGGGCTTCCGGCTGAGACCCGAATGATGATGAGGCAGGTTCCCCAGGAAGAGGGAAGAGACTGTGAGAAGACCCTGGGGCAGATCTGGGGAGCAGGAAGCAGCTCAGTGTGCTGGGGCTCAGGGGACAGGGCAAAGGGGAAGGCTGGAAGGCCATGTGGAAGCCAGGCCAAGGACCTAATGGGTGAATTGCTACAAGCACTTGTTATTTGCTGCATTAAATATTTTCTCTGCATAATGGGATCCTTTACCTGGGAACAGGGTCTGTGTTCTGGGCAGAGGATCAAGAAGTGCAGTTGTCTCCCTGTTCTCATGGGAACTGCCAGCGACCACGCCCAGACACTCTCCCCAGGGCAAACTGGAAGCAGAGTGAGACCTGCCCCCAGAGACTTGCAAATTCCCCTTTAGGATAGGGATTTAAAACTAAGCCGAGGCAGCTTTGAGGCCTCACAGCCAGCAGTTCCCAGGGAGAGTTCCCTTCTCTCCCTGTCACCTCCATTCCACCCCAAGTAGCCAAAGAAGGCAGAGTGGGGTCCCCAGAGTTTAAGGCTGGATGTGGACATGGAGGCTGATGCTGAGGAAGGGAGGGAGGACAGCTGGAACTACCAGGGCCAGCTGGGTGGGAAGGGAGCTGGTGCGTAGAATGTGTCTGAAGACCCAAGGAACTAGGTGCTTAGGTCGCTGCAGCTGCCCTTGAAGTGGGCTGGAGGCTTCTAAGACAGACTCAGCTGGCCGAAGGGAGGCTCAGTGACCCTGGGAGAAGTCCTATGGTGGGCTCCTGGGGGGGTTGAAGGATGCCTAGGCTGTCCCTTTTGGGGTGTTCCTCAGAGCTGCCATAAAGCTAAGCCAAGTGCCATCCCAGGAAAAGCAGACACCATATCAATGCACAACAATATCACATCATCATTACCACCGGAACCGCATGGACAGACACTGACCCTTTGAGAGACTAGTGACACCTCCTCATCTCCACCAGGTGACCAGATGGATAGCACTTCAGCCGCCGGCCCACCTTGGACAGCGGACCCTAGAGAGGGAGGAGAGTCCTAGGGGGACAGAGAAAATGTAGAAAGAGAAAAAGTGAGATTTACATCAAGCAGGAGTTTTAAATTGGACAGGACATTTAATGACCAGACTGTTTGGGCATCTGCCGAAGTCATCATTACCAAATAAACAAGGTGGTGGCTTTGACGGGGTACAACTGGAGGCAGGAATAGAAGGGAGCCAAAGCCTTTTCTACAGCTCGGTAAGTCAGTTATTCGTCCATTATGTCACTGAACCCTCAATCATATAAGGCAGGTACTGTTATTATCTTGGTTTTAGAGATGAGGGAACCGAGGATCTAGGAGATGAAGCAATTTAATCAAAACTTCACAGCTAATCAACAGCTGAGCTAGGATTTGACTCCCATCTTTGGGCTTTAAAGCTAAATCACTGAACAGCACCCCTCCCCCGAGGGCAGCCTCGCTGGGGCTCTGCTCAGGGACAGCACCTCCTCTCTCAGCTACTGTCTCAATGAAGGCAGTGATGGGGAGCTTACCACCTGCCCCGATTTCTTATTTCATTTTCAGATGGCTTTTGAAATAATAACGAGTTGTGTTTTTTAGAGGACTTTGTGGTTAACATACACAGCACTCATTAAGTATTTATGAGGCGCCTCCCATCGTGCTGAGCACTGTGCAAGGTACCAGACCTCCCGCCTGTTTTGAGAAGAGAGCTCAGCGGGCAATTCTTTCATCTGTCTTCTGCAAATGAAGTCAGAGAAGCAAAGAAAGACCGGTGATTTGCCTAAGGTCACAGAGAGCCAGGGCCACCTCCATCACCACCAGCAGCACACAATTCTCTGTGTGTACCAGGCGCTGTCCTAAGAGCTCTACACAGTCCCCTGGGGTTTGAGAGCCCCTGTCTGTTGCCCCCGCTTGCTGGCTTTCCCACACTCTCCTTCCTGATTCCTGATTTCCTGCATAGAGCCTCTGGCCAGAGGATTGCTTCTTTGGCTTGGGGCAGATCTGGTGGGGAGACTGGGAATGGCATGCGTCTTAGAGAAACGCAGAGAATTTGACTTCTTTCCCTAGCCCTGGCTCTTCGTGCCTGCTCCTATAGGAGAAGGCACTGACAGTTCAAAGAATGGGCCCTTGATTAATATCTCATCCTCTATAAATAAGTGAGCAGAGGCATGCTCTGCATGTTCAGCTTTCCGGCTTCCTTTGTGCCATTTATTGCTCCCCGCACCCGAGCATGGCACTGGCCTTGGGATTGACAGCTTCAAACTCTCAGTCTTTCCATCAGTCAGACTCTACCAACCCCACCACTCCCACCCCACCCCTGCTTCCTAGCATCCTTTGGCTCCTACGGGGATGTCTTCTCTCTGGACTTACCAGCTGCCTCCAGAACTGGTAGTCAATCTACCGGGACAAGATGGTTAAAAGCTTGGGCTTGTGTGGGTTCAAATCCCAGCTTCGCCCTGACTTTGTGACCACAGGTGAGTTACTCACCTTCTCTGACATATAGAATAGGGCTGATGAAAATAGCTTATATCCTGAATTTCCATCGTGATTAGGAAGACAAACACTTAATAAGGAAACAGTCACATGCGTGAGAATTTCAGTCACTGGCCAGTACTCTGTAGAGTGATGGACAGTGGTCAGGAAGGGTGATACTCAAGCTGATTCATTATTGATGAGAGAGAACCAGTCCAAAGACAATCTAAGAGTGCTGGCTCCAGGCAGGGAAGGAAAAGGGAATGTGTGGGAATGACAGAGCCAGGGACCACCACCGTGGGACGGAGGCTGGGACAAGAGAATAAACCGTGGGCGTCCATAAGCCATTGGCTTTTGTAACACTTTCTGTTGCTCAGCTGTTCCCTTGTGTTCTCTTCAACAAGATTCCTCATGACACCCTAGTAAAACCACAGGATCAGAATGTTTGCACAAAATGAAATCATTACCAGGGAGAAGCCTACATAAGCCCTGAACCCTCACTTATTCTTAATCAACTTAAATATCACTAATTTTGGAGGTCACATATCATTAATTTCCCAATAGCTATGGTGTCGATAACATCTCTGACTAAGGGGTTATGATCATGATGGTTGCCTGAGTGACTTTTCAGGGACCTGAAGGCCATTTTTGCTGAAAGCATTGACTTCACGTGGGCCTGCAGATGTCTGATGGAGGTGGAAAAGGCTCTGCATCTCTGTCTTCATGTTGTGTCTGTCCCTTTTGCTGGGTCAGAGTCTATTTGGCTCTGCATGGCTGTGGGTTGCCTCTTGCAGCTGGTCCTTTTCCAGCAGCTATAGCAGCCCAAGAACCCAAAGTCCTTCAGCCCCATCAGAAGGTCAAGATTGAACCACAAGGCCGGGGTTGGGGCACAGATGATGGTGTCAGCTGCAAGAGTAACTCAACAGTTGCTAGGACAAATGGACTGTGACCACCTGGTAGTCTGAATCTCGTGCAAGAAGAATCATCTTTTGGATCTGTGCCCCCATGTGTGGAAAATTATTACACCAGAAAAATCAAAGAAAGCTTGCATCTCCCCTTGTTCAGGGAGCAGCCTGGTCCCTTAAGCTCCAATTACCTACTTTGGCTGATGCTCGAATTAAAACCTTGCCTGGTCAGGCTGGCATGGGGCACACCTGTAATCCCAGTAACTCGGGAGGTTGAGGCAGGAGGATTGCAAGTTTGAGGCCAGCCTCAGCAACTTAGCAAGACTAAGTCTCAAAAAAAAAAAAAAAAAATTAAAAGGACCGGGGATATAGCTCTGTGGCACAGAACCCCTGGATTCAATCCCTTTTGCCCCCACCAAAATCATTCTTTTGCACTCTCATGTGGTATTCCACAGTGTGTAGACGTACCACAATGGATTGATTTATTCTGCCATGCATAGTTATTGGGGTTGTTTCCAAAGGGCATGCTCACAATCACTATGAGGTGCAGCCACTCGAGTGTGGGTGGGATTCTCTGATCTTCCTGACTCGGAGGGATTTGCACCCTCAGCATGTGGGGTGAGTGGTATCATGGGGGTGTATTTGTTTCTGATTGGGGCTGTAACAAATTACTGAAAATTCAGTGGTTTAAGGTAACAAAAATCATCCCACAGCTCTGGGGATTAGAAAAGGCCATGGTGTTTTTGGAGGTTCTTGGGGGAAACTCCTTTGTCTTTTCCAACATCTACCTGTGTTCCTTCAACCTTTGCTTCTGTCATCACAGCTCCTTTCTTACTCCGACCTTCCTGCCTTCCTCTTACATGGATCCTGCAATAACATTGGCCCTGCCAGAAAATCCAAGATAACCCCCCCCCACCCAAGTCTCAAGATCCTCAGCTTAATCATACTTGCAAAGTATTTCTTGCTACAGAAGGTTCTGGGGATTAGGATGCTCCCATCTGGGGGAGGCCAGGATTCTGCCTAGCACAGTGGACAATCTACTGATAAGGAATCTTGATGTTATGGACAGAGCTCCGGGTGGGAATCAGGGGCCCAGGTTTTTTTTTTTTCCTGGATCCTGTGTGGACTCATGGTGGACTGTGGGCTCTCTGGGCTTTGGGTAGATATAAATGAAGGCTGGATCCGATGATCCATCTCACAGTGACTTCCAGCCGCCACTTTATATGATTCCACAGACAAGCTTTAGGTTCCGGCTTCTACCCAGCCACACTTTTTATCTGCATGTGCCCATCTCTTCCTACCCCCATGAGGAAAAGGAGCCTTCTGAAAAGATCCCCCTTTGTCCCCTCCTTTCTCTTCCATCATCTGGCCTCTGGGCCTTTCATCTAGAATAACTTTGAAACCGGCTATTGATTTTTCAGTCTCCTCAAGTCATACCCTCCCACTCTCAATTTTCCTTTAAGTTGAAGTTTGAAAACCCAATTTGAAGAGAGAGAGGGGGAAAAAAAAGAAGAGAGAGAGAGAGAGATTGCCCACATGATTTCAGAGGTTGAGCTGGTGGAGCAGTTCTTTCAGGAGTCTGAGTCCTAAGCACTGGGGAAGAAGTAATAGAGATGTCCTCATTACTAATTTCTGATATGAGCGGACCATTCTTTCATTTGTATTTGATGGCCGTTAGAGCCGTGGGTTCCCAATAGCTCCTGCCAAGCAGGAAACAAACAGGAAGCCCGTTTGCTGGACAGTGAACCAGCAGCCTGTTGGACCTCTGTATTTTCTAGCAGCGCAGAGGTTGATCTTTCCCAGCTGGCTTCTTCAGGAAGATCTCCTCCTCTATCCATTTTTTTTTTTTTTTTTACTGGTATAATCATTTACTAGCACCTACTTTTCCAAATTGCACGGTAGCACTTGTGCTTTGAGGTTAGATGCGTATTCATTCAGCAAGCACTTAATGGTGCATCTGCTTTAGGTTGGGTGCTGGGCCAGGCACTGGGGACAAAATAACATGCAAATCAGACTTGAGGCCAGGCCTCATGGAGCTTATAGAGGCAGAGAAGACTGCTCGGGTAAAGACCTTGAGGCAGGAGGAAGCTGAGCAAGTTTCAGAACCATGAGGAAATTCAGAGAGTGAAGGGAGAAAAGAGGGAGAAGTCACACATAATGGGAAGTTTAGAATTTTAAAATTCTGCAATGAAGTCTGTGCATAAGTTAACCTCCGGTGGCTTCATCCATAAAATGGGTATATTAATATCTTCCTTTGCGGGGTGTCTGTGAGGATTCACCGAGACAAAGTGTACAAAGCACTCAGCCCAGAACCTGGTCTGTGACAATCCTTAAAAGAATGTCAGCAATTAGTTTTATGAACCTGTACAAGATACATTGGTATTTGGAGTTGGGGATGGCAGTGGTGGGTGGGTGGGTTGGAAAAACAAATCAGATTTGGTTTGTGCCTTTGAGTGGCCTCTAGCAGTTTTGGGGAGGACAGCAATGTCTAGTCCCTTGGGGTGCTCTGAGAGGTTCTCTGCTGAGATTGTTGGAGTAAGCTCAGTGGAGGACCGTGGTGGCCCTGCAGGAGTTGGGAAGGCTGCTCGGAGGGGGGAGGCTTTGCATGCTCCTACGACATGAACCATGCATAACTCTAGTCAGTCTGGAAAGCAAGGAGCATCTTCGCTTCCCAGGGAGCATCTGGGAAGCAGAGAGAAACAGCTGTGTTCCCTGCCCTCCTGCAAAAACGAGGGAACTCCAAGGGGTTGCTTCTCTTATTAATCCAGCTGTGAGCATTTTTCAGACCAGCTGTCCTCCCATCCCTAAGCCCCTGAGGAATGAGGCATGGAGCTTGGGAACAACATCATTGAAATGCTTCCCAGAAAGAGGCCAAAGATGTGCGGGTGAGATGCTGAGGACAGCACAGAGCCACGGGAGCAGCTGGGGAAGAGACGGAGGCTGTGGCTGAGGCCGGACATGGTTCGCATAGAGTTTCTGCACCAACTTGTAGAACAATCTTGGACAAGCCCCCGCACCTCTGGGCCTTGGTTTTCACGCCCATAAAGTGAAAGAATTGGCCTAGATGGCCTCTGATGACATTTGTTCCTGACATTTTGTTTCTTAAAAGGAAAACTGTGAAATGGCTACTCTACTCCCTGCAAAGATTTGGGGGACAATTTCATGGACAGAACACAGGAGCAAGTGTTTGGAGGCAATTCCCCAAGTAAATCTGACTCCCCCCAAAACCTTTTTACATGTAAAATCTACACACTTGAAACTTCAGTTCCTTTGGAGGTTATATACATCTGGGTAGCTAATGAACTTCATTCATTTTCCTAAATCTAGCTTTAGCATGAATATTTCTCTCTCTCTCTCTCTCTCGTATTGAGATTGAACCCAGGGATGCCTTACCCCTGAGCTATATTCCCAGTCTTTTAAAATTTTTAAATTTTGAGACAAATTCTCACTAAGTTGCTGGACTGGCTTTAGATTTGCGGTCCTCCTGTCTCAGCCTGTCAGACTGCTGGCATTACAGGTGTGCCCCACTCCACTGGGCTAATATTCTTTTTTTGTTTTTTTTCTTTCTTTGGGACGGGTGTTTACTGGGGATCGAACTCGGGGGGGCACTCGACCACCGAGCCACATCCCCAGCCCTATTTTTTTTTGTATTTTATTTAGAGACAGGGTCTCACTGAGTTGCTTAGCACTTTGCCAAGGCTGGCTTTGAACTCATGATCCTCCTACCTCAGTCTCCTGAGCTGCTGGGATCACAGACGTGCACCACTGAGCCAGGCTTATTTATTTATTTATTTATTGATGCTGGGGGTTGAACTCAGGGTGCTCACCCACTGAGCTACACACACAGACCCTTCTATTTTTTATTTTAAGACAGGTTCTTGCTAAGTTGCTTAGGACCTCACTAAATTGCTGAGCCTGGCTTTGAACTTGTGGTCCTCCTGCTTCTGCCTCCCCAGTTGCTGGGCTTGCTGGTGTGCACAATTGCACCCGGCCTAATATTTCTAAGGAATATATGATCATGGACAAGTCATTTAGTGTTTTTCCTTCTTAAAGTGAAGACATTCTGGTAAGTCATCTTTCTGTGGCTCTTCGGCTCCCACCTTCCCCGTTCCTGTTTATTCATGGCCTTGCTCCTAGCGCAGGTCACTTAACTCTAGAAACAAGTGGGATGTGAAAAATCAACCCAGATGGGCTACCATTTCCCTAAACCTCCTGTTGTGATCAGAATGAAGTCATGTGCTTAATGGTGCTTTTCCTAGATCAGCAGAATAGCAAAGTAGTGACAAGCCTGGGCTTTGAGGCAGACAGCCTGGGATCAGATCCCGCCCTGCCGCTTACCATCTGCGTGGCCTTGAGCAAGCACCCAATCAGTGTGAAGGCTGTGCAGTCCTATTTGGGCAGAAACGCAGGAAGACTCAGCTTCCTTACCTGTGAAGTGGGAGTCAGGACTGCTTATTGCTGTTCTAATGGATGCTAACTGCCTGTCACTTGGAGTTGTTACAAGGATTAAATCTATAGTGTTCTCCGGGGAATTTCTGCCACAAAGACACAACAGTTTCTCTGGTGCATGTGCAACTGACTCCCAATGTTCCTTGGAGTCATGGAAATTGGGAAAGGTGGGATTTATGGCCAAGCGGGGAATACATTATTCCCTCTGACTCCATGTGACAGCTGGCTCCAGCAACTGTGTCCTTTAGGTCCCAATGTTGTCTGAGCTGACTTTCTTTAAGAGAAACAGGAAACCTTGAGTTGTATGTAAAATTGCCTGCATATATATATATATATATATATATATATATATATTTTTTTTTTAAGTAATACTGCACAGGACAAATTACAACACAGCTGCAGCAGGTATCTGGCCCACACATCAAAGTTTGTAACCTCTACTAAGAGCTCAGGGGATGGTAGGAAAACCTAGATTCTGTAATCCAGGTCTCTGACAACCTTGCTTAGCAGATATGGAAACGGAGGCCAAGGCTGGGAGTGGGGAGAGGGTTTCTCATGGTTACATGGCTGGGTTTATATGAGAGTCAGGATTCCAATTAGGTCTTTTGACTCCCCACGTAGTCTTTCTGCCAAGTCACATGAACCTTCTGGCAGCTCACAGCCTCCGCGCTAAACTGTCTAGAGCTGACTAGAAACCCCACGGGAACTCAGGGTCTGGAGATAACAGTGATCACGTCTCCCAGGTTCTTTTTTTATAAGATTTACAGATAAAAACAGTTGGAGGGTATCCACACATCTTCTGTCCCTGTACCTACATGAAATTCCCTTTGCTCGATGGTGGCTCACGACAGGGAACTGGGGGATGATTTGGAGATTCCAGGCACCAAAACTGTCTCCAAGTTCCCCTCACCTCAAATCTTCCATCTCTTCCCACCTTCCTGAGGAGGCAGATTCTCAGAGACTCTGCAGGCTGTTTTATGAGGTTATAGGACAAAAATAATCCTCAATCCAATATAATTATGGTAGAGGACATAATCTCCTTTGTGGTTGAATACTTAGCTTTAGCAAATTTTGAGAAAAAAAAAAGGGATGGTTGTTTATTGTTAACAAAACAAGAATAGCAATTGAAAATCTACTTGAATGCTTCTCAGGAAGACTTATACCTAATGGTCTAATGGTGATATTCATACCATCCCACCCCACCACACCGACATTGTCTTCTAAAAGCTCCCCCTTGGGCCCCCATTCTCAACCTTCATTGCCTTCATTTTAAATTCGACTGCAAACCAGCTCAGCCCTCCCACCAGCGCCCCTGTGCTCTGCTCTCTGCACACCGGGAAGTCTGCTCTGCTTCATTCTAAGGACCTTGTTAGGGGTGACTAGGATGCGGACTGTGGGTAAATCGCTTCTGGAAACATGTTTCCCACTTTGGCAGGAGATGGAGCAGGGATTATCTCGCTGGGGAATGGCGCAGCTTATCTGCCTTAGCCCCCACTCCATGTGCCTCACTGACGTTTTTCATGATTTCTTTTCCCTCAATTGCTTCCTCTCAAAGGTATTTGCATTTAAACAAGAGTTTGCTTCCCTGCTGATTATTTTCCCCTTCTTTGATTCCTTTGCAGAGGCAGCCAGAGTTGCTGGCCTGGTGGTGTCTGCCTGGGCTCCATGGCAACAGCCAGGGTATTGAATGGTGTGAACTTCACCTCTTTCCTTTTTTGCAGATACTATTGGCAGAGCAGACACATTTAGGAGAAATTTCAAGGAAGTGAAAACGGAACTGTTTGTCACCTCTGGGTCTCCTGGGCCTGCTTCAAAAACCTCTGGCTAGATTGCAATGAGTCATCCTCGGAGAGGAGGAAGTGCCTTGGCAAGGTTTCAAAGCCAAGGGCACCCGGTTCTATCGGGGGAGAGTGGTACAAGGAGCCGAAAGAACAAGGTTCCACATCTGCCTGTCGCTGACCCGTGGCATGAACTGGCTTAACTGGGGTGCCTTGCACACTGCTGAGTGGGTGAGCAGTCCCTGCTCTGAGGGTCTGGGCTCACTTTGCCTCCCAGCAGAGAAGTTTGGCATATTAAGCTGGAAACTTTGGTGTCTGACAAAGCTGTTTCAAAGCCCAGCTGCATCATACGCAGGGAACTCAGGGTCTGGAGATGCAGTGATCACGTCTCCCAGGTTCTTTTTTTATAAGATTTGCAGATAAAAACAGTTGGAGGGTATCCACACATCCTCTGTCCCTGTACCTACATGAAATTCCCTTCGCTTAATGGTGGCTCACGACAGGGAACTGGGGGATGATTTGGAGATTCCAGGCACCAAAACTGTCTCCAAGTTCCCCTCACCTAAGTATCAGCTTGAAGACGACCTACTACTTAAAGAGGAGTCCTTACCAAGCTGGCCTGTAGGTGATTTTTATTATAAGCCACTGCGTCTTGGGGTAGTTTGTTACACAGCATTATTGTGGTCATAGCTGACTAACACAAAGGAGTTAGTAAAATTCTCCCAGTGCCCCCCCCCCCATGCTCTCCAAATCTAGCACATAACCTCAAGAAGCAACATGACTTCAGCAAATAGCTGAACCGTTTTAAGATTCCACTTCCTGTGGGGTAAAATGGGGCTGTAATAGATGGGATTGTTGTTCACAATTCTTCACACTCTTCACCTTCTCACACTTGTGCACGTGAGTAAATTTTCTCACTCTGTGAGAACTGGTGGTATGTGATTTGCCTATGTGGCTTGTGTGGTCCATTGGAACATGATATATTTAGTGTGACTAGAAGCCACAAGTGTGCTTCTGAGGTTTTATTTGATTCTTCTCTCCTACAGTCTACCATTGGAACGACATGCATTTTCTAGCGTCTGCTCTAAAGAGAAAGAACGCATGTGGAACATACTGGAACCTAAGTATCAGCTTGGAGACGACCTACTACTTAAAGAGAAGTCCTTACCAAACTGGCCTGTAGGTGATTTTTATTATAAGCCACTGTGTCTTGGGGTAGTTTGTTACACAGCATTATTGTGGTCATAGCTGACTAACACAAAGGAGTTAGTGAAATTCTCCCAGTGCCCCGCCCCCATGCTCTCCAAATCTAGCACATAACCTCAAGAAGCAACATGAAGTTTACTAAAGATCTTTCTGGGAAGATGAATAAGAAGGCTTATGCTATGCAGTGCACAGCATTGTACTTCATTTTTAAAAATTGTTCTTTTTAGTTACAAATGACAGTAGAATCTATTTTGATATATTTATACAAGCATTAAATATATCTTTTTTTTTGGGGGGGGTACTGGGGATTAAACTCAGGGGCACTTGACCACTGAGCCACATCCCTAGGCCTATTTTGTATTTTATTTAGAGACAGGGTCTCACTGAGTTGCTTAACACCTTGCTTTTTGCTGAGGCTGGCATTGAACTTGTGATCCTCCTGTCTCAGCCTCCCAAGCTGCTGGGATTACAGGCATGCGCCATCATGCCCAGCTGGAATATAATCTTATTCTAATTAGGATCCAGGTCTTGTGGATGTGCATGATGTTGAGATTTGGTCTGACACAGTGGCATACACCTGTAATCCCAGCCACTTGGGAGGCTGAGGCAGGAGGATCATGAGTTCAAAGCTAGCCTCAGAAACTTAGCGAGGCCCTAATAAACTCAGTGAAACCCTGTCTTTAAATAAAATATATAAAAAAAAAGGGTGGGGATGTAACTCAGTGGTTAAGCCTCTGGGTTCAATCCCTGGTATCCAAACAAACAAACAAACAAACAAACAACAACAACAAAAAAGATGTTGAGATTCACTTTGGTGTATTCATATATATACATAGGAAAGTTATGTCAGATTCACTTCACTGTCTTCCCTATTCATACTATCCCCCCATCCCTTCCCTTTGTTCCCCTTTGTCTAATCCGCTGAACTTCTATTCTTCCCCTCACCCTTGTTGTGGATTAGCATCCACATATCAGAGAAAACATTCCCCCTTTGGTTTTTTTGGCTTATTTCACCTAGCATGATAGTCTCCAGATCCATCCATTGTCTGGCAAATGTCATAACGTCATTCTTCCTTACGGCTGAGTAATATTCCATTGTGCATACATACTACGATTTCTTTATCCATTAATCTGTTGATGGGCACCTAGTTTAGCTCCACAGCTTGGCTATTATGAATTGAGCTGCTATAAACATTGATGGGGCTGCATCATTGTAGTATGCTGATTTTTAAGTCCTTTGGATATATACCAAGAGGTGGGATAGCTGGGTCAAATGATTGTTCCATTTATAGTTTTTTGAGGACTCTCCATACTGTTTTCCGGAGTGTTTGCATTAATTTGCAGTCCCACCAAAAATGTATGAGTAAATCTTTTCCTACATCCTCATCAACATTTATTGTTACTTGTATTCGTGACAATTGCCATTTTGGTTGGAGTGATATGAAATCTCAGTTTTGATTTGCATTTCTCTGATTGTTAGAGATGGTGAACTTTTTTCATATATTTGTTGACCATTCATATTTTTTCTGTTCACTCCCTTTGCCCATCTACTGATTGGGTTATTTATTTACTTATTTATTTTTGGTGCTAAGCTCTTTGAGTTCTTAGCATATCCTGGAAATTATTGCCTTATCTGAGGTGCAGGTGGCAAAGATTTTCTCCCATTCTGTAGGCTCTCTCTGCATGCTCTTGATTGTTTCCTTTATAGCATTGCACTTCAGATCTTTTTTTAGATATCTCTTCTCCTTTCAAAGACTGTCCTTAGCTACCAACCATCTGATTGTCCCTCTCTATCTGCCCCTAAATCCCACAGTCTGAGAGCCTCCTCATTGCTATTTATGCTCTCAAAGTCAGATTTAGCCTGCCCCATCCAATCTTAGTTCCCACGCCCATTAGGTGCACCCAAGTCCAACAGTAAGAGACTTTAGTTGTTAAGATCATCCCCTGAGAAGGCATGGGAGGTATTGCCCTTGCTTTGTCTAATCTCCTTTGCAGTCACTCTCCCAAACTGCCACTCTGTTTCTCTAAGAATACACCTAGGACTTTTTGTCTGAAGACCTTATGCAGCCTACAGAGGAGCAGGTCAGAAATGCCAGGAGCTGGCTGTGTTCAGTGATGGGCAGGAGACAATGGATAAGAACCTCCGTTTCACACCTTGGATGAAGCACCCTGTCTCTCTTAGAACTCTAGCAGGCTTGAGTCTCAGGGGCCCACAACTGTCATCCTTTCAATAATACCCCTGAAATTGGACTTCTTTTTCTTTCCGATTTTTCTTAACCCCTCCCTTACCATCACTTCTCAGCATTACTCCCCAATAGACTCTGAGTACACTGATCTTCAGATCATAGTTTTTGCTGGAGGAACTCAATCTCAGAAAGATGGTATGCATGAATGCACACTTTTAATGTGTAAATGCATATGAACATAAACATGATATTAAGAACAAGTAAATATCTTGCTATAAACAATAGTTTCCCTCTCTCTTAATGCAGTTGCAGGGAGATATTTGGCATGCAATATGTAGCATGATGATGATAACTCTGGTGAAGGTGAGTCTCTATCCACTCCTGCTGGGGAGCACTTGGTATTCTTCCCCAGGAACCATCTTAGTAGATTCTTTTTTCTTGAACACCTAAACTCATGAGTAACTATTTTACTTGCAACTTCTGTTCTGGTTTTAATGGTAACATCAACCTGTAACTTCTAAAGGGCATTTTAGAATTTGTACAATAATTTAATATTCATTAAATTATTACTTACTTATTCATTCATACAATCATTAGTTTTCAAATGCCCACCTTATGCCAGTCATTTGCCAGGGTGCTAGGAGAAAATCAGAGAGCAAGACTGGCAGGGTCTGTGCTGTCACAGAACTTAGGTCCTGGTGGGGGAGTGGCAGATAACTTCAAATAAAATAGTTAAATTAATTAATATTCTACACACATGTTTTAAAATATCTATTTTTATAAACAAATATTTAAGCAAGATCTTACCCACATGATGGCAAGTGCTACAAAGAAAATAGAAAAAACTGCAAGACATATTTTAGATGGGTGATTAGGGACCAGTGGTAGCAGGAAAAACAGGCAGCCAGGAATTAGGTACTTGTGTCTTGAGGTCCTAAACCAGAGGGGTTCCTGACTTCAGGGAGTCCCAACAGACTGGGTCTGGCCCCTAGTCCCCAAAATCAAATGGAAAAGTAACAGTGAAGAGCAGGAAAGGAATTTATTTGATATAGCCACACTGGGAAGACAAGAAGACTAGCATCCTCAGCCCTGTCTTTAGGGAGACTGACATGAGTGTCAGGTTTAAATAAAGGAAGGAATGAAAGCAGGAGGCCAGATGTATGCATAGTCCTGGTCAAACTGTGGTCTGTTTGATCATCATCAGTGATGAGAAATCTGTGCCACTTGGGTGGTAATCATGACCAGGGTTGCAGGATTTTGATCTATCAGACTTGTTAGTCCCCAAATCTGAGGTGACTGCAGAAGAAAATGACTCAGAGAAATGACTAGTCAGAAAGGCAAGATGGAGTTAGGACTCTGGGTTTATGGCAATGACTGGAGACTTCAAGGCACCATTCCTGGTGTCTGGGCAGAAGCTGGTAGTTGGCAATCTACTGATTATGATGTCTCTAACAATGTTAAAGATATCTTAGTTACTCTCATCTCGGTGCCCTCTTGAAGGGGGACAAGAGAGGTTAGGTAAATTTAGGGTTAATTGACCTTGTATTATCCATTTTCAGACAGACACTCCTTAAATGGCTATCAGGTCTACATGCAGAGCTGAAGAGGAATCTGACCTCAAGTTTAAAGTATCAAAAGGAGTCAGATATAAAATGAAGGCAGAGATGCCAAGCTTTTATCCAGGTTTGAGTTATGCACGGGTTCGGCAGTCCAAGTGAAGAGTCAGTGCTTTTTAACAAAAGCAGCCTCTAAGCCACTGTTACATTTAGAGTACAAGAGGATACATTTTACCTTGGAATCTTTTTTTTTTATTTTTTTAAATTTTAATATTTATTTTTTAGTTATCGGCGGATACAACATCTTCGTTTTGTATGTGGTGCTGAGGATCGAACCCGGGCCGCACGCATGCCAAGCGAGCGCGCTACAGCTTGAGCCACATCCCCAGCCCTTACCTTGGAATCTTAAAACAATCTTTTCAGGCACCTATTCTTCTTCCTCCTCACCCTGCCCCTACTTTTTTTCCCCCTAATGAGGAAACTGCTGTTCAAGGAAATTCAGTAACTTGCCCGAGTTTGGCAGAGGAAGGAACTAAGACCCCAAACTAGTTGTTAGAAGGTTTCCCAGACGGTGCTGAGCAGAAGGCCTCAGATGAGGTTGTTAGAAATCCAGATGATGACCCTGCCCACACCAATCCCAAACCCCCAGTGTTGGGGATGTGATCAACTGCAAGCCAAGCATTACCCACCTCTCCCTACCCCTGCCTGCCTACTGTTCCTGGCCAAGACTCACAGTGAGAGGAAGGCAGCCCTCACCAGTCCCTCCCCAACAAAGCCAGCTGGGGGCTTGGAACAACAGACTCTGCTGGGTCCACAGTGGCAGCCAAAAATGACAGCTGCCACCAGGCAGCCTTTGGATGATACAGCAATTCAAGGAAGTACTATCGCAAAGCCCCACCATACCTCCCTGCTGCATGTGGCAGTCACAGATCCACAGCCTGGGCACCAAGGGAGGGTTTCACTTCCAGACTCTGCCAATCACAGGCAGCAGGCTGGGAAGGCTCCTTTTGCATGCAGCTGAGCATGTGTGCCTTCCTGAGCCTCTGATTCTGAGCTCAGAACTCTAAGTTGACTGCTCAGCCAACTGACTTGTGGTGCCTGCCATTTGAAGTTTTTCTTTATGGGGTAACAGATCACAGACCAGGCAATGGGTTGCTCATAATCCTTGCAGTTATAAGCTCTGACTAGAACTTAGGGACCTGCTATGGCGTGGGATGTTGTTTAATTGTTTGATTACATCCCCAAAGCACCCATTGAAGTTAAAGCTTTGGTCCCCAAGGAGATGCTAGTGACAGGTACTTAATCATTGAGGGTTTGCCCTCAGAAGGGACAGTCGAATCTCAGCTTCTCAGCATCTCTCTCTCTCTCTCTCTCCCTCTCTCTCTCTCTCCATCTGATTTGTTTAGCAATGTAACCTTTTATATGTTGATGTGCCTTTGCCATGATGTGACTTCAGTCAAGAGGGCCTTGACCAGAACCCAGCTGATGCAGGTGCTGTGCCCTTGAACCTACAAAATGGAGCTGAATAAACCTTAACTTTTTATGAAGTTAGTGTCAACTGTACACCGGGTACTGTCCAAAGTGCTGAACCCTCACTTCTACCAAGAAACACAGAAACACACACAAGGGAATTCTTGACTGTTCACTGCTCTTTCTAATAAGATTTATCAGTTTTACAATTACTGAAACTCATTTCACTGAAATACTTATTTTTTTTAATTTTCAGCTTTACTTTTAAATTTGAGCATTTAATCATGAAGGAATACACACACACACACACACACACACACACATATATATATACACACACATATATACACACACACCACACACACACACACATATATATATATGGTTTGCATGTGAGGTGTCCCCCAGAAGCTCACGTGTGAGACACTGCAAGAAGGCTCAGAGGAGAAATGATTGGGTTGTAAGAGTCTTAACCCAAGAAGTGATTTAATGCCCTGATAGGGATGACCTGAGTGGTAGCTGAAGTGGAGGGTAAAGCTGGAGGAGGTGGGAATCAGGGTGTGGCTTTTTTATTTGTATCTAATGAGTGATCTTCTCTCTCTGCTTCCCAACCAACATGTAAGCTGCTTTCCTCTACTATATTTGTCCATCATGTTGTTCAGCCTCACCTTGAGCCCCGAGGAATGGAGCCAGCCTTCTATGGACTAAGACCTCTGAAACTCTGAGCCCTTAAATAAACTCTTCCTCTTCTATAATTGTGCTGGTCAGATCCTTTGGTCACAGCAACAAAAAAAGCTGATTCAAACAATATATATTTGAACAGGGTCCTGCAATGTTATGATTCTTGCCTTCCATCTCAGATGACACTATTAGAAAAAAATTGAGTGTGGGTGAGCAATTACAGAAATTCAGATCCCTGCAAGCTCCAAATCCTGCCCTTGGGAGCTACAGGTGCCTCAGTGAGTTGGGCTCTGTGGATGAGCCTGTGCCACAGTAAATCCTGCCGCCCACTGGGAGGATTATTGTGGGGTATCATTTGGGTCTATCAATGTGATGCTTATTGTTTTACAAAAAGCAACCATGAGTTCGTTGTCTTCCACAGGATATCATTGATTTTATTTACTAAAATACACATACAAATAAACCAGCAAAAAAGTTCACGTTGCAAAACATTCCTATTGAGGGGTGAGGTGCATGTTTAGACAGACCAGGGGACAAAAATGATCCATCTTGTCTGTGTCCAAAGCCTGCTAGGCTTCTGACTGAACTTGGAGAGGTCCTGCCCAAAGAAATGACACCCTGAAGAGAGAAGGTCTTGGGCCTTTGGCCTGCAGAGCCAACGGCTTCTTGGCATCACAGGGAGGCTTGGCAAATATCAGAAGAGGTCAATTGTGAGGCGAGGTTTGGATTTCACAACAGCATAGTAGATGGGAGCCTAAAGCCAGAATCTTATTCAAAAAAGAGGTTCATCAAAGACCGCTTGAGAAACATCTGGGAGTGTCAGGACAAACAGCCATCTGGTCCCAGCTGCCAGGGGTGGCTACATACAAGCTGAGAAAGTGGAACAAGCAGCACTTGTCTGCAGGCAGAGTGTCTTCAAGTCCTTGCAACCCAGGAAGGGCAGGAGGAGGCTCAGGGCTGGGCCATGCCAAAGCAAAAGTAAGTTTCAAATTTAGTTTTGGCTCCTTGGAGCATAGTAGGCCCCAAAGCTGCTCTTTCTCTGTGCCTTTGAGGATGTCATTGTCCGTCCCCTTCTTTTTCAGGTTTTTTTGTCCTTTATAGAAGGCATCTGCATAAAGCTGCCCTTTAAAACACTACAATCCCCTCAATGACCCCCAACCACTTTCTAATCCCAAGCTCAGCATCTTGGGTGTCTCCCCATATTAGCCCTGAAATACCACCATTTCCTCTCCTCAATGTTTCACTCATAGCACACAAGCTCACTAGTGCACCAACAGGCCTGTGTTTACCATCTGGGCCTTAGTGGGTCCTGTTTCCTCTGCCTGAAGGCCTTCTTTGCTCTTCTCTCACCTAACCTTATCATATAAATGACAAGAGTTTATTGATTGGTGAGCCTTCTCTTTTTGTGCTAGATGCCATTCGGTTTGAATGGCTATAGTAGCAGATTTCAAAAGGCCACAAGTTGTTCCGTTCCTTGGATCTGTGGTCCCCTTGATGTGTATGACTTTGAGTACTCTCCAATTCTTTTTTTTGGGGGGGTGGGAAGTACTGGGGATTGTATTTTGTATTTTATTTAGAGACAGGGTATCACTGAGTTGTTTAGTGCCTCGCCATTGCTGAGGCTGGCTTTGAACTCATGATCCTCCTGTCTCAGCCTCCCATGCCCCTGGGATTACAAGTTGAACCCTCCAATTCTGACTCTGACTTTGCCATATGATTTGCTTCAGCCTGTGAGATGTTAGCAAATGTGTTGCAGACAGAGGCAAGAGAAGTGATTGGGTTCTTTTTGTATCTCTTTGAGGTCTTCTGCCATTGCATGAATGAGCTCAAGAGAAACTGCTAGAGGCTGAGAAAACTTGTGAAGCAGAAGTGAGCTATCCCATCTGAAGCCCATCAGCCCCAAGTTGATCTAGCATCTGTTCACAGATTCAGAAATGTTGCCAGCCACAGTGTCCTGGGCTAAATAAATGGTGGTTGTTTTAGCTTACACATTTTGAGTGGGTTGTAAATCATAACAGATAACTAATGCAGCCATCAGCCGTATTTGGTATAATATCTGATACCCCTCTGTTGGTAACAGCAGACAGATTTTATATTGATAAATGCCCTTCTCCTTTTTTAGCCTATGTCATATAATTCTCGTGACGATTATCCAACCTGCTGCCTCTGACTCGAGGGATAGCCAATCCGTGTATTTCTGGCCACCAGAATTGGCACATGACCTGGAACAGTTCATTAAAACTCAAGTCTGAGGTTTTTGTTAGAATTCTTGGGAACAAATGATGCCCCCTTTCTACAAACAGGGATAAGATAGAAGAATGTCAAGCTTCCAGCACCTGGAAGTCATCTTGCCACTTTGACGGGGAGAGTCTACCTGAGAATGGAGGCAACTTAGGAGAGAGAATAACTGTGAGTCAGAGAGTGAGTCCTGTGAACATTGCATTCTGTATTTCTACTAAAGCCAGTACAAATGGAATCTCAGTCTTATAAAAACAAAAATTTATGATGGATATACTTCCCAAATTCTACCTTCTCCAAGAAGTACCTTATCCCCTAGTAAGAATAGAGTTTCATACAGACTTTTTGCAAATGGTCAAGAGTAGTAATTTCAAATCAGAAACACCTGAGTTAAAATCCTGTTTGCCATTTATGAGCTGTGGATGCCAGGCAAGCCACTTAGCCATCCCTGATGGCTGCTTTAGTATTACACATCTCACAGGATTGTTGTAAGAGGAGATGAAGAACTGCACGTGCAAAGCACTTAGTACACATCTAACAATCGCTGTTATCACAAATTCAAATCTCCTTTATCCCTGATGGCAAGAGTAGTGGCTTAATTAGGCCTTTATTCCTCAATTATTGTGTCTTTTTCCCCCTGCTCTTGATGTATTGCATAAGACTTTAAATAGAGGAGGTGCACGTCTTTTTTATGTGGGTTCTGCAGGCAAAGTGACAAGAAACATGTCCTTTCAACAGAACCACCCTGATTACTTTCTTCTTGGTCATTCAATCAGCCCAAAGCAGGAAACTGCAAGATTTTGAGAGGAAATCGGGTTGGAATCTTAATTGCCTAGCATCATTTCCAGTCTTCTCCCTTGGATCCTTGAGAACATCGAATATTTCCTCTGCTAGAAGTACAGTTTGGTCCCAAAGCAGAAGCCCAATAAAGCACATGAAGTATGTCAGTTACTGTACTTAGTGATCTACACTAAGCATGTGGCCAAGCATGTGGCCGCTTGTCAGCAGGGGGACCATAATAGATGCTGGTTTTTTTTTTTTTGGCCACTTACGTCCTTTCCTCACCATTTTAAAGCAATGTCCAGTTTCATTCATGAATCCCCCCTACTCTGCCTCAGCCAGCATGATGTTGTAGTGCCGGATTTATGCTGGCTCCAGCTGTGGCCCTCCGATGAAGCTTGGCCTGTCGGTGCTCATTCAGTCTCCCTCACCACAGGGCTTGCTTTGGAGATGCCAAGCCAATGGGTATCAGCCCTAGGACTTCTGCTGAAATCACTGAGGAAGAGAAGCTTTCTCTCCACTGGAATTGCTAGGCCAGAATGATAGGGCCAGGAGTTTGTGGTCATCACCTTGGTACCAGGAGGAAGAGCCTGCCTTGGGTGGGGTGGCAGGTAGGGGATGGCAACTCAGAGAAATACCAAAGCAAGAGATGGACAGGAATGACATCCTTGAGCTCCTTGTCCTCCATTCAGCCGGACACAAAGTCCAGCCATGTAAATCAGCTTTTCCTTGCCATGACCCAGATACCTGAAATGACAACTTTGAGGTGGGAAAAGTTTATTTTGGCTGATGGTTTCTTGTTGGCTGGCTCCACGGCTCTGGGCTTGAGGTAAGGCAGAACTTTGTAGCAGACGGGCATGGTGAAGGAAACCTACTCAGTTCATGGTGGCCGGGAATTAGAGCCAGAAAGCAAATTGCCAGGGTCAAAACATAAACCCCCCATCAAGCCACCACTGAGATACTTCCTCCAGCCACACCTACCTACCTACAGTAGTCCTTTCAGATTATTAATCCATCACATGGCTTAATCCACGGATTAGATCATAACTCTCACAATCTAGTTATTTCACCTCTGAACATCCCTCTGAGGTCTCACATGTGAGCTTTTGGGGAACACCTCATAAGGTAAGCATAACACCAATCTATGCTTAGACTTTTAAAGTTACTTGAGACGATATATTTCCTTTCTTATTTTTAAAAATTATTTTTATTTTAAGACAGGGTCTCACTATGTTGCTCAGGCTTACCTAGAATTCTAGCTCCTCCTGCTTCAGCCTCCCTAGTCACTGGGATCACAGATGTGTACCACCTCACCTGACTTAATTTAAGTTAGTTGAAATTGAGTTTCTATCACTGGAAAAAATCCTAAATACCTCTGTGAGAATCAGTTTTGTCTTCTGTTAAGTGGAGCTTAATAATACCTCTTCTAAACACATACAGTGCTTAACATGGTGCTGTCAAATGGTAGTAATTGTCCTCTTTCCTCTGGGCTCTGGGAATGAAGGTGACTGTGCCCCTCTCTTTCCAGGCAGCAGTTCATCCTTGGTTGGTCAGATGTCTGCAAATATCCCAGAAGGTTACCAGAGAGGCCAGCAGCCTTCTTTTCTTGGTATAAATAGCATGATTTCTTCTAGTTGGGTGGAGCAGCTCAGTGGAATGTGTTTGTCACTGAACTCTGGCTTCCTGTTGCTTCCCGGATATGCCCCGGAGGCAGCTGGCTGTGTTCTACAAGCCACAGTCAGATGATAAACCTTTGATTTTTTTTTTCTCTTCTTTGCTTCTTGGGAATAATGGGACCATAATGAGTTACATCCCTAAGAATAGCTCTAATTGTAACAATGCCCAGAGAGGGAGCTGGCAGATCATCCAGTTCCATGTAATGTGCCCAGTTGGTTCAATCACTGTCATTGAAACAGGTATCATAAGTACTGTGTGTTCCATCCCAAACTTGCAGTGGGCTTTCTGTGGAAAGTGGAAAATGAAAACCACATAAACAGGAGTTTTTCTTCTTTGTTGGTTTGCTTTAATCCCTTGCCTGTACATTTCCCCCTAGATAAAGTTGTGTTTTTTGTTATTATTATTATTATTTGCACCCTCTCTTGCTAAACATCTTAGCTTCCATCAACGTGGCATCGTGTCAAGGAACTGATACCTTAGCTGGAGAAACAGAATCATTTGTGCGCTGTCCGAGGTGCTGACAAGTGGTTTTATTATGGGAATTGCCCTGAAGCACTTTTGGCTTAGTTTAAAGTTTATACTGTGCCAATCAGAATTTAGGGTTGGGGTTCAAGGCTGCAAGAGTTGGTGGGGAGGGGAGATCTCTGGCTACCAGAGTCATTTCTTTTCAGCAACTTATTGTCTTGGAAAGTCTTTTTTTTTTTTTTTTTGGATGGTGCTGGGGGTTGAACCTGGGGCCTTGTGCATGCTAGGCAAGCACTATACCAACTTAGCTATATCCCTAGCCCTTTAGAAAGTCATTTTTCTTGGATCTCTCAGAGACCTCAGTGTCCATTCATAACCAAACAATGATCAGTCCAGAGTCAGGATAGTAGGTAAGCATAAGCCAGTACTAATTATATTTAGTAAGTGTTACTATTGTACATTTCTATGCCAGGCACACTGATAGATACTCAATATACATTTTCTCAAATAGTCCTTATGACAACCCATTAAGTTAGGCACTATGTTGTGCCTATATTAAAGTCAAGAAAACTGGTACTTAAAGATGAAACTGATATTTAAAGTTCTCAGGACAGGAGCTGGGCTTTGGTGATAGGCCTACCTGATGAGATCAGCACCCATCCTTTTAACCATCATGTTGTGAAAAATGAACCTGCTCAGGAATGGGTTCTAGACATGGGAAGACTAGCTATTAATTCACTAGATGATTTAGAGAAAGTCAGTTCTCCTATCTGGGTTTTGAATCCCTGAGTCATGAAATTGGTGATTGAGCTCTGAGTTCTCCCTTTTGTCAGTAGCCCTGGATTAGTGGGGAGCTCCCAGGGAGCTCTCTCTCCTTGGCTGTGAGCTCAAGTCACAGCTAGGGAACCAATGGCAACAAAGTCACACAGGGACTCAATCATAGGATGGTGAGATGGGTCAATCTGACTTTTGTCATATTTTTTCTCCTATGATGGTCTGATGCCAGTATATTTTTCACCTATTTTCAAATAAAAAAGACAAAAATTTGTGCTTCCTGGGGCTGAGTCCTGCTGAATCTGAGGCTTTTCTATCTGACTGCGGCAGTTTGGTGTGGCGACTGAGCAGGAGAAGGGGAGGATGCCCCCCACCCCTTAGCCTTGCTCCTGAGGACCCTGATTGGCTGAACACCAGGACATTGTGGGAGGGCCTCAAGATAACTGCTTGCAATAGATTGGTGGGTGATATTTCCTTTGTCTTTTGTAGGCACCAGATTTCCCCACCTCTAGCAGGATTCTCGCCATATTGAACACTTGAATGCCCATTAAGGAAGCGTAGTCACTTTCTTATTTGTGTAAAATGTCTGGGACAAAAGTACAGGTGCCACTTAAAATGTCAAGGCAGCAGTGCAGCTGGCAGGCAAATTTCTGTGTAAAAATCCATCGTTTGCTTTGGGACCAGGAAGTGATGTAAGATTCTTTGATTGCAATTGGACATAAGGACTGTCTTCAGCCACAAAGGAAGATGTAAACATCACTATAATTCAGTCAGTAAGACTCCACTGTGTGCTCTCCACCTCTACATGTCCAGTTTTCAGTCAAGGCACCCTCTTCTCCCAAGTCCCCTTTTCATTCTCCCGATAAAGCAACACTTCCTCCATCACTACCTCCCCTCCATCTTGGCTGCCATGGCCACATCTTGGAAGAATGTCCAAACTTATCTTTTTGCCTCTAACTTTTCTGTATGACCATTCATTCTGTAAGTAGCTGCCATTTGAAGGTTACTGAAGGAGAGTTCTGACCAACAGCTTCTCAGCATGTAAAATTTCAATGGCTTCTGGAACAAATAAACAGGAAAAAAAAATAAACAACACTTTCATGCCACTTCCAATTCCCAAGCAAGAAGTTAAGAATGCTCGCTACATGATGTCAGACCTGCACCAGGCACTTTATGCATTAACAAACTTGGTGTTTGCAACACCAAGCTGTATCAGGTGAGTATTAATAGATTCCTATGATATGACTATGATATGACTATGTAAATGAGACTGAGAGATTAATAACCTGCCTGCCTAAAGTCTCCCAACTTGTAAGTGCCTGACCTAGATTTAAAAGCAAAGTGGTCTTCAATTTTTTCTCTTTCTCTTATTGTTACTATTAATAGACTGTATTTTCACAGTAGTTTAAATTTTACAGAAAAATTGAGCAGAAAGTAGAGAGTCCCCACATGCCCCTAACCCCAGCTTCTCCTATTATTAATATCTTATATTAGTGTGATAAGTTTGTTACAATTGATGAATCTATGCTGATACATCATTACCACCCAAAGTCCACAGTTGACATTTTAGTCTTGCAGATGTGCCATCTATGGGTTTGACAAATGTATAGTGATGTGTGTCCACCATTACAGTATCATACAGCATAGGGTCACTGACCTAAGGATTCCCTGTGCTGCCTCTGTTCATCTGTTCCTGACTCCCTTGGGTCCTTGTCAACCACCAATATTTTTACTGTTTCCATAGCTTTGCCTTATCCAGAATGTTGTATAGTTGGAAACATGCAGTATTGTTGCCTTTTCAGATTGGCTTCTCTCACTTACCAAATGTATTTAAGGTTCTTTTATGTCTTTCTGTGGCTTGATAGCTCATTTCCTTATTTTCTGAATAATAGTTCATTGGCGGATGTTGGCTTATGATCTATAGCTTCCTTGAGGGCAGATGACCTGGGCTAAAGTTTCTCTGGTTTTTAATCTGGTACTTGCCTTTCTTCCCAACTTTATTTATTTCTATACTCTGTTGACATCACTTGTCTGTACACATAACTTTAATTTCTCCAAGCCTGGGATCAAATTTTTGCTCTTTCCAGGAATATCTTTTCTCCATGTTTGCACATCTAAATCATAGTCAGTGTCTCAGGTTTTAGTTCAAGTGGTACCACTTTCATGAAATCTTACCTTAGTGTGCTCCACCCCAACTGTAAATGGTTTATCTTCCTATATACAAGTGCTGTGTAAGGTTGATAGGGAAAGTTTTAATGTCCTTAGTCATCCAGCACCTAGTCTCCTAACCTCCGTAACAGTTACTGAAGAAACAACTCTTCCACATTGGCCTGTGAGGTTCAGCACAGTGAGCCATCATTCCCTTAGAGCAGGAGGGAGCACAAGACCAGACCTAAGTCAATCCTTGAATTGCATTTTCCAGGGGGTTGGTTTAGGGATGAGTATATCACCTAATTTAAACCAGTAAGATTCATGTTGAGTTCATAAATTTGAAGCTGAGAGGATGTGAGAGCAGGAGCAGTTATAGTTCTATTGAGGCCCCAAAGAGAATCTATTTGGGAATAGGGTCATATGAGGGAGGAAAGAAGAAATTAGGTCCTGAGGATATAATTTGCACCCTCAAATTGTACTTATGTAAGCCAATAAATTTATTTTCATGCAGCCTATTTTTATTGGGTTTTCTGATACTAGCTATTAAAAGAGAACTTGACTACACAGGTGGAGAATAGTAGGAACAATAGGACAGTAAGGCTAAATTTTCTCAAATTTAGACTGAGTATTCTTTATTCAACAAATATTTATTATATATCTTTTAATTTTTTTTATTTGTTGATGAACCTTTATTTTATTCATATGCAGTACTGAAAATTGAACCCAGTGCCTCACACATGGTAGGCAAGTGCTCTACCACTGAGCCACAACCCCAGCCCTTATTTTATATTTTTTTATGTTCCAGATGCTGTGCTAGGTGTTGGCCCAGAAAGGGACTAAGAAGAACTATTCCTTCCTTACTCCCCATCCATTCCCATTATGAATCAGCATCCTTATATCAAAGAAACCATTCAGAATTTGTTTTTGGGGGGATTGGCTTACTTCACTTAGCATTATATTCTCCAACTCCATCCATTTACCTGAAAATGCCATTATTTTATTCTCATATAAACACATTTCTTTAGCAAAGAAATTGCAAGATGCACAAATGTGGTGAGGAACACAGGCTGCAATAGCTCACTTAGCAGGCTCACTCCAGACCCAGCTGCCTAGAGACTCTGAATAGTTTCTAGCTGCTTCTACTCCCTGGAAGAATAATGCAAGAGAGGATTCCACAAATCCAGACCCCCTCACCACCCCTGGTAGGAAGAAGCCTCTTCTATGATCACACACCTGGTTTTTACTGGACTTGGGAGTGCCTAAAAACTCATGATCTGTTTGTCTATCTCCACAGAGTTGACAGGTGGTGGTAGGTGGAGAAATGGGGGTGAGAAGCGTTATCACCAAAGACTCCAGCCTGGGGAGCAGTGGTGGGATGTCACAGCAGAGAACCAGTGGGTCAGGGGCTCCCTCAGGCTGTGGTGGGGTAGACAGTGTTTGATGCACTTGTCTGTGCTCCACCCCGTAACCAAATATGTGATGAAGCAGTTCTGAAACTTTAATATGCATATGGATGTTCTGGGCATGCAGATTCAGATTTTGTATCTCTGGGTGGAGGCCTGATGTTCTGCATTTTCTAATAAGCTACCAGGTGATGCTGAGAGTAAGAGGATGTAGGAAAGAGGAGATGGATTTACCTTGGGTGCATTGCCTGTTTTGCCATTGGGATTGCTACCTAATTTCCTTAAAAACTCTTGATTGTTGTCTTTTTATGCTTCAGAAATGTACTTGCACCTGGCTGATTTCAAGTAAAAGTTCCACCAATAGTAGGGACATTTTCAACCTACAATATGCTCAGGTGAGAACACCTGGGATTGGAAATGAGGTCAACTCTTCAATAATCAATTTAGTTATTTAATAAAAATGTTTGCTGAGCTCCTGCAGTTCCTGGACATTGCTTTTTCCTGGGATAAACTAAAGAAATGGAGCACTGTCCTCTTGGGACTTCGGTCTAGCAGCCAAAGAGACCAACACTAAGCAAACAATCAAATACAATACGTTAAGTTGTGGTAAGTGCATGGAAAGATACTAATAAGTGACTAATGATGGGGAAGGGAGTTATTTTAGAATATGTGGCTGAATCAATTTTCTAATGCTGTTGTACAAATTACCCTAGACTTAGTGGCTTCAAACAACAAAAGCCTATTCTCTTACAGTTCTAGAAGTCAGAAGTTCAAAATCAATCTCACTGGATGAAAGTCGAGGTGTCTCAGGGCTGAGCTCCTTCTGGAGACTCTGCTGGAGAATCGGTGTCCTTGTCTCGTCCAGCTTCTAGTGGCCACCTGTGTTCCTCAGATCATTGCCCCTTCCCCACTTCTGCGTCTGTTTTCAGGTCTCCTTCTCTGACTCTGGCCTTCCCATCCTCCTCTTTTAAGGATGTTTGTGATGACATCTGGCTCACCTGGATAATCCAGGATAATCTCCCCATCCCAAAACATTTAATACCGTCTTTTGCCATATAAGGGACATATTTTCAGGTTTTGGGGATTAGGATACGGAGATCTTTGGGTGGAGGAAGTGGGAAGTAGACATTATTTGTCTGTCTAACACAGAGGACAAAAAGCCCTTTTTGAGGATGTGATATTTAAACTAAAGGTTCAACACAAATCAGACATGCAAAGATGAGGGGAAACAACTTTCCAGTGGAGGAAACAGCAAGGGGAAAGGCCCTAAAAAAAGGACAGGGCTTATAATTCAATGGTGTGGAGAGAATCCCAGCATGATGGAGCACAGGGAGTCATTCAGGACAAGGGTATAGCAACAGGTAGGGGCCAGACATGTGGAGCCTGTGTCTTTGGGTTTTACTGTGTGTGTGATCTATTGCCATGGGAAAGTCAAAGTGAGATAACTACCATGATCTGCTTTGTGTCTGAAGGAGTAAGCACTAACTTAACTTCATACTTCCTGTGTAGAAATGCCAGTCCTGGGTGGCCAGGTCTTTTGACTTTCCAGGGAAAGCTGAAAATCTGGATATTTCTAATGTTGAACTCCCAACTATAAATTATTGATAATATATTGGAAAAATGTAAAGCAAACATGCAGGTCAGGTTTTCCAAGAACCGCAGGGCTACCATTTCTGAAGAAGCTCTGCTTCATGCTCACTGCATGACCTGGAATGAGGGATGGATACTTCTGAGCCTCAGGCTCCTGCTCTGCACAGTGGAAAGAATAATGTGGCAACCACAGAGTTGTTGTGAGAATTCAGAGTATATCAATGAGAGATTCCAAATAAAATACTTAGTGTGGTGCCTGTAAGCATTCAATATGCACTTATGCATGTATTTGTTTTTTAATTTGAGGGGATTAGATGAAGGTTTGAAATGGATGACCTTTAAAATTGCTTCTGGCTCTAAGATTCCAAGATGATAAAAAAAATGTCCTCATTAATCAGTCCATATATTTAATAGCACAAGACTCGAGCTTTCTTCCCTAACCTGGATTTAATTTCCTTATCCAATATGCATCACACATAATGCATCTTTGGGAAGAGGACAATGGGCTCTGAGATAAAGACACTTGATGGCAAAAGCCATTGAAGTGAGGGACGAGAGGCCACTTATTGCTACTTATGCACAACCTCCAGGGGTTAGAACCCCAACAATCAAGTCATTAGAGACCCATCTGCTCAATATTCTCTTTTCTTTAAGGATTTTGGAATTGACATCTCTGTTATCTGAAAACCCAGGTATAGTTCTTTCTTCCTTTGTACTCACTGGTGCACAGTCTGGGGAGGGGATGGGCATGTACAGCTTCCTGCCTGGCTGTAAGCAGGTGAACCTGAAGATTAAAAGTTTTTGCTCAGAAGGGCCTCCTCCAAGGTCCCACGCAAGTATCTCCCACTTCCAGGGGCCTATGCAGAAAAACATGGCAGAGTCAGAGCAGATCCTGGGCTCTCATGGACTCCCAGACTCTAGGGAGGAGCAGTTGTCAATAGACTCCAGAGGATGAGCTGGATTTAAGTATTATCAACTAACAGGAATGATTGCAAATGACAATGACAAATGAATGTCATGGCTTCTTGGAATATCATCCAAGGATACTTGGGCACAGAAACACACTCAGGTGCACACCAAACTTTTATTTCTTTGCCAAGCTTCAGAGGCAGGATGGAATGGGGAAGTTAAAGAGCATCCCTGCTCCTGACACACTTTTAATGGAACGTCCCCAACTTTAATCACAATACTAGGCCAGGTGGCCCCGAATCTCCAAATCTCAGATTTCAATATCCCTAATAATGACAGGGAATAGTGTGAGGAATGGCACAGCACCATTCAGCACAGGTGGAGATCCTGGTATTACTATTGCCCTCGGATGGCATTTAACTCAACCAACTTCAGTATCCTACACCATTCATGAGCTCCTTTGTTTGCAAGCTGCATCTGACTCAAGTCCAAAAGGGGCTTTATGGAAGGCTGGGGGCTGACAGAATTAAAGGAAAGCTTGAACAGCGCTGGCGGAAGCAACTCTGGGATCCATGACGGGACTCGGTCCCTAGGGATGCTGTGTGATAAGCCTGTGTGTGGTTTTTAGTCTATATCATTCTGCTTAAGATTTAAATATCTGAGAGATTCTGAAGGCATGGATCAGTTCTGACAGACTCATCAGACTTCATGTTATGGGGAAGGTGATTTCTCCAAAGACATATTCTTCTACTGCTACCCAAAGAGAAAGAAGACAAGCAGGGAGAAATAGAAGATATCACAAAAGCCCTGCACAAACCAGTTCCAACCACCCCTCCTGGCCCACTTCCCATGACCCCAGAGCATATGGTCTCCTCTTCTTTGCTAAATTACCATGTCCTGCCTTGCTCAAACTCTGGGATGCTTTTGTTGCCTAACTCTACATGGCTGCCAAGCCCACTCCACGGAGGTGGATGCCTTATAGGTCTCTGCTTGCTATGCATCAAGATTTGGGTTGTAGTGTATGTGGGTTAAGGAATAAGCTTTACTGGGGAAAGGGAAACAGAAAACTTAGAAAACTGGTGCTTTCCATACTCAAAAGAGAGAAGCTACTTTTGTGCTCACAGTATCTAATTCCTAGCAGTGAGCCCCTGTCTCCTGCTTATAGTGAGAAAATAGCCTTGGCAGAGGTAGGAATAGAGAGTCTCCATGGTGCATTAGTTCAGATTTGTGGTGCCAATCATTTATAGGAATGTTCTGAGGACACCAGGTGCTCTGCACCTGATCTTATGCTGCATGGAAAGCTAGAGTTCTCCCTTCTGGGTGAAGGAAGCCATCAGTCCCATGAAGAGCTGAGATTGGTAAAGCCCTTCTGGTTGGGAGAGGGATTGGAGCTTCTTGTCCTAGCTCAGACAATCTAGAAAGAACTCTGAGATCACTTTTGGATAATTCTGCTCATTGCACCTATATGTACCAAACTCTGCTTTCATAGTTCTTTCATTGGTTCATGCTACCAAGTCCTAACACCACAAACCAGATGCTTTTCATTTATTTGATCTTCTTGGTAGGGTTTCCTTGAGAATTTCTTCTCTCTTTCCTCTGTCTTTACTCATCTGTGTCCAGGATCATACCCTTGATTTTAGATGTTCCTGTCTCTGTCTCTTCTCTGGACTGTAATCTCTTCAAGGATACCTCCCATATCTCCCTCATCTTTTCATTCTTGTCAGTAACTGGGAGTTTGGCCCATGCAGAATTTCCTTATGACAAAAGATGGATGCATGAAAAAGAAAAAAATATTAATAAATGAATGAATGAATATATTCAGCTGCAAAATGGAAATCTATTCAGAGAAGAAATGAGAAGGGATCATCCAAAGCAACCCCCCCTAGGGAACATAAAGAGGTGGGATGAAAGACAACACTACCAGGAATGAACCAATAGGAAGATCCTTGCCTGGTGTTGGGGTGGGGTGGTAGGCAGTGTCTTTGAAAACTTTGTTTCCTTCAACAATTATTGTTAATCATCTACTACCCGTCAGACAAATCCATGAAATACACTGGTGAATAAAGCGTTTAGGATCTTTACCCTGATAAAGGTAATGGGATATGTTTTAACTTCCTCTAAACCATGGGAATGAATTTTCTTTGCTTCACTAAATCCTTAACACTCCAAGATAAACTGGGCTCCTGGGATCCAGATTTCCTGGTGCATGAGATTGACTCAGAAAGAAAACTAGACCTGTATTTGTTAAAGATTCAAAATCTTCCCCTCCCCTTTAATTACCACATTCACATGGTCACATGAAGGTTGAGTCAAGATTTGCCTTGCACCAGCCAGTTATTCTGCCAGAGACACAGCGGAAGGTGGATTGTTTTGACAGACCTAAATGGCTTCAAAACCTAAGTGGCTTAAATGTAACATGCCAACACCATGAACTGTCACTCAGAAATTGCTCCAAGTGCTCCAACCATTGATGTGTCCATAGTAAAGAGTAACCGATGGTTGGGCACAAAGAGGTATAGCTCTAAAGACCAAGTATGTTTTATTCATTTTCCTCTGGGCTTGGGAAAGGGATGGGGGATAGAAGGCATTGGTTTACTTGTAAACCCTGACTTAATCATTAAGACTAAGACTTAGAGATCGTGAAGCACAGGGCTTTTGTTGTATAGCTCTATAGCTATTATGGGGGAGGAGCCTTATTGGTGCCTTTTCTGGTTCAGTTCCCCATCCATCCCCAATGTAGTCACTCATTTAAGGAGCCCCAGAGGAGGGTCACTGACATAAAGGAGGAAAAATGGCGGTTATATGTACGTCAAAAACAACTCAAGTTAATTTAGCAATGTTAGTTTCTGTTGGGCAAATGCATGTTTAAATCACAGCTGTTGGAATGAAGATGAAGAACCACACAGTTCATTGAATGATGTACTGTATGAGGAACCTAGAGCTGGGCGTGGTGGAGCACACCTGTAATCCCGGCAACTTGGGGGGCTGAGCTGGGAGGACTGCAAGTTCAAGGCCAACCTGGACACCTTAGCAAGACTCCATCTCAGAAAAACAAAACAAAACATAACAACACACAAACAAACAAACAACAAAACCTTAGACTTATCCCTAGAATCTGCTTCCCTGGAATAGCTTCCTCTACCCAACCTAGCCAGAACTTGACACTTCGAAGATATAGCCGTCCTATGGGGATAATTTGGGAAAGCATTTACCAAAACACATTGTCATTATTCAGAAGTATCTTTCCATGTTGGTTAGTCCATCTTCTTAAGCATGTGGAGCCCTTCTTAATTTTTCCGTGGTAAATATTTCACAAAAAATGAAAGAATAATTATACATTATACATGCTTCCCAGGGTACAACGGTTATGAGGGAAATAGGAAGAATGGGAGGCGTTGAAAGAGATGGACAAAAGGAGAAAGAAAGAGAAATAGATCACAACAGAGAGAAAGAAGGCAACACTCCAGGAGGGAGGCACAAACTTAGAAGAAAGAACTTAGTGGCTTTGCATATGATTCCAGGAAAACATTGATCAGACCCTGCTGTTCCCTGGAGCTTAGAGCTGAGAGTGGATTCCAGTTATCACTTCTCTCTGAAGTGCTAATTAGAGGATTAGCCATTGTTCAGAGCTCTTTAGCCACTCTTTATCTTCCCCAGCTCCACTTGGAAGGGGGCACTTCAGGAGAATTCATTCTCTGTACTGGAGCCCAAAAGTCAGAATACTACTATGGGCGGAAACCAGATTTGGCTCCTGGAGCTGTGCCTTGTCTTTGTCTCTCTGGTTGCAAAGCAAGGCATCTGCATCTCCTTGATCATCTGCACAAGTGGATCTCATTCTGTCTACTCAACCACATCTGTCAGCAGAGAGGGAAAGGGATGCATAAAGGGAAAGGCAGAGAAAGGGAAAGGAGTTGGAGGGTTCCTGTCTCCCATTTATTAGGCTATTACTGTATGGCCAGCCATCACTCTCAGCAAATGGCATGCACCTCCTCAATCTTCACTTGGGAGGTGGGCATTTTTATCATTTCCATTTGCAGATGAGGGTATTGGAGTTCAGAATAACTGGCCCACGGTCAAATGCCTGCTTCCCATTAGGGACTATATTTGAAACCTGGATGGTCTGATCCCATAACTCATTCCATTCACATGACCGTGCTGCACTACCACCTACCAGGATCACTGGTGGGTATGAGATGATGCTGACGGTGTTGATTGTGATGATGATATGATAATATGTGGTAGCTAAATTATTATTCAACATGTTTGTGCCTAACACCATATTAAAGGATTCACATACATTATCTATTAAAATTTCCCAACAACCTAGTGATGTAGGTTTTATGAATCATTTGTAGATGGGAAAATTGAGGCCTTAAACTATTTAGGGACTTATTCGAGGTTGCTCAGTGAGTTAACCCAATGGCTGAGCTCAAGTTGAAACAGAATCTGTCTGGCTCTGAAGAGGTTGCTAAGGCTGGGAAGGGTCAAACCAGAGGATTTCTTGATTGCTGGGGGTTCACTTTGATTTTTAGAAACTTCCTGGGAGAAGGGTTTTCCAGGGATCTTTTGATTCACTCGTCTGCCTTTGGGTAAGTAAGCCATTATCATCTCCTTTTGATAGTTTTAATGGGACCAGAGATTTTTAAGGGGGTATCATTCGGGATCATTCACCTTGGATATTCAGAAATGACCATCATTTCAAGTCCTCCTAAGTTGCTTGGATGTTTTCAAGCTCCATCTCGATGCACCTTCTTGATCTTTTTTTTTTTTTCATTTAATTCCCTCAGCTGGTGCCTAGTGTCCATTTGCTGTTTTTGGAGTCCCAAGACCATCTTATTTCTGCTTTTGCTGCCCTTTTGCATTCTGTTCCCACTAGAATTTATCTCTCTGTGTCCCCACCCCCCGACCCTGTCAGGTGGCCAAAGTCAATTTGATCAAATTCATTTGCACTAAAGCATTAATGGCTTATTATAGCAATCCTTCCAGGTAAGCTCTGCATTTTAAAAGACCCCATCAAACTTTGGCCCCATGCTGTAGGCTGCAGCATCGTGGTAAGGTAGGCTGTCTTTCTGGTGAGGCTTCACTTAAGGGCTGGTGTCCCCAGCACTTATCAGTATAGAGGGGTCTTTCCTGGCAGAGCTTCACTTGCTTTATTCAGCAAATGGGGGTGGGGTCTCTGCCTGGAAGGAAGAAGGGGTTTGTCTGCTGCTCTCTTACAACATGAAGATCAGCCTAATTCCAGAAATCTAATCTGGGGAGACCAAGGCTGTCAGGCAGCAGGCAAAATTTATGATAAAACTGGAGTAAACACAACACGTGTCTCTTTGACTGGGGTTGGGAGAAGGTGACTCGGTGCCAGTCTGCAGAGTTGGGCCCTCCAGGGTGTACATACGCGGTGTACGTATCTCTGTGGCGGGGCCATGTGCTCTGAGCTAATGAATTCAAAGGCACAGATGAGGGCTTAGATGTGAACACCTCCACCTGGACAGCTTCTGGAGAACCTTTCATTTACTTGAATCACATCTTAGATCTGCCCTCTGTGATCAAATTAATGAGGAATAGCACGCACACAAAGTCCCTTGGTGTGGGATAAAAAAGAGATCACGCACAATAGGAATGGCAAGGGGGACAAAGCAATAAGTGATTGAAAAGCTCCTGTGATTCACTGCCTGGGCATACGCTTCACAACGTGGGGTTTCTTCTTTTCTCTGCACTGGGAAATGCTAACATCAGGACTGAGGGCAAGTTGCCATTTGATTGAGTTCTTTGTAATTGGGAGAATCTTTAAAAAAGGATGTAATGGGAGGAGCTGGCATTTCCTGAGAATCCATTTGCTTTAAACAATCAAATATGCTTATTACTGGCTTATTCCTTGGAGGGGAAATTTGTTGGGCAGAAAACAGGTAGAAGTCAGAGATGGAGCCTAATCCATGGGTCTGTGCTTGGGAATCAACAGAGAGTTGGGGACAGGTAGGGTTCAGTTAGAGTTGCCCAGGTTGTCTTAATGGCTTTTAATAAACTGGAAGGTGAATTGAAGGGCATGGGTTATCTTTTTAATAACTAAGGAGAGGAACTATAGCATAGCACATGGTTGCAAATGTCATGCTGCAGGAGGAATATAGGTAATATAAACCAGGAAATTGGACCATACACAGGGAAGTCAACACAACAACCCTAAAGACAAACAGTCTGTAGCCTCAGTCAGAATAAATAGGGAGCAGAGGGGACTTTGGTGAGCTGTAAAGCACCTAGACTTCAGATAGCAACCTCCAGAGAGTGGTCAAAAGCTCAGGCTATTTAATCAGAAAACCTAGATTAGAAATCCAGTTTTCCTTCTTATTGGTTTTGTGATGATGGGTAAGTTACTTAACTGCATAAAGTAAAAGTGGGGAAGAAATGTATCAAAAAATCACATGAAAAGGATGGTCCTTGGGTTGATCAATGGAGTCTAAAATACACTATTGTAGTAAACATTCATTATTAAGGGTTGAATTGTGTCCCCCCTCTACCACAACAAATTCCTATGTTGTAATTCTAATGTTTAGTATCTTAGAATGTGACTTTATTTGGAAGTAGGGTCATTGCAGATATAATTAGTTAAGATGAGATCATTAAGGTGGACCTTAATCAAATGCAACTGCTATCTATTTAAGATGGGGACACACACACACACACACACACGCAAAGTGCCATGCAAAGGTGAAGACAGAGATTGGAGTGATACTTCCACAGACCAAGGAAAGCCACAAATTGCCAACAAATCATCACAAGCCAGGCAAGAGACATGAACAGATTCTCCATCATACCTTTTAGAAGGAATCAACTCTGCTGACCCTTTGGTCATGGATTTCTAAGGTCCAGAACAGTGACACAACACATTTCTGGCATTAAGTCACTCTATGTGTGGTACTATGTTACAGCACCCCTAGCAAACTAAGACATCCATTTAATGCCAACAGCTTAAACAATAGTTTTCTTCTTGTACATGTCCCATGCCCATTTCTAGTTGGCAGGAGACTTTGCTGTCATCGTCAACTAAGGTACCCAGACCCAGATGAGTAATTGCCATCAGTGGCTTGAAGCGGTCCACAGAAATGGGGTCAAGGGCATAGAGAACAGTGCACTGACTCTTAAATACACTTACTCACATTTCATTGACCAAAGCAAGTCATGTGACCACACCTAATATCCAGGGGGAAAAGGCAGGATAAGTGTCCACTGTACATGGAAGGAGACAAGAACCAGATGATGAGTACAAGTAGTAATATCTATTACAATTGCTTGAGAATATCTGCATAGAAAAAAAAAAGATTGGAGAGAAATTTACCAAAAAACACTAGTTGATGTTTGGTGTCTGGATTATTATACTTTTCTATATTTTTCCATAAAAGACACACATTACTTTAAATACTTAGGGAGAGACTCTTCTATTTTTCACTCTTTTAAGTAAAATAACAATTTTCTAAGATTACCTAGTTGCTAAGTGGGTGGACCAGAAGGAACAGAACTTTTTCCTTTCTATGAAAGGAATGGTATAAGGTCAGCGTTATGTGTAGTGACATTCTCTTATCCAAAAGCCTTTACACAGAAGATGAACATGGATGCCACCAGGATGAGTTTGTTGTTGCCTAGAAACTTGCTAATAGAGCAGACAAATTTGAACAGTGCACTCTGATTTATCATAGGGAGTTTGGTTCAAGAAGTGATGGGTGGGAGTGCCTATTCAGGGGAAGATATTCTGTGGACAGAGGAAAAAAACTAGCTCGAGGAAGAGGAACAATGTTTTAGATCAGGTTCCCCAGAAGACAATCCTGGGGTGATTTCATGTGACTTTCTAAGAAGGGGTCTGAAGAGTGGAAGAGCGGAACAGGGTGGGGAGGAGGAAAAGCAAAGGCGTGCTTCCAGGCTCCATCCCAGCCTGATCTCCTGGGATGCTCTGGGCTGTAAACCATTCCCTGGAGCTTGCCCTGACTTATGGCAAGAGCACTGAGCTTCCATCTCCTGCCTGGTTGGGATGGCTCCCACACATCTTCAGCTCTGTAAAAGTGAGGACAAGCTTCTGAAGAAAGTCCCAGGTATGAGCTGTTAGGAGCAGAGCACACAGAAACTGGCCAAGGGACCACAGAAATGGTAAAAGGGATCTGAGGGGGATATGCTGGGCAGGGCATTGATAGTGCCCATTACAGAGGGAGACTCCCTAACAATAGAGGTGCTGGCTCTGCAGATAACTTGCGCTTCATAGCCTGTGTGATGAGCCCAAGCGAGAGAAAGAGCCCATGGGAAGGAATTTTAATCAAGATAGAAAAACAGGCTCTTAACATGCTCCTTGCTTGCAGTGGTGACTTTTGGCTCCAGATACCTCAATCAGCTGCCCCTGGGAAGGGCTGACAGATGGTTTCAGATCTGTGTAGATGGCTGGGGGGAAAGGTACATCATCATAATGAACATGTAAGAATTCTTGATACACAGTGAATAAAGAATGAAAAGTGACACGTTGTTGAGTGATGTTGGTGCCCTTATGAAGATCAGACATGCAGAGAAACTCTTTCCCTTAGCTATGTCTTCCTGTTACCTCCATTGGAAGCAGACCTGCTTGCTTCCTACTCTCCCTTCTATTCTCTTGGGGGAAGTGCTAGCATTTCTCTAGGCCCCATGAAAAGAAACACAGAGAAAAAAACCTGCAGAGAGTCAGACATGGGTTCAAATCCTCCCTCTATACTTACCAGCTACGTGAATTAAACTCTCTGGCTTTCAACCTGCCTCCATACAAAATAGAAAATAATAACACCTACACCTATGAGGAGTAAGTTGAAGTTAGAAAAGAGCGTGACCTTTCTGAGCCTCAGTTTCTTGATCTAAGTGCAATATGATTATAAACTAAATGATGATGATCACCCCTTCTGAGGATTGCAGTGAGGACTAAGAACTAGAAATGGCAGATTGACAGCATTGGTTACTGCACCTGCCCCATCCTGGATGCCCCGCTGCCCCCCAGTCTCCTTAAAACCAAGAAGAATGGATCTTTGCACTCTTGCCAACTCTGGTCCAGTTATATTTCATGTAGGTTTGGAATCCATTTGCAGGGCTGCATCTTGTGTTTTCTAATAAAATCCTTCTCTTTTCCTTCCAGCCATGGTGAGCTATAACCACAGCTGTCTCTAGGGGAGCAGACACAGAGCTCTCCAGAGAGACAGAAACCCCATCGGGCCAGGCTGGCTGGGCCCAGGTGGAATAACTATGAATGAGGAAATGTCAAGGAACTTATTTTTCTCCCAGTAAATGTCCTGAACCAACCCAGACCTGTTTAATTTAAAGGCAAGAGGCACAAATTGAATCCTGCACTGCATGCATTTATCTCCTCACTTTTTTTTTCTGCAAGAACCAGACGGGGATTAATAGGCTCACTCTAAGAGAGGAAGACATAGGGGGTGCCAGAGAGTCCTTTGTTTTTACAAGGTTTGAAAGGCTGGATTTCTAACAAGTCTAATTTAATCTTAGCTCAGGGCAGAAAAAATAAACTGGGATGCCACAGGATGTTAGTGATCATGTAATTCAAACTTCCTTACTCAATAGGTAGGGAAACTGAGCTCAGGGAGGGGACAGTCCCCAGCCATGTTCCAAACTGCTGCTGGCTGGAAGGAAGGCAATGTCACCTGATTGTTGGGCAGGACTTCCCACCTCTGTCATTCATTTCTGCACCACAATCATGATTTGATTTGTGTCATGTTTACACACCATATGCACCGTTATTAACATGGTTTCCTTAACACTTGAATCAATTCAACCTTTTATTCCTAAATAAATTTATTTTGAAAGGAAACCACTATAAAGGAAAAGCAAGGATCATTTGCCACAAGAAGAAGGTAACCATAAAAATAAATGCTATGAAATGAAGCAATCTAGTTAAATTTCAGCTGCGTGCAAAGAGACAGTTCACTATCCCTGTTAAAAGGGAGATTCATCATGTTAAAGAGAACTTAAAAGCGAATAGCGTTCTCACCATAGGAGAGGACATTTTTTTAATGATGTGTTTGTGGACCACAGAAAATTGCCTCTCATATCACGAGTGGTCAAGTTGATCGGGAAAGAAATGTGTATGAAAGTCCCTAAGCAGGTCTAATTCTCAACACTATTCGGGTTAGAATTTAAACTGTGCCACTTACTAGCTCTGGACCTTGAATGAATTATTTGACCTTTTTTTCTGATGGTGTCCTCAGTTATGAATTTGGCATAAGAGTATTTGTGTATCATGGAGTTGTTGCAAGCATGAAATTATATGGTACATACAAAGCCTTAGAACAACCCTTGTCACAGAGTAAGCACACAATAGCATATGTTATTACTGTAATTATCATTATTAAAACTTAAAGCCCTATGGTAGTGCTGCAAACTTCATTTGTAAAGGGTCAGATAGCAAATATTTTGCAGTCCTTACAGTCTATGCTGCAACTACTCAATTGTGCCATAGAATCAAGAAAGAAATAGATAACAAATGGGCATGGCTATGCTCCAATAAAACTCTATTTACAAAAAAAAGGTGGCAGGCTGGCTCTGTTTGGCAAGCTGTTGTTTGTGCTAGAGGGTTACAGGTATGGAAAACAAAAATAACCCAAATGCTCCATAGACCATTTTGAGTAAAATACCTATCCCCATGATATAGCACCACACTTCATACTGTAGTCCAAATTCCAAACTTTTGAATTCAATCCCACATTTCCTAATTGTAGGTTCTAGTCTAGAAATTCTAGTCTTACTACCACCCTCCCTGCCAATGGCCATGGGATTGAGCAGCTTGTGAACTTGAGGCTGAATGGAGGTTAAAAGATGGGCTGGGAGTGAGAACAACTTGGATTTGCCATTCATCCTGCAAGAGGTATTATTTTCATTTTACACACGAGGAAATTGCAGCTCATCGGCATGGAGCAATTTGCCCAATATCACACAACCAGCAGATTGACATCAGTTCCATAAACATCAAATTTGGTTCTAATCCAAAAATCCTAGGGCCAGCTGCATGCCATCAAGATGCTTCCTTTTCCTGTTACTAATTTTCATGATAAAGAAGGAGAGAGATTGAGAAAGATTTAGAGTTGGAAATGGTACTGATGGTTTAGGACACAGTTCTGACTCAAGAAGGAAGAAGGACAGTCCTCAGAGACCACAAGATATGGGGAAAGGGCACAGACCTCTTGTGTCCTTACTGTTGAACCTAGTTGTGTACTTGGGCATGTCTCTCTCCTCCCTGGACCTCACTGTCCCTAAGTGTAGTAATATGAGGCAGCATGCATTGAGTGCATACACAGGGCTTGTGACTTTCCAACACCTTTGCCTCATTTTCTACTCACAACTCTGAGATTTTTATCTCAGTTGCCCAGATGAGCAAGGCAAGACATTTGTATTTCTAGGGTGATGCAGCTAATATGTACCGCAGCTGCAATTTGAATGCTAGTCTGTCTTGTTATAAATTCAGGTTTTCCCAGTGCAAAATAGCCTTCAAAAGAGTAGCTGGGCACAGTGGCACCTGCTTATAATCCCAGTGGCTGGGGAGGCTGAGACAGGAGGATCTCGAGTTCAAAGCCAGCCTTAGCAATGGTGAGGTGCTAAGTGACTCAGTGAGATCCTATCTCTAATAAAATACCAAAGATGGAGATGTGGCTCAGTGGTTGAGTACCTCTAAGTTCAATCTCTGGTACACCCCCTCCCCCCAACAAAAAGAGACTACATCCCTGCCTAGGTGAGTCCACACACGTGCAGGATGTATGTGGATGTTCTGTATTCTAGAATGAGAGGTGACTCATGCTGCAGTCTTAACCTGAGCTTTCAGTGCAAGACTGGTCCTTCCAATGGCCCTATCTATGAAAAGGGATCCATCTAAGAGCATCCTCTGTCTGCAGATTTGGAAACTGAAGCTCATAGACTTTAAGTAACTTGTCCAAAGTCACTCAGCTAGTTTTGTTGTGTTATGGATATGGTGTCTCCTCAAAGCTCATGTGAGACCATGTGAGAATGTTCAGAATGGAAATGATTAGATTATGAGCTGTGACCTAAATTGGTGGATTAATCCACTTGAATGGATTAACTTGGTGGGAACTGAAGGCAGGTAGGATGTGGCTGGAAGAAATAGGTCACCGGGATTTATGTTTTGTCCCTGGTGTTCAGAGCTCTCTCTCTGTTTCCTGGTTGCCATTTCGTAAACTGCTTTCCTCTGCCACACCCTTCTGCCATGATGTTCTGCCTCACTTGGGCCCAGAGCTATGGATTCAGCTATGGAGACAATGGACTGAACCTTTGAAACCCTGAGCCAAAAAAAACTTTTCCTCCTGTAAGTTGTTCTTATCCAGTATTTTGGTCACTCTGATGCAAAAGCTAAGACAGCTAGTAAGAAGCAAGGCTGTCTCCAACTCCAAAATCCATGTTTCTAATAGGTTTATCATTCAAACCAGGACACTGAGAATGAAAGGCACTATTGGTAATTATGCCAGGCCAGCAGGCATAAACAGGGACATGTGATCTCTCAAGCTCTTGACCACTATTTCTCCATAGTGGGTTTTTCTTGTCCTTCAGGACAACTAAGAATCATGACATGGAGAAGAAATCTTTCAAAGTGGGCTCAAAACACCACCATTTTTACTATTATAATCAACTCAGGAAGTATTGTAGGAAAGAAGTCCTGTGGGAACGAGGCATTTGTAATTTGGTGCTTGAGATTTTTAGGAAAGGGGTGAATTTCCGGAGGGGCTGATTGCCAGCACCTAGCACCTTTCTCTCTCCCTCTGACTATAGGCACTGGTTGGGTAGAAAGATGGACGAAAAGAGTGCTCCAAGGGAATGGAGATAAATGACTTTATATTCAGCCTGACTAGAAGAAAGGGATTTTTTAGATCCAAAAGAGACCAGATCTTATCAGGCTATTGCTTGACATATACCCCTGTCACAGTCGCATGGGGTGGGGGTGGGGATAACATAGGTGACCATCTCCACTTTACACCTGGAGGCATGCCGGGGAGAATTTTGTGCTCCAGAATTCTACCATAAGGATCTTACCCCTTTGGGAAAAGGTTTCATTTCTCCAGGAGACCAGTTTTAAAAATAAAGAGCCATAGAACCATTTGAGTCCCTTATCAGTCATAAACATGAAGGAGCTTATTACATAGCAGGATTTCTTTTCAGTTTTACAGTTGGCTAGGATGTTGGGAAGGTAAGTTTTGATAGAGAAATTGCAGAGGGACAGCTTCAGGACCTGAGTGTTTGCCCAAGGAAGGTGTCTCAGAGTGGGGCCTGCCTAAGTGGTGCCCAGCAGAGCAAGGTGCTGAGGGAGAAGGTGGTGCCAGAGGCGCCAAGGCCCCACTGCAGCCTTAACTCTGCCATGCCCTGGAGCCCACCCACCCTTCAGAGAATGGCAAGGTCATGGGAGTCAGAATGGTTCAAGACAAAGAGGTTGGGGAGCCAGGAGCCTGGGGTGCCAAGGCCAGCTCTGCTAATAGGAGCCTCCTAGCAAGTTAATCACCTTGTGACACCTCTTCTTCCAAGCATGAATCTTGGCTGAAAATGAAATAATCTCTAAAGCCCTTTTCAGCTCTAATACTGAATGTGATTCTAGACCACGTCATTAAGTGAATCTCGCTGGGCCTAAGTGGGTGGCTTAGAGCTAAGAGGCTCTTGACTGGAGAGTAAGCATAACCCAAGCCACTGATCACTCCCTCCATGTTATCCCTTCTCCTTTCCTTAATTCTCTTGATGACCAAGGGAGCTTTTAGCCTCTCCTCATCCCATTTCTCTTTCTTCAGTCTATAGGGGAGGCAGGAAAGAAGGGCCAGCAAAAGGGGAAGGTAGCTGGGCAATGGCTGCTCATAGACCCTCTTTCTCAGTACCCTTGGGCAGAGGGAGTATGGATCAAAAATTGGTTGAGAGAACTGGGAAAAATCAGGATCCTAGGCTACCAACTGTAGCAGGGCTAATATTTTGGGGGGTGGCCTCCCATGACCACAAGGTCTGGGTAGTGGTGGCTTAGATGTTAATCTCTCAGTACCTTTTTTTCCCAACTTTAATAGGAACACAGAGTAGGCTAATATTTAATAGACATCTATTTTGACAGGAACTAGGATGGGTGCTTTAAGTGTTATCTCACATAATCCTCTCAACAACCTTTCAAGGGAAGCATTATCTTCCGTTTATATAGGAAAAAACCAACAATTTAGAGAGGATAAATCACTTGCCTGTTAACACAGCTCAGCTGTAGTAAAGCTGGGACAATCGCCTGGTCTATCTGACCCTCTAGTCCAAGGCTGGTCCACCACCCGTGCTACTGTTTTGTGAAGTTCAATTTCATTGTCGCTCTAGCTCACTCAACAGGTGTGGGGCAGAGGATGGGGAAGGAGGGAGGGCTGACTACCTGGGTCCAGGTCTCATTGATTAGCCTGTCATTTGAAGCAAGTTGCTTAATCTCTGCAAGCTTTAGTTTCCCCATCTATACAACAAAGGATTGGAATAGTTCTTGCATCATAGATCTGTTGTGAAGATGAAATGAAATTAGTAGTAATGGACTTATGGCAAGAGTTTATAATTTTTAGCTATTATTATTGGTACTGGGGTGGAACCTAGGAGCACCTTATCACTGAGTACATCCTTAGTTCTTTTTATTTTTATTTTGAGACCGGGTCTCACTAAGTTGTTGAGGCTGACTTTGAACTTGTGATCCTTCTGCCTTATTCTCCCATGTCAGCTGGCATTACAGGCATGCACCACTATGCCTGGTATATTATTCTTAAATTGCATGCAAATCATATGCAAATAAGACTGTGACTCCCCCTGAATTCTACAGTGAAGTGGGGGGTCTTCTGATAAATCCCTGCTGGTTTTTCATGCCATTTGTGAAAGCTAAGAAGTAATCCCCACTATCATCAGAAAGCCATTCTGACCTTTGGATGATTGACAAGGAGCTTCATGGTGTTTCATCACTTGATCAGTCCCACTGACCCTGAGGTAGGGAACCCAGATGTGCTGACCACCTTTTTCAGGTTAAGTCTTGAGTCCCTCAGCAAAAATGGGGCAAAAGCTTGCTTGTTTTTCAATCCTAACCCCAGAGCTTTTATCTACTGTGTCATAAAGAATAAAAGTAGGACTCTTTAAAGAGAACTGGGTCCCATCATTGGTGCCTTCAGATGTATGTATGCATGTGCATGTGAATAGATAGATGGCTCTTTTAAAGAGGAAAGGGCATAGAGGGGTCAGTGGAACTCCCCAGTCGGGAAGGGAAGCAACAGCTAGCTTCTTCACCTGTCTCCTCTGGAATTCTCAGGAATTTGTTTTCTGGACTCTAACTCGGAGCGTTAACAACTCCACTCCAACTCAGATGCTGGCTGGGCTGAGTCCACCTGGACCAAGCCTTTCCCCGGGAGCTGGTGTCCTCCAAACCCTCTTGGGGACTTGTTGAAGCTTTCATTCTGGTGTGTGCACTTCCAAAATTACTGGATCTGGGTTACAGCTGATCTCCAGGAGCTGCAGGGCTTGGTGATGAGCGCGAGGCGTTAGGAGGCGACGATACACATGTTTCCACGTCCCAGCTGGGTCCACTTGGCAGCGGAGGCTCAGCGGGCAGTTTCCCACCCCGGAGTGGCGGCGGCTGGCTGGGGAGGAAGAGCAGCTGGGCGGCCTCCTGCCCATTGCACGACGTTACAGCGGCCTCTCCTGGTCATCCCCGGAGCTACAGGCATTCTTATAAGGTCAATGGGTTGCAGGGTTTTCTTCATTCTTTGGTTTCCATTTCTTTGAGACTCACTGAGGGCCAGGTGTGGTTTTAGACACTGCAGACACAGCAGTGAGAAAAAACAAGCTCCTTGCTCTTATAAGGTTTATACTCCACTGTGTGTGTGTGTGTGGGGGGGTGGGTTAGAAAATTTAAAAATCTCTCTCTCTTACACACACACACACACACACACACACGAAAGCCAGAACTTGGGAAGAAAATAAAAACCCAGAAATGAGCCATAAGGAGGAGTCAGAACAGCCTCACTTGCTAAGATGACTTAAGAAAGCTGAGAGGGGGCTGGGAGGCTGGAGAGACAGCCAAGATAAAGGCTTCAGAGTGGGAGGGGGGCTGGCTGTTTAGGAAATGAGGCCATCGTAGCTGGAACAGAGTTAGCCGTTGGAGAGTAGAGAATATGCTGCTGAAGGTTAGTGGGGCCAGATCCTGTAAGGCGTGGTCCCTAGACCAGTAGCATCAGTGTCACCTGGGAACTTGCTAGGGAGGCAAGTGATCAGACTCTGAAGGTGGGGCCCAGTGGCTGGTGTTTTAACAAAGCCCTCAGGGTGAGTTTGAGAAGCACCTGCTAATGGAGGCCTCAAAAGCTATTTAGGGACTTTGGCTTTTATTCTGAGATGAGAAGCCATTGGAGGTTTTTAGGTAGGATAGCCACATGACCTGACTTAAAAAAAAAAAAAAAATATATATATATATATATATATATATATATATATATATATATATATATACACACACACACACACACACACACACACACACATACACACACACATTCATGATCCTAGATAGTCAGGAGACTGAGGCAGGAGGATCACAAGTTCAAGGGAAGCCTGGGCAACGTAAGAAGACTCTTTATCAAAATAAAAAATAAAAAGGGCTGGGTGAATAGCTCTGTGGTAGAACAACCCTGAGTTCAATCCTCAGCATTGCAGAATATACACGTGTGCACACGTGTGTACACACACACACACACACACACACACACACTAATGCTTGGGCCTACACCTGGAGATTCTGATTTTATCCATCTGAGATGTGGCCTGGATATTGGCACTTCTGAGGCTCTTCAAGTGTTTCTAATGTGCAGTCACCTGTGGGTCACTCTGGCTTCTGGTAGAGCATAGACAGAAGAGATCAAGGGAGGAAACAGGGAGAGGAGTCATGAGGCTGTCACTGTAACACAGGTGAGGAATGCAGGTGGCTTAGCCCAGAGTGGCAGCACTGCAGTGGTGAGTACTCAGTTTCTGGATCTATTCTGAGGTGGAAAGAAACTTTCTTCAGATTTGCTAGTAGTTCAGATGCAGGTGTAAGAGAAAGTGGAAATTCAGAATGACTCCCAGGCGTTTACCTACTAAGGTGGGAGGACCAGGTTTCACCAGGGAGGGGAATCGGGATTTGATTTTAAACATGCAGAGTTTGAGATTCAGCTGGAGATTCCGAGAAGGCTGCGTTCAGGAGAGATGTAAGCCTTTGGTGATGGATGGTGTTTAAAGCCTTAAGGTGGGATAAGGTCACTTAGGAATTAAGTAAAGATAGAAGGAGAATTCCAAGGGAGCCTGTGGGGTCCTCTAATGCAAGGAAGGAGTAGATAGAGAAAAAAGAGGGAGTGGTACCCCAGAAACCCAAGAGAAAAAGTGTTCCAGGAAGGAAGAAATTGTCAGACACCAAAGCTGCTCACCAGTCAACTAAGATGAGGACTGAGAATCAAGTACTAGACTCAGCAGCATGGGAATCTCAAGGATGAGAACAGAGGGATCCCAGAGGGACAAAAGTCCCCTTGCAGAATGAGAGGAGAGAAATTGGAGACAGGTAGGACAAACAATTCTTTTTAAAGGCTTTTATAATATGAAAGAATTAGTATGTTTTTATTTTCGGGGGAGAGATCCTCTAACCCAGGGAAAAATGAATGGATACATTAATAAAAGCAAACATGTATCAGCACTTTTTTATGCTCCTGGAACTGCATTTAATGTTGTATATGAATTATTTTCCTCACATTTCCTCTTTACTGCAATCCTAGGAAAAGATTCTATTATTTCCAATTTATAGAGGAAGGAGTCTGAGCTCTGAGAAAAGACCTCACATTCCCAAAGATGTATTGCCAATAAGACAGGAGGGAAGAGGTTCCACCCAGGAATGACCTTCAAGGCTAGAGGCCTTATGCCCAGCTTACACTGTCCAGTCCTTAGCCTTCCTGCATGTGGGATGCCCAATTAAATACTTGAATTTTTGTTGGGCAACTAGAAGTTATGAAATAACTCAAAATAGCACCAAAAAAATCAACAATCAAACTGAAAATAATCACGAATACAAGACTGCTGTAAAGTCTTCCAGAATTTAGAAAAGCTTCCACAATTATCTCACCCTTTACTCTGCCCTCCCTCCCCGCCCCCCACTCACGTTGCTGTTGCACAGACCTCTTTCCTGCTTGGAACATCCGGGATGCTCCCTGACTGTGCTCTGATATGTACCCACAGGGAGCAATCTCACAGATTCTCTTGAACAACCCTCCTTCCTGTTCCTCACTGGCTCAGCCCTCTCTATACCAGGCTGCTTGGTCTTTCAGTGCGGTGTTCTCTGGTAAGATACTGCTGTACACGGTCCATATGCTGGTGGAAGAAAAAAAATATAGTGTTTGTACTGGGTTGAAGAGTGTCCCCCCAAACTTCATGTCTACCTGGAGCTGCAGCATGTGACCTTATTTAGAAGAAAATATGGTCTTTGCAGATGCAATTAGTTAGGACGAGGCCATGTTGGATTGGTGTGGACCCTGTTCCAATGATGTGCATCCTTCCTTAGAAGAGAAAACAGAGACACAGATCCTTGGGGAGAGACCACGTGAACATGGAAGCAGAGACTGGAGAGATGTAGATCTACCCTAAGAAACATCAAGGATTGCTACAAAAAGACAAGGAAGGATCCTTCCCTCCGGCTTTCAGAGATAGCATGTCCTTGCCAACACCTTGATTTCAAACACTTTGTCTCCAGAACTATGAGAGAATAAATTTTTATTGTATTAAGCCACTACATTTGTGGTAATTTGTTACTATAGCCCAAGGAAATGAACAGAATATCCACTGATTAGAACTTGGCAGTATATCTGAGAAGGATTGTGATATCCCCATGTGCATCAATTAGCTGCACTGGATTCACCATTAAGAACTCAGTGATGTGGGCACAGTGGCCTATGCTTGTAATCCTAGTGACTCGTGAGGCTGAGGCAGGAGGATCACAAGTTTGAAGCCATTCTCAGCAACTTAGTGAGGCCCTAAACAACTTAGTAGGATCCTGTTTCAACATAAAAAAATAAGTGAAATTAAAAGGGCTGGGATGTAATTTGCACCCTTGGGTTAAACGCCCAGTACAATAAGAAAGAAAAAAAAAAAGAAAGAAAGAAAGGTAAACTCAATGAGGACAGCAATATGGTTCAATATTTTCCTAGCATGTGAAAAGCCCTGGGTTGGACCCCCAGGACTGTAAATAAAGAAATAAAATTTAAAAAAAGAGAACTTATTCAAGAGAGGCCCCGAATGATTTATCTGGAAGGGCTTTTGGAGATAATGTCCTTCAGCAGGTTTTTTTCTTTTTTGGGGGGTGGGTACTGGAGCTAGAATCCAGGGGTGCTTTACCCTTGAGCTACATTTCCAGTCCTTTCTTTTTTATTTTGAGGCAGGGTCTCTCACTAAGTTGCCGAGGTTGGCCTTAAACTGTGATTTGATTCTTCTGCCTAAGCCTCCTGTTGCTGGGATTGCAGGTGTGTGCCTACATGCCCAGCTAGCAGTTTTTTAAAAATCTTTTTTCTGTAAAATTCTTTTTAATAAAGTCTTCAATCATCTTTAAATTTAGGCTTGATTCACTTACAGTGGATTCTTCCAAGATAGGAAATGGGTGACACTTCCGAGAGAGAACAATTGGAATCATGCAAGAAATTAAAGTCTCAGTAATACTTCTAATGCCATAGAAGGATGCTATAGAACAGGCTCATAAAATCAGTGATAGGATGGTGTTGACTCTAGATGGTGAGTCAAAGATGGAGCTCTTAGTGTTATTGCTGAAGAAATATTAAGTGTGGGCAAAAATTTACCAGTAAATGGTCATTGCATCTTTATAATAAGGAACAATCAGAAGCAGTGCCTAAAAACAGGTTAATGGTTAAATGAAGGGAATATACCCCTTCATTGTCCTAAATATTCTTGTAAAAATGGTTGTGATGCAATGCGAGCAGTTTATTTTAAAGAGAGGAGAGTAAAGTTGAGGAAGACCAATGTGCTGGTAAAAGTCACGTGGCTATTTAATTGCAGCCTCCATATCTATTTAACTCACATTGCGGCCTCTGTAATCTGGAATACTTCTTGGTCCCTAGCAGGTGCTCAGTAAATATTTGTTGAATGAATAAATGAATAGAATGCAAATGCTTGCTATCCAACTCAGTTTCCTTTAAATAATGTGCTCATGGCTTGCTAAGATTAAAACTAACATTACTTTGTTTAAGTTGGCAATTATTATTTTTCTCCAGATGCTTAAGTTAATGCCTCCCAGCTCTGGACTGATTTCATATTGTTGAAATGTCAAGGCTTTTTGGAGATTTACTCAGAAAAAATTTCTAATATTGAAGCATAATGCTTTGCAGGTTTTCCTACCACCTAAAAGAACTTTCCTGTCCCATTGGACATTCCTCTTAAGTAAATAGGTGGGCTTTCAAAAAACAGTGCCATCTAAAATGTACTAATATTATAGCAACCCTTTGACTTTAGTTATATTTCCCCTCAGACCTTGGAGATAAATTCTTGACTGGTTGCTCACAAAGATAAAGGCAATGTGACTAATAGCCACCATTCATCAGGCAACTGCGGTATGCCAGATATTCGTTAAGCACTTTGTTACATTTGTTACATTATCACCAATCTTCACAATAAAGATTAATGATATCTTTCAGGATATTGATTATTTCTCCGCTGTCCAATAAGGCAGCCACTAGTCTTTGAAGAAGCTCTTTTTGTCTTTTTTTTTTTTTTTTTGGTACCAGGGATTGAATCCAACGCTATTTAACCACTGAGCCACATCTCCTGCCCTTTTTATTTATTTTGAGACACAGATCTTACTAAATTGCTTAGGGTTTTGCTGGATTACAGGTGTGTGCCCCTGTACCCAGCAAAGAAGTTCTTTTTGGAGGCTGACATTAGCATTCCAGGTTTTAAAACTTCTAAGAACTTATCGATAAAATCCTCATATGTGCTAAGACATGTTTAGAGATATATGTTATAGAAATGTTTATGAAAGCATCTAAAATGTCCATCAACAGGAGCTAGTCAAAGGATACACTCCATTAATAGAAAGACAGAAAGCCACTCAAAGGAATAAGGCAGATCTATAAATACTGGTATGGAAAAATGTTCAAGATATAGGATCTGAAAGTATGGTTTCCTTTGTGTAAAACATACACAATTAAATAGAACAAAAATAGGAAGGGAGATGGGAAAGATGGTACAATACTTGTGGAAAATAAAGACAATTTGGGGGACTATGTAGAGAAAGAAAGGAAAAGACAGGAGGAGAAAATTTCTTCAAGAATGTATAAAATACTGCTAATATACAGGGAGTATAAGTGAGAAGCAGGAAGTAGGAGGCAAAGAAAAGATTGTTTCTTTCTTAACCTACAGACCTCCTATAACTGTTCATATTTTAAACAATATGCATGTATTAAACTTATAATTTTAAACCCAGTTATTTAAAAATAAGAAGAAAAAAGAGGGCTTGTGACTTGTTACTAACACCCCTGGGGTCTGCAAAGAGATCACAAAGAAACCATGGAAGCTTATTTCTGCATCGATGCTCAAATAGTAAGAAAAAGTTGGCTTTAGCAGAATTTATATGGATACATGAAAGCTCTGGTTAATGTGCTCAGAATAGACTGGAGATAGTAGCACTGAACATATTCAGAAGCTGATAAAGATATTCCAGAGCACAAAATGTTGGGCAGATGGAGGCACAAGATGTTTCCCAAAATGTTACAAAGTCTCAAGAGGATACAGAAAAATACAATATTTAATAATATGAATTCTTAATTTAAAGGGGCCCCTTTTGCTCTTAAGGAAACATTCATTTCCATTTTTTTTCTCTTCCTTTAGTGGGCTAAGATGTAAGCCATTAAATATAAAGCTAGAAAGTCACAGAATGATCCTAATATTTACTGATTTTTTTTTTCAATACCATTTTAGCCTCATAGCAACCAGATGAGGTAGTGCTTTCACCATCAGGCAAACTGATATGCAAAGAAGTTAAGTAACTTGTTCAAGGTCATTGGTGAGTAGGTGGTGGTGGGGTCTGTCTTATAACCTTCTTCTTGCTACAATATATGCATCTCAGCATTCTAGAGAGGGGAGGGTTCCTTAGGCACTATCTTTGTCTATAGATTGTGGCCAAGGTGACTCTGGAACTTGGTGCTTGTGCTTCTGCCCTAACAGTCTTCCAGGTAGGCCCTGCACTTGTAGCAAGTGTCTCAGAGAATGTTGAGCTCAGCTAAATGGCAGCTCTTACACATGCAAAAATGTAATAGGTCCCCAATAATAAGGTTCCTTTCTGAAACCTGTACTCTCTTTTCCTGAATATACACTTTTTGATATTTGCATTTTTTTCTATTCCCCTGGACATTACCTGTCAATTCCATAACTTGTGGAAGGCAGATTACCATGGTATCACTTACTTCAACTTTATCGAGACCCCAAATATGTGTAAAAGCAGAGTTTTATTGGTTGTTTTCTTCTGACACGTATATTTGAAGTGTAAAACTGATCACGTCACTTGCCTCTGTAAAACCATTTCATCTGTTCTTAGAACGAAGACACATTCCTAGCCTGAGCTTGCAGGGGCTCTGCAATCCGGCCCTGGTTGACTCCGAAGCATCATCAGGAGCCATGCTGTTCTCATTTGCTGCTCAAATGCATCTGGGCTCTCCCGGTCTTTGCATGTACATGTCCATCTGCCCAGGAACATTCTCCCCCTGAGCAACAACTCCTTTGTAGGAATTGGCTTAAGGGCCATTTCTTTGCAGTGACCTTCCCTTGGGTAGATCTTTGAGACTCTCATCACATTTGATCTTAATTGGTCATGACATGTGTTCCCCCAGAAGATTCTGGGCTCCAGGAAGGCAGGGACCACATCTATCTTGCTTTTCATTCTGAGTATAATACTCAGAGCTAGCTTAGCATGTGCTAAGTGACCTACAAATTGTAGTGGATTAAATAAACGAGAGAGAAAAACCTATATAATACACATAAGAGAACTCAGTAAACCCAATAGTTCTACACATTTATAATTTTAGAGTGTACCACTATTTCATGTCCAAATTTAACACCATATGCTTATGATGATGTTGCCAAGTTATTGATGAAAGGCTCTGTTCCTTGTACCATCAGAGAAAGTGGTGCTGAAATATATTTGAAAACTGTGTCCGTTAAAAAGTTTAAACTGAAAAAAAATCTTATTACAATGGGAATATTAACTACATGAAAAAACAAATCACTTAGACTTAGCAAAATATCGATGCCAGAGAAATGGCTACTCTACTTTGATTTAATGTCAACCGCATTTATGAATTTTTATGTTGCAAATGAGTGCATTTTATTTTCCCCTCTCTGACTTAGTCCTCAGGAAGTTCGTGAGTAAGAAAATATTAGTTTGTCATTGCTACTTTCAGATGACTCCCTACCCATAGGGTCCCATATTTTTCTCATTGCAATTGGTAAAGCGTTCAACCTTCACATTTATCTCAACCACTTCCTTTTTATTCTGTAAGAGCCAAGTAGTGTATCACCTTTATCTTCATCAGAGAAGGAGATAAACTGAGGCAAATATGCTAAATGACTTCCTTAAGCCCACACAATCAGGATTCACCCATCCATCTTTATCAGTGATGCTACAAATATTTAGTGATTGCCAATTTGTGGCAAGCTCTGTTTTAATTGCTGGTAACATAATGGGAAATAAGATGGATAAGGGCTCTGTTTCCATGCGGCTGATGTTCTAGATGAGGGAAATAGACAAATGGACAAGCTAACCAATAATTTTTAAAAAATCAAGTAGTGATGGATGTTATGATGAAATTAATTGAGACATGAAATACAGGGTTATTTAATCTTAACCCTAATTCCACCCCAATGTTGGGAGTAGCTATTTTAGTGTGGCCAGGGAGGCCTCTCTGAAATGGTGACAATTGAGCTAAGATCTGAATGCCAAGAAGCAGCCTGTGAAGGGAACCTCTGGGAGATCATTCCAGGCAGAGGTAAGAAGCAGGACCAAAGGTTTTGATGTGACAACATACTTGGTGTGTTAGAGGAACAGCAAGGCTCATGTGGCTGGGATGTGATAAGTGAGGTGGAGAGCAGTGACGGAAGATGTACTCAGACACAAAGGAAAGTGCCAGGTCACATAGGGTTATCTGGGCCATGGCAAGGCGTATGGATTTCTTTTAGAATTTTCTTCTTGAGAGACAATTTTTCCTTTAAGAGGGTAATTTTCTCCTTGGTTCCACTGGATTATTAGCAGAAAGTAACACATGTGCTTTATGCTTCTGAAAGTTCACTCTGCTGGCCGTGTGGAGAATGAATGACCCGGGGACATAAGTGGAAGCAGGCTTCTCAGTTGTGGCCATCAGATAGTACAGGTGAGAGAAGAGGCGCTCTTGCACCAGGATGGTGTCCGTGGAAGCAAAGTAATTGATGGATTTGGTATATAAATTTTTTAAGTGGATCAATGGGACTTAGTGACCTACTGGATGTGGGGAATAAGGCAAGCAGAGTTGAGGATGATGCAAGGTTTTGGCTTAAACGTGTGAGTAGAGCCATTCATTGAGAGATGATGGCAGAGGGAGAAACTGTTTTTTTTTTGTTTTCCGTTTTTTGTAATCAGGGAAAGGAATTAAAAAATTCCATTTTAGGCATCTTAATTTTGAGATTAATTTTGAGATGTCTGGCCAACTGGAACTGTCAAGTAGGGAGATGTTAAATACCTAAGTCTAGAAGGGAGTATTTGGAGTTGGAAATAGAGACTTGGGAGTTACCCATGTGAAGATGGTTTTTAAAACTCTGGAAGTGGGTGATGTTATCAAGGAAAAGAGTGTTAATGGAAGAAGGGTGGCCACACCTCTTGGCTCTTAGCCCTCATTCCTAATCCCAGCGCAGACCAACAGACACAGTCACATACAACACAACAATTCTCTCTTCTGTTCCACTAAGTGTAACAAACATTTATAATATCTTCTATATTTAAAGATGCTCCCCTAAGAAATCAAGGCCACAAAGATAGGTGACTAATATAATTTGATGCTTCCTGAAGTTGTTCACAAACTAGGAAGCAGAGAGCAACTGTAATATAAAAGGTAGACTATGCTAAAATATTCCCAAGAGAGTCTGAAGAGGATCAGCAACATAAACTCTGGAAGAGAGAATAGGAGCAGTTCTTGGAGGGTCAAGAAACTTGATTTATTTTTTTCTTGCTTGCACAAAGGTCACTATTGAAGATTCCTGAGTTTCCCAATAAGATTTACATGCCTTCCCTGGGCATGTCTTACTCATCCTTCCATGTCTAGCTCAAATCTCACCCAGTCCACCTGTATCATCAATTCTCTGCTTACACAATAATTTTTTTCTCTTTCATCCCTCTGCCTTTATTATCTAGTGTGACTCTATTTAGCACTTATGATACATGGTCTCTTTCAGGTGGTTAATTACAAGAACATCTTATTTTTTCAACTGGTCTTTAGATTTATTCTAAGCAGGATCTGTGACTTTAATCCATAGCCCCTGGCTCAGGGAAGGGAACACAGTAAGCCCTCAAGCAATGCCTGTTGTTTCAAGTATCACCTTTGCCCATCTTGAATCAGTTCAGGCTCCTTTGATCTAGGCTCTCATAGACCCTTCAGCCCTATTCTGAGCTTTTAACTATACACTGTCTTTGTGACTATTTTAATTGGGTCTGTCTTCTCACAGGCTCTAAGTTTCCAAAGAGCAGAGACAATCTCTGGTTTTGCTTGCAGTAGTGTCCCTGTTTGGGGTATAATATTGATTGAAAAAATGAATGAAAAGAGCCTCCCTTAGTTGTTCAAGGGGTCAAGAGGCTATGAGTGAAGTAGCCTTAGTAATGATCTGTTTGCTTGCGGTTTCTTAAAGAGCAATGAAATCCACATTGCAAAACCACACCACACAGGGATTTCCTTTGGATACACTTCCCTTCTGCTTAGGGACAAAAAACATCCCAGAGGGTGGCTCTTCTAGCCAAAGGAGGCCCCTTGAGGGCTGAAATGTCATCACTCAGGACACTTGAGTCCTCCTTTTCACACATCTGAGTGGGAAGGCAAAGCAGAGTGTTCCCAACTGTCAAGAAGAACAAGCACACTGGCAGCAGACATGGATCCTCTAGGCAGATGGAGTGACCATGTATATTTATATATATATATATATATATATATATATATATATATATATATATATATAT